>NC_135824.1:6256230-6899325 GCF_964213995.1 Mustelus asterias
TGAATTGTGACCCCAGTTCAAATACAGCCTCAATTAAATTAAAATGGGACAGACAGACAGACAGACTGGCAACATTAATGTGTATATTCAAGATCTGGAGAATATTAAACATAATGAAAGTGATACCACAAGAGGTAAAGGCAAAGCAGCCTTGAGCAGGTCCACAGTATTCACAAGGCAGTAGTCTAGGCACCTATTCCTGCATCTCAATCAGAGACCAACGTTCACAGTTAACTGTTCTGGGTTAAGCTTAGGAGGGGGCGGGTTTCGAAACAAGGGCCTGTGCCCACCGGGGCAGTCATGATGTCAACAGACACAATTCTCTTTTCTTTAGGGTCCTCAGTTACACGTGAAGGGCATGGGTTGGAATGGGCACTTGTACGAGTTTGTCTCAGAAGCTGAGAGCTTGCAGAATATCTGTGACAACTCCTGCCTTTGAATGCTTAGAATGGGGCACTGTGAGGGGGATTCTATCTTTAACAGAGGGCTTGTTTACAAAGTGAGCACAAAGAGAGGTGGCACAACGCCAAGACTACAAGGAGCCGTCTGAAAAGACCCTTCTCCATTACAAAGTAAAAGAACAATGATATATTATTCCGCAGCAACTGGGATAAGCATTTAATCATTGTGTGACATTCAGCAAAAGCTTCATGCCCCAAAAAGAACTCTCAAAAATGTGTTCACTTTGTTACTTAACATACTAACCTAAAGAGCTAGCACAAGCACTGCTCATATTACAGACTTTAAATGCTCCCCTACGTGCCTAATATCACTCCTAATAATTGTCACCAGGAAGAGATGATTATTGAAATTGGGAAGTTTGTTCCCGCCATTTTGGTAAAGGCCAAGAAATAGCTCAGCGTCCATTCCTAAAACAAGCATTTGGCCCATGTCTGAACTCGCAGCATTCTCCTGTCACTCCTGTGCTCGCTGACACACACTGTCCCCAGTCAAGCAAGGTCTTGGCTTGAAAATTCTCATCCTCGTTTTTAAATCCCTCCCACGGCCTTGCCACCTCCCTATCTCGTTAACATCCTCGAGTTCCACACCGCTCTGAGATATCTCCACTGGAATTCTGGCCTCTTACTCATCCCCAATTCTAATCACTCCACCACTGGTGGCCGTGACTTCACTTGCCTCGGCCCCAAGCTCTGGAATTCCTCCCTCAACCTCTCCATCTCCTGGGCCTCGCTTTCCTCCTTTAAGACGTTCCTTAAAACCTGCCTCTTTGACCAAGCTTTCGGTCATCTAACCTAATGGTCCATACTTTCTGATATTTTTTCTTTATTCATTCGTGGGACATGGGCGTCGCTGGCTGGCCAGCATTTATTGCCCTTCCCTAGTTGCCCTTGAGAAGGTGGTGGTGAGCTGCCTTCTTGAATCGCTGCAGTCCATGTGCTGTGGGTTGACCCACAATGCCGTTAGGGAGGGAATTCCAGGATTTCGACCCAGCGATTGCGAAGGAACGGCTATATATTTCCAATTCAGGATGATGAGTGGCTTGGAGGGGAACTTGCAGGTGGTGGTGTTTTCATGTATCTGCTGCCCTTGTTCTTCTAGATGGAAGTGGTTGTGTGTTTGGAAGGTGCTGTCTAAGGATCTTTGGTGAATTGCTGCAGTGCATCTTGTAGATAGTACATACTGCTGCTACTGTGCGTCAGTGGTGGAGGGATTGAATGTTTGTAGATGTGGTGCCAATCCAGCGGGCTGCTTTGTCCTGGATGGTGTCAAGCTTCTTGAGTGTCGTTGGAGCTACACCCATCCAGGCAAATGGGGAGTATTCCATCACACTCCTGACTTGTGCCTTGTAGATGGTGGACAGGCTTTGGGGAGTCAGGTGGTGAGTTACTCGCCACAGTATTCCTTAGCCTCTGACTTGCTCTTGTAGCCACTGTGTTTATGTGATGAATCCAGCTGAGTTTCTGGTCAATGGTAATCCTAAGGATGTTGACAGTGGGGGATTCAATGATGGGAACACCATTGAATGTCTAGGTGCGGTGGTTAGAGTGATGTGGGGAGAGGCTTGAGCAAATCCCCACATACAAACTTTATGGTACTTAAGCATGAAGTTAAAGTTCCGATTGCCAGTTCTATCCTGCTTGGATTGCACTGTGGTTCCAATGGCAGTGTGATCAGATGGCCAAAACCATGGAGCTTTGAACTGTTTGTGCTATACCTACCCTGGTGTTACATGGATTCAATTTGGGTTTTTCATAACAGGCATAAAACCAACGAAATTCTAAGTACCTCAGCTTGAGTAGCTCCGATCACTCCAGTGCTCACAGCAATGTTCACCCCTCTGTCCCGGCAAAGTTCATTGCCCCTCTACACCCGCTAGCTGACAATATTTAACCCTTCCCCCTGAACCTTCACTCCTCTGTCCCATCAATGTTCACCCCTGCCCCATGGACAGTGCTCACCCGCCCTCCCTTGAGTAGCGCTCGCTCCCAACATGCTGGGCTCCTGTTCGGCCAATGTTGGAAAGGTCAGTGTTGTTTGGGGGGGTGGGGGGGGGGGGGGGAGGCAGTGCTGGTTGATGATTGAGTATTTTCGTGTTCTTGTGGGGTGAGGAGGATGAAGATTGTCGGGGGAGGGGATGAGGGAGGGGGGTGGATGATTTCAGAGGGCGAGAGAAGAAGGGTGAACAATGTAGGGGGTGAGGGTGTTGGGTGAACATTGTTGGAGGGTGAGGGAGGAAGTGGTTAATACTGTCAGTAAGATGGGGCTGCGACATGACGAGAAATGGAGGTGTGGCTGCATTGGAATTACATCTGGCAATTTGCCCCTGGACTGGGTTTACCCCTGCATCCCTACGGGAGCTGGTATTGGAATGTGCAAAGGCTCCAGCGTTAAGCTGCAAGGGGGCAAATTCAATCGCAGTCAGCACAGGCCGGAATTTTACTATCCTGCCCGTCATGGGAATCGGAGCGGGCGAGGGGCGGAGCATGGAAAGGTCCATTGCCCTTGGGCAGGATTTTACAGATTCGGGATGAGAGCGGCTGAAAAGTCCCGCCCACTCCCTCCCACACTGACTGGATGATCTGGGCCAGAATCCCCTTCTGTGGATCAATGTCAAATTTAATTTATAATGTTCCTTACATCGTTAAAGGTGCTATACAAAAATATAAGTTGTTGTTTTAAATCGTGCTTAATAGGGGCTTATCACCTGTTTTGAGGCAGCTGTAGTAAGACTAGTCTTAGCCCAAGGCAGCTCCACTCAGGAAATTCAGACCTACAAGATGTTTAATATAGTTTTACGTGAATCTATACTCAAATTGCTGCTGGCCTCTGCTCCCTTTCTATCCTCTCAATTATCACCACTGTCCACTGTTACTTGGCCTATATTTCTAGCCATCACTCTTCATCACCTGTCTAAGGGCCACAGTGCATGTCACAGTGAATTGGTCCTCAATCCTCCAATGAACAGTCTGAGACACTTTATGAGGCCTTTAAGCTTTAGCATTAGTGCATCCTGGGCCTCACCTTACAGCATCTCCAGAAATCTGGGGACGAGGTAGAAAGGGTCGAGAGCTTCAAGTTTTTAGGTGTCCAGATCGCCAACAACCTGTCCTGGTCCCCCCATGCCGATACTATAGTTGAGAAAGCTCACCAACGCCTCTACTTTCTCAGAAGACTAAGGAAATTTGGCATATCAGCTACGACTCTCACCAACTTTTACAGATGCACCATAGAAAGCATTCTTTCTGGTTGTATCACAGCCTGGTATGGCTCCTGCTCTGCCCAAGGCTGCAAGGGACTACAAAATGTTGTGAATATAGCCCAATCCATCACACAAACCAGCCTCCCATCCATTGACTCTGTCTAAACTTCCCGCTGCCTCGGCAAAGCAGCCAGCATAATTAAGGACCCCACACATCCCGGACATTCTCTCTTCCACCTTCTTCCTTCGGGAAAAAGATACAAAAGTCTGAGGTCACGTACCAACCAACTCAAGAACAGCTTCTTCTCTGCTGCTGTCAGACTTTTGAATGGACCTACCTTGCATTAAGTCGATCTTTCTCTACACCCTAGCTATGATTGTAACACTATATTCTGCACTCTCTCATTTCCTTCTCTATGAATGGTATGCTTTGTCTGTATAGTGCACAAGAAACAATACTTTTCACTGTATGTTAATACATGTGACAATAATAAATCAAATCAAATCAAATCAAAATGGCCAGGCCCAAATTTTAGACCTTTGTAGGAGAGCTGTCTTTCCAATGAGACATCCCTTATCAGGTAAAAGACTTCATGACAGAGTATCTTATAATTTAATTGGAGGATGTGAGTGTCGCCAGCATTTAAAGCCAATGTTTATTGCCCATCCCTAATGCCCCTTGAGAAGGTGGTGGTGAGCCACCTTCTTGAATTGCTGCAGTCCATGTGGTGTAGGTGCATCCACAGTGCTGTTAGGGAGAGAATTCCAGAATTTGGACCCATTGACAGTGATGCAACTGCGGTGTATTTCCAAGTCAGGATGGTAAGTGGCTTGGAGGGGAACTTGCAGGTGATGGTGCTCCCAAGTGCCTGCTGCATCTGTCTTTCTAGGTGGTAGAAGTAATGGGTTTGAAAGTTGCTTTTGAAGGAGGCTTGGCCAACACCCATCCCTCAACCAAAGCCACTGAAACATATGGTTGTATGTAGGACTTCTGTGTCATAGAAACATAGAAACAAGAAGTAGGAGTAGGCCATTCGGCCCTTCGAGCCTGCTCCGCCATTCATTATGATAATGGACGTTCATCAAATTCAATATCCTGATCCTGCCTTCCCTCCATATCCCTTGATCCCTTTAGCCCCAAGAGCTATGTCTAATTTCTTCTTGAACTCAGACATTTTGGCCTCAACTACACTTGGTGGTGGTGAATTCCACACATGTCCACAAATTGCTTGCCATGGTTTCTATATTCCAATAGTGACTGCATGCCAAATGCAATTCATTGGCCATAAAGCACATGGGCGCATTCTGAGGTAGTGAAAGGCACTATATAAATGCAAATATTTCTTTTTAAAGGGCATTTATGAGACTTTTTTAGTCTTCACCCATTATCCAGGCATGAACATTGTTTAATAGAAGTTGTGTAGAGCTGGAACTCTGGCTGAATATTACTTTCAGCTGACAGAACTACTAAGGGAAACCCTCACCCTCTGAATCATGGGGTTCTCGAGTGAAGCACCATCACAGCACTTGAGCAGATAATTCAAGCTAATCATTAACTTCATTGCGGCCTGTGGGATCTTGCTGTGTGAAAATTGTGTCTTTGCTACGTAACATGCCAGACAGGTAAAAACAGGTAAATGCCATTCAACCCCTCAATTCAGTTTCTGCCCTTACATTAGATCACGGTTTGCCATTTGCCCACTTTGGTTCCACATCACTTAATACACAGCGGCACAGTGGTTAGCACTGCTGCCTCACAATGCCGGGGACCGGGTTCGATTCACGGCTTGGGTCACTGTCTGCGCGGGGTCTGAATGTTCCGCCCGTGTCTGCGTGGCTTTCCTCCGGGTGCTGCAGTTTCCTCCCACAGTCTGAAAGACGTGCTGGTTAGGTGCATTGGCCATGCTAAATTCTCCCTCAGTGTCCCTGAACAGGAGTGTGGCGACTAGGGGATTTTCACAGTAACTTCATTGCAGCGTTAATGTAAGCCTACTTGTGACACTAATAAATAAACTTAAAAATACCCTTTCCTAACAATAGATCGATCATGGGGACATCAAAAGAATTGGGTGCTTTTTATTTGCTTTCAACACCTTCATTAGTTTTTAAAATATTGGGGATGAGGGGGAAAAATTGCTGTTAGGCTGCGGGTTAAAGCAAGAAGTGATGTGATGAAACCTCCAGGAATACGCCCAAGCAGAGTTGGCAATCTTAAGGCGAAGAAATATTAAAAAACAGAAAGGATGTACAAGGAAGGTACTATTGCCCAAAATAAAGCAAATCTTAGTCTCACAGACAACAGAGTGCGAATGTCAGACTCAGTTTAATGATCCTCATCTGCATTCCTTTAGTTAAGGTCTCTGAGCAACCAGTCCACGTTAGGGAGATATAGATTTCAGTCAACGCTTCCAAGTAGTATAGCAAACTGAAACCAGAGTCACAACCATTGCTGGATATAGCCATTCTTCACATATTCTTCCGGAGGTTGCACGTAAATGATCAAATACGCTATTTTGATTTAAAACTCAGTCACCCTCTGATATTTTTCAGGTCACTTTACACCCATCCCGCACGCTGGGCTGGCGATGGCCTAGTGGTATTATCGCTAGACTATTCATCCAGAAACTCAGCTAATGTTCTGGGGACCCGTGTTCGAATCCCGCCACGGCAGATGGTGGAATTTGAATTCAATTAAAAAGGTCTGGAATTAAGAATCTACTGATGGCCATGAAACCATTGTCGAATGTCGCAAAAAACCATCTAGTTCACTTAAGTTCTTTAGGGACGGAAATCTGCCATCCTTACCTGGTCTGGCCTACATGTGACTCCAGAGCCACAGCAATGTGGTTAATTCTCAACTGCCCTCGGGCAACTAGGGATGGGCAATAAATGCTGGCCAGCCAGCGACGCCCATGTCCCACAAATGAATAGAAAGAAATGAACCTCTACTCTGGTAACACTCTGCTTCCCGTACCTAACTTGCCACAAGCCCTATTCCCCCATCCCTCTGCACGCTGATCTACAGCGGTTCCCTGGTTCAGCAACGGCACGGTAGCACAGTGGTTAGCACTGCTGCTTCACAGCTCCAGGGACCTGGGTTCGATTCCTGGCTTGGGTCACTGTCTGTGTGGAGTTTGCACAGTCTCCTCGTGTCTGCGTGGGTTTCCTCCGGGTGCTCCGGTTTCCTCCCACAGTCCAAAGATGTGCGGGTTAGGTTGATTGGCCGTGCTAAAAAAATTGCCCCTTACTGTCCTGGGATGCGTAGATTAGATGGATTAGTGGGTAAAATATGTACGGATATGGGGGTAGGGCCTGGGTGGGATTGTGGTCGGTGCAGACTCGATGGGCCGAATGGCCTCTTTCTGTACTGTAGGGTTTCTATGATTTCTATGAACACTGAAATCTAAAATTCTTATTCTTGCTGTTTAAATCCCTTTCCTATCTCTGTAAACACCTCCAGCTCTAGAACCCTTCAAAGTCTGTGCGATCTTCCAATTCTGGCCTCTTAGGGCTTCCCTGTTGCCACCCATTAGTAGCCTTCTCCTCAGCCTAGACAAGATGCCACGGTACTCCCTCTTTAAACCTCTCCACTTCTCTCAGCTGCTTAGGAGACACACTTTAAAACACGGTGGCACAGTGGTTAGTACTGCTGCCTCACAGTGACCCAGGTTCAATTCCCAGTTTGGGTGACAGTCTGTGCGGAGACTGCACGTTCTCCCCGTGTCTGCGTGGGTTTCCTCCGGATGCTCTGGTTTCCTCCCACGGTCCGAAAGACGTGCTGGTTAGTTGCTTTGTCCATCTTAAGTTCTCCCTTAGTGTACCTAAACAGGCGCGGGATTTTCACAGTAACTTCATTGCAGTGTTAATGTAAGCCTACTTCAGTATTCAAGAGGCGGCTGGTTATAGCACTTGGGGTGAATGGGATCAAAGGTTATGGGGAGAAAGCAGGATTAGGCTATTGAGTTGGATGAACAGCCATGATTGTAATGAATGGCAGGAACAGGCTCGAAGGGCCAAATGGCCTCCTCCTGCTCCTATCTTCTATGTTTCTATATTTCTGTGTTACTTGTGATACTAATAAATAAACTAAAACTAAAACCTATCTCACCTCAAAATGTCTCTTTCACTGTCCCAGTACCAATTTCTTGTGCGTTTACACTCTGATAAAGCACATGGAGATGTTTATGCTAAGCTAATGACACTGAAGATGTATGTACTGGTTCATAGAATCATGCAGCATAGTCAGGGCTCATTTGCTCATTTGGTTCACCACACCAGCATTAGCTCTTGGAGAGAGCTATCCAATTAGTCCCACTTGCCTGCACTTTCCCCATTGTAGCTCTTGTTGCCTCATCGTTTGGTCCGTTTTTAAATCCTCCTTTCTTGAAAGCATTGATTCACGCCGTGGTATGACTGTTCCTGGCACTGCCAAACTCCCACTATCTTCACCTAAAGGCTGGCATGTTTTTTAACACTGGCGATACGGAGGGAGGGGGAGCAGGGAGCAGTGATCAGTGTAGAAAAATCAAATTCTGCCATCACACATCACTGCAATCCAGGAGGTCATAGAGAAGGTGAATAGGGTAGTTAAGAGGGTAAATGGCACACTCGCTTTAGTCGTGGTACAGAGTATAAGAACAGAGAGGTTATGATGGAGCTGTACAGAAAGTTGGTGAGGCCACTACTGGAGTACTGTGTGCAGTTCTGGTCACCTCACTATCAGAAGGATGCGCTAGCACGAGAGGGGGTACAGAGGACATTCACCAGGATGTTGCCTGGGATGGAGCACTTGAGCTATCAGGAGAGACTGGATAGGCTTGGATTGTTTTCTCTAGAGCAGAGAAGGCTGAGGGGGGACATGATTGAGGTGTATAAGATTATGAGGGGTAAGGACAGACTGAGTAGGGAGCAGATGTTCCCCTTGGTTGAGGGGTCAGTCACGAGGGAGCGTAGTTTAGGGTGAGGGGCAGGGGATTCAGAGGGAATTTGAGAAAAACAAACGACACTCAGAAGCGTGGTGGGAATCTGGAATGCACGGCCTGGGAAGGTAGTGAGGCTGGAAACCTTAACCTTTAAAAAGTATTTTGGTTGAGCACTTGAAACATCACAACATTCAAGGATATAGGACAAGTGCAGGAAAATGGGATTAGCTTTGGTGTTAGTTATTATCGGTGCAGACTCGATGGGCCAAAGGGCCTTTTCTGCACTGTATGACTCTATAGCATCCACTTTGAACCCCCTCCTCCTCCCCACTCTTCATCCAGACTCACACATTCTGGTTTAAAAAACATAGATTTTCCTTTTTATAGCACCTCTGATGACTTCAGGATGTTGCAAAGTGCTTTCCAGCCGATGAAGTATGTTTGAAGTGCAGTCACTCTCGTAACGTAGGACGCGCAGCAGCCAATCTGCGCACAGCAAGATCCCACGCACAGCAATGAGACAATGATCAGACGATCTGTTTTGGTTGCGGCAGTTGGATAAATATTGACCAGGACACAGGGGTGAATTCCCTCGCACGTTGAAACAGGGATGCTTACCTTTGCCAGCACATGCAGATGTGACCTCTGTTTAAAGCCTCATCTGGAAGATGGCAGCTCTGACAGTGTGGCACTCCCTTAGTACTACACTGGAGTATCAGTGTTATGAGTTCAAACCTTTGGATTGGATCTTCAACTCATGGCCTTCAGACTGAGAGGAGAGGCTGTGCAGAGTCTGCACGTTCTCCCCGTGTCTCCGTAGGTTTCCTCCAGGTGCTCCGGATTCCACCCACACTCCAATGCCGTGCAGGTTAGGTGGATTGGCCATGCTAAATTGCCCCTTAGTGTCAGGGGGATTAGCAGGGTAAATACGTGAGTTAAGGGGATTGGGCCTGGGTGGGATTGTTGTCAGTGCAGACTCGATGGGCTGAATAGAGCGACACAGTGGTTAGCACTGCTGCCTCACAGCACCGGGGGCACGGGTTCGATTCCCGGCTTGGATCACTGTCTGGAGTTTGCACATTCCCCCTGTGTCTGTGTGAGTTTCCCCCAGACGCTCCGGTTTCCTCCCACAATCCGAAGATGTGCAGGTTGGGTGGATTGGCCATGCTAAGGCTCCCTTAGTGTCAGGGGGACTAGCTAGGGTAAATGCATGGGGTTATGGGGATAGAACCTGGGTGGGATTGTGGTCGGTACAGACTCGATGGGCCGAAAGGCCTCTTTCTGCACTGTAGGATTCTATAATTCTATGAAGATTCTCTTTCTGTACTGTAGGGATTCTATGATTCTATTCTATGATTGGTCTGGAATCTTTGAAAATTAATCTCCAGGACACTGTGGCGAACACAAACACCAGGAGAAAAAAAATCATAGGGACATTTTGTAAATATGTGTTTTGTTTTTCAATTTTTCTTTGATTAGTTCTGAAAAAAAAGAGTTCTGGAGACAGGGAAGGTGGGCTGTCTGTCTGGACGGGATGATTGGAGACAGTGGGGGGTCATGTGATAAACCTCCAGGGATATGTCCAACCAGAGCTGGCAACACTAACCGAGGCGGTCGTGGTGGTGTAATTAACATGTTTGACAATTCTCACAACAATGTCAGCCCACAGCGTAAATGCTCAGACTGTCTGACAGAGCTGGAAACCTGTGGCCTGGACATTGATACTTCTTGTGGAGTTACAACAGCACCGTCCAGTTTAACTGGAATCGTTCGTTACCTGTCACATTCCCTCACTGTAATTATAATTTAACACCCACGGCGGTGCATGTTTCTAAGAATCACTGCGAGGGAATCAGGGAATGCTCCGACCTTCCTGCACTGAGGGAGGCCATGTGGCCCATTATGCTTGTTTGCAACTATCCAATTAACCCAACTCCCTTGTTCTTTCGCCATAGCCCAGCTCTTTATTTTTTCCATTTCAAATGTTTATCCAATTCCTCTTTGAAAGTTATTATTGAATCTGCTTCCGCCACCCATTCGGGCAGTGCATTCATAGAGTCAGAGAGATATACAGCACGGAAACAGGCCCTTCGGCCCAACTCGTCCATGCCGACCATGTTTCTTAAACTGAACCAGTCCCATTTGCCTGCGTTTGGCCCGTATCCCTCCTTTCCCTATCCATGTACCTGTCCAAATGTCTTTTAAATGTTGTAATTGTAGCCACCTCTACCACCTCCTCTGGCAGCTCATTCCATACACGCACCACCTTCAGTGTGAAAAAGTTGCCCCTCGGGTCCCTTTGAAATCTTTCCCCTTTCACCTTAAACCTATGCCCTCTGGTTTTGGACTCCCCTAACCTGGGGAAAAGACCTTGGCAATTCACTTTATCTATGTTCCTCCTGATTTTATAAACCTCTATAAGGTCACCCCTCATCCTCCTGAGATTCCAGATCACAGCAATCGCCACACTATAAATATCTTCTTATCTTCTCCTTCTGGTTTTCTTTTATCATAAATTCATATGTTTTTGGATACCATTGTGACTGTCCCTTTAAGAGTTGCTGGCACCTGTACAGTTTTTCCTGATTAATAATTATCCTTGTGTCTGTGAACGTCCATCATCACAGATACAGTCGCTATATTGATGCATAGTTTTTAATGCTTTGTCAACAATATATTTATTTAGGAGAGTTTAAAGTTTATTTATTAGTACCGCAAGTAGGCTTACGTTAACACTGCAATGAAGGTACTGTGAAAATCCCCTTGTCACCGCCTGGCACCGCCACTCTGGCACCTTGGCACTGCCCACCAGGCAGTGACAGGTAGCGGGGCCTATGGGGGTGGCCCAATGGAGGGGGAGGGGGGCCCACTGCCACTCTGCAGTTGTGATCGGATCAGAGGAGCATCCCATCCGTTGACTCTGTCTACACTTCCCGCTGCCTCGGCAAAGCAGCCAGCATAATTAAGGACCCCACGCAGCCCGGACATTCTCTGTTCCACCTTCTTCCTTCGGGAAAAAGATACAAAAGCCTGAGGTCACGTACCAACCGACGCAAGAACAGCTTCTTCCCTGCTGCCGTCAGACTTTTGAATGGACCTACCTCGCATTAAGTTGATCTTTCTCTGCACCCTAGCTGTGACTGTACATTCTGTACTCTCTCGTTTCCTTCTCTATGAACAGTGTGCTTTGTCTGTATAGCGTGCAAGAAACAATACTTTTCACTGTATGTTAATACATGTGACAATAATAAATCAAAGGGATCGGTCTGGGTGCATGGAGGAGGGGTGGGCAGGGTGCTAGATGCCCATGCATTGTAGGGCACGCAATTGGGGACTTGTGTTGAGTTGGAGCTGGTTGAGGCTGCCTGCAACAGGGGCCTGATAGCTCTCTATCTGTCAGACCCCTGCAGTTGCTACTGAGCATGTGCAGAATCAGAAATCTGCACATGCTCAGTAGCTCCCTCTGCAGGCTGGTTGGTGAATTAGGCCCCGCCCACTGCCTGCAGCCGCTCGGAACAGTCCACACCATTTTTTCAATGTCTGACTGCATAAAATTGGGCACGAAAACACACCCAAAAAATGGATCAGGAATCTCCCATTTTCACGTTAACTGGACCCTTCAGATCATTCTCGTAAAATTCTGCCCATTATTTAGTTGTTTATGCTGTTTGTGGGAGCTTGTGTTGAGCAAATTGCTACTGCGCTTCCCACGTTACAACACAATCATAGAATCCCTACAGTACAGGAGGAAGCCATTTGGCCCATCTGGTCTGCAGCAACACTTACCCAGGCTTACCCTGTAACTCCACGTATTTATTCCGCTAATCCTCCTAACTATCTGGGGACACTTAAGGGATAATTTAGCATGGCCAGTGCATCTAACATGCACATCTTTGGATTGTGGGAGGAAACCGCAGCACCTGGAGGAAACCCACGCCGACACGGGGAGAAGGTGCAAACTCCACACAGACAGTGACCCGAGGCCAGAATTGAACCCAGGTCCCTGGAGCTGTGAGGCAGCAGTGCTAACCACTGTGCTACCCATAGTGACTACACTTGACTGTATGGAGTCTGAGAATGTTTTGAAACTATCTGATTGCAAATCATTTTTTAGATTCAAGAAATGTGTTTTGAAGAGGAAATCATGGACAATGAAATTCCCAATGAGTGGAACGCTCCACCAGAATACCAGAAAAATTACCCTCAATGGCCTGCCTTTTGTTTTCGCTGGAAAGACGGAGGCTGAGGGGGAGACCTGATAGAGGTCTACAAAATTATGCGAGGCATAGACAGGGTGGATAGTCAGAGGCTTTTTCCCAGGGTGGAAGTGTCAATTGCAAGGGGGCACAGGTTCAATGTGAGAGGGGGAAAGTTTAAGGAAGATGTGCGGGGGAGGTTTTTCATGCAGAGAGTGGTGGGTGCCTGGAACCCGCTGCCAGAGGAGGTGGTGGAAGCAGGTATGAGTAACATTTAAGAGGAATCTGGATGGGTACATGAATAGGGAGGGAATAGAGGGGTACGGAGCGAGTAAGGGCAGAAGGGTTTAGTTTAGTTAGGGCATCATCATCGGCAAGCGCTTGGAGAGCCGAAAGGCCTGTCCCTGTGCTGTACTTTTCTTTGTTACTGTTTGTTCTTTATTTTCTTTAAGAATAGGATAAGCAAGGAGTTAGATAGATTTGAAATAATTTCCATCACTGTCCCTGCAAAACAGGATGTTTTCACTTGAGGGTCTGCAGCACGCTGACACCTCCTTGTCTATTTGTCACAACATGGTTCCCATTTCACTGTCTGATCCAGTTTTTGGCATTGCTGAGAATATGTAACTGAATTCTAGTTTAAGTGAAACCACAGAGACTAGTCCATACACCACCGTACACTGGCTCCTCCTCATGGCACAGTCTCAGTATAAGCATACCGTGTCGTAGGATGTACAACAATAGGCTGTTTTGTCTGTTTTATTAAGTAAGTAAAGTTACCATTGTCCCAGATGACCCCAGGTTGCTCACTCCCTTTGAGAGCGAGAGCTGACGGGTGGTCATTTAACCTGAGAATCCTATTTTTTATTCATTTGCTGGCCAGCATTTATTGCCCATCCCTAGCTGCCAGAGGGCAGTTGAGAGCCAATCACATTGCTGTGGCTCTGGAGTCACATGTAGGCCAGGCCGGGTAAGGACGGCAGATTCCCTTCCCAAGAGGACTTTAATGAACGAGATGGGCTTTTCCGACAATCATATAAT
Source organism: Mustelus asterias (assembly GCF_964213995.1). Lineage (NCBI taxonomy): Eukaryota > Metazoa > Chordata > Chondrichthyes > Carcharhiniformes > Triakidae > Mustelus > Mustelus asterias. Next base: position 6,270,051 of record NC_135824.1, read on the forward strand.
CCCTATAGTGCAGAAGGTCATTTGACCCATCGAGTCTGCACCAACCACAATCCCACTCAGGGTCTATCCCTGTAACTCCACATATTTACCCCGCAAATCTAACCTATGCATCCCGAGACACTAAGGGACAATTTACCATGGCCATATCTTTGGACTGTGGGAGGAAACCGGAGCACCCGGAGGAAACCCACGCAGACACAGGGAGAATGTGCAAACTCCACACAGGCAGTGACCCAAGCCGGGAATCGAACCCAGGTCCCTGGAGCTGTGAGGCCGCAGTGCTAACAACTGTGCCACCGTGCCGGCCATGGTTTCACATCGACGATGGTTTCATGGTCATCAGTAGATTCTTAATTCCAGATTTTTTTTTACTGAATTCAAATTCCACCATCTGCCGTGGCGGGATTCGAACCCGGGTCCCCAGAACATTAGCTGAGTTTCTGGAGTAATAATCGAGTGATAATACCACTAGGCCTCTCACTATGACCACACCTCAGGAGTAAGGTTGAGAAGGTTTAAATAGAGTCATGAACAATGCAGGTTAAATCAAAGAGTCATAGAATGAATGACTCCTGGAATGATTACCAGAAAAAAGGTCAGCTTCTCTTGTCTGCTTTCAGCTGCTGCCTTTTATTACCATTTCACTCGCTTCCCAAAACCAGCATTAATGTCAATAAGTATGTTACAGGTACTTGGATACAGCCATGTAGTGTGTAGCTGGCCAATCATGGGTTCATATCATGTACAACTAGCCAATCATAGGTTCATGTCGTGTGCAGCTAACCAATCATAGGTCTTCAACAACTTGCACACACGGTCCAAGGTGACACTCTGAGTGCCATACTGAGGGAGTTGACCAGGGCACCAACAAAAACCCTTTGCCTTTGGCTAGCACCGAGGGACCTTTGAGGTTCAATTGAACAAGCATAGAAAGCTTAACTGTCATTGAAAACCGACACCAGCAAAGAACTCCGTTTGTACTGTCAGCCTGAAAAATATCCTAGGAACCTTCTAGGAGGAGATTGAATCAACCCTTTCTAGCTGAGAAGCAAGAGTGTTACCACCCTGCACAAACCAGGGGAGCTGGGCCATGCGTGGTAGAACCCTGTAGAGGAAACTTTCTTCTATATTTTACTTCATGTTTTAAATTACCTGTGAATGCTTGGTGCTGACATCGATGCTCCCTTGGGCAAAATGGCCCATTTCAATGCAGTAAATACATTGGCACAGATATTCCAGTCAGCGTCGAGTGAGTGAGTGAGTGTTTGAGTGAGTGAGTGAGTGAGTGAGTGAGTGAGTGAGTGAGTGAGTGAGTGAGTGAGTGAGTGAGTGAGTGAGTGAGTGAGTGAGTGAGTGAGTGAGTGAGTGAGTGAGTGAGTGAGTGATGGTGGTTGGGTGAGAGGGTTAGTCAGGTGGCTGTAGGGGGTTGTCGGTCAGGTCAGGGGATGACCAGCTGGTCTGGAGAGTGTTTCGGTGGCCAGGAGGTTCTTACTCAGGTAGTTGGGAGGTAGGTTGGGATATCAGGATGCAGTTGGGTGGTCAGGTGGTGTCGCTGGGTGATCCCGTTGGGTGGCTGGGAGGGGGGTGTATTTGGGTCAGGTTAAAGGAGTGATAGGAGAATCAGCTGTGGTGCTAAGTTGAGTTACACCAGTTGATCACCGAGTTAGACCAGGTATTAAACTGTGTAACATTTTCAGCGTCAGTCCCTCATATCTCACCTAAGTCACTGCCTTGCACTCGGGGTCAGAGACATTTGCAGAGGGCTCTGGGCAGAGGAAATCGATCCACTGGAAGTTTAAACTCCCTGGCAATCACAGTGCATGTCTGAGTCAGGATTTGCGTGGACCCTGAGATACAACATCGAACTTACATCCCATCTCCTTAGAGCCAGAGGCTGGAAAACTTGACTTTTGAGATTGGTCAATGTTAGGGAAACCCCACTCTGTGATGTGAAACACTATGGGTGGGATTTTACAGCCTTGCTTAAGCGAGACTGGAAAATCCCGCCTGAGGTCAATAGACATTTCCATTGTCCGCCCCTCGCCCACTCCGATTCTGTGGTGGGCGGGGCGGTAGAATTCCAGCTTATAACTCAATTATCACTCCCTCCAGTCTGGAAACAACCTCTCACCCCTACCCTCCATTTTCTGTACTTTATAAAGGAGTTTTCTGTTCATGCTAACAGTCCCTTTTTATATCAAGGTGAAATCAAGGGAAAGCTGCAAAGACCACATTGGGCTGTTCCTAATCAAGATCTATGTATTGGACTTTGCTACTTGTAGCTACTCCTTCCAGCTCTGCTCTCATGAAATATCACACTCGCCCACTTTGCACCATCCTCACACATCCACTGTGGCTGGTCTACAACCCCTCTGTGACATCCGTCATCCAACCACACCCAGGTTCCAACTACAGCCAGGTCAACCCCTCTCTCTGATGCCCTCCATATTACTCTCTGGAAGAGAAATCCATAGCATTTCAACTCTGACCAAATGGCCAAAATATTGACATTTTATTTTCTGGATCTCACTTTTTAGAGTTCTTTTTGCAAGGGAGGTGATGGCCCAGTGGTATTATCGCTAGACTATTAATCCAGAAACTCAACTAATGTTCTGGGGACCCGGGTTCAAATCACACCACAGCAGTTGGTGGAATTTGAATCCAATAAAAAAAATCTGGAATTAAGAATCTACTGATAACCATGAAACCATTGTCGATTGTTGGAAAAGCCCTCTAATGTCCTTTAGGGAAAGAAATCTGCTATCCTTACCTGGTCTGGCCAACACGTGACTGCAGAGCCACTGCAATGTGGTTGACTCTCAACTGCCCTCTGAAATGGCCTAGCAAGCCACTCAGTTCAAGGGCAACTAGGGATGGGCAACAAATGCTGGCCCATGTCCATCGAATGAACAAATAAAAGTTGCAATTTCACGCACCTCTTCATTTCTCTCTGATGATTCAGCACCGATTAGATTTTGTTCTGGTGAGAAAGTCGGGCTGTATTTGTCTGCCATGTACAAAGAAGATTCTGGAAACTCAATCACTTAATTTTGATTCCGTCCAGAGTCTGCTGATAGGAGGAACAGCCCACCCCCCTTTGCCCTGCCCGTCTGCCACCCTTCCAAAAGAAAAATGCCGCTTGTTTCATGATCTGCGGTCCACTTAAGTCTCAATGGAGTGGGGGGAATTGTCAGGTTTAAGGTCTTTCTCTCTTGTTCCTCAAGCCAAATGGTTTGAGGGACCCATTGAGGCTCTCTGGCATGACTACAAAGGAGAGTGTAATCCGAACTGACAACAAGGCAAAAGAAGCAGATGAAATGGTTGCGGAAAGTGAAGCCTAAACAATCCACAAAAGTGTCAAACTTCAAAGGGATCAGCAATTATGATATTTGGTGGCACCGAACTGTCATTTATTTAATGTATAAATCTTGCACTATTCATCAGTCCTGAACTTTATTTCCAAGTAGCAGAAAATAATGAAATATAAATGAAGCTACCGCCTCGAAACACAGCCTTGTGACCATCGTAAGCCTTTCATATGCGACAGTGATAATTACCTCAGCACCTTAAGTAGCAGAAAGATCTATGAACAGATATTACAATTCTTATTAGTATTCACAGCATCCTGGACAAATGTTGGTAGCCATTGGGAGGACAGCATCATGCTCAACCAAAGCTGCCTTCACAACGACTACCAACATTGCTGGTTCTCCACTTTCACTTCAAGTGCCAAACAACAGGCCCTTGGGGCAAGGCACGGAATGGATCCAGGTGAACCTCGCATCTTGCTGCTGTGAGCTGGAGCAACTCTTGACCAAACACCCAATGGGCGCGGGTCCATGGAATTGGGTGGTAGAACTTGGAAGATATTGGTAGATCACCAACAACCTGTCCTGGTCCCTCCACGCCGACAATGAATGGATTTTCCATCCTACTACCTTGATTTGATTTGATTTAGATTTATTATTGTCACATGTATTAGTATACAGTGAAAAGTATTGTTTCTTGCGCACTATACAGACAAAGCATACCGTTCATAGAGTAGATATGGAGAGACCAGCGTTGGACTGGGTTGGGCACAGTAAGAAGTCTCGCAACGCCAGGTTAATCTGGTACATAGAGAAGGAAAGGAGAGGGTGCAGAATGTAGTGTTACAGTCATAGCTGGGGTGTAGAGGAAGATCAACTTAGTATAAGGTAGGTCCATTCAAAAGTCTGATGGCAGCAGGGAAGAAGCTGTTCTTTAATCAGTTGGTACATGTCCTCAGACCTTTGTATCTTTTTCCCGACGGAAGAAGGCGGAGGAGAGAATGTCCGGGGTGCATGGGATCCTTGATTATGCTAGCTACTTTTCCAAGGCAGCAGGAAGTGTAGACAGAGTCAATGGATGGGAAGCTGATTTGCATGATGGACTGGGCTACGTTCACGACCCTTTGTAGTTTCTTGCGGTCTTGCGTCCGATGTGATAGTTAAGAAAGCCCACCAACGCCTCTACTTTCCCAGTAGGCTAAGGAAATTTGGCATGTCTGCTACGACTCTCACCAATTTTTAGAGATGCACCATAGAAAGCGTTCTTTCCGGATGTATCACAGCTTGGTATGGCTCCTGCTCTGTCCAAGATGCAGTCCCAATGTACTCCCCTCCTGGGAGGGTCTAGAACTCACAATCCTTTTACTCGGAGACAGTAGGGTTATCCAGTGAGCCACAAGTGACACATTGTACCCAGCCTGATCCTGTATGTGCCTCCTGAAGGGTCCAGAGGGACAATTATTTCACACAGAGGGGCTGAGTGTCTGGAACGAGCTGCCAGAGATAGTAGTAGAGGCTGGTACAATTTTGTCTTTTAAAAAGCATTTAGATAGTTGCATGGGTAAGATGGGTATAGAGGGATATGGGCCAAATGCGGGCAATTGGGACTAGCTTAATGGTTAAAAATTGGGCGGCATGGACAAGTTGGGCCGAAGGGCCTGTTTCCATGCTGTAAACCTCTATGACTCAGTCCTACACCCTTTGGGATCGTGTTAGAGGTATTTCAATCTGGGCAACTAGTAATAGGACAAAACATGCCAGTCTTGGAATCATGGAAAGGGTACAGCACAGAAGGAGGCCAATCGGCCCAATGTGTCTGTGCTGGTTCTCTGTAAGAGCAATTCACCTCATGCCACTTGCATGCTTTTTCCCTGCAACCCTGCAAATTCTTCCCCTTCAGGTAATGATCCAATTTTCTTCTGAAAGGACAATTGAATCTGTCTCTCGGGCAATGCTTTCCGCTTCCTAAACACTCGTTCCATAAAAGTCTCTCCTCAAGTCGCTGTTGCTTCTTTTGCCAATTGCCTTAAATCTGTGTCATCTGGTTCTCAACCTTTCCACTGGGAAACAGTTCTTCCCTATCCACTCTCCTCACTCCTCAAGATTTTGAACACCTCGATCAAATCTCCTCTCATCCTCTCCGAGGGGAACAGTCCCAACTTCTCCAATCTCTCGAGGTAACTGAAGTTCCTCATCCCTGAACCCATTATCAAGAATCGTTTCTGCGCCCTCTTTAATACCAGCAATGGCCCTGTCCCCGCAAAAGCTTCTAATAAAAAACTTCCCTTCCTAAATCAAGCCAATCTGATTGCCATACTGACCCTGGCTTTTTCTTTATTTGTTCATGGGACATGGGCATCGCTGGCTGGGCCAACATTTATTGCCCATCCCTGTTGGACCGGGCGGTTAAGAGTCAACCACATTGCGGTGGATCTGGAGTCGCATGTAGGCCAGACCAGGTAAAGACGGCAGATTTCCTTCCCTAAAGGACATCAGTAAACCAGATGGGTTTTTCCGACAATCGACAGTGGTTTCATGGTCAACAGTAGATTCTTAATTCCAGATTTTTTTTATTGAATTCAATTTCCATGGCGGGATTTGAACTCAAATGCTCCTGAGCATTATCCTGGGTCTCTGGATTACTAGTCCAGCGACAATACCACTCCCCCACCCCCACGCCCCCCTCTCCCACCCCCCATACTGGCCCAGACACATGGGTCTGTAAGGCTTTAACCAGTCACTGCATGAACCAGCTGACCCATCCGGATAGCCTGTAGGCAGTCTCTTGCACCACATTATCTTTAAAACCATGACTTAACACAACCCGTGCTTTTATTCTCACTCTCTCTCTCCCTGCCTCACTTGTTTTCTGTGTCACGCCAGCAGACCCGCAGTCGCCAGACACTGACAGCCTGCCGCCAGACTGCACAAGTGTGGGCTGAGTCCAGCGATACTGAGACTCCAGGGCAGATGACAAATGCCCACGGGCTTGTCTGAAGCTGGCAATCCCTGTCTGTGTGACATTTTCCCTCTCTTTATCTCCCTCGCTTCTCTTTGTTTGTTCCCTTTCACAGATGGAGCCCTGCAGCAAAAAAAAAGTACAAATAAAAGACCTCACGGCGCAGCCCAAATTAACATATTTGCCATCAACGTTGGTTGAGATAAAGCAGACAGCCACAAAGAGACTGACAGTGACTTGTTACTCGGAGTGGGCCCTCCCCTTGATTCAGAGAGCCGGATTTGCTAAAGCATCAAACACCCTCATTTAAACAGGGCCTTACTTTCACCTGGGCCTCCTGCCAGAGAGCGTCTGTTTAAACCAGAATATTAGCGCTTGGGAGAACACCTAAAGTAAGTATCACACAGTGGGAAGGTCCACGGCTGCTTTTCGCATTAACCCATTACTCTGACTCACAAGATCACACTTGGAATACTGTGTACAATTCTGGTCACCCTATTATAGAAAAGATATTATTGAACTAGAAAGAGCGCAGAAAAAATTTACTAGGATGCAACTGGGATTTGATGGTTTGAGTTATCAGGAGAGGCTGGATAGACTGGGATTTTTTTCCCCGGAGTGTAGGAGGCTGAGGTGTGATCTTATAGAGGTCTATAAAATAATGAGGGCATAGATCAGCTAGATAGTCAATATCTTTTCCCAAAGGTAGGGGAGTATAAAATTAGAGGGCATAGGTTTAAGGTGAGCGGGGAGAGATACAATAGGGCCCAGGGGGACAATTGTTTCACACAGAGGGTAGTGAGTGTCTGGAATGAGCTGCCAGAGGCACAGTAGTAGTGGCAGATACAACTTTGTCTTTTGAAAAGCATTAAGAAAGTTACATGGGCAAAATGGGTATAGAGGGATATGGGTCAAATGCGGGCAATTGGGACTAGCTTAGTGGTTAAAAAAAAGGGCAGCATGGACAAGTTGGGCCGAAGGGCCTGTTTCCATGCTGCAAACCTCTATGACTCTATAAGAATCAGAACTGGAATAGACTATACGGCCTTTGAAACTGATTTTTAAAAAATATATTATTGTCACGTGTATTAGTATACAGTGAAAAGTATTTCTTGCGCACTAAACAGACAAAGCATACCATTCATAGAGAAGGAAAGGAGAGAGTGCAGAATGTAGTGTTACAGTCATAGCTACGGTGTAGAGAAAGATCAAGTTAATGCAAGGTAAGTCCATTCAAAAGTCTGAAGGCAGCAGAGAAGAAGCTGTTCTTGAGTCGGCTGGTACATGACCTCAGACTTTTGTATCTTTTGCCCGATGGAAGAAAATGGAAGAGAGAATGTCCTTTCCTTCTCTATGAATGGTATGCTTTGTCTGTTTAGTGCGCAAGAAATACTTTTCACTGTATACTAATACACGTGACAATAATATATTTTTTAAAAATCAGTTTCAAAGGCCGTATAGTCTATTCCAGTTCTGATTCTTATAGAGTCATAGAGGTTTGCAGCATGGAAACAGGCCCTTCAGCCCAACTTGTCCATGCTGCCCTTTTTTTTAACCACTAAGCTAGTCCCAATTGCCCGCATTTGGCCCATATCTCTCTATACCCATTTTGCCCATGTAACTTTCTTAATGCTTTTCAAAAGACAAAGTTGTATCTGCCACTACTACTGTGCCTCTGGCAGCTCATTCCAGACACTCACTACCCTCTGTGTGAAACAATTGTCCCCCTGGGCCGTATTGTATCTCTCCCCTCTCACCTTAAACCTATGCCCTCTAGTTTTATACTCCCCTACCTTTGGGAAAAGATATTGACTATCTAGCTGATCTATGCCCCTCATTATTTTATAGACCTCTATAAGATCACACCTAAGCCTCCTACACTCCAGGGGAAAAAATCCCAGTCTATGCTGGCTGCTTTTCCGAGGCAGCAGGAAGTGTGGATGGAGTCAATGGATGGGAGGCTGGTTTGCATGATGGATCTGGCTTCGTTCACAACCCTTTGTAGTTTCTTGCGGTCTTGGACAAGCTGTGATACAAACAGAAAGAATGCCTTCTATGATGGATCTGTAAAAGTTAGTGAGTTAGTTGCTCCCACATTCAATAAGACCATGGTTAAGCTTCGACGCCACTATCCCCATATCCTTTCATTTCTTTACTGTTCAAAAATCTACCGATTTCTGTTTTAAGCCTACTCCTGCCCCTTGTTTGTATTGGGGGGATGTGGAATGATAATTTGAGGTTGTTGTTAGATCAGCCATCATCTTATTACATGGTGGAACTGGCTTGTGATGATACTGTGCTTTTAAGAGGTGTATTTTGATCACGTTTCTCTGCAGGATGTTTCTAGCAGGCCCTGGAATTTTGTCGGCACCGTGTTGTCTGTAACCAGTGTTCTTTATTGTTGCTGAGGCAGTATAATTGATATCATGTTGAATTTAATCTGGACTCATGCAGTGTTCTGTGGTTTTAGTGTGTCCCTCAGGATTGCTGAGTGGAGCTTGATTAGGGTTGATTGACAGGACATGATGTCATGTGTCTAGGAACAGCTATGCTTCAAAGAAAGATTCGGTTTTTAATTTTATTTCCAGGTTGCTGTCAGGAGCTGGCGGAAGAAAGCAGTATCTTTCTGTCTCTCTCTCCAGAGCCTATCTGAAAGTTGCAGAGTAGGGAGCCTCAGAAATTTGATTCAACAGTTCCACAGATTCACCACTCTCTAGCTGAAGAAATTCCTCCTCATCTCTGTTTTAAAGGATCGTCCCTTTAGCCTGAGGTTGTGCCTCTGATTCTAGTTTTTCCTACTAGTGGAAACATCCTCTCTACATCCACTCTATACAGGTCTCGCAGTATCCTGCAAGTTTCAATAAGATCCCCCCTCATCATCCTTCTAAACTCCAATGAGTACAGATCCAGAGTCCTCAACCGTTCCTCATACGACAAGCTCTTCATTCCAGGGATCATTCTTGCGAACCTCCTCTGGACCCTTTCCAAGACCAGCACATCCTTCCTCAGATAAGGGGCCCAAAACTGCTCACAATACTCCAAATGGGGTCTGATCAGAGCCTTAGACAACCTCAGACGTACATCCCCGCTCTTGTATTCTAACCCTCCTCGACATGAATGCTAACATTGCATTTGCCTTCCTAACTGCCGACTGAACCTGCATGTTAACCTGTGAGGCAGCAGTGCTAACCACGGTGCCACTGTGCCGTCCACTAATTTAACTAACTGGATTTTGTGAGGGGAATGTTGGTCTGAAGGAAGGCAGCTTCTCCGTGGATCAGCCTCGTTTACGTTGATCCACAACTTCTCATTCAGAAACAAAAGACCTGAGGAACACAAGCTTACCGAACGTCTGCTCAGGTCCTGAGGGATGTGTGCCTTGGTGCCTGCCCTAACACTCAGGCTGAGGTTGAGAATGTGTCCTTTTTAGCAGACACCTAACCCAATGGATGGAATTCTCCCACCCGGGAACTAATTCCTGTGTTGCGTGGGGTTGCGGGGGGAATGTTTCCCGCTGTGGAGGCCGGTAGGAAAACATGTCAAATCTTCCAGCCCCGACCTCATTAATTATGCAACTGGATGTTTCGCACCATATTCCGTGGTGGGGCAGCAAGTGGTCTGCCATGCAGTCCAAAGATGTGCGGGTTAGGTGGATGGGCCATGCTAAATTGCCACTAAGTGTCATGGGGACTAGCAAGGGTAAATATGTGGGGCTACGGGGCCTGGGTGGAATTGTTGTTGGTTCAGGCTCAATGGGCTGAATGGCCTCCTTCTGCACTGTAGGGATTCTAAGATTCTTCTGTAGAGTCATATGGCGGGATTTTACAGCCTTGCTCGAGTGAGACCGGAAATTCCCACCCGAGTTCAACGGACATTTCCGTTGTCCGCCTCTCGCCCGTGGCGGCCGGGCGGTAGAATTCCGGCAATAGAGTCATACAGCACAGAAACAGGCCCTTCAGCCCATAGAACATAGAACATAGAACATTACAGCGCAGAACAGGCCCTTCGGCCCACGATGTTGCACCGACCAGTTTAAAAAAAAAAAAAACTGTGACCCTCCAACCTAAACCAATTTCTTTTCGTCCATGAACCTATCTACGGATCTCTTAAACGCCCCCAAACTAGGCGCATTTACTACTGATGCTGGCAGGGCATTCCAATCCCTCACCACCCTCTGGGTAAAGAACCTACCCCTGACATCGGTTCTATAACTACCCCCCCTCAATTTAAAGCCATGCCCCCTCGTGCTGGATTTCTCCATCAGAGGAAAAAGGCTATCACTATCCACCCTATCTAAACCACTAATCATCTTATATGTTTCAATAAGATCCCCTCTTAGCCGCCGCCTTTCCAGCGAAAACAATCCCAAATCCCTCAGCCTCTCCTCATAGGATCTCCCCTCCATACCAGGCAACATCCTGGTAAACCTCCTCTGCACCCTCTCCAAAGCCTCCACATCCTTCCTGTAATGTGGGGACCAGAACTGCACACAGTACTCCAAGTGCGGCCGCACCAGAGTTGTGTACAGTTGCAACATAACGCTACGACTCCTAAATTCAATCCCCCTACCAATAAACGCCAAGACACCATATGCCTTAACAACCTTATCTACTTGATTCCCAACTTTCAGGGATCTATGCACACATACACCTAGATCCCTCTGCTCCTCCACACTATTCAAAGTCCTCCCGTTAGCCCTATACTCAACACATCTGTTATTCCTACCAAAGTGAATTACCTCACACTTCTCCGCATTAAACTCCATCCGCCACCTCTCGGCCCAACTTTGCAACCTGTCTAAGTCTTCCTGCAAACTACGACACCCTTCCTCACTGTCTACCACACCACCGACTTTGGTGTCATCAGCAAATTTGCTAATCCACCCAACTATACCCTCATCCAGATCATTAATAAATATTACAAACAGCAGTGGCCCCAAAACAGATCCCTGAGGTACACCACTTGTAACCGCACTCCATGATGAATATTTACTATCAACCACCACCCTCTGTTTCCTATCCGCTAGCCAATTCCTGATCCAATTTCCTAGATCACCCCCAATCCCATACATCTGCATTTTCTGCAGAAGCCTACCATGGTGAACCTTATCAAACGCCCATCATGTATTTGCTGACCGTCAAATACCAATCGATACTAATCCCATTTACCAGCAATAGTAACTTTGAATTTAACTAATACCAGCTGTTTTTATTAATAATATTATCACAGCTACGTGGAGTTTTCCTGGTTTCATTCTTTTGTTTTCAGATTTTAAAACAAGTTTCCAAATCAGCAAGTTCTGGCTGGGATTCGAACTCACACACGCGGAGTCCATGTCTCCAGATTGACCAATTAGGTAACATAACCAACAAACCGTCAGGAAGGTCACTTTGTTAAAGTTTATTTATTAGTCACAAGTAAGGCTTACATTAACAGTGCAATGAAGTTACTGTGAAATTCCCCGAGTCGCCACACTCCGGCGCCTGTTCGGGTCAATGCACCCTGACCAGCACGTCTTTCAGAATGTGGGAGGAAACCGGAGCACCCGGAGGAAACCCACGCAGACACACGGGGGGAATGTGCAGACTCCGCACCGACAGTGACCCAAGCTGAGAATCGAACCTGGGTCCCTGGCGCTGTGAGGCAGCAGTGCTAACCACTGTGCTACCATTCACTATCAAATTGCATTACCCACCTCCCTCGCAGCCCCCCACCACCCCCTGCCCCACTCTCCTTCGAATGGCGGCTGCCAGGAGACCATCAAGTTCAACTGCGACGCTTACGTTGTCGAATAGTCGGCAGGCTCCACCATTTGAGCCTGCACTGTCCCATGCCACAAGAGGTCACAGGTTTAGGGTGCTGGGGAGTAGGTACAGAGGAGATGTTAGGGGTAAGTTTTTCACTCAGAGGGTGGTGGGTGCGTGGAATGGGCTGCCGGTAGTGGTGGTGGAGGCGGACTCGATAGGGTCTTTTCAGAGACTTTTGGATAAGTTCATGGAGGTTAGTAAGATAGAGGGTTATAGGTAAGTCTAGTAGGTAGGGGCATGTTCGGCGCAACTTGTGGGCCGAAGGGCCTGTTTGTGCTGTAGCTTTTCTATGTTCTATGTTCTATATCCGAAGAAGTAGAGAAGCAAAGCAAAGAAGAAAGAAAAGAACTTCTCTTCCGAGAAAAAAGAATTACCCAGAGAAGGCCTTAACAAAAGAAAAAATAGGAATCGCTTACAGTAACTTTACAATTAAGTTTCACAAGGCAGAGGGAAAGTATGTGATCAGGGAGCCTCTTGTCACCAATCAAAAGCATGCCCCCAGGGAGGGAATGTCAGATCACTGGGGCATGGAGTATTCTGTCAAATGAATAATAAACAATGTTTTATAAAGTAATGAGCTGGTCTTGTCCAGATCAAATTACCAACTCGGTTTCTCCTTCCAGAGATTGGGGATCGCTGAAGAATTTGTTATGAAATTAGAGTAATGCACAGTTATTCCAAATACACTCATGGCTGCTCGATTAGCAGACAGAACTGAAACAAAGGAACGCTTAAATATATATACAACCATGATCCCCATATAGTTTATTATTTTGTGGAACACATCACAGAATCATTACAGATTGCAGCCATAATTTAGTAGGATCATTGAATTCCTACAGTGCCGAAGGAGGCCATTCAGCCCATCAAGTCTGCACTGACCACAATTCCATCCAGCCCCTATCCCCATAACCCCATGCATTTACCCTAGCTAAGTCCCCCTGACTCTAAGGGGCCAATCTACCTAACCCACACATCTTTGGACTGTGGGAGGAAACCGGAACACCCGGAGGAAACCCACGCAGACACAGGGAGAACGTACAAACTCCACACAGTCACACAATGCCGGAATCGAAGCCAGGTCCCTAGCACTCTGAGACAGCAGTACTAACCATTGTGCCATCATGCCTCCCAAGGCTGCTGTGCCATCCAATACGATCATGGTCGATCATCCATGTCAATGTCTTTGCCCCTACATTATCCCCGAATCGCTTTGTTTGCTTGGAATGTTACTAGGTCCCATTCCTATTAACTCAGACAATCAGGATGATGCTCCAGACTCCTGATTAAAGCCTGCAATTGGTTCACAATTAATTCCAGCCTCTTTACCTACCCATAGGGACATAGGAATAGGAGGAGGCCATTCAGCCCTTCGAGTTTGTACTACCATTCAATTAGATCATGGCTAAGATGTGACCAAACTCCATTCTGCCACCATCACTTCATATCCTTTGATATCTAAACCGAATAAAATTCTTCCAATCTCAGTCTCGCGAGTTGCAATTGTCCCCCGGCATCCACAGGATTTTGGGGAAGAGAGTTTCAGGTTTCCGCTACCCTTTATGCGATCAAGTGTTTTCTGATTTCACTCCTGGGTGGCCTAGTTTTAACTTTAAGATAATGTCCCTTTTGTCCTTGATTTCCCCCCACCCCCCGCTTCCCCCCCCCCCGCTCTCCCCCCCTCCCCCCCCCCCCCCCCCCCCATCCACTCCTCCCCCCAGAAGAACTGCTTCTCCACAATACCTCATCAGGTCCTTTGACCAGTTTCACCTGGATCAGATCACCCCTCAATCTTTTAAATTCAAGCGATGTCTCCAGAGAGGAAGCAAGTACCAGCTGCAACTTTAAGCAGCCTGGACTCTGAAAGCAAGACTTTGAATCGCACGCACAAACACACAAACCACTGGGGACACAGTGGCATTGCTGCCTCGCAGTGTCAGGGACCTGGGTTCAATTCCTGGCTTGGGACACTGTCTGTGTGGAGTTTGCACGTTCTCCCCGTGTCTGCGTGGGTTTCCTCCGGATGCTCCAGTTTCCTCCCACAGTCCAAAGATGTGCGGGTTAGATGGATTGGCTACGCTAAATTGCCCCTCAGTATCCTGGGATGTGTATGTTAGAGGGATTGATGGGGTAAATATGTGGGGTTACGGGGATAGGGCCTGGGTGGGATTGTTTTCAGTGCAGACCCGATGGGCTGAATGGCCTCCTTCTGCACTGTGGGATTTCTATAACCAAATCTATCCTCCCCTATTGTGTTATCTGTATTTCTGTGTGTGGTTTTCGAGTGTGTGTGTGTGGGAGTCAGGGTATATTTTAATATTTTACCTGGTGGGTATTTGATGTAATAAAACTAACTCCTTACTTAGTTAAACCCAAGAAAATTCATCTAATTGGTTTTTTCATTATCACAGCTCATGAACAGTCAAACACTTATAGAATTGGCAAGTGCATCCTTTTAAATTACAGTGAGTGCAACAATACAATGTTCTGATCAAATGAGTGAGAAAAGAAGGGAACCATTTCACCTCTTCTGATCCAATCATAACAATCCACTCGAGCCCATCCCATCTCTCCTCATCTAAGTCATTCATTGTAACTCTCTAATCCCGTCTCTCTTATATCCTTGTCTAGTTCTCCCTTAAATACATCCATACTATTCATTTCAACCACTCCCTGTGATTGCAAGTTCCACGTTCTCACCACTCTCTGGGTGACTAAGTGTCTTCAGAACTCCCTCTTGGATATCTTGATGACTATCTTATATCGATGGCCTCTAGTTCTGCTCTTACCAACAAAACCTGAAGAAGCTCCTTTGCATAAATACCATCAAATAAGTAATCACTTGAAAATAAGTAGGCAATATGATCATCAAGGAAAGGAACACTTCAGAGAACACTGTCAGCTGTCATTGCCTGTTCATCAGAGGAGACACACAAGTTATTTGAGAAGTGTTTGCAAGGGGAGTTAACTGGACAATGGTGCCATTCACTCGAGGTATGTGTTACCCAGAGAGGCGCTTCACAATTCACTTTGGCTCAAGCAGCGAGCAGGGCCCCATTGTACGGCTGTTTAAAGTTACCCACCTCCCAGATCATTACAGGGATTCATTACATCCCCAGCAGAAGATGAAAAGAGAAAACAGTTTCGAATTGAGAACGGAGACATTTGAAGTGGCAGGTCGCTGAGATTAAAAGCAAGGACTCACCTGAGCAGAACGCAGCCACGTGGTCTGTGTAGAATGGACACTTCACCATATAGTCAGGATCGACAATCAAAGATCTGCCGGTGCCCTATTGCTTCTTCCCAAGATGACCCAGTGTGGAAGGTGTACCTCTATCAGCTCCCCTCTGCACACACACACTTGCACACACACTCACACACACTCACTTGCACACTCGCACACTCACACACACTCGCACACTCGTATACTCACGCACACACACACTCACTTGCACACTCGCACACTCACTCACTCGCGCACACACACACACGCATGCTCACACACGCACACTCACACACACACTCGCACACTCCCACACATACACACACTGGCACACATACACACACACACACACACTCGCACACTCACACACTCGCACACTCACACACTCACAAACACACACACACACGCTCACACACACATTCGCACACGCACATTCACACTCACAAACACACACTCACAAACACACACACACATACACACACACACATACACACACACCCACACATACTCGCACATGCACACTCGCACACGTACACACACACACTCACACTCACATACACTCACACACACATGCACACACTCACACTCACATACACACTCATATACACACACACACACGCACACACACTCACACACACACTCACATACACTCACACACACATGCACACACTCACACTCTCTCTCGCACACCCGCATATACACACTCATATACACACGCACACACACTCACACATACACTCACATACCCACACACACACACACACATGCACACACTCACACTCTCTCTCGCACACTCGCACACACACACACACTCGCACACACACTCACTCACACACACACATTCTCACAGACACATATATTCAAACACACACCTATTTACACACATTCACACACAAACACACATTGCCTCAACCTCACGTTGCTGTCTTAGCCTCAGATTCCTTGTCTCCCAGAGAGGACAAAGGTCGTCCCATCTCATCATTGATAACTTTAATTACAGAGCAACCACAACTTTCTGTGGATGGAGAATTTCAAAAACAGCATCATCTTCTCCCAGGCCAGTTTTTAAAACCTCATGATATTCTCTAGCTGCTGTTACCAATGTTCTGGAGTTCATTGTTAATCTTTGTTGCTCTCTCTGTTAGCGCCACCTGTGTTAATCTGAATACCTCATTCCCAGAGGCCTGTCCCAATCCTCCAATGTCAGCTGCGAATTTTGTGAATGTTCACTTCAGAAGCTTGGGGAGGCGATGGCCTATCTGGGGACCCGGGTTCGAATCTCACCACGGCAGATGGTGGAATTTGAATTCAATAAAAAATATCTGGAATTGAGAATCTACTGATGACCGTGAAACCATTGTCAATTGTCGGAAAAACCCATCTGGTTCACTAATGTCCTTTAGGGAAGGAAATCTGCCATCCTTACCCAGTCTGGCCTACATGTGGCTCCAGAGCCACAGCAATGTGGTTGACTCTCAACTGCCCTTGGGCAACTAGGGATAGGCAATAAATGCTGGCCAGCCAGTGATGCCCATGTCTCATGAGTAAATAAACAGAATAAAAAATACTTTCTCCTCCAGCCTCACCACCCTGTGTCTCTCCAATTCTGGCCTCATACGCTTCCCAATATCCATCGCCCACCCAGAAGGGGAGAAGAACGTTTAACCTGTATTTTTATTTCCCTGTTTTACTGTTATTTTCTTCTGGGTCATGGCAGATGTACATGATTTCTGCCAACAAGACCCTTAACAAATCCCCCGCCTTCCCCCTGGTCTCCCCTCTTTACAGATGCACTTAGCTCCTTAGCCAAGTGTTTGACCACCTGTTGTATCCACATTGGTCTCTGTGTCAAATTTTGGCTGGCGATACTCTTGCAATCTCAATTATGGGTTAAACATATCTCTCTCTTCCACTCTCCCTTGAGGGGAATCATCCTCCAAGCAAATGTTCCGGATCTCCCTCTCCCATACAAACCAACACAACTCTCTCCAATAGGCTTTGAACCCTCAGACCCAGAGGCAACAGTGCAATGCACTGGGTGACGACTAACACTCTGGACCACAGCTCCGATGGAAATCATCCCCCTGCTCCACTCAACTAACAAGCAGTGCAATGTCATAGCAACTCACTAGGCATGTCCACAGAAACATTGCAAAGATTATGCTCAAATGATTGAAAAGCACATTGCTTTCCGACTGGAGAGATCAGTGGCTCCATGAGGGGAAGGAATCAGTGGGCCATTCATGTTACAAATACTGAACTCCGAGCCCCAGGATCTCAAAGCCTGAAGGCCCTGTTGCCTTAAAAATGCAAACAGCTCCAACTGCCCTTGACAGGGAATATGAATAGCTGTCTTCATTAGACTTCTGCAACATCTATTTACATTAGTTGGTGAGTAAGGATGAAATGTGAGGCACAGTTATGTCTTTGATGTGTTGCTTGTTAAGGTGAGAGATGACAGAGTTGCAGTTGGATTGGATTTCCAAACCTGCATCAAGTTTTATAAGCACAGAGTCCTAATGGCTCGGACTTGGGTTGCCAACACTGCTCGGCCGTATTCCGGAGGTTCCATCACATGACTGCTCATTGTGAGTGATCCTATCCCTTTCTCTCTTGCTATTGGTCCATCCTCCTGGCGCATTATCTCCCCACAGCCAATAAAAAAAGGGAACAGACTTCTTGTTAGCCAATTAGATTAATTTTGACGGTATAGTGAAACAGCCCTTGGTCCACACATTCCCAATGCCTTTATCATTAATAAAATGAAACACACACAAGCACAAACACACACACGCAAACACACACACAAACAAACCACACACAGACATACACACACACGCGCACACGCAAACACACACACACAAACAAACCACACACACACACACAAAATCGCACACACACATACATGCACAAACACATGCATGCACAAACACACAAATATGCACACACACTGACACAAACACACACATAAACATGTACACACACACAAATAAATATTCAGATACACACTCACATAAAAACACAGACACACACATGCCCATCCACGCGTTCACACAACACGCAGACTCACAGACACACTCACACAAAAACATGCACAAACAAACACTCACACAAACACACGCACACACAAATGTGCCCTCAGTCACAAACTTACACACAAACACACACAAACACTCATTCACACACACACAAGAACATGCACTCACACCCACACATTCTCAACGCATCCACAAAACACTCACACACACAAACTCGCACATAAATGCACATACAAACACACAGTCACTCACACACACAGACACATCAGTTGTGGCTCAATCTTACTCTGGGTTGTGGGTTCAAATCTGATTCAGTAAACCTGACTGCAAAATCCAGGATGACATTCCGTGCCACACTGAGGGAGTTCTGCACGGTTGAAGGTGCTGTCTTTTGGATGAGAAATTAAACTGGAGTCCTTTTGGTTCTTTTGGGCGGATGGCAAAGATTCCGTGGCATCATATTCTGAAGGAGAGAGCTGACTTCTCCCTGGGTTCCTTGTTGAAATCGATTATATGGCCACTTATTCAATGCGTGTATGTGTGAGGTTGCTGTGTACATATTGAATGTGGTGCTTCCTGCATTGCAACAGTATAATGTTTAAAACTCTTAAATATTCAGGTTGCAGACATGTCTCCGTAATGTCTATCAGATCATACCTACTAATTATAGCCAATTCATATCTTTTGTCAGGAATATGAAATGCATTCAGATACAGAGCTTTTAGTTTTGCCTTTATGTTACTTTTGTAACATAAGAACATAAGAACATAAGAAATAGGAGCAGGAGTAGGCCATCTAACCCCTCGAGCCTGCCCCGCCATTCAATAAGATCATGGCTGATCTGACGTGGATCAGTACCACTTACCCGCCTGATCCCCATAACCCTTAATTCCCTTACCGATCAGGAATCCATCCATCCGCGCTTTAAACATATTCAGCGAGGTAGCCTCCACCACCCCAGTGGGCAGAGAATTCCAGAGATTCACCACCCTCTGGGAGAAGAAGTTCCTCCTCAACTCTGTCTTAAACCGACCCCCCTTTATTTTGAGGCTGTGTCCTCTAGTTTTAACTTCCTTACTAAGTGGAAAGAATCTCTCCGCCTCCACCCTATCCAGCCCCCGCATTATCTTATAAGTCTCCATAAGATCCCCCTAGCTTAGCTTAGCAGTAACCTCTAGCTTAATCTGCTGGTGCCCTATCTCCGCGTTTGCTTAAAATCTGTCATATCTATAACTTAGTCCAGTTCTGTTGAAAGATCGTTGAGCTGAAACATTAACTTTGCTTCTCTCCGACACAGCTGCTACCTGACCTGCCGAGGGCTCCGGGTCTTCCTTCTGAAAAAGAGTTCCAAAGAAGTCATATTAGATTTGAAACATTCGCTCTGTTTCTCTCTCCACAAGATGCTGGCAGACCTACTGAGATGTTCCAGCGCTGTGTTTTTATATCAATATTTCAAAGTGCTTCATTAGCTGGAGAGTGTTTTGGGAGATTGTGAAAGGTGCTGTTAAAGGATGTAATTGGCCTGGAGAGAGTGAAGAGGAGGCTTATAAGAAAGCTGCCAGGGCTGGAAAAGTGCAGCTATGAGGGGTAATAAGTCCTCGGAGACAGAAGTCCCTTCACCAAAATCCCTTTATTTACAAGTCTGACAACAGCATACAGAGTGCTCTCAGTTGGCAGTTTACACTAGGAGTGCCAGAGGAACTGACAGTCCTGGTTAAATACAAAGCAAGAGGCACCCTGATTGGCCCATCAATTTGGCCCTTAAACCAGGGAGTTCATATTCCAACAGGCCCACCTCAATTGTCTGATTAAAGTCATTACAGATAGTTTGGGGTTGGAACAAAGAAGGCCGAGGGCTGACTTGATTGAGCTGCACAAGATTATGATTGAGCTGCACAAGAGGGAAGAGATAGAATGGATAGGATAACATTGCTTCCCTTGGTGGAGAATTCTAGAGCCAAGGGACATAGATTCAAGATAAGCAGCAGTAGGTATGGAGGGGATATGAGGAATAGTTACTTTACGTAGAGGGTGGTGGGTGCCTGGAATTCGCTGCCCGAGTTGGTGGTGGAGGCAGAGACCCTAAACTCTTTAAAAAAGTATCTGGATCTGCTCCGTAAGTGCTGTAAGCTGCAGGGCTATGGGCCGGGTGCAGGAAGGTGGGATTAGAAAGGGCACCTGGATGTCTTTGGGATGGCATGGACAAGATGGGCCAAATAGCCTCCTTCAGCACTGTAACTTTTCTATAGTTCTATGGTTCTATACAAATGCAGTCTCTTATTGCACCCTCATACGGTGGTTAGCACTGCTGCCTCACAGCACCAGGGACTCTGGTTTGATTTTCGACTTGGGTCACAGTCTGTGCGGAGTCTGCACGTTCTCCCCGTGTCTGAGTGGGTTTCCTCCGGCTGCTCCGGTTTCCTCCCACAATCCGAAAGACGTGCTGGTTAGGTGCATTGACCATGATAAATTCTCCCTTAGTGTACCCGGGAGAAAGAAAGGAGAGGGTGCAGAAAAT
Source organism: Mustelus asterias (assembly GCF_964213995.1). Classification (NCBI taxonomy): domain Eukaryota; kingdom Metazoa; phylum Chordata; class Chondrichthyes; order Carcharhiniformes; family Triakidae; genus Mustelus; species Mustelus asterias. The sequence goes on from NC_135824.1 coordinate 6,290,904, forward strand.
AGTGTGACAGTCATAGCTAGGGTGTAGAGTAAGATCAGCTTAACATATGGTAAGACCATTCAAAATTCTGATGGCAGCAGGGAAGAAGCTGTTCTTGAGTCAGTTGGTATGTGACCTCAGACTTTTGTATCTTTGCCCGATGGAAGAAGGTGAAAGAGAGTGTGTCCGGGGTGCGTGGGGTCCTTGATTAATCTGGCTGCTTTGCCGAGGCAGCGGGAAGTGTAGATGGAGTCAATGGATGGGAAGCTGGTTTGCGTGATAGACTGGGCTTCTGATTTTTAATCAGTAAAGGAATCAAGGGTTATGGGGTTAATTGGGAAAGTGGAGCTGAGGATTATTACATCAGATCGGTCAGCAGTCATCAGTTAGGGCAGCACAATGGCACAATGGATAACCCTGGCAGTACCAAACAGGCGCCGGAGTGTGGCGACTAGGGGATTTTCACAGTAACTTCATTGCAGTGTTAATGTAAGCCTCCTTGTGACACTAATACGTAAACTTTAACTTTAATGTTTTGTCTGTATAGCGTGCAAGAAACAATACTTTTCACTGTATCCAAACACAGGTTTCCTCCCACAGTCCACAGATGTGTGGGTTAGGTTGATTGGCCATGCTAACTTGCCCTTTAGTGTCCCAGGATGTGTAGGTTAGAGGGATTAGCAGGGTAAATATGTGGGGTTGCGGGAATAGGGCCTGGGAGGGATTGTTGTCAGTACAGACTTGATGGGCTGAATGGCCTCCTTCTCCACTGTAGGATTTCTATGGTTTCTATGTGACAATAATAAATCAAATCAAATCAAATCTGTCTATCTCAGACTTGACCATTCTCAGTGCCCCAGCCTCTATAGACCTCTGTGCTGAAAAATTCTGGTTGTTATTGTGGTGTTTTTAAAACTCTTACTGTGTTTACCCTAGTCCAACGTCGGCATCTCCACATCGTGAAAAATCCCACAGATTCACTACCCTCTGAGAGAAAGAATTCCTCTACATCTCTGTCTTAAATGGATGATCCTTTACTCTGAGATTATGCCCTCTGGTCATAGACAACCGAGACAACTGAGGAAAAGTCCCTATTGAATCTTCTTCCACCGCCCTTTCAAACAACACCTTTCACATCACAGCTCACCATTAAACTCAATTCCCTTTATCTCACCTCCGACTTTGGCCAATTATCTTAAATCTGTGTCCCCCCTGGTTACTGACACCCCTCCCCCCCTCCCATCCCCCCCGCCCCCATTAGAGGAAACAATTCTTCCTTACTTACTTGATCAAACTCATCTGAACACTTGTCTTAAATCCAACGTGCAGCCGAGGTTTGGGATTGCTCAATTGAAAAGTCAGCCTGAAGTTTGCACGGGGCTTTGAAAGGGCAAGAAATAAATCAAAGTCAATGTCAAAAAGGACGATGTTGTGGGAAAATACATCTCATGCCTTCGGCACTCACCTCGTCCCTCCCGCATGTCTAAATCACCACAGTTACAACACAACATTTTGTGTAGTACTGTAAGACTGATGTGGTGTCAGGTATGCCGGCAACACATGTTACACCAAACCCATGTATAGAATAGAATCATGGAATCCCTACAATGCAGAAGGAGGCCATTCGGCCCATCGAGTCTGCACCGACCACAATCCCACCCAGGCCCTATTCCCCTCACCCCACATATTTACCCTGCGAATCCCCCTGACACTAAGGGGCAATTTGGCATGGCCAATCCACCTAACCAGCACATCTTTGGACAGTGGGAGAAAACTGGAGCACCCGGAGGAAACCCATGCCAGACACAGGGAGAACTCCACACAGACAATGACCCGAGGCCGGAATTGAACACGGGTCCCTAGCGCTGTGAGGCAGCAGTGCTAACCCACTGTGCCACCACTATACTTTCATTCAAGCTCAAAGAACAGTACAGCACAGGAACAGGCCCTTCGGCCCACCAAGTCTGTGCTGACACAGATGCCTCCCCAATCAAATAATTTCTTGCTTCTACATGGTCCATATCTCTTTATTCCCTGCCTACTTAAAGTTCATTTATTAGTCACAAGTAAGGCTTACATTACACTGCAATGAAATTACTGTGAAATTCCCCCAGTCGCCACACTCTGGAGCCTGTTTGGGTCAATGCACCCTAACCAGCACAACCCACACAGACACGGGGAGAACGTGCAAACTCCACACAGACAGTGACCCAAGCTGGGAATTGAACCCGGGTCCCTGGCGCTGTGAGGCAGCAGTGCTAACCACTGTGCTGTCATGCCGCCCTTGTCATGGGCTTCTTGTCAATACATGTCCAAGGTTTACATTCAGAGCTGTTTTGGCACCGCCAGATCTTTTAAAGCTGTTTTGTTAAGGTTTTTTTTAGGTTGGCGTGCATGCATTTATATCTTAGCAAAAAGCAGCACCAATGCAGCAGTCTCTGCACTGATGCAGGAGTTCCCCTGCGCCAACCTGGGGAGTCTGTGTACCAATGCAGATATCCCCCCCATTCTAGTGGTCAGGTAGCCGGAACATCAAGTGTTCCTTGCTCTTTGTCCAACGCCATGGCCTCCAGTAAAATCGCACCTCCCTTGGAGGGGCAAGCCGTCTCCAAAAATTAAAACCATTCTGAAATGTCTCTTTGTGTGAAAAGGACGTCTCAAAGTGTTTGTTTTCACTGCAGGTCAATTGTGCTCTTCCATGGCAACCCACTAATGGAGAGATAAACACAGCACCTTCAATAGGGACAGGTGTCTTTACACAGCAGGTTCATTCTCTGGTCGGTTAACCTATTAGGCTCCAGTCTGCCTCAGGAGGTGTAATAAAGTTTCAATAGGAATCATACAGTGCAGTAGGAGGCCATTCGGCCCATCAAGCCTGCATCAACAACAATCCCACCCAGGCCACATCCCCGTAACTCCGTGCATTTACTCTGCCAATCCCCTTGACACTAAGGGGCAATTTAGCATGGCCAATCCACCTAACCCACACATCTTTGGACTGTGGGAGGAAACCAGAGCACCCGAAGGAAACCCACGTAGACACGGGGAGAATGTGCAAACTCCACGCAGACAGTGGCCCAAGGCCGGAATTGAACCTGGGTCCCGAGCGCTGTGAGGCAGCAGTGCTGACCACTGTGCCACCGTGCTGCCCTAAAAAAAGTTTTAAAGTTTATTTGTTAATGTCACAAGTAGGCTTACATTTACACTGCAATGAGGTTACTATGAAAATCCCCTAATCGCCACACTCCGGCGCCTGTTCGGGTACACTGAGGGAGTAATGGCCAATGCACCTAACCAGCACATCTTTCAGACTATGGGAGAAAACCGGAGAAACCCACGCAGACACGGGGAGAACGTGCAGACTCTGCACAGAGAGTGACCCAAGCCGGGAATCAAACCCAGGTTCCTGGTGCTGTGAGGCAGCAGAGCTAACCACTGTGCCGCCCCGTCTTATTCTTATTTGCTACCTTCAGGAGTTTTTCAACGCTTTGGCATTATTCTCCAGCATTAATAACCCAATTTCTTTTCATTGTCGCTGTGGTTGAGCTGTGGGGATGTGGGAGTTCAGTACTGAGGGTGTGCTGCATTGCCAGAGGTGCTGCCTTCCAGGTGAGACAGTGAACCCAGGCCATGATGGGCTGTTCAGCTGAATGTACAAAAAAAGCCTGTGGCGTTATTCAAAGACGAGCAGGAAGATGTCCTGGTCGGCATTCATCCCGCAGCCAACACCACCAGAATCATTGACCATTCACGTCCTCTTGTGTTTGTGGAATCTCACTGGGTATTAAATCACCATTGACCATAAATACAATGAGAATGCGTCAAAAGTAAGTTGTGTGTTTGGGAATCCTGACAACACAGTGTTATATAAATCAAAAATCATACTGGGTGCAAATAAACTTTCACCTCATGCCCTTCTGTCCCAATTATTAAGCAGCCCAAGATTTTCAACTTCTGCACTAACACACTCACATACAATACATTCCAACAAGCACACACACATGCACACTAACATGGCATACACATAGAACATAGAACAGTACAGCACAGAACAGGCCCTTCGGCCCACGATGTTGTGCCGAGCTTTATCTGAAACCAAGATCAAGTATCCCAATCCCTATCATCCTGGTGTGCTCCATGTGCCTATCCAATAACCGCTTAAATGTTCCTAAAGTGTCTGACTCCACTATCACTGCAGGCAGTCCATTCCACACCCCAACCACTCTCTGCGTAAAGAACCTACCTCTGATATCCTTCCTATATCTCCCACCATGAACCCTATAGTTATGCCCCCTTGTAATAGCTCCATCCACCCGAGGAAATAGTCATTGAACGTTCACTCTATCTATCCCCTTCATCATTTTATAAACCTCTATTAAGTCTCCCCTCAGCCTCCTCCGCTCCAGAGAGAACAGCCCTAGCTCCCTCAACCTTTCCTCATAAGACCTACCCTCCAAACCAGGCAGCATCCTGGTAAATCTCCTCTGCACTCTTTCCAGCGCTTCCACATCCTTCTTATAGTGAGGTGACCAGAACTGCACACAATATTCCAAATGTGGTCTCACCAAGGTCCTGTACAGTTGCAGCATAACCCCACGGCTCTTAAACTCCAACCCCCTGTTAATAAAAGCTAACACACTATAGGCCTTCTTCACAGCTCTATCCACTTGAGTGGCAACCTTTAGAGATCTGTGGATATGGACCCCAAGATCTCTCCGTTCCTCCACAGTCTTCAGAACCCTACCTTTGACCCTGTAATCCACATTTAAATTAGTCCTACCAAAATGAATCACCTCACATTTATCAGGGTTAAACTCCATTTGCCATTTTTCAGCCCAGCTTTGCATCCTATCTATGTCTCTTTGCAGCCTACAACAGCCCTCCACCTCACCCACTACTCCACCAATCTTGGTGTCATCAGCAAATTTACTGATCCACCCTTCAGCCCCCTCCTCTAAGTCATTAATAAAAATCACAAAGAGCAGAGGACCAAGCACTGATCCCTGCGGCACTCCGCTAGCAACCTGCCTCCAATCCGAAAGTTTTCCATCCACCACCACCCTCTGTCTTCGATCAGACAGCCAGTTACCTATCCAATCGGCCAACTTTCCCTCTATCCCACACCTCCTCACTTTCATCATACACATGTGTGTACACATGTACACACAATACACTGTAACATGTGCACACAGACATGCATATACATAAGCACACAATACACTGTGGCATGCATGCACATGCACATACAGACATACACAATATACTGCGACGTGCACACAAACATGCACATACACACATACAGAATACACTGTGACATGTGCAACACACGCACATGCACACAATACACTGTTGTATGTGCACACATACACAATACACTGTGACATGTGCACACATGCACACACATACACAATACACAATACACTGTGACGTGGTCAACTTCTTCCCTTCCATGAATGTTCTTTCATTTCTCTCAAAATATATACATTTTTTCGAACCAAAGGTTGTAAACGGGGAACATTACTCGTTAAATGCACCCTGTAGTATTAGGTAAAGAAAGCCTTGCATTTGTATAGTGCCTTATCACACCCCTCACAGATGTCCCATGGGACTGCATGTACAATCAATTCCTTTCAAGCACAGTTACATCCATGCTGTATAGCATCATGCAGGTTAGGAAAAGTATCGCGGACAACCCCTGATAGTCTGCACTCAGTTAGTTGAACTCTGGAGATGGAGAGATACAGAATGGTTCAGTGTCCCCAGACCAGCGAAGGGAGAAGTAAGGTATGGTTCCTCCTCCTCATCGCTATCCCTCACCACATGACCCAGTTTCACACACGTCGGCCTTTCTTTGGTGCTTAGACCAGGCGGCCATTTTTCATCCATGGCGGTGGCAATTAATAGGAAATGTTCAACTTTCACCATTCCGGTGAAAAGCCTTGTCCACCAACAATGCATCATGGTCCAAGCATTACACACAGGGAAAGGTTAAAAGGCATCATCATTTTTATGAATTGGGACTTGGCAATTCATTGAATCATGCGACAGCTCCTGGAATCATTTGCAAATAGTGGGAGGTGATGGCCTAGTGGTATTATCGCTAGACTATTAATCCAGAAACTCAGCTAATGTTCTGGGGACCCGGGTTCAAATCCCGCCACAGCAGCTGGTGGAATTTGAATTCAACAAAAAATATCTGGGATTAGAATCTACTGATGACCGTGAAACCATTGTCGATTGTCAGAAAGATCCATCTGGCTCACTAATGTCCTTTAGGGAAGGAAATTTGCCATCCTTACCTGGTCTGGCTTACATGTGACTCCAGAGCCACAGCAATGTGGTTGACTCTCAACTGCCCTCTAAGGGCAAATACGGATGGGCAATAAATGCTGGCCAGCCAGAGACGCCCGTGTCCCATGAATGAATTTTTAAAAATCACAAGACAAGAAGAAGATACAATATAGAGCATGTGAAAGATGAATTCTCGGTAAGCAGGGGGCGGGGGGTGGGGGGGAGAGAGGGGTAAAAGGTTATCAGGAGTAGGCAGGAATGTGGGGTTGAGGTTAAAATCAGATCAGCCCTGATCTCCTCGACAGGTGGAGCAGGCTCGAGGGGCCGAATGGCCTACCCTTGCTCCTAATTCCTATATTAACGTGACCTTTTGACTCAGAGGTAAGAGTCACTGGAATTTGGAATCACAAGCTTTCGGAATGCTGCTCCTTCATCACTCACCTGATGAAGGAGCAGCGCTCCGAAAGCTCATGATTCCAAATAAACCTGTTGGACTTTAACCTGGTGTTGTGAGACTTCTTACTGTGCCCACGCCAGTCCAACGCCGGCATCTCCACATCATTCTAGAAAGATCTTGATTCTTATTTCAATCAATAGGCTGCCAATTCACTTCGTGCTTGGACAGTGAGGGTTGAAAATCTACCCACCTGTGTTTAATCCCTGGATATACTGCCTCATAATTCCTCATTCTACTCTGGGAAAGGTGGTAAACAGATCTCTATTCAACACAAATGTCATTAAATATAATTTGGCTACGGGCTTTATGTGTACTGACTGAAATATTCTCAGATCTTTTCTTTATCTAGAAGGCCTTTAGTCCTCACTAAGTGCTTCATTTGCCTGCAGTCATCTACCTCCATTTATCATCTGTCTCTGAAAGCAAAAAATATTTGTGAGAAAGTATTATACAGGGAAAAGCCAACGAGAGCCAGAGGGGGAACTATGCACTTCCCAGATCGATCAACTCTTTTCGACATGTTTCAGCTGAGTACAACCACGTCAGGGCAAATGTTAATAAAAGCGTGTGTCTGCAAAACAGATGCTGTTTAAGGTGTTAAGATGCTGTCCAAAGAGCATTGGATTGGACCAAGTAACATAGAAACATAGAAACTAGAAGCAGGAGGAGGCCATTCGGCCCTTCGAGCCTGCTGTGCCATTCATTATGATCATGGCTGATCATCAAATTCAATATCTCGATCCCCCCCATATCCCTTGATCTTTTTAGCCCCAAGAGCTATATCTAATTTATTCTTGAACTCACACAATTCTTTGGCCTCAACTACTTTCTGTGGTAGTGAATTCCACACATTCACCATTCTCTCAGTGAAGAAATTTCTCCTCACCTCAGTCCTAAAAGGTTTGCCCCTTATCCTCAAATTGTGACCCCTAGTTCTGGACTCCCCCACCACCAGGAACATTCTTTCTGAATGCACTCTCTCTACTCCTGTTAGAATTTTATTAGTTTCCATGAGATCCCCTCTCACTCTTCTAAACCTCAATGAACACAATCCTAACTGACTTATTCTCTCCTCATATGACAGACCTGCCTGGTAAACCTTCACTACACTCCCTCTATAGCAAGGACATCCTTCCTCAGATAAGGACACCAAAACTGCATACAATACTAGGAGGCATAGGTTTAAGGTGCGAGGGGCAAGATTTAAAGGAGATGTATGAGGCAAGTTTTTACACAGAGGGTGGTGGGTGCCTGGAACTCGCTGCCGGGGAAGGTGGTGGAAGCAGATATGAGAGTGACTTTTAAGGGGCATCTTGACAAATACATGAATAGGATGGGAATAGAGGGATATGGTCCCCGGAAGGGTCGGGGGTTTTAGTTCAGTCAGGCAGCATGGTCGGTGCAGGCTTGGAGGGCCGAAGGGCCTGTTCCTGTGCTGCAATTTTCTTTGTTCTTTCTTTTTTGATTCAAACGGAGTGATATCAAGAAAAGCTGAAGACATCTCCAGCTGCTTCAGCGTCTCCAACAAGAGAAAATCTAACCATCGCCCCTTAACATTCAATGGCATGGCCATCGCTCTGCCACTATCCACATTTTGGGTGTTATCATTGACCAGAAACTGAACTGGACCAGCCATATAAATACTGTGGTTACAAGAGCAGGTCAGAGGCTGGGAATTCTGCGGCAACTCACGTCCTGCCTCCCCAAAGCCTGTCCACCATCTACAAAGCACAAGTCAGGAATGTGATGAAATATTCTCCTCTTGCCCAGATGAGTGCAGCTCTGCCAACACTCAAACTTTTGACACCATTCAGGACCAAGCAGCCAGCTAACATTCTTTCCACAAACATAAAAAAAAGGTAGGGGGAAAGTTTTTGACACTTGGTGGTGAATGCCTGAAACGCGCTGCTGGAGGAGGTGGTGGAAGCAGATTCTATAATACTGTTCAAGAGGCATCTGGATAGATACATGAGTAGGCAGGGAATAGAGGGATATGGACCATGTAGAGGCAAGAAAATATCAGATTAGAGAGGTATCTGTGTCGGCACAGACTTGGTGGGCCAAAGGGCCTGTTCCTGTGCTGTACCGTTCTTTTTTCTTTGTTCTTTTCTTAATACTCCAGGTGTGGCCTCACCAAGACCCGAACCAAGTCCAGTAACGACTCTGCACAACAAACCTGTAATTGTTAAAGGTTTCGACTTCCCTGACATCAAAATGGAGTTTGTTGACCTGGGTACTGAGGTCAATAAACCAAGTCCCACCCTTAATCTCCACTGATTTAGTTTATCTTGTTGGGTCTGTAGCACGACCATTAGCCTCATCGCTCCTGAGGTAAATTGGGACACAAGCCCAGCCTGGTTTCCCAATCCAGGCTGCTTTCAAGTGGAACAGGCTAGAAAGATATTCATTTGTGTGAATATCAGAACGTAGAAATCAGTGGAGGCCATTCAGCCCCTCGACCCTAACCCTCCATTCAATTCAATCATGCCCAATCTGTCCCTCAAATCCATTTTTTGGAGTTTTGTTCCATATCTCTTGGACCCCGACACCCTCTGAACAAAGATTTAATGGTCAATGTCTTGTAAATTTCAATTGTTTCCCTAGCCCAATGGGGAGATACTTCTGGTTTCCACTACACTATGTGTGGAAAGGTCCTTCTAGATTCCATTCCTGACTCGTCTAGCTCTCATTTTCAGATTGTGCCTCATTGTTCTGGAGACCCCTCCAGAGGTAATTATCTACGCTATCAAATCTTTCTGATAATACCTTGCTCAGATGACACCTCAACCTCCAGTTCTCAGGGGAGATCTCATCTCAACTGAACCTCTCCAGCGCAGTGTCATTCTGCTAAATCAGTGTTGCACTCTCTCCGAGAGCTCTGTATTCTTCCTGAGGTGTGGTGCTTAGATCCAATCACAATACTGTACGCGCCATCTATCCTAACCCCTGGATAATGGAAGTGTTACCATTTCTCCTTTGTATTCTGTCCTCCCTTAAAAAAATGGCAAAGATTAGGGTTGCCAACTGTGACTAGTATTTCGAGAGGTTTTATCACATGAATCCTAGAATGAATCATCATAGAATCACAGAATCCCGACAGTACAGAAAGAGGCCATTTGGCCCATCGAGTCTGTACCGACCACAATCCCACCCAGGTCCTATTCCCGTAACCCCACACTTTTACCCTGCTAATCCCCCTTACAGTAGGGTCAATTTTAGCATAGCCATTCCACCTAACCCACACATCTTTGGACTGTGGGAGGAAACCCGAGCATCCGGAGGAAACCCACGTAGACACAGGGAGAACAGGCAAACTCCACACAGACAGTGACCAAGGCCAGAATCGAACCTGGGTCCCTGGCACTGTGCCGCTGTGCTGCCCTGTGACTTGTCCGCACACCCAACCATTAGTTGACCGACACATCCGTCCTTGTGATATATGACCTTCCTATGCCAATTGGAAAGCAAAAGGACTCATTACCCAATTGGATAATGTCAGAGAAACATTTTCAATGTTTTTCTATCTGATAAAGAGAAAAGTTCAAAGGTATTTTTTCAATCTAACTTTTTTGATGTTCCTATAATTTTCCTCCAGGGTCTTGCATAGCACAAGACCATAAGACCATAAGACATAGGAGCAGAATTAGACCACTCAGCCCATCGAGTCTGCTCCGCCATTCAATCATGGCTGATATTTTTCTCATCCCCATTTCTCCTGCCTTTTCCCCATAATCCCTGATCCGCTTATTAATCAAGAACCTATCTATCTCTGTCTTAAAGACACTCAATGACCCGGCCTCCACAGCCTTCTGCAGCAAAGAGTTCCACAGATCCACCACTCTCTGGCTGAAGAAATTCCTCCTCATCTCTGTTTTAAAGGATCGTCCCTTTAGCCTGAGGTTGTGCCCTCTGGTTCTAGTTTTTGCTACTAGTGGAAACATCCTCTCCTCGTCCACTCTATCCAAGCCTCGCAGCATCCTATAAGTTTCAATAAGATCCCCCCTAATCCTTCTAAACTCCAACGAGTACAAACCCAGAGTCCTCAACGGTTCCTGCAGTGTCCACAGCAGCGTCCTGGAAATTGAACTTTGATTCCTGGAGACCCCAAGCCAAACATAGAGGGTTTGGCAACTCTGACAAAGTCCTCCTCCATTGAATACTGGACTTGGATATGAACAACAGGCACTTGTGCAAGTACCAAGGGACAAACGGTTCCGATGAACAGAGAACCAGCAAAAATATATCCATTGTTACGGAGGCCTTGCTGATCCAGTATTTGCATTACCCTAAATCCGAAGGGTGGAATGTTGCCTTGTGGAGAGCTTAGCACATTCAACTTCAGCCATGTTTGTGGGATTTAGAAGGCAGTAATGAATCCTAACTCGAGTGTGCCCCTTATCCCACAGAATTATCCATCTGGCCTCAATATTCCATGAAACAATTGGTGGTATTTGAAACTGCGATAAATGAGCCAACTAACTGAAATGTACCAGTCCAATTATCTCATTATTCAGCTCTGCGTCAAATTGTTTGATAACATACCTATGTGGTGCCTTGGGCCATTTTACGAAGGGTGATACATAAATGCAAGTTGTTCTTCTAGTTATTGTGTAGCTGTGTAGGCGTAAGTTCTCTTTTGTTGTTGACTATGTACAAACCACACCCAGAATACTTATTTTCATTTTCCCATGGAACGTTACAGCTACTACAACATTAAGCCATCAAATGTTTTGATTTATTGATGTGGCCTGTTCAGCAGACAGCAGGAGGTTCGAGACTCAACACGGGCTGCCTGCTATTCTACGTCTGGCCACCTTCTTTGAGAAAGAGGACGTCGACCTTTATTGACCTATTTGTCCACTTGTTCGTGCTGGAGATGCTAAATCATAGAATCACTACAGTACAGAAGGAGGCCATTCAGCCCGTCGAGTCTATACCGACCACATCCCCACCAGACCCTATTCCCAAAGTCCCACACATTTACCCTGCTAATCTCTCTGACACTAAGGGGCAATTTAGCATGGCCAATCAACCTAAGCCGCACATCTTTGGACTGTGGGAGGAAACCAGAGCACCCGGAGGAAACCCACGCAGACACGGGGAGAACGTGCAGACTCCACACAGACAGTGACCACAGGCCGGAATTGAACCCAGGTCCCTGGCGCTGTGAGGCAGCAGTGCTAACCACTGTGCCACTGTGTCACCCGATTCAACCAATGATGTGTTGAACGTCACAATGATAACTTGCATTTCTATAGCACCCTGTGGTAGAACGTAACATCCCAAGGCAGTTCACAGGAGAATTATCAAGCAAAAACTGTCACTGCTGTAATGTTGAAAGAGCATTAGCAAATTTTCTCACAACAAGGCCCTACAAACAGCAATGCAATTACAACCAGCTGATCTATTTTTAGTGAGGATAAATATCGGCCCAGGACACCAGAGAGACCCGCTATTCTTCAAAAAAGTGTTGTGGGATCTCTGAAGTCCAGCAGAGAGGGAAGGTGATGCCCCAGTTTAACATTACAATCCACAAGTTTAAAATACATGTTGGTAGATCCATGTGTAAAAACGACATGTGTGCTTGTTACCCAGGCCATGCTTTCTTTGCAGATGAGTTGGTGGCGTTAGATCGAACAATGCCCTCAAAGCACCAATATGAAATTCACCAAAGATCCTTAGACAGCACCTTCTAAACCCACGACCATTGCCATCTAGAAGGACAAGGGCAGCAGATACATGGGAACACCATCACCTGCAAGTTCCCCTCCAAGCCATTCACCATCCTGACTTGGAAATATATAGCCGTTCCTTTGCAGTTGCTGGGTCAAAATCCTGGAATTCCCTCCCTAACGGCATTGTGGGTCAACCCACAGCACATGGACTGCAGCGATTCAAGAAGGCAGCTCACCACCACCTTCTCAAGGGGCAACTAGGGATGGGCAATAAATGCTGGCCATCCAGCGACACCCATGTCCCTCGAATGAATAAAAAAAGAATGAGTCTGAAATCCATTCTCATCAGCAATATTCACCCTCAACCTCACCATCAGTGAAACAGATTATCTGGTCATACTGCTGCTCGTGGGAGTTTGCTGTGTAGAAATTGGCTGCTCCTACATTGCAATGGTAAACACATTTCAAAAAAATACTTCATTGGTCGTAAAGCACTTTAAAACACCCTGAGGACACGAAAGGTGCTACATGGACGGCACGGTGGCACAGTGGTTGGCACTGCTGCCTCACAGCTCCAGGGACCTGGATTCAATTCCCAGCTTGGGTCACTGTCTGTGTGGAGTTTGCACATTCTCCCCGTGTCTGCGTGGGTTTCCTGCGGGTACACCAGTTTCCTCCCACACTCCAAAGATATGTGGGTTTGGTTGATTGGCCATGCTAAATTACCCATTACCCATGATGCGTAGGTTAGAGGGATTAGTGGGGTAAATATGTGGGATTACGGGGATAGGGCCTGGGTGGGGTTGTTGTTGTCAGTGTAGACTCAATGGGCCAAATGGCCTCCTTCTGCACTGTGCAGATTCTATGGTAAGAAAAGATTCTCTCCTTTTTACCTTGCACCTTACTTGCCCAATCTTAATGAGTATCCTGAACATCCCTCCCTGAGCATCTTAATGAAAAACGGAATTGCAAAGAAAAGTACAGCACAGGAACAGGCCCTTCGGCCCTCCAAGCCTGTGCCGATCATGATGCCCCAACTGAACTAAAAAAAAACTTCCTGCCCTTACTTAGTCCATATCCCTCTATTTCCTCCCTATTCATGTACCTGTCCAGATGCCTCTTAAATGTTGCTAATGTGCCTGCTTCCACCACCTCCTCTGTCAGCGCGTTCCAGGCACCCACCACTCTCTGCGTGAAAAGCTTCTCCCGCACATCTCCCTTAAACTTTCCTCCCCCCCCCCCCCACCTCGCACCTTGAACCTGCAGCTCCCTTGGAATTGACACTTCCACCCTGGGAAAACTCAGGAGTGAGTCGCACAAATGTAACTGCATGAGAGGACTTATCAATTTGTGTCTCTAGTAAAACTGTTCGGTTATAACAATCCCCAGTAATTTGTAAAGGTGCCAGCTTGAATCTGTAGCCGGATTCTTCTCCCAGCCCAGGACGCAAGGCAGCAGATGGCGGGAGCCAAGAAAGACCAGGTGGAAATGCAAAATGCGCCCTCGCCTGTTTCCATGTCTGTTTTCCGAAATCTACGCCTTCCAGACACCCCCTTCTTCCTTTGTATTTTCAGTAATAGTGAATCCTTGAAGCCAATAGACAGCCTTTACAGCAATACTGGAGCTTGAAGTGGCAGGGGCTCTCTGTATAATCCCCTTATCCCAATCCCATCTCTCTCACTGACACATTCCAGTTCGCTGAGTGTGATACTATTATAGCTAACAGTTACTTTTCTGACTGTTTTTCAGAAAGAGTACGATATTTCAAATGAAAAATGATGTTATCTGGCGGCATTTTACCCCAGCCTGCGATGGCCTGCCTGTCAAACAAGTATTCTGAGCCCCACGCAGACAGATGTTAGAACACCGCATTTGTATGGCGCTTTTCGCTATCTCAGGACACACCAAAGCACCTCACAGCCGATGAAGTCACTCCAGTAATGTGGCCAGTTTTTGTGCACAGCAAGATTCCACAAACAGCCCTCTTGATGGGTGTAAAAGATCCCGGACAGGATTCTTTCCGCCCCGCTGCGCTGGTTGATCAGGGCGGTGGGGAGGCGATGCCCCTGGGTGGAAATCAGGGCACCTGTGCAGTGGCGCCCCTAGCAGTCTGCAGCCGGCTTCCTGGCGTGAATAGGCTCCACCCGCTCCCCTTCCGGCAGGATTCAGATTACAGCCTCTGTATTGCCCAGAGTGCCATAAATTACCACTACATGCCTCACTGTTCGACACTTAGAATTTTTCTGAGTAAATGCCACCCCCCCGTGTCTCTAGCATGTAGAAAAGCAGGGGAGTTCACCACAGTGTCCTGGCCACCATTCATCCTTCAACCAACATCACAAAGGCAGATTGTGTGTTCACCGCAACATTGCTGTTTATGGGATCTTGCTGTGTGCACATTGGCTGCTGCATTTCCTATATTGTAACAGTGACTACGCTGCATTGTTAAAGTTAAAGTTTATTCATCAGTCACAAGTCAGGCTTACATTAACACTGCAATGAAGTTACTGCGAAATTCCCCTAGTCGCCACACTCCGGCGCCTGTTCGGGTCAATGCACCTAACCAGCACATCTTTCAGATTGTGGGAGGAAAGCAGAGCACCCGGAGGAAACCCACGCAGACACGGGGAGAACGTGCAGACTTCCCACGGACAGTGATCCAAGCCAGGAATCGAACCCAGATCCCTGGCGCTGTGAAGCAGCAGTGCTAACCACTGTGCTACCGTGCTGCCCGTTATTGGCCAATGCACCTAACCTACACATCTTTGGTGTGTGGGAGGAAACTGGAGCACCCGGAGGAAACCCACGCAGACACGGGGAGAACATATAGACTCTGCATAGACAGTGACCCAAGCCGGGAATCGAACCTGGGCCCCTGGCGCTGTAAGGAACAATAAGAAGTCTCACAACACCAGGTTAAAGTCCAACAGATTTATTTGGCAGCACAAACTTTTGGAGTGGCGCTCCTTCATCAGGTGAGTGAGGAGTTGTGTTCACAAACAGGGCAAATACAGACACAAACTCAATTTACAAGATAATGGTTGGAATGCGAGTCTTTACAGGTAATCAAGTCTTAAAGGTACAGACAATATGAGTGGAGAGAGGGTTAAGCACAGGTTAAAGAGATGTGTATTGTCTCCAGACAGGACAGTTAGTGAGGCAGCAGTGCTAACCACTGTGCCACCATGCCGCCCACCGAATATTCCAAGTCGATGACCTTTCACTAACACGAGAAGATTATAGGCTGTAGAGAGGCATGAACTCATGAAAGGTGCTATATAAATGTAAGTCTTCCTTCCTTCAGTACTTCTATTTGGAAGGCCCAATTTTCGCAGAGTTCTGTTATCATTTGTTGATGTACAATCCACCAGTTTCACTGCCTGTACATCATACACCTGTATCCCCAGACATGTTGTCCAGGGTCAGACACGCAGTTACAAATGGTTGTAAGGATTGTGTTTGACACTGAGCTTGGTGAATAATTAATCGGAAAATCTTTAAACCCTTACTAAATATGAAATGTATATACATGTCATATGTAACAGTCAAAACACATTCTAATGCCTGGCTGTAATGCTTATGCATAGTCTGATTAATGTCTAAATGTATGGTTTATGAACACAGTGGGGTTAAGTTACAGGGAGCTGCATGCATTGTAAACTATACCTTCACCAAACTCTGCACCTCGGTTACCATGGGGATGTTAACTCAGACTAGAATAACAAACCTCCAATACCCCAAACTTAGAAAAATACAGATTTTTCTTTAGACAGGGAACTGTGTTAGCAGTGAAATATTTAGTCCATTTCAGGTTCTGACTGGATTAAGAGTCATCCTGCTATGTCCCAAGCACGAAAATTATCCCACAAGACACTGGTGTGGCAATTCTCTATCTCCTGCCACACTTTTCCTGAAGTGAATTTGTCAATTAAGTGCCGTTGTCTTGTGCTTGTGGGACCCAAACCCACTGGGGATTAGGTCAGCCCAAGACTGATTTGAGCGAAACCAGCCAGCATGGATGATCGAGTGCCCTTCCCTCTGTCAGGGGGCTAGATTTGAACATGGGCCTCATTGGTGAGAGGTTAATATACCACCAAGGGCGACATGGTGGCACAGTGGTTAGCACTGCTGCCTCACAGCGCCAGGGACCCAAGTTCGATTCCCGGCTTGGGTCACTGTCTGTGCAGAGTCTGCACATTTGTATCTGCGTGGATTTCCTCCGGGTGCTCTGGTTTCCTCCCACAGTCTGAAGGACGTGCTGGTTAGGTGCATTGGCCATGCTAAATTCTCCCTTAGTGTACCCAAACAGGTGCCGGAGTGTGGCAGCTAGGGGATTTTCACATTAATTTAATTGCAGTGTTAATGTAAGCCTACTTGTGACACTAATAAATAAATAAATTTTAAACTATAAGGTCCCTAGTCGAGGGGGGAACAAAAAAAAGATTAGCCAGACCTCTAATGGAGAAACACAATTGGAAAGAGACCAGTTGGGGCTAAGAGCTTAAAACTTACAGCCCCGAGATTGGAGATCAATTAGAATTGGAGAATGGTGTTAAAATATATTTTGAAGGAGGTTTTAGGATAAATGTGTCAAATGACTTGGATTGAAATAAGCAGCAACACACTCTGTACCATTAAGAAGTCTGTCCCACTCCTGCCTTCACCACGGCTCAGTGGGCAGATGCACTGCTTGGTATGGTTTTGAGCCAACAGATTGGGACCAACACTTTGCGATGAGGTCAGTGCGTGTCTCGGCTGCCTCACAGACTCGGCTGAGGAAGGAGAAGGAACATTGGAGTTTTACCTTCCCCTACTGCCATCTCAGTTGGATGTAAAATACCCCATGGCACTATTTTGAAGACATTGGGGTGGCGGAGCTGGTTTCCTCTCCGGTGCTCTGCTCAGTATTTATCCCTCAATCAGCACCACAAAGAATAGATAACCTGGTCATTATCATATTCCTGTTTGTGAGATCTTGCTGCGCAGAAATTAGCCACCATGTTTTCGACATCACAACAGTGATTACACTTCTAAAGAAATTCACTGTCTGTAAAAGCGCTTTGAGATGTCTGATGTTGTGAGAAATACTGGATAATTGAAATTTTCCTTTTGTTTCTTCATCGCAGTGTCAGCTTTTTGCCTAATTACGCTGCGAAGCATCCTGGGACACTGCATGACAGGCGCTATATAAATGCATGTCCTTGTATATATAGCAACCCAGACCTCTTAGTTTAAAGTTTATTTATTTATTAGTGTCACAAGTAGGCTTACATTAACACTGCAATGAAACTACTGTGTAAATCCCTGCCACAATTAAGCCCCGCCAAATGAAAATTGGATCTGATTGGTGCCCCCCATGTCGATGCAACCCATTGGTGGGACTCAAATGTGAAGGATGGGCGCTCAGGTTGGATTTTGGGGCAGATCCCTATGTGACTGGCCCCTAGCATAGAGTCTGGGGTAGGGGCAATGAACAGATCTCAGGATTTGTTCTGAGATTCCCCCAGAAAACTGTGAGCAATGAAAGTTAACAGGACAAGCTCATTCTTTTGATTTGATTTGATTTATTATCTTCACATGTATTAACATACAGTGAAAAGTATTGTTTCTTGCGCGCTATACAGACAAAGCATACCATTCATAGAGAAGGAAAGGAGAGAATGCAGAATGTAGTGGTACAGTCATAGCTAGGGTATAGAGAAAGATCAACTTAATGCAAGGTAAATCCATTCAAAAGTCTGACAACATCAGGGAAGAAGCTGTTCTTGAGTCGGTTGGTATGTGACCTCAGACTTTTGTATCATTTTCCCGACGGAAGAAGGTGGAAGAGAGAATGTCCGGGGTGTGTGGGGTCCTTGACTATGCTGGCTGCTTTGCCGAGGCAGCGGGAAGTGTAGACAGAGTCAATGGATGGGAGGCTGGTTTGAGTGATGGGTTGGGCTTCATTCACGACCTTTTGTAGTTTCTTACGGTCTTGGGCAGAGCAGGAGCCCATACCAAGCTGTGTACAACCAGAAAGAATGCTTTCTACGGTGCATCTGTAAAAGTTGGTGAGGGCTGTAGCTGACATGCCAAATTTCCTTCGTCTTCTGAGAAAGTAGAGGCATTGGTGGGCTTTCTTATCTATAGTGTGCTCTTTGTTGCTCAATCAAAATGTCTGCGTGTATTACATTTTCTGTCTGAAATGAGTCACATCAATCCCTTTGCGTTATTGTTCCATATTTTAGATTTTTGTGAAGTTAATCACAGCGTGAGACATTCTCAATTATTGTGAAAAGTCTTTTGAAAACTTCCTGCTATTGTGCAATCTATTCTCATCTCACTAGATAACGATCGAGAATCTGTCGGTGCCAGATAAAACACGCAGAGAAAGTTTAATGCCACATTCGAATTAGTGCGAGAGAAAACTCCCAGGTTTCTCCTCTCTTGATTTCATTATGTTTACTGATAGGCCCTCAGGATATGAGCAATCCGGCAATGCCACTCGCTGTGACTCAGTGGGTCGCACTCTCACTTATGAGTCAGAAGGCCAGTTTGAAGTCCAATCGCCCCTCCAACAATCTGAGTCCCTAATTTAAGCTGTCACGCCCAGCGCAGAACCGAGAGCGAGCTGCACTGCCAGAGGCACTGACTTCTTTTTTATTGAGGGGTGTGAGTGTGACTAACAATGCCCGCATTTATTGCCCATCCTGAATTATTTTTGAGGGGGAGGTGATGAATCATAGAATCCCTACAGTGCAGAAGGAGGCCATTCGGCCCTTCCAGTCTGCACTGAGTCTCTGACAGAGTGTCTTACCCAGACCCTCTCACCGATCCCCTTAACCCCATACGTTCACCATGGTTAATCCAACTAACCTACACATTTTGGGACACTAAGGGGCAATTTAGCATGGCCAATCCACCTAACCTGAGCATATTTGGTGGCACAGTGGCACAGTGGTTAGCACTGCTGCCCCACAGCGCCAGGGACCCGGGTTCAATTCCAGCCTTGGGTCACTGTCAGTGTAGAGTTTGCACGTTCTCCCCGTGTCTGCGTGGGTTTCTTCCGGGTGCTCCCGTTTCCTCTCACAATCCAAAATATGCTAATTAGCCTGCTAAAATGGCCCTAGTGTCAGGAGGATCATCAGTGTAAATATGTGGGGATATGAGAATAGGGCCTGGGTGGGATTTTGGTCGGTGTGGACTTGATGGGCCGAATGGCCTCCTTCTGCACTGTTGGGATTCTATGATTTGGACTGTGGGAGGAAACCGGAACAGTCTTCTTGAATACAGCTTGCTGCAGTTTCAGCGGGAGCTCAGAGTTAACCACATTGCTGTGATTCTGGAGTCACATGTAGGATAGGCTAAGGACGGCAGATGTAATTCCCTGAACGACATTAGTAAATTGGCTGGTTTTTTTTACAACAATTCAATAGCTTCCATTACTGATATTAGCTTTATATTTCAGATCTAAATTTGGATATTGGATGAGATGTGAAACCAAGGCCCCATCTTCAAGTAAAAGATCCCACATTTGAAAATCCGCATTTGAAGAAGACCGGGTCAGTTCCCCCCACAGTGTCCGAGGCAAATATTTACCCAAAAACCAGCACCTAAAAATCGAGGAGCTGCTCATTGTGACATTGCTGTTGGTGGGAGATTGCTGTGTGTAACTTGGTTGTTGCATTATAACAGTGGCTACATCTCAAACGTAATGCAGTCATTGATTGCAACGCTCTTTGGGGTATCTGAAGTTTGTGAAATGCAAATGTTTTCGTTATACTCATCCCCTAACTCCCTGAGTGCTGACCACTGGCACGGGGGCACGATACTTAGCATTGCTGCCTCAAAGTGCCAGGGACGTGAGTTCGATTCCTGGCTTGGGTCATTGTCTGTGCGGAGTCTGCATGTTCTCCCTGTGTCTGCGTGGGTTTCCTCCAGATGCTCTGTAGTTCGAACGACATGCTGGTTAGGTGCATTGACCATGCTAAATTCTCCCTCAGTGTACCCGAACAGACGCCGGAGTGTGGCGACTCGGGGATTTTCACAGTAATTTTATTGCAGTGTTAATGTAAGCTTACTTGTGACACTAATAAATAAATAAGCCTCAGGGGATATTACGGATAAATTGCACAACAGGAAGTTGGCCAAATAGCACAGGTTCCCTTCACTCAATGTCACCAATGAACTAGTTTGAGTTACAACAACAGTTTCAGTTCTTGTGCCAAACCACGAATGACTATCGTCAAACACATCCCAACAGGAATTGAAATCACACCCTGCGAGTTCTCCCCCCAGTGTGACTAATCCACCCTCACTCCCCTCCCTCAATACCTTGTTTGATTCTTCAAGCCACCATGACAGAGATTGCTGCCTCACAGCGTCAGGGACCCGGGTTCGATTCCCGGCTTGGGTCACTGCCTGTGTGGAGTTTGCACATTCTTCCCGTGTCTGCGTGGGTTTCCTCCCACAGTCTGAATGACGGGCTGGTTAGGTGCATTGACCCGAACAGGCGCCGGAGTGTGACGACTAGGGGAATTTCACAGTAACTTCATTGCAGTGTTAATGTAAGCCTACTTGTGGCTAATAAATAAACTTTAAAACAGTTCTATTCACCCCCATCTCTCCTCACTTTTCAGCCCTCTTCCTAGTCCGAGAAGCAATTTTAACGGCTTCCCTACAGGTCTGTGGTGTCGAGTATTATACTGGCCATAACCCTCCCCACTATATCAACAGGCATTGTTTCAAATATACACCTTAAAACAAATAATAAATCATTCACCTCGAAGTGCTGAAACTCAATGTAAAGGCCACATTTAAAATCCCAATTAGGAATTATAGAATCATAGATACAGCACAGAAGGAAACCATCATGCCAATTCTTATTCCCACATTCCCTAATGTTTCAATTAGAAATAAATTCTAATATTTCATTGTAAATTGGACACAAAATGTCAAGTTTCTGGAAAAACACCAGGGATCCTTTACCAACCATCATTTCCAATGGTTGAGGCTCCAGTGATGACAGTTAGTATCGCTGGACTGAAAGAATTCTTTAACATATCCAGCCTCCAGAGCAATTTGATTACTATTGGTCCACATGGAGAATAATTCCCCTCCCAAGGACATGGATGAGAGGTTTTCAACGTTACTCTGTGTCTGCCACAGATGCTGAGCAGAAGTATAAAAGTGACAGGAATTGGAACAGAATCTTTAAAGGTAAATCATTCTTAATTATAGTTTGTCTGAGTATTGTAATTGTCAGAATGGATTCAACCTGTTGCTCCTTCAGCTAAAAATTGATGTTGTCCTTCTCTCTCCTTCATTTTGTCAGGGTGGCCATTTTGAACTAACCTCTCCAGTCAAGTAGGCCTTTATAATAACTCCAGGAGTCGGTTGTAAAGGAATAGTGCTTTATTGCACAAAATAAAGCAAAGCAAAGCCACAAGCCTGTGGTGAATACAACATGTCCCAACCTACTCAGGGGCCTGCTTTACACAGGTTTAGTATACAAGCTCTACTTGGTGAGTTAATTACCCACTCTTTTTGCCAACCAAATAAACTAAATCAAATTAACGAAGGGACAAATAAAAAAGGGCAGCACCCAAAAAGACAGGAACCGCCCACAACAAAGGACAAAGTGGAAAGGAAACTTACAACATCAAATCAAAATGTAATTGAAGGGGTCAACAATGATGAGTTAATTACCAATCCCCAGGGAACCCGTATTCAACAAGTCCTACAGGGAGCTCAGTCAGTGATTCCCCATGCAATTTATGGGGGTCATCAAAGCCTTAAGCTTTCCTATCATGTCTCTAGTCTTACCTCTGACAAATATCATGGAGGATAAAATTGGGGGAGTTAGCACTCAGCAGGGTGGTAGTGAACCCTTGGTGGTCCTGGGATGAAGGCATTATAAGGCACCTCCGTCAGGGGCCGCTGGAAATTAAAGGCAGCCAGTAATTCCTGTTCCTCATTGTGTTTGATGCAGTGTGTCTGGGAGATCTCTGCACTCCTCCAATTTTGCCCCCTTGTGCATCCCGATTCCATTGTCAGACCATTGGCAGCCATGCTTTCAGTTGCCTGGGTCCTAAGTTCTGGAATTCCTTCCCTAAACTTCACCGTCTCTCTCTCTCGTTTTCTTCAACAATTTCCTTAAATCCTAATTATATGATCATTTTTTTGGTCATACATACATACATAGAAAATAGAATCAGGAGTAGGCCATTCGGCCCTTCGAGCCTGCTCCGTCTTTCATTTTGATCATGGCTGATCATCAAATTCAATATCTTGATTCCCCCTTCTCCCCATATCCCTTGATCCCTTTAGCCTCAAGAACTATATCTAATTTCTTCTTGAAACGACACAACATTTTAGCCTCAACTACTTTCTGTGTAGTGAATTCCACACATTCACCACCCTCTGGGTGAAGAAATTTCTCCTCACCTCAGTCCTAAAAGGTTTACCCCTTATCCTCAAACTATGACCCCTAGTTCTGGACCCTCCCACCATCGGGAACATCCTTTCTGAATCTGCCCTGTCAAGATTCCTGTTAGAATTTTATAAGTTTCTATGAGATCCCCTCTCACTCTTCTAAACTTCAATGAACATAATCCTAACCAATTTAGTCTCTCCTCATATAACAGACCTGCCATCCCAGGAATCAGTTTACCAGCTGTGGCAAACTTTCTTTCAGGCTTCCTGTCCTTTATTTCTTTATACGGCTCAGGTTAAGGGACAATTTAATAGAGGTGTCCCAAAATAAAGAGGGGTTTGATAGAGTAATTAGGGTGTAATTGTTTCTAATGGCAGAGAGGATGGTCAGTGCCAGATGTCCATCAACATCTCCATGA
Organism: Mustelus asterias; assembly: GCF_964213995.1. Taxonomy (NCBI): domain Eukaryota; kingdom Metazoa; phylum Chordata; class Chondrichthyes; order Carcharhiniformes; family Triakidae; genus Mustelus; species Mustelus asterias. Next base: position 6,314,138 of record NC_135824.1, read on the forward strand.
CTGACATGCATCAGGTGACATTGCCACGCATGTGATCTCGTTATCACATGTGCATGTGACGCCATCACTTATACGGTGACACTGTTCCGAGCTTCCACGCCCCGAGACCACAAGGCGGGGCTGGGAGGGGGTTACGGAAAAAGGATTTAAAAATGTCAAAACATTCTTAATTTTTGTATCCCCATTTCATCAAAGCTACTGAAGACGGGTAAGGAGCGAACACAAGTCCCCGTTGGTGCCTCAGGAGGTAAGTAGACTAATGGTTAAAATTACTGAATGTGAAGGCATCCAATACCATAGAATCCCTACAGTGCAGAAGGAGGCTATTCAGCCCATCAAGTCTGCACTGACTCTCCAACAGAACATCCAACACAAGCCACACCCTCGTAACCCTATGCATTTACCCCGCTATTTACCCAAATCTTTTTTTTCAAGTTTATTTATTAGTGTCACAATTGGGCTTACATTAACAATGCAACTGAAGTTACTGTGAAAATCCCCTAGTCTCCACACTCCAGCGACTGTTCGGGTACACTGAGGGAGAATTTTGCATGTCCAATCCCCCTAACCTGCACATCTTCGGAGTGTGGGAGGAAATCAGAGCGCCAGGAGGAAACCCACGCAGACACGGGGAGAATGTGCAGACTCCGCACAGACAGTGACCCAAGCAGAGAATCGAACCTGGGTCCCCGGCGCGGTGAGGCAGCAGTGCTGTCGTGCCGCCCTACATACTGGGCAATGGCCAGACCGGCATTAAACTGGACTGTCCAGTGCAAAGCTGGATGTCTAACAACTCTATTGTGCATGGGGGTCGGTAACCAGAGGACCCAGGTTTAAGACAATTGGTGAAAGAGCCTAGGGTGGGGGCAGTGGGATGAGGAGAATTATATTTGCGCAGCCAGTTGTTGTGATCTGGGATCTGAAGCAGCAGCGGATTTAATCGTAACTCTCAGAAAGGGGAATCAGGTAAATCCTTCGCTGGGGAAGAAAATTGCAGTGCGACGGGGCGAAATGCAGGGAGATTAACAACACAGCTCTTCCAGCGAGCTGGCACAGGGAGGGTGGGCTGAATAGCCTCCATCTGTGCTGGATCAAGAGGAAACAGTGAAACAAAGGATGTTAAGTGAGGTATGTGTGGAATGGTGACTATTAGCAAACTGGGAAGATAAGACAGTCGATACTGGGTAAACTATCTGAGGCGCCAGGTATTATAAAGAAGGAGACCTATTTTATAGCTGTGGTTAAATATTATGCAGGAGTCTGTGGCTTGGAGCTGGTGTAAGTGCTGATCAATGAAGTACTGCTTTGTTATATTACTCCTTATCACTGCAGACTGGAGCATGCAAGCTGTTTTCATTGGGTTCCAGTGCAGATTAAAAAGTCATTAAGGCAGCTGTTGAATTTGGGTCTTGCTGTTTCTGTGACCGATGCATCATTGATACAAGGCAGTAAGGAGCAGACCCAACAGCTGGCCCTGAACTCTTGTATTATCTGATGTATTCAGCATTGATAGCTCAACCCAGCAAAAAAAGGGAGAAGAGAAAACAAGCTCACAGCAGTCAGACCGACTGGCTCCTCTCAATCCAGTTGTCCAGACAAGGCTGGGGGGAGGGGTGGCGGAGGGGAGGGGGGGGGGGGGTGGCGGAGGTGGTTAGACCTTCTTTGTGGGCTTTGCTTGCACTGGGGTCAGCTAGATGAGCCAAAAGCTCCACACCCCCCCTGCTGTATCCACCGCCGCCCCCCCCCCCCTACCCTCCCTTAACAACATCAGATGCATCAGCTTGCTGGGACCTGTCACACTCTGGTGCAAGTCTGTGAAGAGAGCAAGACTAACATTTGCAAACATTTCACAAGGTGCTTTACAAAGCTCCTAAATCTTCCCTCCACCCCCACAACCACCCCCACCCGAACCGTGTACAATTCGTCACAAAAGCAATATGTGACCACCTAAAGTGATTTTGTTTTCTCTGTAACGTACATGCTTCCAGTAATTGGCTTAAAAGTGTCACCGTTTTTTCTCATGCATTCGGTCGACTGAATTTAAAAGCCACCTTTCTCCAACCCCCTCGGTACCTCGGGCTATTTTTAACTGTGCCCCTGGTATCTCCGACCTCGTCACCAGCCTATTGCCCATATCTCCGGCATCAGCCACTGCCTGCGTGCTGTCACAGAGGTTACATTTCCCAGTCACAAAGTCTTAGGAGATTAAACTGGAGGGCAGCGTCAAATTAACCCTGCCCTGGCTACATCCAAAGCTGTTATTGAAGGAATGTTTTTACTTGGATTCAGTATCTTCTGCCCTCGCAATCATCTCAACTTTACATGGGTAAGAAATTGCCCTTCAAACTCTGTGCCCATTTTTATTTATTCTTTCATGGGATGTGGGCATCGCTGGCATTTATTGCCCATCCCTAATTGCCCTTGATCTGAGAGAGCAGTAGTTAAGAGTCACATTGCTACGGATCACAAGTCACATGTAGGCCAGACAGGGTAAGAAAGGCAGATTTCCTTTCCCCTTAGTGAACCTGATCAGTTTTTATACCAACCAATGATAGTTTCAGGGGTCACCGTGGCCGAGACTAGCTTTAGAACCATAGAAACCCTGCAGTGAGGCCATTCAGCTCATCATCTTAACCAGGGCCACCCACCACCGCACCACCACCCCCCTGCTCCCGCACCCCCCACCCCCTTTACCCGCGCACTTAGTATGGCTAATCCTTATAACCTGCGCTTCTTAGGACCTAAGGGGCAATTTAGCATGGGCTTCTTTGGCTGTTGGAGGAAACCCACGCTGACCAAGCAATATAACTGGAGGTGGTATTATATTGGTATGTGATACAGGAAAGAAAGAGGCCATTCAGGCCATTGTGCCTGTGCCAGCTCTTTGGTAGTACAGTTCACCCTTGGAAGCAAGACCAGCATTCATTGCCCTACAGCCGTCTATAACTGAGCGGCTTGGTGGGCCATGTCTGCGGGCGATTAAGAGACAATAACATTGCCGTGAGTCTGAAGTCACATGTAGGTCAGACCAGATAAGGATGGCAGATTTCCTTCTCTAAAGGGCGCTATTCATAGAATCAGAAACTCCCTAAAGTGCAGGAGGAGGCCATTCGGCCCATCGAGTCTGCACCGACCACAATCCCACCCAGGCCCTAGCCCCATAACCCCATGCATTTACCCTAACTAGTCCCCCTGACACTAAGGGGCAATTTAGCATGGCCAATCCACCTGAACTGCACATCTTTGGACTGTGGGAGGAAACTGGAGCACCCGGAGGAAACTCACGCAGACACAGGGAGAATGTGCAAACTCCACACAGACAGTGACCCAAGCCGGGAACCGAACCCGGGTCCCTGGTGCTGTGAAGCAGCAGTGCTAACCACCGTGCCACCCTATTGACAATCAGATGGATTGTTTCAACAATACAATAGTTTCATGAATACTGGGAGTAGCATTTTATTCCAGATTTTGGATTGGAGTTCCTCCAGTTGCCATGGTGGGATTTGAATTCTTGTCTCCAGAGCATTTTGTCCAGGAATCTGGATTATTAGCCCAGTAGCATTGCAACTATACTAGCATTCCCCGTTAATTAATCCGAATCCTTCTGTTATTTCCCATTACCTGTCATTTTCTTTCATTCACCCTTTCCTTCTTTTGGAAGTTGCTGTTGAATTTGCTTCGGGCTGAAAATTTTGAGATCCCAACAAGTCACCATGTTCTAATAACGTAATTTGGTGAAATTTCCAGGAATATGTCCTGCCAGAATTTGGGCAACCTTAAAGCAGGCCCTATTATTAGTCACCAAGTATCCCCGGCCGATTCAATCAACAGTGTAGATGGGTTTGGTTTCACGTGAAGCTTTATTGATCTTAAACAATCATCTGTCAACATCTGGCATGAAGTGCTCAGGGTAATTATAAAAACTGTCTGTGTGGAGTTTGCACGTTCTCCCCGTGTCTGCGTGGGTTTCCTCCGGGTGCTCCGGTTTCCTCCCACAGTCCAAAGATATGCGGGTTAGGTTGATTGGCCATGCTAAATTGACTGTAGTGTCAGGGGGATAAGTAGGGCAAATGTGTGGGGTTACGGGAATAGGGCCTGGGTGGGATTGTGGTCGGTGCAGACTCGATGGGCCGAGTGGCCCCCTTCTGCACTGTAGGGATTCTTTGATAACAACCAAATTGTACACAGCAAGCTTCTATGGTAATTGGGGTCATCTGTCCCCTGACTTTGTTAACCTGGCAAGCAATGCAAATATCCCAAAATGCAGTGAGTGGGGGGATTGTTTGCAAATATCACCGGGCACGTGGCAAGGTCATATTTCCTTTCTGTATCTTTTCAACATTTTGCTCTGAACCTCAGTACAAAATTCCACAAAACATTCTGGACAGTTAAATACTATCGGGAGTGGTTTCGGAGCCTCCCTTACTGTAAATAAGTCTCCAGTTTTTTTTGTGGAAGACTATGACATACCACCGAGAAACCTTTAGAAACAGTGGGACAGGGCCTAGCAATCTCCTGAACATTCCTGCAAACATCCCGCAAATATTTACACATTTCATGGACTCCCTATAAAACGTTAAACATTGGCAGATTAGCTTTCCCAAGGACCCCTGCGAAGAGCTATGCCCCCTGGGACCCCCTGCAAATACTCCTGGGATATCCCCTGTGGTCACATCCAGTTTCCACTGCAGATGAGGAGAGAACACTGTCTCAAAACACCCTCACCCACGCCCCGCTCAAACTCAACCCCCAAACCACACTCTCTCCAATCCCCCCACAGATTTCAGACGTTCCTGGGGACCCACTGACCTCATTTCCGATACACAATACAGCTATCCAAAGGAAAAGAGCGCTGTCATTGTCCACTACATTTTATTTATTCGGACACGGCCAGCTGGAGCCTTAATCCATGAAACGCATCATGGTGCTCTCGGGGTCTGTGGACGAGTATGCTGAGACTCTGTTCCATCTGAGTGGGTCAGTGTGTTTAGAGTGTTTGATGGGACAGATGTCGTGAAGCTGTTTCCCCTCTCCAGAGGAGTCCAGATCTAGGAGTCATCGTCTTCATCAAAATGGGGCGGCACATTGGCACAGTGGTTAGCACTGCTGCCTCACAGTGCCAGGTGACCCAGGTTCGATTCCCAGCTTGGGTCACTGTTTGTGTGGAGTTTGCACGCTTTCCCTGTGTTTGCGTGGGTTTCCTCCGGGTGCTCCAGTTTCCTCCCACAGTCCAAAGATGTGCGGGTTAGGTGGATTGGCCATGCTAAATTGCCTCTTAATGTCAGGGGGACTAGCTAGGGTAAATGCATGAGTTATGGGGATAGGGCCTGGGTGGGATTGTGGTCGGTGCAGACTCGATGGGTCGAATGGCCTCCTTCTGCACTGTAGGATTCTATGATTCTATGAGATGGTCAGCCATTTTGAGAAATGTTCTCACTCAGAGACTGCAAATCTTTAAAATTCTCTACCCCAGAGGACTGTTGTTGTAAAGCGGAGGTGGATCCCCCCTCTGAGAACTAACGCCAAAATCCCCAAAGAGGAGTACCTCACCTTATAATCTGTAAAAAGTGTGTGAGACGTGGTGTGACCTGTTCTTCAGCAACTTCTAGTGACACTCACTCCAAAATCAACACATAACAATTTATTTATCTAACTAACATTGAACAAATTAACTAAACTATTAACACATCGAATAAAGCAAGATTCTAATGGTCTGCTGTTCAGATAAATACAATTCCCACTCATTAGCAGAATAGAATTTAGTCACTCTCAAAACTACAACCAGGTTCCGGGATATTCTGGGCCTTCTCTGTTGACCCTTCGGTCTGGAACTTCTTTCTTCTTTGGTACTTTTGCTATCTCAGTTGTGTTTTCTCTTAAGACATATATGAAGTTATGAGAGCCAACAAGTCTCTCTCTCTGTAGAGCTGTTATCTCTGGCAGGTGGCAGCTGTTCTCTCTCTCTCTCTGTTCCACTGCCCCCCTTCTGTTATACCTGTGATGACATATCAATATTTTCCACAATAGGATTGGTCCGAGGTTGTCAAGACCATCAGACTTAAATTTAATAGCTTCTTGGTGTCTTGGAGCCTGATTCAACTTGATTGGCTAAATGCAAAAGCCTGTTGTTTTGGTCAAACTGCTGCTCGGCTTTTCGATACTAATGTTTCAGTTTGGGTTCTCTGTGTACTAAACCACCACCTTTTAACAGGGCCATGCAATGTTTTCTGTTTTAGCATTCTATAATTTTGCAAGCACCAAATTCTAACTTTTGACTTCTCAACCTGCAATTACTCTACTCAACTTCCTAACACTGTGGATATTCAACAGTCCTCGAAAATACTCAGGACTGAGATCCATAAATGTTCAGGCACCGAGGGAATAAAGGGATGCAGGAATACGGCAGAATTGAGGTTGAGGATCACGACATTATCAAATGGCAGAGCAAGCTGGAGGGACGGATTGGTCCAATCCAGCACCCAAATCTCATGTTCAGCCTGAATGCCAGCATTCGCATTTTCATATTGTGTCAGTCACCATAGCAACGTTGATTCCATTTCTTCTGGAAAATTCTATTGCCCTTTCAGCCATTATCTTCTTCCTTTCTTGATAAGGTTACAATGGAAAATGGCCAAACAACAGTTGAGTGCAGCCAAGTAAAACTTGATGTAAAAACACAACTCAGGTCACAAACCACAAAAGAAATTGTGCAGTGGAGGGGTTCCGTCTTAAAACCGGAGTTTCCTGTTCAGTCGAGTTTGCGCCAATATAATTGAAAAAGGCCGTCTCTTGAGGAATAATGTCAGAATATCTTGAGAAACTCTCTCAGTCTCCACATCCAAGTAGCCACTCTGGGACAGCCTTTGTTCCTAATGGAAGGAATGTCAGTTTTGGATAAGACCACATGTATTTGCTTCATGTGTGAGAATGAAAAGTTCCCTGATGAAGCACGGCACAGATTACACACAGAGCAATGATCCCCTCTGAGCTCTGAGGTTTGAACAGGGTATCCCTGTCTCCTTAACCTTGTCATCTCTCTGGACAACATTGCCCCATTGACTCTGTCTACACTTCCCACTGCCTCGGAAAAGCAGCCAGCATAATCAAGGACACACGCACCTCGGAAATACTCTCTTCCACCTTCTTCCGTCGGGAAAAATATACAAAAGTCTCAGGACACGTACCAACCGACTCAAGAACAGCTTCTTCCCTGCTGCCATCAGACTTTTGAATGGACCTACCTCGCACTAAGTTGATCTTTCTCTACACCCTGGCTATGACTATAACACTACATTCTGCATTCTCTCCTTTCCTTCGCTATGAACGGTTCGCTTCATCTGTATAATGCACAAGAAATAATACCTTTCACTGTATGCCAATACATGTGACAATAATAAATCAAATATGATGCCTATTTATTGTTCTACTTGTCAATCTACTTATTTTCTGCCTTGGGTGGCACAGTGGTTAGCACTGCTGCCTCACATCGCAGCAGTGAGTCGGGACCCGGGTTTGATTCCCGGCTTGGGTCACTGTGCAGAGTCTGCACGTTCTCTCCGTGTCTGCGTGGGTTTCCTCTGGGTGCTCCTGTTTCCTCCCACACTCCAAAGATGTGCAGGTTAGGTGGATTGGCCATGCTAAGTTGCCCCTTAGTGTCAAGGTTACTAGCACGTGGGGTTACGGGGATAGGGCCTGGGTGGGATTGTAGTTGGTGCAGGTTCGATGGGCTGAATGGCCTTCTTCTGCATTGGAGGGATTCTATTATTCTAGCTATGTATTTATATGTCTGTTTGTTTATTTAAATCTATTATCCTATCTAACTGTCTGATGTTCTACATTCCATCAATCTGACCATTTACTTGTTCAATATCTTATTGTCTCCATAATGTTGTAGTCAGTGTCAAGTGTTGCCGATTAGCCACCTTACATTTGGGTCAAACCAGTATTTGGGATGTGTTGTTGCGAGACACACCAAAGTCAATGTGAAAAGATATCAAGACTTATTTGGGGATTGGCACCACCCAGCCCCTCGCCCGTCCCATGGGTGAGGTTCTTCCACCCATACTGCTCTTTTATCCCCTGATTTCCTTCTCTTCGGAAAAGACCCACTTCTTCCTTTTTCCACAACACATGGCTAGGATTTGGAATACTGTCTGGGTGGGTACAAATTCAATTTGCCTCTGAAAGGGAATTGGATAAATAGTTGAATGAGGAAGAATTGCAGGAAAATGGGGAAAGAGGGGATTCAGACTAAAGAAATTGCTCTTTGAGAGAGCCGCGCAGGTTCGATGGGCTGAATGGCCTCCTTTTGGGTTGTACCATTCTGTTATTCCATGTAGCACACTATAGCCATACTGGAGACTGTAATTTGAGTGTTAACCTTTACGATAAGTTTGATCTCATCATCCATACTCACTCCTACACTTTGTTTCTAACAGTTGGTCATTGCATTGCCATGAGGTGCCAGAATCCGAACTGATGTTTTCCGATTCTATACCCAGAGGATCAAAGATCAGTTGTGATGCCTCTACTCACCAGTTTCATGAGAGGTTGTAGTAGAGTAGACAGAGTAGATGGAGAGAAACTGTTCCCATTGACTGGATGGTCAAGAACTAGAGGTGACTGGCAATCCAGCCAAAGGCAACATGAGAAGAAATGTTTTTGCACAGTGAGTGGTTGGGATCTGGAATGTTCTGCCTGGGGGTGTGCTGAAGGCAGGTTCAATTGTGGCATTCAAAAAAGAATTGGATAAAACCTGAAAGGAAAAAAAATGTGGGAGCATAGGAAGAGGGCCAGAAAATGGAACTTGCTAAATTGCTCTTTCTGAGAGCTGGCATGGATTCGATGGGCTGAATGGCCTCCTTCTGCAGGAGAAAACAACCCCTGGGATAGACTTTACTCATAAATTGGCCTGGGTGCTAACCTGGTGAGTTGCCATCTGCCCAAGTGTCGGACCCTGTTGGGGGCTTGTGTTGTAAGAGTTTAGTACAAGGACAGTCGTACACCACCCAGTCCAAAGCAAAGCCCCTTGCTCATTGTTCCAGGCTTTAGAGCATGGACAACAGAACATCCACCCACACTGGCACTTAACTCAAGTAACAGGTCATTGAAAATGCCCAAACCAGTGCCATTACAAAGAGCCATAAAGGACAGGAAAAGACAATCTGGAGCCCAACACAATTGCAATGCCTTGTGCGTCACAGCATAGACACTCCTCACACCATCCAAAAGCCACATGATCTGTTGGGAGAGGTATCTAAACAGATAAAACCCCAGGAACAATATCTGAAAGAAACACCTGGCAACTTCATCTCTGAGCCCCTGAACAATCAGAGCTAATCCAGGTGACCTCTCTGGCCCAGATAAATTCAAGAAGTGGCCCTTTCTTTGCATGAGGTGCTCTCAGCCTTCTGCCCACGACAGGTCCAAGCTGTCACCCAAAAGCGTTCGACACGCCAACATCACGTATTGAGTGGTGGTATCTGCTTTTGGAGAAATAAGACATCAAAGGGCTGTTGGCAACCTCAGCAACTGGAGTTTGTTCTTATTTCACAAGGGCATATTAGAGAAAGAAAGAATTCAAAAGCACCATGAGCTTTGAGCTGGTTGCTATCAGCTGCTTCAAGTTAAGGCAGAATTATCAAGTGTTCATCTCGCCAACCACACTTCTTGGCACAGGGTGCCCTCCTCTTCCCACAACAGAGAAGCACACAGCTGGTGGCAAAGTTGCTTTAAATAAAAGCAGTAGCAAAATGAACGCTGGAGGGTCCTGGGTGGGGGAACGGGGTGGCAGAGGAGAAGCCTGAGGTGGATGAAGGGTTGGAGCCTGAAGAAGGCCTAAGATCGACAGCGCAGGAGAGCACGCAACGATAAAGCCTTTAAAATAATTCAGGGGCTGGTTCGTGCCCCTCGGTGATAGATTATTAACACAGTTTAACAGACTGGAGGCAGCGGGGTGGTGGTGGGGGGGGAAACAGACAACACAAGTTTAAACTATGCAAGAGTGGATAAATAGAATAGATATTGGCGCTTCCACATCCCCCCCTGAGCCTCTGGATTGTGTCGCCAGTTGGTGTGCAGGGTGCTGTCTCTCTGACGGCAAGTCGGAGGGCCCGATTTTACCAAAACTTCCCGCCCGAAATCGCGGTAAAGTTGGGCGTCGGGCCTATACTGCGATCTGCACCCGATTCCGAACAGGTCGCGGCTTTACCGACACCCAATTTGGGCGGCCCGACGATTTAAATGCATTAGCATGCATTTAAATCGACTTAATGAACCGCGCGCCCAATCCTACCGCCAAATCCCACTTTACCGTCTTCTGGCCCATTCCGAATCCGCGCTTTTAGCGACCTGCAGAATAAAAGTCTGAAGTGGATTTCTATTCCGCAGGGGAACCTCTGAAGCCCTCTCTGCCCTTGTGAAGTCACCATCCTCCTCGACCATCCTTCGCAGACCCCCCGCTAACCACCCCGGCAGACCGCCCCACCCCCCCGGATCAGACCCCCCTGGGAGGCAGGCCCCCCCCAGGCAGAGCACACCCCCAACCTACCTCGATCGCTGGTCTCCCTCCACCATCCTTCCGTCAGCAAGATAAGCTGTATGTTCCTCAGCTAGATCCACTTTGGTCAACACAAAGATGGTCCTTCTGCCTTGTGGGTCCATCTGGCTCACCAAGTCAGTAACAATATTGCGTTCAGCATCTACTGAACCGTCTTGGATAATGAATGGTACTGGTCGATCTTCCTGGTGTTATCCGTATTGTAACATCAGGAATGGCTGCCGACACCAAGGATATAATTTTTAGCATAAGCAAGGCTTACATGCAGAACCCTAATGCCATTATCCTTTGTATCCAAGATGGTTCAGTAGATGCTGAACGCAGTATTGTAACTGACTTGGTGAGCCAGATGGAGCCGCCACACCCCCTCTCCTCCTCCCACCCTCCACCCCACCCCCCCCCCCCCACAGAAGGTGATCTGGGTCCCGCCCCCTCTCCTCCTCCCACCCCCCGCCCCCCCCCCCACAGAGGGTGATCTGGGTCCCGCCCCCTCTCCTCCTCCCACCCCCCGCCCCCCCCCCACAGAGGGTGGTCTGGGTCCCGCCCCCTCTCCTCCTCCCACCCCCCCCCCCCCCACCCCCCCCCCCAGAGGGTGATCTGGGTCCTGCCCCCTCTCCTCCTCCTACCCCCTCCAAAAGGGTGATCTGGGTCCCGCCCCCTCTCCTCCTCCCACCCCCCGCCCCCCCCCCACAGAGGGTGATCTGGGTCCCGCCCCCTCTCCTCCTCCCACCAACCCCCACCCCCCCCACCCCCCCCCCCCCCCCCCCAGAGGATGATCTGGATCCCGCCCCCTCTTCTCCTCCCACACCCCCCCCCCCTCCCCGTCCCCCGTCCCCCCCGACACCCCAGATGATCTGTGTCAGAGAGCCGCTCTCTCTGCTTTTTTCTCCTCGCCCGGGCGGGCTGCTTCGGATTTTTTTTCGAACTGCGCATGCGCAGTTCAGAGCTCCGATCGTTCCGGCAGCGCTAAGCCCCGCCCACAGCGCGAATCGGACCAAAGCCGGCAAAACGCGTACGGGCGCGCTGGAAAGAGGATTCCAGGCGCGGATCTATTTGACGCCCGGATTCGGCACTTAGACTCAAAATGGTAAAATCAGGCCCTTAGTGTCCCAAAATGTGTAGGAAAGGAGAATTAGCCATGCTAAAAAAATTATCCCTCAGCGTCAGGGGGATTAGCAGGGTGAATATGTGGGATTACGGGAATAGGGCCTGGCTGGGATTGTTGTCACTGTGGCCTCGATGGGCCAAATGGCCTCCTTCTGTACTGTAGGGATTCTGTGATTCTATGGGTGGGATTTTCCAGCCGCGCTCACCCCTAAATCGGAAAATCTCACCCAAGGTCAACGGACCTTTGCATGGTCTGTGTCCCACCCTATGAATATGGAAGAGACTGGGGAGAAAATGAGGTCGACAGATACAGGGATAGAGAATATGTTCCCCTGTTAATTAAAAATTGTTTCTTTGGATTGGATAAATTAAAACTATGAATTAAGCACTTTAAATTCTATATCTGGAGAAACAAAGTCTATATCATACAAATGAATAGATAATTTCAATGAGATGACTTTGAATTAAGAGTGGAGTGCAGATAGGAAGAATGTAAATGAGACTCTGTTACAGAAGCTAGGCTTTCGTGTTGTGTGGCAGAACTACACATGCTGTAAAGATAATTAGAAGGAAACAGGAATCAGCATCATACTGGAATCCACGCCTAAATCCTGGGCACTGAAGGATCAAAGATTAATATCAGGTGTAGTCTGTCCACAGTGCTATGAGCTGATAACAATCAGAGGTTGGCAGGGTCAGGCAGAGGACAGTGTGTTAGGTAACCCTGATTCCAGATTTATCAAACTGGAAATATCAATAAGGCCGCTCAGGTAAATAGTCACAGAGCCATCTTTCACTGCTTGAGACCTGAGTCCAAGTATCGGTGACAAACTCGAAAAGAACCAATCAATTTTTACTCTCAACCAGTGTGAATGTCCCTCAGAATCATCGAACGATACAGCACAGGAGGAGGCCAATTGGCCCATTGAAACTGTGCTGGCTCTTTGACAGAGCTATCCAATTAGACTTACTCCCTTACAGCAAACAGTTGGGAAGGGAGTGATCTGTTGGCCTTCATTGCCACTGGTTTGAGTAGAGGAGTAAGGATGTCTCACTGCAGCTGTACAGGGCCTTAGTGAGACCGCACCTTGAGTATAGTGTACAGTTTTTGGTCTCCTTACCTATATGTGCCTTAGAGGGAGTGCAATAAAGGTTCACTGGACTGATTCCTGGGATGGCAGGATTGTCGTAAGAGGACAGATTGGGTGGACTGGGCCTGTATTCACTGGAGTTTAGAAGAATGAGAGGGGATCTCATTGAAATGTATAAAATTGTGAAAGGGCTGGACAGGCTGGATGCAGGAATGCTGTTTCCTCTGGCTGGAGGCAGGGTTTGGGGAGGGTGGGGCATGGTGTCTAGAACAAGGGGTCACAGTCTCAGGATTTGGGGTAAGCCGTGTAGGACTGAGATGAGGAGAAATTTCTTCACTTGGAGGGTGGTGAATCTCTGGAATTCTCGACCACGGAAGGCTGTGGAAGAAAAATCACTGAAAATATTTAAAGAGGAAACAAATAGACTTCTAGACACTAAAGGAGTCAATGGAGAATGGAGAGAGAGTGGGTGTATGGCATCGAGATAGATCAGCCATGATCATACTGAGTGGCGGAGCAGGCTCAAGGGGCTGAATGGCCTACTCCTGCTCCTATTTTCTATGTTTCCCCCAGCCTAGCAAATTTTTACTTTTCACTATTCATATAATTTCCTTTTGAAAGTTATGATTGGATTTGTTTCCATCATTATTTCAGGCAGGACATTCCAGATCATCACAACTCGTTGCATGAAGATCATTTTCATTATATCTCTCTGGAACTTTTGACAATTGTTTTAATTTTGGCTCATTTGACGTCTCTGCCAGTGGAAACAGCTTCTCCTGAATTGTTCTAACAAAACCCTTCATAATTTTGAGCATTGCATGTGATCTCTCTCTGTAGCCTTCTCTCTTCCAAGGAGAACAGCCTCAGTTTCTCTAGTGTCTGCACAGAGCTGAAGACCCAAGTACCTAGCACCATTCCAGCAAATCTCCTCTGCACCCTCTCCAGGCACCTTGACATCTTCCCTAAAGTCTATCTCTTGTTTTCTGTTTGACACTCCATTGTATGAAGTCAGAAATGCCATTCACGAAGTAAAAATGTGCTATGGGGGAAAAAAACAAAGGTATGAGACTAATTGGATCATTCTTTCAAAGAGCCAGGACAGCAGCGATGGGCCAAATGTGAACAAAGAACAAAGAAAATTACAGCACAGGAACAGGCCCTTCGGCCCTCCAAGCCTGCACCCACTATGCTGCCCAATTAAACTAAAACCCCCTGCCCTTCCGGGGACAATATCCCTCTATTCCCATCCTATTCATGTATTTGTCAAGACGCCCCTTAAACGTCACTATCGTACCTGCTTCCACTACTTCCCCAGGCAGCGAGTTCCAGGCACCCACCACTCTTTGTGTAAAAACCTGCCTCATACATCTCCTTTAAATCTTGCCCCTCGCACCTTAAACCTATGCCCCCTAGAAATTGACTCTTCCACCCTGGGAAAAAGCTTCTGACTATCCACTCTGTCCATGCCTCTCATAATCTTGTAGACTTCTATCAGGTCGCCCCTCAACCTCCGTCGTTCCAGTGATAACGAACCAAGTTTCTTCAACCTCTCCTCATAGCTAATGTCCTCCATACCAGGCAACATCCTGGTAATTCTTTTCTGTACCCTCTCCAAAGCCTCCACGTCCTTTTGGTAGTGTGGTGATCAGAATTGAAGACTATATTCCAAATGCGGCCGAACTAAACTGCAAAATAACTTGCCAATTTTTAAACTCAATGCCCCAGGCAAGCATGCTGTATGCCTTCTTGACTACCTTCTCCACCTAAAAGGTGCTGCACGATTCTACACACAAGGACATTTACATTCATTGAAAGTCGGCTAGAAACTAATTAATCCTTTTCCAATTTCTTGCTGTTTCTGAGATATAATCTTCTCTAGCTTTCACAGCCCCAGGATTTCCAATAGTCCTTCATGGACAATGAATCACTTGAACTGTTGTCACTGTTGTAATGTAGGAAAAGCGAATAGGTGTAGCTTGCTGCTGGAGTTGTGATTCAATCACCTCCAGTGGTCCTTTCCAAGTGGCCATGGACGGCACGGTGGCACGGTAGCTAGCATTGCTCCCTCACAGAGCCAGGGACCCGGGTTCGATTCCCGGCTTGACTGTCTGTGTGGAGTCTGCACGTTCTCCCCGTGTCTGCGTGGGTTTCCTCCGGGTGCTCCGGTTTCCTCCCACAGTCTGAAAGATGTGCTGGTTAGGGTGCATTGGCCATGTTAAATTCTCCCTCAGTGTACCCGAACAGGCGTCGGAGTGTGGCGACTAGGGGGATTTTCACAGTAACTTCATTGCAGTGTTAATGTGAGCCTGCTTGTGACACTAATAAATAAAGTTTAAACTTTAAACACAGAGCTTACTGGATCATGAGAGGCCTCAGCGTTGAGTCCAACCCTGACCATAAGATGCAGGAGCAGAAGTAGGCCATTCGGCCCATTGAGTCTGCTTCACCATTCAATAAGATCGCTGACCAGATATGATAATCCTCAACTCCACTTTCCCGCCTTATCCACATTACCCTCGATTCCCTCGCTGTTTAAAAGTCTGTCTATCTCAGCTTTGAACATGCTTAATGGCCCAGTCCCTGCAGCCCCTCTGCGGTTCCACAGACTCACTGCCCTCTGAGAGAAGAAATTCCTCCTCTTCTCCTCACTCAACCTTCACGCGTGAGGCGGGGAGCCAATGGCCAGGAAGCAGGGGCAAGCGACTAGCTATCGATAATAAGCAGATCTGAGAACTTTGGCAGCACATGGTTGCCTTGGATACATTTGGGGCCTCTGCGTCGTATGGAAGAACTGGAATGAGTGGCTAACACAGCCAATAATATCTTGATTTGACTTGAGAAGCTTCTCTTTTCATTTTAAAACTTGTGTTTATTATTTGTGCCCCTTTTTAAAAAAGTGCGGGGATCTGGGGCTAAACACAAATGCGTTGTTGAAAGTCCAACTCAGGTGTGATGGGCCGAATGGCCTCCTACTTAGCCAGATGATTCTTTGGTGAGGTACAGCTGGTACATGATAATATACTTGCTAAGGATGACTGCCTTATCTATGATATAGTATAGACCTAATTCTGTGCTGTATGTTTCTATGGTTCCATTTCTGTCTTTCTTAATTAATTAGGCTCTGTTCAAGATGAATCTCGTGGCCATTCCTCCTGCCGCTATCTCAGCAATACTCACTGCTACCTTTAGTAAATGCTGTTTTATGGAGATTTATATTTTAGTCTTCAATTTAACTGTCACTAAAAACTGGAAACATTAACACTTTAGTAGCACGGTAGCACAGTGGTTAGCACTGCTGCTTCACAGCTCCAGGGTCCCAGGTTCGATTACTGGCTCGGGTCACTGTCTGTGTGGAGTTTGCACATTCTCCTCGTGTCTGCATGGGTTTCCTCCGGGTGCTCCGGTTTCCTCCCACAGTCCAAAGATGTGCGGGTTAGGTTGATTGGCCAGGTTAAAAATTGCCCCTTAGAGTCCTGGGATGTGTAGATTAGAGGGATTAGCTGGTAAATATGTGGGGGTAGGGCCTGGGTGGGATTGTGGTCGGTGCAGACTCGATGGGCCGAATGGCCTCCTTCTGCACTGTAGGGTTTCTATGATTTCTATGATTATTTTCTCTTGTCTAAAGCAAGTTAATATAACTTTGCAACGTACTGCCTGAAAGCAGATTCAATAGTATTTTTGTTATAAACGATATATAAATATGTGATATGTGATTGAAGAGGAAAAGATTTACAGGGTTACGGAGAAAGAGCAGAAGGAAGCAGAAGTAACTAGATAGCTCTTCCAAAGAGTCGGCAAAAGCATTATGGGCCGAATGGCCTCCTTCTGAACCAAATGATTCTTTGCTGAGGTACAGCTATTAAATGGAAAGCAGATTCAAAATGTGTCCGGGTAGAGGGATCTGGGTGTCCTTGTTCATGAGTGGCATAAAGTCGGTGTGCAGGTGCAGCATGTAATAAAAAAGGCAAATGGGTTGTTGGCATTTATTGCCGAGGGATTGGAGTACAAGAGTAGAGAAATGTTGTTGCGATTGTATAGGGTGTTGGTGAGACCACATCTGGAGTATTGTGTCCAGTTTTGGTCTCCTTATTTGAGGGAGGATGTTGCGGCATTGGAGGCAGTTCAGAGGAGGTTCACCCGATTGATTCCAGAGATGAAAGGATTGACATATGAGGACAGATTAAATAGTTTGGGGCTTGTACTCACTGGAGTTTAGAAAGATGAGAGGGGATCTGATCGAAGTGTCTAAAATTCTAAAAGGGATTGATAAAGTAAACATAGACCAAATGTTTCCTCTTCTGGGGCAATCTGGAACAAGAGGTCACAGGTAGAGGTTGAGAAGCGATAGATTTAAAACTGAGATGAGGAGGAACTACTTCTTGCAGAGGGTGGTGAGTTTGTGGAACTCGCTGCCCCATCGCGCGGGGGAGTCTGAATCATTGAATGGTTTCGAGAAGACGATAGATATATTTCTGATTTTAACAATGAGTTAAAGGGATATGGGGAACAGGTGGGAAGGTGGATTTGAGACCAGGGAGAGATCAGCCATAAGATAAAAGCAAAATACTGCAGATGCTGGAATCTGAAACAAAAACAGAAAATGCTGGAAAATCTCAGCAGGTCTGACAGCACCTGTGGGGAGAGAACAGAACCAACGTTTTGAGTTTGGATGACCCTTCATCACATCAGCCATGATCTGATTGAATGACGGGGCAGGCTCGAAGGGCTGAATTTGCCTACTTGCTCCTAATTCCTATGTTCCTATGTTCTGTGCAGGATCAAAATATGAGCTAGAGATGACGGCCTTATCGAATAAATAATATAAATCCACTTCTGTACATGAATTTCCTTCAACCAAACGTAATTTTTTGTCATCTTTTTGCCACACTTTTGCATCAACCTTTTCACAACCGTTGACTTTTATAATTGAAACTTCCAATGTAAACCTGTCACGGTGTAATTACATTTCACTGCCACTGGGAATGCACTTGTGCCTCAGCCAGCCATCTTCCAGCTCCTCTGTTTCCCAACACCCTCGATTCTATTCCTGTAAGACTTACTATTTAATTATAAACTGTAATAGAAAATCAATTCTGTAAAGGCAAACGGGGAATGTACACGTTTAAAATGGTGATTAAATGCGTTCATTAAACAAATTAGAGGTTAGAGCTTTAACATTTTGCCCAATTTTATTTATTCATTCACAGGATGTGGGCGTCACTCGTCAGACTAGCATTTATGCCCCATCCCTAATTGCCCTTGAGAAAGTGATGGTGAGCTGCCTTCTTGAACTGCCGCAGTCCCTGAGGTGTAGGTATACCCACAGTGCTGTTAGAGAGGAACTGCCAGGATTTTGACCCAGCGACAGTGAAGAAACGGCGCTATATCTCCAAGTCAGGATGGTGAGTGGCTTGGAGGGGAAACATCCAGGTGGTGGTACGACCAGGTCCCTGCTGTCCTTGTCCTTCTAGATGGTGGCGGCCGTGGGTTTGGAAGTGTTGTACCTGTTAATCTCAGATACTTTCAACCAGTTTACTTACTCCAAGGTTTTACCCCGGTGCCCTTATTTGCAAGGTGGACAAAGGACAAACACAAGTAAAGATTCAACAAGTTTATTAAATAACACTATTAACCCTTAAATTACCCACATAAAACAAGAGGATACCCCAGCAGATTCAAGTATACTACCCGTAAAGATGGCTTGGTTAAACTGCAGGCCCGATTCTCTGAGTCCCTCTGGTCTGTCGTCACGAAGGTGAGTCTCGATGGCCGCTTCTTCCTTCCTTCCTTCTCTGGTCAGTCTTCCGAATGGTCACGGCCGTCTCCCCTGTCGAGTCTTCGCTCCTTGTGCCTCTGAGTGTGTCCCTTTATCCCCAGCCTGCTTGCCTTTCCAGAAACTTCTCTGGCTTCTGGCCAATGAGGTCCCAGGAGGGGGTTCCAATACCCAGTGGGTTTCTTGATGTCTGCCTGACAGGACACCAGGGTCCGCCCCCCAGGTGTCCATCTCCACGTTGTTAAACTTGTTATCAGGTAAGGTTTCTACAGGATCTCTTGGTGACAGAAAGTCTGGCCCGATCTGGGCTTCTAACAATAGACCGATGCATTTTAATGAGGTGCCATGATCTCCTGCTAAGTCTCAAGTAGAGTGTAACGACCTTTGATGGGTGGTTGATGGGCCAGGCCCAGACACATTTGTGTATTTGTACAATTGGCCTGCCTGCGGTTTGACTGTGTTTGATTTCAATGTGCCCAATTCTTTAATTTAGGATATCCAATTTTATCAGCCTTAAAACTAGGCCCTGTTTATATCACCACAGAAGGTGTTATTTAAGGAGCATTGGTGAGTTCCTTTGTTGTGGTTACATGATCCCCTGAAAGGGGAGATTTGATAGAGATGTTCAAAATCATGAGGGAGCTGGACAGAATAGATCAGGAAAAATTGTTCCTGTCCCTACAAGGATCAAGAACGAGACGACACAGATTGAAAATGACTTGCAAAAGAAGCAAATGTGATGTGAAAAACAACTTTTTCACACAGCGAGTGGTTGGGGTCTGCAATGTTCTGCCTGGAAGTGTGGTGGAGACAGATTCAATCGAGTCATTAAAGAGGGCATTAGATGATTATTTGAATGGAAACAATGTGCAGGGGTACGGGGGAAAGGCATTAAGTCATGATGCTCATTTGGAGAGCTGGCACAGACAAGATGGGCCCAATGGCCTCCTTCTGCACCGCAACAATTCTGTGATTCTGTGGCTATTCCTGATTTCCAACTTGTTACAGATCTCGCCCTTTAAGCTCCTGATCCCCAAACCTTTTTCCTTGCTCTCTACTTGCTTTTAAACTGTTAAATCCCTAACCTATTCCAATTCTGATGTAAAGTCATGAACCCAGAATATTAACTCTACATTGGAGACTTGGGCACAGAAATGGCAGCTGGAGTTTAATCCAGTCAAATGCGAGGTGATTTATTTTGGAGGATCAAATTTAGGTGTGAATTATACTGTAAATGGCAGAACCTTTAGGCACATTAACATACAGATGTATCTGGACGTGCAGGTCCATAGCTCCCTAAAAGTGGCAACAGAGGTGGCCAAGGTGATTAAGAAGGCCTATGGCATGCTTGCCTTCATCAGCCGTGGCATTAAGTACAAGAGTTGGGAAATCATGTTGCAGCTATATAAAACCTTGGTTAGGTCGCATTTGGAGTATTCCATGCAGTTCTGGTCATCACACTACCAGAAGGATGTGGAAGCTTTGGAGAGAGTGCAAAGAAGGTTCCCCAGGATGTCGCCTGGTCTCGAGGGTGTTGGCTATGAGGAGAGGTTGAATAAACTAGGATTGTTTTCACTGGAAAGACGAAGGCTGAGGCTGCCCTGTATTGAACTTTTCTCTGTTCTTTGTTTTCTCTCTCCACAGATCCTGCCGGACTTTCTGAGCATTTCCAGCATCTTCTGCAGTTATTGTCTTGTGAAAACTGGCTCACATCGACTCTGGTGTTAAAGATGAAAGAGGTAAGACAGCACGAAGTAGGTTTGATAGAGGTCTACAAAATTATGAGAGGCATAGACAGGATGGATAGTCAGAGGCTTTTTCCAAGGTTGGAGGTATCAATTACAGGGGGGCACAAGTACCAGGTGAGAGGGGGAAAGTTTAAGGGAGATGTGCAGAGGAGATTTTTCACGCAGAGTGTGGTGGGTGCCTGGAATGTGCCGCCAGAGGAGGTGGTGGAAGCAGGCACATTAGCAACATTTAAGAGGCAGCTGGATGGGTACATGAATAGGGAGGGAATAGAGGGATAGGTCTGAGTGAGGGCAGAAGTTTTTTCTTAGTTTAGTTGGGGCATCATGATCAGTGTGGGGTTGGACGGCCAAAGGGCCTGCCCTGTATTGAACTTTTCTTTGCTCTTTGTTTTCTCTCTCCACAGATCCTGCCGGTCTTTCTGAGCATTTCCAGCATCTTCTGCAGTTATTGTCTTGCGAAAACTGTCTCACATCGACTCTGGTGTTAGAGATGAAAGAGGTAAGACAGCACGAAATAGGTTTTTGACATCTGGAGAAACATGGAGGTCTCACGCTTTGCGTAATCACTGCCTCGTGTGTGCTGAACTGTAGCAGATACATCATTAAACCTTACAGGTCATCCCTCAATACACTCAAAGACACCCAATTCTCTAACACGACATCTCACAGAGAAACTCCCTGCTGGAGAATTTGGAGGGAATTTGGTTGGTCTTTTGTTCCAAACACTGACCTTATAATTACTTCCATATTTTCCAGTACACTCTTTCCCGTTCCTTTATTTCGGAGCATATTTATTTACTTGTTCTCTGAGATTTCATTTAAGTTCTGCCAAGAGCGAAGGCTTCCTCCATGAACCAAGCATTGCTTCTCAACGAGAAAGAGCATCGAGTCATTTATAGCACTGCAGGAGGCCATTCATCCCGTCGAGATTACGCCAGCTCACCGTGGGACATTCCAGTCAGCCACTTTCCCCCATCTATTCCTGGCGACCTGCAATTTTATTTCCCTCAACTTCCCACCAAATTGTTCATCATCTCCGCTTCCACCAACTCCATAGGCAGTGAGTTGCAATCGCCCATTACCAATTGCTCTGTCAAAAGATTCTTCCTCATAGCCCCCCACTCCCCCCAATCCCCGCATCTCTTGCTCAAAACTATCGCCAGAATTCTACCGCCCCACCCGCCATGGAATCAGAGTGGGCGGACAATGGAAATGTCCATTGACCTCGGGTGGGATTTTCCGATCTCGGGTCGAGCGAGGCCGCAAACTCCCGCCCTATAAATCTATATTCTTGCATCATCAGGCTATACCTACATTTCTTGCACAGCTCTATCCAATCTGCCCTCAAACCTCTTTACTCCAAGGAGAAAATCCTCAGCTTCTCCAGTCTAACCTTGTGGCTGAAATCCCTTATCTATGGAACCATTCTAATGCTAAGGAATGGAAAGGAAATCTGCCGTCCTTACCCAGTCTGGCCTACACGTGGCTCCAGACCCACATCAAAGTGGTTGACTCTTAACTGCCCTTTGAAATGGCCAAGCGAGCCACTCAGTTCAAGGGCAGTTAGGGATGGGAAACAAATGCTAGCCCAGCCAGTGACGCCCACGTCCCATGAAAGCATAAAGAGGAAGGAAATTCTATTAAATCTCCTCTGCACTTTTTTGATGACCTTATCATCCTCCCTAAAGTGCGGTGGCCATAACTGGACCCAATGCTCAAGTTGTAGTCTACCAGAGCTTTGTAAACATTCAGAATAATATCCTTACTTTTATACTCAGTATTTTTACTTACAAAGCCCAGGATCCCTCATGATTTGCTAACCGCTCTCTTGCTGTAGGTGCAGACTCAATGGGCTGAATGGCCTCCTTCTGCACTGTAGGGATTCTATGATTCTATACCCTGCCACCTTAAAAGATCTATACACATGCTCCCCAAATTCATTTAGATATAATTAATAAATCAGCTTTAGACACTAGGAGCCTACAAGTGTAGAGGAACCAATCACTTCCTGATCCAGCCCTGCTATCCTAATCCTAATCTGTCACCCAAAGGGAGCCAAGCACTGCCCTGACCATGGGTCATTTTTAGGAATGCTTCTCTACGTAGTCATCTCCTTGCTTCAGTCTTCTGGGACCTGCTTCAAACCTTCCCAAAGGGGAAGGAAGGAAATACCCGAGGACCAACAATTCACCTCGGAGTTAGAATGTTCGAGATTCAAGCTCTCGTTTCCAGAGCTTCAGCATGTGGCCCACAATGGCAACAACAACTTGCATTTATGTAGCATCTTTAATGTGGTCAAATGGCCCAAGGTGCTTCACAGGGGTGTAACCGGGCAATATTTTACAACGAGCTACGTAAGCATTTGTGCTGGTTGACAGGTAGGCTTAAAGCAGCAGAAGGCAGAGAGATAGAGGGGTTTAGGGAAGGAAGGGAGAGAGCTTTGCTGGACTTTCTTCATTCTTTCATGTGATGAGGGTGTTGCTGGTCAAAGCAGCTTTTGATGCCCATCCCTAATTGCCCCTTGCGGGCAGTTAAGAGTCAACCCACATTGCTATGGGTCTGGAGTCACATGTAGGCCAGACCAGGTAAGGACGGCAGATTTCCTTCCCTAAAGGACATGAGTGAACCAGATGGGTTTTCACAATCTATCAATCATGGGTTCATGGTCACCATTACTGAGATTAACTTTTCAATTCCAGGTTTTTAAAAAATGAATTAATTGAATAAATTCAAATTCCACCAGATGCCGTGGTGGGATTTGAACCTAAATTGCCAGAGCATTAGCCCAGGCCTCTGGATTACGAGTACAGTGGTATTCCCATTATAGCACCATCCCCCCCTCTAGGTAGTTGAAGGCACTGCCAGCAATGGTGGGCAGAAGGGAGCCTAAAGACTGATACTGCCGTGCAGAAAGGGTGGAGTGCTGTACTGTTAATATTTTTATGAGATGAATATACAAAAATTGTGGATGTTAAAGATCCCATGACACGATATGAAGAAGAGCAAGACATATTAGGCATTATTCTTCCTTTAGCCAACACCACCAAGAGCAGATAATCTTGTCATTCTGTTACTTTTTGTGGGATCTTGCTCTGTACAAAATTGGATGCCATATATTCCTTCATAAGAGTAGTAATTGCCCTTCAAAAATAATTCCCGGACGCTGAAGTGATTTACAAACTCCCCGAGGCATTGCAAAATATAAGTTTGTTCTTTCATTCTCTTGCTGTACAGACTGAGGAGCTTAGACCGCGAGGATTGAACCTCCGACCTTTGAGGCTTCAAAGCTTAGCACTGTTGCCTCATTCAATCTTTTCCAAACCCACCTTCGCTCAGTCAGGCAAACTTGAGGGGGGAACGTTGGAGGGGGGCAAATCGAGTGGCGTGAAGCACACTTCGTTTGTACCTTGTGTTCGGTGGGCTCGAGGCAGGGGTGAAATCGCTCCCCTTTCGCTGGTAACTGCTGAAGATCAGACAGGCCGCCTGCGTGCTGGGCCTCTGAGCCAAGCGGTGACGGCCCTCTTAACTCAGCAAGTTTCAGCTGTGTGAAAGAGCTCATTTGTGGTAATGTTTCTGATGAAAGCGAGTGTCACTCGGTGTGGCCCCAGCGGAGGGTAGTGTTTGAGAAGTTGCAATTTAAGGTACATTGATGAAGCAATGTTAGTGTTGTAAACCTTGCCAACAGAATGGAGTCATTAAATACACAGTGGAAACATTCCATTCCCAGGCAATGTTCGGCCGTACCCTCATTCAAAACACTCCTCCAATGCCCAAAGAGTGGGACATTTCTCAATAACCCCTGCCATCTAGTGGACTCTGCAATATAGTGCTACCCAGTCACAACACATATACTCATTCAAAGTGACCCCAATTAGTCTGTACTCTGTCTAGACAACGCTCCCTTTAAATTTATGGATTCCAAACATTCGCATATTGCCTGTTGTAATAAAACAAATTTCAGCAAATTTACCCAGTGTATTTTTTTTTGGAGGTGCTGTGAAGATTTATTTGTTTAGAATTTCACTGGAGTTTCACTTTGTGTCTGGTTTATTCCTCTCCCTCTCACTCACGCTCTCCAGTTCTGTCCGTTACAATACCTGAACGTATTGACCCTAATAACGCTCACATGGACAACTTCTGGCATTTCACCCAAGTTGCCATTGGCCACGTCTGAGTTTTGGTAAATGAGGGCTGGTGAGCTATTTGACCACCGCAGGCATCACTCGATACTCACCCGACACCCACACTTTGTGCATTGTACAATTATCAGGGGTAGGAACCCTGGGCAGGACTTTTGTTACCCAGGGGAGTGGCAGCGACTGGTGAATCTTTATTGGGTGATCTAATTATCTCTCTGGTCAAACACAGGGCAGCACAGTGCCAGGGTCATGAATGAAGCCCAGTCCATCACGCAATTCAGCCTCCCATCCATTGACTCTGTCTACACTTCCCGCCGCCTTGGCAAAGCAGCCAGTATAATCAAGGACTTCACGCACCCCGGACATACTCTCGTCCACGTTTTCCCTTCGGGAAAAAGATACAAAAGTCTGAGGACATGTACCAACCGACTTAAGAACAGTTTCTTCCCTGCTGCCATCAGACTTTGAATGGACCTACCTCGCATTAAGTTGATCTTTCTCTACATCCTAGCTAGGGTCCTCAATTATGCTGGCTGCTTTGCCGAGGCAGCGGGAAGTGTAGCCAGAGTCAATGGATGGGAGGCTGGTTTGCGTGATGGACTGGGCTTCATTCATGCTTTTGCTTTTTCCTCATCAATGTTTGCCTTCTTAAGAACAGTTCGTAATATTTCAATGTAATTCATTGGCACTCTGGGACATCATGAGGACATAATAAGATGCTTTGCAAAAATGCAAGTCTTTCTATGATGGTTTTCTCATCAGTCAATGGATGGGAGGCTGGTTTGCATGATGGATTGGGCAACATTGATGCTCTTTTGTAGGAAGTTAGCCTAGATCCCAATTTTTTTTTGATTTTGGCATTAGTGTGAGGATAAAGTCTTTCACTCCAGGTGTGATTCTATTGACCTACTCGGAAGCTTTTATCAAAACAAACTTTATTTTAACAATAAAGTCCCGAGACATTACGTATATATATGAATATATATCAATGATTTAGAGGAAAATGTAACTGATTTGATTCGTAAGTTTGCGGACGACACAAAGGTTGGTGGATTTGCGGATAGCGATGAGGACCATCAGAGGATGCAGCAGGATATAGATCGGTTAGAGACTTGGGCAGAGAGATGGCAGATGGAGTTTAATCCGGACAAATGTGAGGTAATGCATTTTGGAAGGTCGAATACAGATAGGAAATATACAGTAAATGGCAGGACCCTTAAAAGTATTGATAGGCAGAGGGATCTGGATGTACAGGTACACAGGTCACTGAAAGTGGCAACTCAGGTGGAGATGGTAGTCAAGAAGGAATATGCTTGCCTTCATCGGCTGGGGCATTGAGTTTAAAAATTGGCAAGTCATGTTGCAGCTTTATAGAACTTTAGTTAGGCCGCACTTGGAATATAGTGTTCGATTCTGGTCGCCACACTACCAGAAGGATGTGGAGGCTTTGGAGAGGGTACAGAAAAGATTTACCAGGATGTTGCCTGGTATGGAGGGCATTAGCTATGAGGAGAGGTTGGAGAAACTTGGTTTGTTCTCACTGGAACGACGGTGGTTGAGGGGCAACCTGATAGAAAGTTACGAGAGGCATGAACCTTTACCAATGGTCGTACCAACCGACCCGAGAACAGCTTCTTCCCTGCTGCCCTTCTTCCCTGCTGCCATCAGACTTTTGAATGAACCTACCTTATATTAAACTAATCTTTCCCTACACCCTAGCTATGACTGTGACACTACATTTTGCACTCTCTCCTTTTCTTTTCTATGAACAGTATGCTTTCTATAGCGCGCAAGAAACAATACTTTTCACTGTATACTAATACATGTGACAACAAAAATCAAATCAAATCAAATCTTTATCACACATTCGTCCTCATTGCTGAGTTAAGGGTGGCTGGTTTTCCTCTCTCTCGCTCTCGCTAAGAACCTGCTCATTCCCACACCGCCAGCTTCCCGCGGCATCACTTCTGCTGGTGTTTGCTGGAATGCTGTCAGCCAGAGGTGGAAATCCTCCAATGAAAGTGTGCTCATCGCACGGCCCAACAGGTGTCAACTTGTAAATCCTTCCAACACAAGTCAATGGCGGGTGGTAAGGGCGAGAGAGATTCCTGGTGTGATGGAAAGAAATTGGAGACTCTACCATCGCTTTCCATAGTTCCGGACTACAACCGCTCCAAACATGGAAAAGTAAATGTCAGCACAGCAAGCTGAACTTCTTGGGAGAGCCAATTGGTTTAGTTGGCTAGATGTCCAGTCTGAACCAGGGCTCAATCCCCATTCCAGCTGGGGTGGATTTAGCACCTACTTCCTTGTTCTAATGTGGTACAGGTCATGGCTGTTGGGGCGTAGCTCCTTTAAGGGAATGGGTGATGCAACCCAGGGTTTGGGATGAGCTAGCGGGGAATGCCCTGAGAGGGCAGTTGTCGTTTGGACTGTGGAGCGAGGAGACTGAATAAAGAGCTGTGTTCCCTGACACCTGGCTGTGGAGTAGTTCTTGAGGCTATCCCTCGGCACTAAGGAATTTAACAGCGGCGATAGGGGTCGGACCTGCCTTGGGCAGAGGACTCAAGAGGAAATGCACAACGTAATATATGAATGTGTGTTTTACAGCAGTATCATTTTCACCCTGAAGTACCTTATATTCAGAGTATTATATCGAGTGCTATAAATATCGAGGAATGCATTACGAGGCAGTCCAACATCAAAATGTTCACATATCATCATAAACAGTGACAGCAAACGTCAAGTGTTTCGTTGAGCCATGCTCCTAAATAAAGTATCCATTGCATCATCTTAAAATCATAAGAATCATAGAACCCTATAGACCAGAAGGAGGCCATTTGGCCAATCGAGTCTGCACCAATCACAATCCCACCCAGGCCCTATCCCCAGAACCCCATGCATTTACCCTAGCTAGTCCCCCTGACATTAAGGGGCAATTTAGCATGGCCAATCCATCTAACCCTGGACTGTGGGAGGAAAGCGGAGCACCCGGATGAAACCCACGCAGACACGGGGAGAATGTGCAAACTCCACACAGACAGTGACCCAATCCAGGAATCGAACCCGGGACCCTGGTGCTGTGAGGCAGCAGTGTGTGAACTGTTTTTTTAAATTTGAATTACAAACATACAAACTAGGAGCAGGAATGGACCCCTCAGCACCTCAAGCTTACTCCTCCATTCAGTAAGATCATGATGTGGAGATGCCGGCATTGGACTGGGGTAAGCACAGTAAGAAGTCTCACAACATCAGGTTAAAGTCCAACAGGTTTATTTGGAATGATGAGCTTTCGGAGTGCCGCTCCTTCATGGAGAGGTAGGTTCACAAGCACGGCATATATTGGCAAAGACACAATTGCAAGATAATTGCAGTTTGGAATGTGAAAAATGGTTGGAATGTGAGTCTTTACAGGTAATCAAGTCTTTACGTACAAACAGTGCGCGTGGAGAGAGGGATAATCACAGGTTAAAGAGGTGTGAATTAGGATAGCTAATGTGGTCCCGTTATTTAAGAAGGGTAGGAAGGATAACCCGGGAAATTATAGGCCGGTGAGCTTGACGTCCGTGGTAGGGAAGTTGTTGGAGAGGATTCTTAGAGATAGGATGCATGCGCATTTAGAAAGGAATAAACTCATTAACGGTAGTCAGCATGGTTTTGTGAGAGGGAGGTCATGCCTCACTAACCTGGTGGAGCTATTTGAAGAAGTGACTAGAATGGTTGACGAGGGAAGGGCCGTGGATGTCGTCTATATGGACTTTCGTAAAGCGTTTGACAAAGTCCCTCATGGTAGGTTGGTGCAAAAGGTTGGATCTCATGGGATAAAGGGGGAGGTGGCTAGATGGGTGGAGAACTGGCTTGGTCACAGAAGACAGAGGGAGGTAGAGGAAGGGTCCTTTTCCGGCTGGATACTTGTGACTAGTGGTGTTCCGCAGGGCTCTGTATTGGGACCTCTGCTGTTTGTGATTTATATAAACGATCTGGAAGAAGGTGTAACTGGGGTGATCAGTAAGTTTGCGGACGACACGAAAATGGCTGGACTTGCAGATAGTGAGGAACATTGTCAGAGGCTACGGATGGATATAGATAGGCTGGAAATTTGGGCAAAGAAATGGCAGATGGAGTTCAATCCAGATAAATGCGAAGTGATGCATTTTGGTAGAACTAAAGTAGGGGGGAGCTATACGATAAATGGCAGAACCATAAAGGGTATAGATACGCAGAGGGACCTGGGTGTGCAAGTCCACAGATCCTTGAAGGTGACGTCACAGGTGGAAAAGGTAGTGAAGAAGTCATATTGCATGCTTGCCTTTATAGGACAGGGCATAGAGTATAAAAGTTGGGGTCTGATGTTGCAGTTGTATAGAATGTTGGTTCGGCCGCATTTGGAATACTGCGCCCAGTTCTGGTCGCCACACTACCAGAAGGATGTGGAGGCTTTAGAGAGAATACAGAGGAGGTTTACCAGGATGTTGCCTGGTATGGAAGGGCTTAGTTATGAGGAGAGATTGGGTAAACTGGGGTTGTTCTCACTGGAAACTGGATGAGCGGTGACCTAATAGAGGTGTATAAAATTATGAAAGGCATAGATAGGGTGAATAGAACATAGAACATAGAACATTACAGCGCAGTACAGGTCCTTCGGCCCTCGATGTTGCGCCGACCAGTGGTACCAAACTAAAGCCCCTCTAATCTACACTATTCCAATATCATCCATATGAATATCCAATAACCACTTGAACACTCTCAACGTTGACGAGTCCACCACTGCTGCAGGCAGGGCATTCCTCGCCCTTACTACTCTCTGAGTAAAGAACCTACCTCTAACATCTGTCCTATATCTCTCACCCCTCAATTTAAAGCTATGTCCCCTCGTGCTAGCCAACACCATCCGAGGAAATTGGTGGGAAGCTTTTTCCCAGGTCGGTGGTGGCGTTCACGAGGGGTCATAGGTTCAAGCTGAGGGGAGGGAGGTTTAACACGGATATCAGAAGGACGTATTTTACACAGAGGGTGGTGGGGGCCTGGAATGCACTGATGGGTAAGGTGGTGGAGGCGGATACACTGGGAACGTTTAAGACTTATCTAGATAGCCACATGAACGGAGTGGGAATGGAGGGATACAAAAGAATGGTCTAGTTTGGACCAGGGAGCGGCGTGGGCTTGGAGGGCCGAAGGGCCTGTTCCTGTGCTGTATTCTTTGTTCTTTGTTGTCTCAAGCCAGGACAGTTAGTAGGATTTTGCAAATTCGGGCAGTAAGATCATGCTCTGAGGAGACCAATACTGTTATATAAAAGGGACTTGGGAGTCATTGTTCAAGATTCTCTTAAGGTTAAACATGCAGGTTCAGTCAACAGTTAGGAAGGCAAATGCAATGTTAGCATTCATGTCGAGAGGGCTAGAATACAAGAGCAGGGATGTACTGCTGAGGCTGTATAAGGCTCTGGTGAGACCCCATTTGGAGTATTGTGAACAGTTTTGGGTCCCATGTCTAAGGAAGGATATGCTGGCCTTGGAAAGGGAACCGAGGATGTTCACAAGAATGATCCCTGGAATGAAGAGCTTGTCGTATGAGGAACAGTTGAGGAATCTGGGTCTGTACTCATTGGAGTTTAGAAGGATGAGGGGGGATCTTATTGAAACTTACAGGATACTGCGAGACCTGGATAGAGTGGACGTGGAGAGGATGTTTCCGCTAGTAGGAAAAACTAGAACCAGATGGCACAACCTCAGACTAAAGGGATGATCCAGAAATGAGGAGGAATTTCTTCAGCCACAGATTGGTGAATCTATGGAACTCTTTGCTGCAAGAGGCTGTGGAGGCCAGGTCATTGAGTGTCTTTAAGACAGAGATAGATAGGTTCTTGATTAATAAGGGGATCAGAGGTTATGGGGAAAAGGCAGGAGAATGGGGATGAGAAAAATATCAGCCATGATTGAATGGCGGAGCAGACTCGATGGGCCGAGTGGCCTAATTCTTCTCCTGTGTCTTATGGTCAGTGACGATAGCAAACCAATGTAACTCCATCTCCGGTAATGCAAATTTTTCTGTAACTAGCAGTTGAAGAGAAGAAGGAAGTAGCTTGCATTTACATAACACCTTACCGTAGCTTATTTATATTCCAAGACATTTCACAACCAAGCCAACATATCTGAAGTTCAGTCATTGTTACGCTGATGCAAGCACAACAGTCATTCTCACAAACAGCAGAAATCAACAGAAAGCGAATGAGACAAATGATCAGTTAATCCGGTTTAGTGATGTCGCCTGAGGAATAAATATTTGCCAACCCATCAGAGAGAACCCTTCCTGCTGCTTACTGTGTAGTGACCACGGGATGTTTCACTATCCACCTGAGCGAGCAGACAGAATCTCGACTGGAATTTTCCCGTCCTGCCGGCAAAGGAAATCGTAGCGGGAATGGGGAAGATCATGCAAAGGTCCGTTGACCTCTGGCGGGATTTTCCGGTTTTGGGGCGAGCGCGGCCGGAAATTCCCGCCCCTCCGAAAGACAGCACCTCTGCCAGTGCAGCACTCCGTCAGCCCTCCACTGTGCAAAAGGCACGACTTTTGTCATGTTAAGCTCCGAGTGGGCTCATAGTGCGAGAGGCCGCAGGGAAAAGGGGCTTACAATGTTGTGGCCCGTCTCCAGCGCAACCTCACGCCGAGAGTGGAATGAGGAAACCCGACTAAAGTCTATGCATACGTAAAAGGGGAGCACAAAATTGATAGTGGATTAATTGCCAGTCGGAGACCTGCTTTGTCAACACTGTTAACATAAATCTCAGCAACATCCAGCAAACAATAGGTCACCAGGCAAGTCAATTGCCCTTTGAGTTTGAACTTTGCCTGTTTTGAAAGAGGTTTAATGCTGGTTTCTATTGGACTGCAAAGGTTGATAAGCAAGAACCGAAGAACATTGTGTGGCCAGGTGAGTGGTGCAGCTGCAGAAATAACCACAAATCTCCTCTACCTTCCTTCAAACTTCACTCCCATCTATAACCTTTAGGCTCTTGCAACTGCCATGAGACGCAACATGAGTTGATGAGAGTGCAGAAGTGCTGGGGTCTACTTCTGGAGTTTAATGAACTACAGAGGGTGGCATGGTGCTTAAAGTTTAAAGTTTATTTATTAGTCACATGTAGGCTAAAATTAACACTGCAATGAAGTTACTGTGAAAATCCCCTAGTCGCCACACTCTGGCATCTGTTCGGGTACACTGAGGGAGAATTTAGCATGGCCAATGCACCTAACCAGCACGTCTTTCAGACTGTGGGAGGAAACCAGAGCACCCGGAGGAAACCCAAGCAGACACGGGGAGAACGTGCAAACTCCACACAGACAGTGATCCAAGCCAGGAATCGAACCCAGGTCCCCTGACGCTGTGAGGCAGCAGTGCTAACCACTGTGCTACCTTGCCGCTTAGCACTGCTGCCTCACAGCACCAGGGACCTAGTTCAATTCCCGACTTGGGTCACTGTCTGTGTGGAGTTTGCATGTTCTCCCCGTGTCTGCGTGGGTTTCCTCCGGGTGCTCCGGTTTCCTCCCACAGTCCAAAGATAAGCAGGTTAGGTGGATTGGCCACGCTAAATTGCTCCTTAGTGTCCAAAAGATTTTGATTTGATCTGATTTATTATTGTCACATGTATTAGCATATAGCGAAAAGTATTTTTTCTTGCGCGCGATACAGATGAAGCATTCCATACATAGGGAAGGAAAGGAGAATATAGTGTTACATATATAGCTAGCGTGTAGAGAAAGATCAACTTAATGCGAGGTAGGTCCATTCAAATGTCTGATGGCAGCAGAGAAGAAGCTGTTCTTGATTCAGTTGGTACGTGACCTCAGACTTTTGTATCTTTTTCCCAATAGAAGATGGTGGAAGAGAGGATGTCCGGGGTGTGTGGGGCCATTGATTATGCTGGCTGCTTTTCTGAGGCAGCGGGAAGTGTAGACAGAGTTAATGGATGGGAGGCTGGTTTGCATGATGGACTTCGGGGAATTAGCGGGTAAATGTGGGGTTACGGGGATAGGACCTGGGCAGGATGCTCTGTCAGAGAATCGGTGCACACTTGATGGGCCAAATAACCTCCTTTTGCACTGTAGGGATTCTATGACACTGATCTGTAATGCTAAGTTAGACTACATTTGGGGAACTGTGCCCAGTTTTAGTCTCAACACCACAAAAATATTGAAGGTCTCGGCTAGAGAAAGTGCAGAAAAAATTTGCAAGATCAATGACTTCAATGGCAATATGGACAAGTTGGGCCGGAGGGCCTGTTTCCATGCTGTAAACCTCTATGACTCTATCACTCAAACTGGGATCGGTGAATGCAAGGTGGGTGTGGGGTCCTGACTGAGCATTTCGGAATGCAGCAACATTTTGACTCCCAGTCCGTGTTGTAGAGTTACACATGTTCTTCCATTCAACAAAGATGATTTTGAAAGCAAAAAAGAAAACAATAATTCAAAGGAAAGTTGACCCCTAACATTCATTCCACCTGGAGTGCAAATATCTGACAGCATGTGACCCACATCATGTGACAGAGCCTATAGCTGGTCCGTGAGACTTTTCAGGACCCATCAACTGGCAGTGGAAGCATGCCATCCTCGACCCCAGGGGACTACCTAAAAAAACAGTGTAAAAGGTACTTCATTGGTTGTAAAGCACTTTGGGAAGATCTGAGGTCATCACAGGTGGTACAGGAATGCAAGCTCTTTCATTAGCTGTTGCTGGTCTGAGTCTGGTCAGAGAGAAGCACCTCAGTTACTCTCAGTGACCCTGGTTAGCGATTGGGGAAAAGGAACTACCCAAGGTTCCGACTTCTGATCACTAATAGAAGCAAGGCAGAACAGGGGTGAACCGACCAGTGGCCTCATGCGAGAGGGGAGCTAAGTCTTGGACCGAGAGTCCTTGAAAATGGGAGGACAGACTACAAAAGTGGTCCAGAATCACTAATTGTCCTTGAGCTGAGTGGTTGGTTTGGCCATTTCAGAGAGTCAGTTAAGAGTCAACCACATTGCTGTGAGTCTGGAGTCACATATAGGTCAGACCAGGTAAGGACGGCAGATTTCCTTCCCTAAAGGACATCAGGTGAGCCAAATGGGTTTTTATGACAATGGCTCCTTGGTCATCATCAGACTTTTAATTCCAGATTTTTATCACTGAATTCAAATTTCACCTTCGGCCCTGGTGGAATTCGAACCTGGGTCCCCAGAGCACAACCTAGGTCTCTGGATGACTAATCCAGTGATAATACCACTACAATGGGAATACCACTCAACTGGGAAAGCCCCTTACAGGCGAATGGTTTACCCATAACTGTAACCCTTACTGTCTGGGAAATAGAAGGCATTGACTTGACACTGAATAGGGCGATTTACTCTTCCACTACAACAACAACTACAACTTGCATTTATATAACACCTTCAAAGTAGTCGAATGTCTCAAGAAGTGTAATCAAACACAATTTGAGACCAAGCCACATAAGGACAGGGGACCAATGGTAGTTTTTAAAGAACATCATAAAGAAGGAGAGAGAGTAGTGGAGAGGTTTAGGGAGGGAATTTCCCCACTTGTGGCACAGGCGTTTAAAGACATGCCCACCAATGGTAGAGCAATGCAAATGGGAGAATCACATGAGACCAGAGTTGTAGGCATGAAGAGACTTTGGAGGGTGATAGAGTTGGAGGGGGTTCCAGAGGTAGGGAAGTGAGGCCATTGAGGGGTTTGGAAACAAGGTTACGCTGTACCTAATGTGGAAGAGCTAGAAGCAAACACTGGTGAGGGAGAAATGGGGAAACTTCCATTCATCAGAACTAACATCCCACACAAATTCAACAAGAAAGAAACAAGTCAAACTTAAGGTTCCCCCTGTGGCACATCAGTGGCACAGGCCATTGAGAAGCAAGCAATGTAACATTACTGTACAATGTTAGGAGAGATCTGTTATATAAGAGTTGGGATTTTTAACAAAGGATCCCATTACTTGTTGGAATTTCAAACATTTACTGCTGGTGATCTAGGCTGGGATTTATTCTTTGATACAAAATGGTTTGAATGAATACATTCCTTTGTACAGGAAACCAATAATAACAGTGAAAGTTCATGAGTGTAGCTTGGACTACAGATATGTACATTTAACATATACCACAGGAGCACTCGTTAGTGTAGAGGTTAATATCCCCACCTGTCACGCAGGACCCCGGGGTTCAATTCCCCAACGCAGAGTTGCCAAGTTCCATGCCAGCGTGGCAGCAGTGTCTGTTTATGGGTGGCACAGTGGCAAATGGTTAGCACTGCAGCCTCACAGTGCCAGGGACCCCAGGTTCAATTCTCGGCTTGGGTCACTGTCTGTGTGGAGTTTGCACATTCTCCCCGTGTCTGTGTGGGTTTCCTCCGGGTGCTCCGGTTTCCTTCCACACTCCAAAGATGTGTGGGTTAGGTGGATTGGCTGTGCTAAATTGCCTCTTAGTGTCAGGGGGACTGGCCAGGGTAAATGCAAGGGGTTATGGGGATTATGTGGTCAGTGCAGACTCGATGGGCCGAATGGCCTCCTTCTGCACTGTAGGATTCTTGTCACATGAATGCACATTTTCTAATTCTTCATGAGAGGAATTTTTGCATTGCATTGGGTGTCAGTGTACAATATTTCGAGAGATAATGAGTTTTGTGACTGATCACTCCATCATTGGCAGCCGTGAATCCAGCTGCCTGAGTCTGATATTCTGGAATTCCTTCCCGAAGTCTCTCCTCCTTTAAGACACTCTTTAAAAACGACCCCTTTGAGCATTTAGTTAGCTGGCCTAATCATGTGTCTCAGTGACCATCTATTTGATTAATGTTCCTGTGGAGCTCTTGGGGGTGTTTTATTGGGGTTAGAATCCCTACAGTGCAGAAGGAGGTCATTTGGCCCATCGAGTCTGCACCGACCACAATCCCACCCAGGGCCCTATTCCCGTAACCCCACACATTTGCCCTGCTAATTCCCCTGATATTAGGGTCAATTTAGCATGGCCAATCAACCTAACCCACACACCTTTGGACTGTGGGAGGAAACCGGAGCACCCGGAGGAAACCCACGCAGACACGGGGAGAATGTGCAAACTCCACACAGACAGTGACCCGAAGCCGGAATTGAACCCAGGTCCCTAGTGCTGTGAGGCACTACTACTAACCACTAACCACTGTGCCACCCATATGATGTAAGTAACTTGAGCATAAATATTTCTATTGTTTTTACCATTTGAAGTTGATAACAGTTTGATTAATATATTCATGGGTGAACATTTTGTATAACTCATTATAAAATATTCAGCATATATTAAATGTGTTTAATCTTATTTATGGGGTTGTGGTTAGTGAACAAGCCCAATTTCAATCTTGCGGCTCACTGAGATGAAGGGGAGTCACTCATGCAGCTCACTCACTAGCCGAGGTATACACACTTAAATTGTATGTGATGAGGCACACAGAATAGAAAGGTTATTTTTGATTTGATTAGATTGATTATCATCACATGTATTGGTATACAGTGAAAAATATTGTTTCTTGAACATTATACAGACAAAACATACCATTCATAAAGTACATCGGGGAGAAGGAAAGGAGAGAGTGCAGAATGTAGTGTTCCAGTCATAGCTAGGATGTAGAGAAAGATCAGCTTAATATATGGTAGCCCCATTCAAAAGTCTGATGGCAGCAGGGAAGAAGCTGTTCTTCAGTCGGTCGGTGCGTGATCACAGACGTTTGTAACTTTTTCCCAACAGAAGAAGGTGGAAGAGAGTGCGTGGGGTCCTTGATTATGCTGACTGCTTTTCTGAGGCAGCAGGAAGTTTAGATGGAGTCAATGGGGGTGAGACTGATTTGAGTGATGGGCTGGGCTATGTTCACAACCCTTTGTAGTCTCTTGCAGTCTTGATCAGAGCATGAACCATACCAAGCTGTGATATATCTGGAAAGGATGCTTTCTATGGTGCATCTGTAAAAATTGGTGTGAGTTGTAGCGGACATGCCGAATTTCCTTAGCCTCCTGAGAAAGTAGAGGCGTTGGTGGGGCTTTCTTAACTATAGTGTCAGCGTGGAGAGACCAGGGCAGGTTGTTGGTGATCTGGACACCTAGAAACTTGAAGCTCTTGACCATTTCCACTTCATCACGGTTGATGTAGACAGGGGCGTGTCTTCCACTACACTTCCTGAAGGCGATGACTATCTCCTTTATTTTCCAGACGTTGAGGGAGAGATTACTGTCGTCGCACCAATTCACCAGATTCTCTGTCTCTTTCCTGGACTCCGTCTCGCCATTGTTTGAGAAATGATCCACTAGATTGTTGGAAAATTCCTGTGTGTGGACACTGAGCGAGCAGGCGAGGCTGTGATACCTGTACCTTTGCAATTCACTAGCTCCCTGTCTGGGTTTAATCTTGGAGAATGGTTAATATGGTGAGGTATTGGGAGACAATCAGCAACTAATATCCCAGAACAAATCATTTATCTATCAAAGATGAACAAAGCATATGAAGTTATCGTAGATTTGTTTATTAAGGTAAGCAGATTACTGTGATCTAGTTTCGGTCAGAATTTTTCAAAAATCTCGTCATTGTATGAATCCATTATGTAACATGTTTAGCAAATCAATAAATTTGTTACCATGGTAATGTGGCATCTGTGTAAGTAGAGGAGATGACAGTCTGAAGATATAAAATCCATTTTGACAACAGTTGTTGAAATATGTTCTGCCCACGCCCAGTGACTGCTGTGAGAAGGGTGTTCCCCAGTGAGTCTCAACTGAGTGACAGGCTGTGCTTGGGTTCTAGATATTCCTGCACCCAAGAGCCCCCCTCCGCCCCCATAACAGAACGCCACAAGACGGGAAGTTGGCCGCCAGATTCCCATGACGTCAATGTTGAATTGCTCCATATTGGGTTGCATCCTTAAACATG
This sequence comes from Mustelus asterias, assembly GCF_964213995.1. Taxonomy (NCBI): domain Eukaryota; kingdom Metazoa; phylum Chordata; class Chondrichthyes; order Carcharhiniformes; family Triakidae; genus Mustelus; species Mustelus asterias. Next base: position 6,351,500 of record NC_135824.1, read on the forward strand.
TTTTCATGCTGGGTCCGATGGTGCAGTGGCTTAGCCAATGATCCTTTACCTCTGGGATTGGAGATTAAATCCAATCTAAAGAGATGGGTTGAAAGACGTCTGCATCGATTGGCTGCAGAGATTCTACATGAATTCTCCTTGGGCAATCTCCACCCAGTTCATCTGCTAATTAAAAAAAATGATACCAGTTAAAGTAACTGTGAAGCTGGTATTAAAAACCCAACTGGTTCACTTATCTTTAGGGAAGGAAACATGCCATCCTTACCCAGCAGGACCTAAACGTGACACGAGTCCCATCTGACTCTGGTGTGGCTGACTCTTAATTGTTGTGTGAAATTATGGAGTAAACCATTCAGTTGTACAGGGCAACTGCGACCTTTTGGCTAATCATTTCTCGTCTTCTCGGCCTTTTGGCTAAGATCAGGTGTAGTGTGGTCGGCAGCCCATGGTCGGCCGCACTTGGTTGAGGTCATTAGGTTACACTGAAGCTTCATATGTTTCATATGAAGCAATTTTTTAAAGTGGCATCTCGGCCTTTTGGCTAAGATGCAAATGAGCTCAAGTCTTGGAGGAGGAACCTCCCCCTTCTCCAATCAGCTTGGCTCATGTAGATCAGGCCCAGGACAGGGTGGTTTGGTCGCTCGCCCTGTCTTGTCAGCCTGGATCTGAAATGTCTTAACTTGTTGAGACTCTGAATTGGATTTGATTTGATTGAATTGGAAAAGTATTTAAAAAAGTAAAAAAAATAAAAATTTCTCGGTCTTCTGGCTAAGATCAAGCACAAGATGGGGTGCAACATCTTATCTTGTCAGCTTAGATCTTGTTTGTCTCTCTTAGAATCATAGAATTGCTACAGTGCAGAAGGAGGCCATTCGGCCCATCAAGTCTGCACTGACAACAATCCCACCCAGGCCCTATCCCTTAACCCCACATATTTACCCTGCTAATCCTCTTGAACTAAAGGGCAATTTAGCATGGCCAATCAACCTAACCCACACATCTTTGGACTGTGGGGGGAAACCGGAGCAGCCAGAGGAAACCCACGCAGACATGGGGAGAGCTGCAAACACAGTCACCCAAATCTGAATTCAACCCGGGTCCCTGGTGCTGTGAGGCAGCAGTGCTAACCACTGTGTGGATTATGAATTGGATTCCGTTTGAATTTGTTTTTTTGGAGCAAGCAAGGAGATGGACTTGGGTCTGCCCAGTCCATTCTGCACATTGGCTTTGTCACTTTGAGATTAGAGTAAACATTTTTTAATAAAGTATAAAATAACTGTGAATGCCGGCCTCACCAGCGACATCCTGTGAATGAATTAAATAACGGTTTTGATGCATTTAATTTTAGGCACCCATTGTAAGTGTGAAACACAGAGTGATACTCCCTCAACAATGAGTTTTGCGCGAACACTAGATTAGGGCCATACTAGAGGAAGGGTTTTCCTGCATCTCTGGCTAATTTAACTGTCAGGTTAGGAACAGTTTAAAGTTTAACACTGCAATAAAGTTACGGTTTAATGTTGTGAATTCACATGTTGCATTAGCTGAGTTTCAGGATTAATAGTCTAGCGATAACACCTCTAGGTGATGGCCTAGTGGTATTATCGCTAAACTATTAATCCGGAAACTCAGCTAATGTTCTGGGGACCCAAGTTCGAATCCCACCACGGCAGATGGTGAAATCTGACTTCAATAAAAAAAAAATATCTGGAATTACGAATCTACTGATGACCATGAAATCATTGTCGATTGTTGGAAAAACCCATCTGGTTCACTAATGCTCTTTCGGGAAGGAGGTCTGCCATCCTTACCTAGTCTGTGACTCCAGAGCCACAGCAATGTGGTTGACTCTCAACAGCCCTCAGGCAACTAGGGATGGGCAATAAATGCTGTAAGAAGTCTCACAACACCAGGTTAAAGTCCAACCTGGCCAGCCAGCGACGCCCGTGTCCCACGAATGAATAAAGAAAAAAGCTTTGATCACTAATAAGCAGTAAGTGTTCAAAGGGAATTTAAAATCGCGCACCATCTTTTAAATTCCCCGTGGCATTTTCCACCCAGGGTTTTTTGCTCCGAATAATGTCATAGAATCATAGAATCTCTACAGTGCAGAAAGAGGCCATTCAGCCCATCGAGTCTGCAGCAACAACAATCCCACCCAGGCTCTCTCCCCGTAACCCCACTTTTTTACCCTGCTAATCCCTCTAACATGTCCTGAAGATTGATTCCAGGAGGCTCGAGGGCAATCGTGCAGGTTTTGCGACCCCTGCCACATGGCCTCCTCCGGGTATTTAAGTGACTTCCAACCAGTTGAATATTTTTGCCTGTAAATTAATCTCCACTAATTAATACACTGCATGCTCTGTGAGCTTAAACAATGCAACTTTTGCATTTGATGTCTGGTGCGTTGCTTTCAAATGTCTTTGTATCATTATTTTCTCATTATCCCCAGCAGACATTTTGCACTCTTCACTGAGATTAATCATTATTAGGCCAGGTTACAAAAACTGCCAATAAATTAATTACATTTTGGCAGCACTCGAGTAAAATGTTAGGATTCATAATCACCGCAGCGCGATTTGCTGTAATCAAATGTGTTAACCCTTAACCTGCTGATTTACTGGCAGTTTTCAGTTTCTGCAATATTAAATCGTGGAGACATCAAGACCCAATTAAGCTTCAGCTGATGCTGGTGGTTTACCTTCTTGAGTTTATCTTCTCTCTTATAACAACAACTTGCGTGTACTTAATCTTAATGTTTCAGAAGCCTGCAATCAATCAAAATTTGACATGATCTTCAGAATTCTAGTATCCAGATTTGGCACCATCACCCACCTTTGTTGTTGTCTCAGTGGGTAGTGCTTTGACTCTGAGTCCAATGGTCCTGGATTCAGATTGAACTGAGCACCAAACCTGGTGTCACAGTGGTTGGCACTGTCTGCGTTTGCTCTCTCTAATGTTGACCACTCTGCTGAACATCTTCGGTCCGTCGGCAAGCGGGATCCAGATCTTCCTGCGGCTTACCACTTCAACACCACCACCACCGCCCCCCCCCCCCCCCCCCCCCCCACCCCCCCACCCCGCCCGCTCTCCTGTCCACATGTTCGTCCTTGGCCTTTTGTAATATTCTAGCGAACCCCAACGCAAACTGAAGAAACAGCATCTCATCTTCCGATTGGGCACTTTACAGCCTTCCAGACTGAACATTGAGTTCAACCACTTCATGAACTCCCCCCTCCACCTTCACCCCATTTCCATTTATTTTATTTCATTTAATTTCATCTCACTCATCCATTTTACCGTCCATCTTTCTGACTTCCATTTTTCCACTTTCCATTCCAGCTCTCCTTCTTGCCCCCTCCCCTTCCCCCTCTTCGCCCCCCTTTCAGGGCAACTGCCACATTCCTCAGGCAGTCCCTTAACAATCTGCATCTCTGTTCTGCTATTCACACATTCTGATCACTTAAGGGATGCTTTCAGCACCTTCTTTGCCTTCTCTATCCTCATTTACATTCCCTTTGTCCCATTCCAGCCACCCCCACCCCACCCTTAGAGTACAGATCTCCACTGATTCTCTTTGCTCACAACCCTGGCGATGATGTGGAGATGCCGCCGTTGGACTGGGGTGGGCACAATAACAAGTCTCACAACACTAGATTAAAGTCCAACAGGTTTATTTGTTAGCACGAGCTTTTGGAGCGCTGCTCCTTCATCAGGTGAATGGAGGATTTGGTTCACAAACAGGGCATATATAGACACAAACTCGATCACAAGACAATGGTTGGAATGCGAGTCTTAACAGGTAATCAAGTCTTTACAGGTACAGACAATGTGAGTGGAGAGAGCGTTAAGCACAGGTTAAAGAGATGTGTATTGTCTCCAGCCAGGACAGTTAGTGAGATTTTGCAAGCCCAGGCAAGTCATGGGGGTTACAGATAGTATGACATGAACCCAAGATCCCGGTTGAGGCCGTCCTCATGTGTGCGGAACTTGGCTATCAGTTTCTGCTCGGCAATTCTGCGTTGTCGTGTGTCGCGAAGGCCGCCTTAGAGAACGCTTACCCGAAGATCGGAGGCTGAATGTCCTTGACTGCTGAAGTGTTCTTGACGAAAGATCATCCAGACTAGAAACGTTGGCTCTATTCTCTCCCAGTAAGAAGTCTCACAACGCCAGGTTAAAGGTTTATTTGGTGGCACAAGCCACAAGCTTTCGGAGCACTACCCCTTCATCAGGTGAGTGGGAGTTCTGTTCACTAACAGGGCATATATAGATACAAACTCAATTTACAAGTTAATGGTATTCTCTCCCCACAGATGCTGACAGACCTGATGAAGGGGATTTTCCAGCATTTTCTGTTTTTGTCATTTAAACTTAAACTCGCAGGGTGTGGTGCAGAGGGAGTTTGTTGGATGTGACTTGCTGCAGGCGATATGTTCAGTCTGGTGTCTCAGGGGAATGTAAAGGTTTCCAATGGCTGCTATGTTGAAGGAGAGCAGGAGGGAGTTCTCCCTGATATTGATCCCTCAAGAACAGACTGTTTGGTCATTATCACTGAGTGCAAAGTACCTGCCGGGTTCATTATCTCTCAACAATGATGACACATCAAAAGCACTGCACTGGCTGCAAAGTTGCAATGATATCCGGAGATTACTCCCTCTGTGTCCTCCTTGTGTACTTATGACCTTCATTAAGTTTCTTAATAATAGAATAGTCAGTTCCCGTTCTTCCTTTATTAAATTACTCAATGCGTCAGTGGGTAATGTAATGCCCCCAAGTGTAACTGACGTAAAGCTATTTCAATCCTGGCTATGTGGTGGGGCTGTTCTCGGCCAGGAAGGCAGCTGGGGTAACGATGCTTCAACTGGCCTTCATGCCACAGCACCAGAAACCAAACCGCAGCTAGGATTCCCATTTCCCCACACTCTCCTGCCAGTTCCCGATGGAGAATCGGTCAGCGTGTGGATGGTGAATCAATGTCAGGTGTGAACATAGAACATAGAACAGTACAGCACAGAACAGGCCCTTTGGCCCACGATGTTGTGCCGAGCTTTATCTGAAACCAAGATCAAGCTATCCCACTCCCTATCATCCTGGTGTGCTCCATGTGCCTATCCAATAACCGCTTAAATGTTCCTAAAGTGTCTGACTCCACTATCACTGCAGGCAGTCCATTCCACACCCCAACCACTCTCTGCGTAAAGAACCTACCTCTGATATCCTTCCTATATCTCCCTCCATGAACCCTATAGTTATGCCCCCTTGTAATAGCGCCATCCACCCGAGGAAATAGTCTTTGAACGTTCACTCTATCTATCCCCTTCATCATTTTATAAGCCTCTATTAAGTCTCCCCTCAGCCACCTCCGTTCCAGAGAGAACAGCCCTAGCTTCCTCAACCTTTCCTCATAAGACCTACCCTTCAAACCAGGCAGCATCCTGGTAAATCTCCTCTGCACTCTTTCCAGCGCTTCCACACCCTTCTTATAGTGAGGTGACCAGAACTGCACACAATATTCCAAATGTGGTCTCACCAAGGTCCTGTACAGTTGCAGCATAACCCCACGGCTCTTAAACTCCAACCCCCTGTTAATAAAAGCTAACACACTATTGGCCTTCTTCACAGCTCTATCCACTTGAGTGGCAACCTTTAGAGATCTGTGGATATGGACCCCAAGATCTCTCTGTTCCGTCACAGTCTTCAGAACCCTACCTTTGACCCTGTAATCCACATTTAAATTAGTCCTACCAAAATGAATCACCTCACATTTATCAGGGTTAAACTCCATTTGCCATTTTTCAGCCCAGCTTTGCATCCTATCTATGTCTCTTTGCAGCCTACAACAGCCCTCCACCTCATCCACTACTCCACCAATCTTGGTGTCATCAGCAAATTTACTGATCCACCCTTCAGTCCCCTCCTCTAAGTCATTAATAAAAATCACAAAGAGCAGAGGACCAAGCACTGATCCCTGTGGCACTCCGCTAGCAACCTGCCTCCAATCCGAAAATTTTCCATCCACCACCACCCTCTGTCTTCGATCAGACAGCCAGTTACCTATCCAATCGACCAATTTTCCCTCTATCCCACACCTCCTCACTTTCATCATAAGCCGACCATGGGGGACCTTATCAAACGCCTTACTAAAATCCATGTATATGACATCAACTGCCCTACCCTCATCAACACACTTAGTTACTTCCTCAAAAAATTCAATCAAATTTGTGAGGCACGACTTGCCCTTCATGAATCCGTGCTGACTATCCCGGATTAATCCGCATCTTTCTAAATGGTCGTAAATCCCATCTCTAAGGACCTTTTCCATCAATTTACCAACCACCAAAGTAAGACTAACCGGTCTATAATTACCAGGGTCATTTCTATTCCCTTTCTTAAACAGAGGAACAACATTCGCCATTCTCCAGCCCTCTGGCACCATCCCCGTGGACAGCAAGGACCCAAAGATCAAAGCCAAAGGCTCTGCAATCTCATCCCTTGCCTCCCAAAGAATCCTAGGATATATTTCATCAGGCCCAGGGGACTTATCGACCTTCAGTTTATTCAAAACTGTCAGGACATCCTCCCTCCGAACATCTATTTCCTCCAGCCTATTAGCCTGTAACACCTTCTCTTCCTCAAAAACATGGCCCCTCTCCTTGGTGAACACTGAAGAAAAGTATTCATTCATCACCTCGCCTATCTCTATTGACTCCATACACAAGTTCCCACTACTGTCCTTGACCGGCCCTAACCTCACCCTGGTCATTCTTTTATTCCTCACATAAGAGTAAAAAGCCTTGGGGTTTTCCTTGATCCGACCCGCCAAGGACTTCTCATGTCCCCTCCTAGCTCTCCTAAGCCCCTTTTTCAGCTCATTCCTTGCTAACTTACGGGTTCAGGATAAGGTTCAACCTCACTCAGGAACAAAAGAGAAAGAAAGAAAGAGACTCACAGAACGACTGCAAATGCTGGGATTCAGAAATAAAAAAACAGAAAATGATGGAAATACTTGGCAGTTCTGTTCTTCCCCTGGGAGGGATCTTCCAGTCCCGCCAAAGGCGACCCCCGTGACAGGTTCCCCAATGGCAGGACGGGCGAGCTACACAAAATACCATAGATATGGGCAAGACCAGAGGATCCCACCAGCGGCCAATGGCGGGCCATCTCCGCCTCTGGAAAACATGCTGCTGGAAGCAGGTGGGTGGGGGGTGTGGGGGGGGCGGTGTGGTGCCGGGGGTTGGGGGTTGGGGGGAGAAGATAGTAGCAGGAGGAGGCCACTTGATCCTTCGAGCCTGCTCCGCCATTCATTACGATCAGGGCTGATCATCCAACTCAATAGCCTAATCCTGCTTTCTCCCCATAGCCTTTGATCCCATTTGCCCCAAGTGCTATATCCAGCCGCCTCTTGAATACATTCAATGGTTTGGCATCAACTATTTCCTGTGGTAATGAACTCCACAGCTCACCACTCTTTGGGTGAAGAAATGTCTCCTCACCTCCATCCTAAATGGTCTACCCTGAATCCTCAGACTGTGACCCCTGGTTCTGGACTCCCCCACCATTGGGAACATCCTCCCTGCATCTATCCTGTTTGGTCCTGTTAGAATTTTTAAAGTTTCTATGAGATCCCCCCTCATTCGTCTGAACTCCAGCGAAAACAATCCTAACCTAGTCAATGTCTCCTCATAAATCAGTCCCGCCATCCCCGGAATCAGCCTGGTAAACCTTCACCGCACTCCCTCAAGAGCAAGAACATCCTTCCTCAGAAAAGGAGACCAAAACTGCACACAGTATTCTAGGTGTGGCCTCACCAAGGCCCTGTATAATCACAACAACACATCCCTGCTCCTGTACTTGAAACCTCTCGCAATGAAGGCCAACATGCCATTTGCCTTCTTTACTGCCTGCTGCACTTGCATGCTTACCTTCAGCGACTGGTGCACAAGGACACCCAGGTCCTGCTGCACACTCCCCTCTCCCAATTTACAGCCATTCAGGTCGTAATCTGCCTTCTTGTTTTTGCTTCCAAAGTGAATAATCTCACACTTATCCAAGTTATACTGCATCTGCCATTGATTAGCCCACTCGCCCAACCTGTCCAGATCATGCTGAAGGATCTCTGCATCCTCGTCACAATTCACCCTCCCACTCAACTTGGTATCATCTGCAAACTTTGAGATATTACATTTTGTTCCCTCATCCAAATCATTAATATATGTTGTGAACAGCTGGGGTCCCAGCACCGATCCCTGTGGCACTCCACTAGTTACTGCCTGACAATTTGAAAAGTACCCATTAATTCCTACTCTTTGTTTCCTCTCCGCCAACACTCTGCCTGACCTTATAGAATCATAGAATCCCTACAGTGCAGAAGGAGGCCATTCGGCCCATCAAGTCTGCACTGACCACAACTCCACCCATGTCCTGTTCCTGTAACCCCACATATTTGCCCTGCTAATCCCCTGACACTAGGGTCAATTCAACCTGACCAATCAACTTAACCCACACATCTTGGGACTGTGGGAGGAAACCGGAGCACCCGGAGGAAACCCACGCAGACACGGGGAGAATGTGCAAACTCCACACAGACAGGGACCCAAGGCGGGAATTGAATCCGGGTCCCTGGCGCTGTGAGGCAGCAGTGCTAACCCGCTGTGCCACCGTGCCGCCCCTGCTGAGTCTTTCTGTTTTTGTTTCATTTATATTGTGAATTGCAAGAACACCAGACACCCCAAAGCACTTTACAACCACTGAAATACTCTCGAAGTGTAGTCACTCTTGCAATTGAGGTAAATGCTGCAGCCAATATGCGCACAGCAAACTCCCACAAAACAGCCATTAGATAATGACCAGATCATTTGTTCTTTATGTGTGTGTGGGATGTTGATTAAGGGATAAACAGGGAATCAACACATCAGGGGGTCAGTGAAGATTGTGGGAAAGGAGCTCAGAATTGATCAAAGTGGTATGGTCATCTGTTGCGTTGAGTGAGAGAGAGAAGGAAATGTAGTGAGGTGAGTGATGGAGATGGGATTCCCCCCAGAAAGAGGTAAAAGGGAAAATGGGAAGATATGATCGTGAGAAACCTAATTGCAGCGGGATTGGAGGAGGAACGGGTGGCCGTCAGGAGGAGATGGAGAAAGTTGATGAACAAGCATTGTGAGGACTCCAGGTAAAATGGGAGATGTTTGGGGGGGGGGGGGATTTTCCCACCCCGCCCGCCATGGGAATCGGAGTGGGTGGGGAGTGGACATGCAAATGTCCGTTGACCTCAGGGGTAATTTTCAGGCCTTGAGGCGAGCGTGGCCAGAAAATCCCACCCTTTGAGTGAGGAATATATATTGACCACAAACTAGAGATAACTGCCCTGCCCTTCCTCAAAGTAGCATTGAGGGATCTTTTATGTCAACACAAAAGAGCAGACAGGGGTGGAAAAATATGGGGGTGGGGTGAATCACCCCCCATCCCCCCCCTCCCCCCCCCCCCCACAACCACACCACCCCATCCCCCCCACATCTATAACACACTGCAGGGATCATTAACAAGGTGGCCCTCATTGGGGTGGAAGTCCCACCTCTGGGGTCACTGACCCATCCAAGTCAGGGTCTGGGTAAGCTGTGTTGCTCTCTCTCTCTGCACGAGTGACTCGCTGCCATTGGCAACCTTGATTCCACAAGTTGTACAAGACATTGGTAAGGCCACACTTGGAATACGGTGTACGGTTCTCGTCACCCTATTATAGAAAGGATATTATTAAACTAGAAAGACTGCAGAAAAGATTTACTAGGATGCTACCGGGACTTGATGGTTTGAGTTATAAGGAGAGGCTGGATAGACTGGAACTGGGACTTTTTTTCCCTGGAGCATAGGAGGCTCAGGTGTGATCTTATAGAGGTCTATAAAATAATGGGGGGCATAGATCAGCTAGATAGTCAACATCTTTTTCCAAAGGTAGGGGAGTCTAAAACTAGAGAGCATAGGTTTAAGATGAAAGGGGAGAAATACAAAAGGGTCCAGAGGGGCAATGTTTTCACACAGAGGGTGGTGAGTGTCTGGAACGAGCTGCCAGAGATAGTAGTAGAGGCGGGTACCATTTTGTCTTTTAAAAAGCATTTAGACAGTTACATGGGTAAGATGGGTATAGAGGGATATGGGCCAAACGCAGGCAATTGGGACTAGCTTAGTGGTTAGAAAAAAGGGTGGCATGGACAAGATGGGCTGAAGGGCCAGTTTCCATGCTGTAAACCTCAATGACTCTAATAGCCACCAAGGGCCAGAATAAGAAGTGTGATATTTGCTGTGTTCTGAATCTGTGTTCCAGTGTGAGTCACCAGCTTAGGAAAGGTAGAGGGAAAATTGGACAGAAGAATGGAAAATAAATGATATTAATGTCAAACCGTAATGATTGGTGGCGGATGATTAAAGACAACACTCTCACTAATAGCTTTCAACAGATGATAAATCAGATTACAGAATGCATCCCCCTCCTTGTAATGAAGAACCCCCATTGTTCCACCATATTGAAGTGAGAGCAGAATATATTTATACTGCAGTTTACAGCGTAGAGCCGGGACGTTCTACACTTTATGTTTTCTCGGTTCATTTTTCATGTTGAAAAACTTGATGGAATACACTAACAAAAAAACAATTAATTGTCACTGTGTCTCTGTGAGTTACGCCATGCTGCGTTGTCTACCTTATTGACATTCACCAACCAAGATATCACAGGCATCTAAACATTTAGCTTTAAAATACAGAGTGTCAGTGACCCATCAGAGGAGAAAGTTCAAAGTTTCCACCTCAGATTAACTGGGCGTGATCTTACCGCCTCGCTTGGGTGAGGCCGGAAATTCCTCCAAAGTCAACGGAGATTCCCGTTGTCAAACCCTCTCCCGCGCTGATTCCGTGGCAAGCAAAGTGGTAGAGTTCCGACGTTAGTGTCCCAAGATGTGTAGGTTAGATAGATTAGCCTTGATGAATGTGTGGGATCACGGAGATCGAGCGGGTGAGAGGGTCTGGGTAAGACACTCTGTCAGAGACTCAGTGCAGACCTGATGGGCCGAATGGCCTCCTTCTGCACTGTCGGGATTCTATGATTCACCACCTCCTTCTCAAAAACAATTAAGGATGGGCAATAAACGCGGGCATTGTTAGTCACGCTCACACCCCTCAATAAAAAAGAAGTCAGCGCCTCTGGCAGTGCAGCTCGCTCTCGGTTCTGCGCTGGGCGTGACAGCTTAAATTAGGGACTCAGATTGTTGGAGGGGCGATTGGAATTCAAACTGGCCTTCTGACTCATAAGTGAGAGTGCGACCCACTGAGTCACAGCGAGTGGCATTGCCGGATTGCTCATATCCTGAGGGCCTATCAGTAAAGTCCAAAGTTTCCACCTCAGATTAACTGGGGGGTTTTACAGCCTCGCTTGGGTGAGACCGGAAATTCCCACCTGAGGTCAACGGAGATTTCTATTGCCGGAACCTCGCCCGCACTGATTCTGTGATGGGTGAGGTGGTAGATCTCCGTCCACTATGCCTGTGGAGAGTGGAATGGAAGGCTCGCTGTAACGGCACAGTGGCACAGTGGCTAGCACTGCTCCCTCACAGCGCCAGGGACCCCGGTTCAATTCTGGCCTTGGGTGACAGTGAGGAGTTTGCACATTCTCCCCCACTACCTGTGTGGGTTTCCTTCGGGTGCTCCAGTCTCCTCCCACAGTCCACAGATGTGCGGGTTAGATGGATTGGCCGTGCTAAATTGTCCCTTATTGTCCAAAGATGTGTTAATTAGGGGAAATTAAAAGGGTAAATACATGGAGAGTAGGTACAGATTCAATGGGCTGAATGGTCTGCTTCGGCACAGTGGGGTTTCTATGATTTTTAATGGCAATGTTAGTCAGAAAGGAAAAAACAATAAAGAGAACTTTACATAATTTAAAGGAGTCTCCGTGGTGTCCTGGCCAACATTCCACCCTCAACCGTCACCACCAAAGTCAGATTGTTTATTCAGCCTCCAACTGATACTGCATCCTAACTCACACCGAATCCCATCCATTCATCCCTCTCTGTGCTCACAGATCACATTGGCTCCCAGTCTGACAACACCTCAATTATAAAATTCTCTCATCTGTTTCCAAATCATTCAGCAGCCTTGCCTCTCCCTTGCGCTGTAACCTCCTGCAGCTCTGCAACGCTCCCAGATCTCTGTATTCCTCCAATTCAGACCCCTGGCTCATCCCGTTACCTTCCCTCCGCCTGGCCAGGCCTTCGGCTGCCTATGCTCTGAGCTCTGGATTCCCTCCCTAAACCTGAACACCTCTCCACCCTTCTCACTCCTCGCTTAAGTTGCTCCTTAAAACTTATCTCTTTGACCGAGGTGAGGTGACGTTCTGTGTTGGTGACACCGGAGTTGAGCAGGAAACTGTTTAAACAGCACCAGAACATTCCAGTCCCTGTAATGGGCCACAGGCTCTCAATAGGGGAGATAGACTTCTTTATATTGCTTTGATTTGGAGTGACTCCAAAATGTCAATCAATTTTACCACCAAAATGGAATATGTCAATTCCCTGCTTAACATAACACTCATTCAGAAGACATATTGCACCCTAGAGCGTTGTAACAGCCTTGAAGAGGCAACGTATCTGTCGGTTACAAGCTGGAGTTTTGTTCCAGCATGATGTAATAACAAAAACAGACACCAAGGGACTGAAAGCTAAAAGCAGCTGACAAAATGCAACTTTTATCTGTCACTCTGATTATGTCACGTGTTCTTCTATTTTAAACAGTGCCCAGTTTCCCACTGCCTGTCACCTCAGGAGCAGGTTCAAGGCCATTGTGGGGAGGTGAGGGCCCAGTGGTATTATCGCTAGACTATTAATCCAGAAACTCAGTTAATGTTCTGGGGACCCAGGTTCGAATCCCGCCACGGCAGATGGTAGAATTTGAATTCAATTAAAAAAAATCGAAATTAAGAATCTACTGATGATCATGAAACCATTGTCGATTGTAGGAAAAACTCATCTGGTTCACTAATGTCCTTTAGGGAAAGAAATCTGCCCTCCGAACCTGGTCTGGCCTACATGTGTCTCCAGAGCCACAGCAATGTGTGGTTGACTCTCAACTGCCCTCCAAGGGCAACTAGGGATGGGCAATAAATGCTGGCCAGCCAGCGATGCCCATGTCCCACGAATGAATCAAAAAATAATCCAAGGCCCTTTCCATTCCTACAATGGGAAATAGAAGGTGGCCTGGATATGAGCCAATCTACCCTCACCTTCTGTGTGCCCACATGTGCATTGTGTGGCCAGTGGCAGATTGGTCAAGAGTGGAGGTTCCAATCGACAAAATCCACCCTGGCCTCTTGAGCATTTCTCACTCGCTCTCTTCAAAGAACAAAGAACAAAGAACAATACAGCACAGGAACAGGCCCTTCGGCCCTCCAAGCCCGCGCCGCTCCCCGGTCCAGGATTGAATCCTGAATCCAGGATCCCCGCCCAATTTTCCAGCCTATCTACATACTAATATCCTATCCACCGAGCTGTCCCTCACAGCTATGATGCTTTGTTCATCACAACCTATTAACTCACCCCTACCCCCCCATTCCAGACCATGTGATCTCCAGGGAGAGGCGAAAACCCAGAGTGAAAACCCCAGGGCCAATATGGGGAAACAAAAATCTGGGAAATCCCTCTCCGACCCCCTGAGGCGATCGAAACGAGTCCAGGAGATCACACTGGCCCTGATCGGAAAATGCTTCCCAACCCTATTCATTTCCACTTCCACGAACACCATATGAATTCCCTGCCCCCGAGACAGGTTCCCAACTATCCGCAGTCTCGCTCTGTACTGGCACCAGCAAGATGATCATAGAATGAAGCCTTGAAATGAGAAACAAAGAACAATTAGCCCGCGCCGCTCCCTGGTCCAAATTAGACCACTCTTTTGTATCCCTCCATTCCCACTCCGTTCATATAGCTGTCCAGATAAGTCTTAAACGTTCCCAGTGTGTCCGCCTCCACCTTTGGTGGTTGTGCCTTCAGACAGCTAGGCCTGAGGTTCTGGAACTCCTTCCCTAAAACATTTCTGTCTCTCAACTTCCCTCCCCTCCTCCTAATGTCCCCTTCTTTGGCTTTGTGTCAATGCATGTCTAAATACACTCCTGTGAAATGCCTTGGAATATTTTCCTACACTAAAGGCATTTTAAAAAAGCAAGTTGAATGAGAAAGAGTGCAGAAATGATTTACTAGGATGCTACCGGGACTTGATGGTTTGAGTTATGAGAGGCTGGATAGACTGGGACTTTTTTCCCTGGAGCGTGGGAGACTGAGGGGTGATCTTATAGAGGTCTATAAAATAATGAGGGGCATAGATAAGGTCAACATTTTTTCCCAAAGATCGGGGAGTCTAAAACTAGAGGGCATAGGTTTAAGGTGAGAGGGGAGAGATACAAAAAGGTCCAGAGGGACAATTGTTTCACATAAAGGGTGATGAGTGTCTGGAATGAGCTGCCAGAGGTAGTAGTAGAGGCGGGTACAATTTTGACTTTTCAAAAGCATTTAGACAGTTACTTGGGTAAGATGGGCATAGAGGGATATGGGCCAAACATGGCCAATTGGGACTAGCTTACTGGCAAAAACTGGGCGGCATGAACAAGTTGGGCTGAAGGGCCTGTTTCCATGCTGTAAATGTCTATGACTCTAAGTTGTTCTTGCAATAGATTGCTTGGTGATTCAATCATTATAATGTTGGCTATAATGATTCATCCCATCTAACGTCAAACTCCAAGTCATCAATTAGCTTTTTAGCTTCATCTTCAGATGTCAGAACACATCCTCAATTTTCTAAACACAAGGGCCAGGATATTGCTCCCGTTTGCCATGGGCATAAATGGCGATGGGAGTGAACAATCCCACAGGAGGCCGAAAACAAGAATCTCGCTGGCGAGATTTTGCAATGCACTCATCCCCACCCTCTGTCATTGATATGATGCCCAGGCGGATGGGGAATTTCATTTAAAAATATTTCAATATCACCGGCGGGCTTCCCCACTGTATCATAGAAATCATAGAAACCCTACAGTGCAGAAAGAGGCCATTCGGCCCATCGAGTCTGCACCGACCACAATCCCACCCAGGTCCTACCCCCATATCCCTACATATTTTACCCACTAATCCCTCTAACCTACACATCTCAGATCACTAAGGGGCAATTTAAGCATGGCCAATCAACCTAACGCGCACATCTTTGGAATGTGGGAGGAAACCGGAGCACCCAGAGGAAACCCACACAGACACGAGGAGAATGTGCAAACTCCACACAGACAGTGACCCGAACTGGGAATCGAACCCAGGTCCCTGGAGCTGTGAAGCAGCAGTGCTAACCACTGTGCTACCGTGCCGCCCCTCCCACATCCGTATCCTCCTCCCACATTTGCATCTCTCCCATCGCCAACGTGCATCAGGTAGGCAAGGGTTTACAACAGGTCTGGAGTAACATGAACCAGACAAAGAGAACCTGCGGGATCACACAGATAAGTACAGCCCCAGGGTGGAGGGGGTCATGACTAATAGATCCCTGGCACTGCCACCTGGCACTGCCCCCTGGCACTAGGGGGCAATGTCAGGAGAGGTGAGAGGGAGGATTTCCAGGGTACTGCCAGGAATGACAGCATGTTGGCACAGTGGTTAGCACTGCTGTCTCAAAGCATCAGGGATCCGGATTCAATTCCGGCCTTGAGTGTCTGTTTGCGTGGAGTTTGCACATTCTCCCCGTGTCTGCGTGGCTTTCCTCTGGGTGCTCTGGTTTCCCTCCTACAGTCCAAAGATGTGTCTGTTAGGTGGATTGACCATGGTAAATGTGCATGGTTACGGGGATAGTGTGGAGGGGTAAGCCTGGGTGAGATGCTCTTTTGGAGAGTCGGTGCAGACTTGATGGGCCAAATGGCCTCCTTTTGCAAAGTAGGGAGTCTATATTTTTAGTGTTGAGGAGCGGTGGGGGTGGGGGGGTGTAGGGGTGTACATTTCCTCTGGGGAGAGATCCATGTGGGCGTGGTTCCGGGGTGGGTGGGATTCAGCGAGGATGGGTAGTTCCCTGTCTGCATGGGGTGGGGGTTCTCTGTGTCCATGGAGGGGGTGTTGGGGTGGATCTTAGGTTTTATTTATAGCGCTGTTAGAATGAGGCGCCCTTTAAGAAGGATGCCCTAATCTCTGGAAGGCTAACATTGTCAGCGGGGCTGCCTCTGGAAGAGCGACCCCTCCAGCACAACAGCATGGGACCCACGTTCCTCAAAATGTTGCAGGAAAAGCTGACAGTGCAACCAGCCTCACCTAGCCAACACTGGAAAAAAAATACAGAAAATTCCACCCTTTGTGTCAACCATTCAAGATTGAGTTGAGGAGAAATTTCTTCACTCAGAGGGTGGCGAATCTTTAGAATTCTCGACCCCAGAAGGCTGCGAATGCTCCTTCATTGAGTGTATTCATGGCTGAGATTAGTGTGTGTTGGTTGGAGCGAGGTACAATGTCGCAGGACAAAGGTACCGTGCGTAGGATTCCTACAGTGGAGCAGAATCACACACACTTTGATGCGTTCCCAGTCTACTCCTTCTGTAGAGTGTATATTTCCCAATTAAATATCTTTGGACACTAAGGGGCAATTTAGCATGGCCAGCCTATTCCGTGTATCCGTTTATTGCAAATCTACCAACCCCATGACAAGGATTCATGATGAGGATCCTTTATTTGAAGCCCAGACTATACACATACAATGGTAACTGGGAAGCTGTGTGGATACATCTGACCTAGGGGACTACTGCTTTATTCTGTCAACAGAGACATGGAAACATACATCACATCCTGTCTTGTGTTGGGTTGTGATGGATAACAGTTTAAGATCCTTCCTTAAAGGTACATAGTCATCACATCATAACCACAATCAATTGATTTTTGGGCCTGAAGGAAATCCAAGGATAACGGAGTGAGCGGGAAGGTGAGGTTGAGGAAGAAGATCAACCATGATCTCATTGAACAGCAGAGCAGGCTCGGAGGGGCTGAATGGTCCTAATTCTCCTATTTTTCCTGGGGATACTATCCATGGTCAGTTAGGCTCACTTTGTATCCACTAGAGTTCAGAAGAGTAAGAGGCGACTTGATCGAAAACTTTAAGATCCCGAGGACAGGGTGGATGTGGAGAGGATGTTTCCTCTTGTGGGAGAATCTAGAATGAGGGGTCACTGTTTAAAAATAAGAGGTCGCTCATTTAAGAGCTGAGAGCATCTTACCCAGGCCCTCTCCCACATTTACCCCATTAATACCCCCTAACTTACACATCTTGGGACACTAAGGGGCAACTTAGCATGGCCAATCCACCTAACCTGCACATCTTTGAACCATGGGAAGAAACCGGAGCATCTGGAGGAAACCTACGCAGACACGGGGAGAACATGCAAACTCCAAACAGACAGTGACTCGAGGCCGGAATCGAACCTGGGTCCCTGACGCTGTGAGGCAGCAGTGCTAACCACTGTGCCACCGTGCTGCATCAGAGAGAAACAAGTTAAAGATTTTAATCTCCAATAACAATTAATACCTGTAAGAATGAGATTCTGCACGTATTAATTTTCAGTACCTGAGAGGTTGATTGGCAGTAATTAACACATTGTTCAAAAGTATTTAGACTTCAAAGTGACTACTTGTGATGAGTTTAGTTTGTATTGAATGAGAAAATAGGGCGACTTGATACATTCCAAAAATGAACCAGATGGTGAACCTCCGGTACTCACAAAGTTAACGGTGGATAATTCGCACAGTGACCTTTTGATTCATCATCATAACTTGAAGTTGCTATATCATTTTGAGCACAGTTAATAGTGGCTGCCATTAGCCTCATTGATATTTTCATTGCAAAACCTGGGCCATTATTTCTGTTGCACAGTAATAATAACATGTTAAAAAAAATAAAAGCTTCCAAAAGAAGCTAGCACTGTTTTTCTGCAGCTAGGATCCCCGGAATGTGTCAATATTTGCGAGAGGTCTCTGGGAATGTGTCAAGAGTTTGCAAGATGTTTCCTGGCGGTGTATCAGTGTTTTCAGGGTATTCCAGAAAATGAGTCAATATTTACAGAGATCCTTGAGAATGTATCAGCGTTTGCAAGAGGGCTAGAATGTGTTCCAGTTTGTAATATCTTTCCAGAAATGTGTTAGCTTGTTCCCAGGATCCTGAGTGTATCAGTATTTACAGTGATCGCAGGTAGTGTGTCAATACTGACAGATCATAGGAGTATG
Source organism: Mustelus asterias (assembly GCF_964213995.1). Classification (NCBI taxonomy): domain Eukaryota; kingdom Metazoa; phylum Chordata; class Chondrichthyes; order Carcharhiniformes; family Triakidae; genus Mustelus; species Mustelus asterias. The sequence continues at coordinate 6,369,772 of NC_135824.1, forward strand.
CCAATAGTTACAGGGAATCTGGGAGCATGGCCGTATTCACGGGGGATCCTGGGGAGAGCACCAGTATTTACAGGGAATCCCAGAAGTGTGTCAATGTTTCCAAGGGGTCTGTTACTTGGAGTGTATCTGCCAGGCCCTCAACAAGAACAATTAATTATTAATACGTGCAGAATCTCATTCTTTCAGGTATTAATTGCTGTTGGAGAATAAAATCTTTAACTTGTGCTTTACCTTTCCTTTCTGACAACTTGCATTTATATAGCACCTTTAACGTAATAAAGCATTACAGGAGCATTTTCAGACTAAATTTGACATTAAGCCACATTATGGGCTATTAGGTGACCAAATCATAGAATAGAATAGAACCCCGACAGTGCAGAAGGAGGCCATTCAGCCCATCGTGCCTGCACCGAGAACAATCCCACCCAGGCCCTATTCCCGTAACCCCACATATTTACACTGTTCGTCCCCCTCACACTAAGGGGCAATTGAGCATGGACAATCAACCTAACCTGCACATCTTGGGACTGTGGGAAGAAACCGGAGCAGCTGGAGGAAACCCACGCAGACACGGGGAGAACGTGCAAACTCCACACAGACAGTGACCAAAACTGGAATTGAACCAGGGTCCCTGGCACCGTGAGGCAGCAGTGCTAACCACTGTGCCACCGTGCCACCTCAAAATCAATGTCAGGAGTGGGATTTGAACCCATATCTCCAGACGAGACTGCGACCTGAACGCAGCACCTTAGACCACTCAGCCGTCCGTGAAACATGGAAAGATGTTAGCTCAAACAGCTCAATTTTAAAGGTAATAATGAAAGATGATCTTACTGAGACATAAGGGATTCTCAGGGGGTTGGACAGGGTCGATGCTGAGGGTAGATTCCCTCTGCGGGAGAGTCCAGAGGGCATAATCTCAGAGTAAGGGGGTCAACCATTTAAGGCAAAGATGAGGAGGAATTTCTTCATTCAGAGGGTAGTGAATCTGTGGAATTCTTTGCCGCAGAGGGCTGTAGACGCTGGGTCATTGAGTATGTTAAAGGCTGAGATGGACAGATTTTTAATCAGTAAGGGAATCGGGGGTAATGGGGATAAGGCGGGAAACAGCACAACAGAGCAGTCATGATCTCACAGAATTGCAGAGCAGACCCCATGGGTTGAATGGGCTACTCCTGCTCCAATGTCTGATGGATGCACAAGAGGCCAGAATTGGAGAAGTACAGAGATCTTGGAAGAATGCACTGATGGAGGAGTGATGATGATGTGGAGTTGCCGACGTTGGACTAGGGTAGGCACAGTAAGAAGTCTCACAACACCAGGTTAAAGTCCAACAGGTATATTTGGTAGCACAAACTTTCAGAGCGCCGCTCCTTCATCAGGTGAGTGCCTGATGAAGGAGCAGTGCTCCAAAAGCTCATGCTACCAAATAAACCTGTTGGACTTTAACCTGGTGTTGTGAGACTACTTACTGATGGAGGAGATTACTGAGAGAGGGAGGAAATTAAACCATGGAGAGATTTGATCAAAGGCTGGAGGGAAGGAGAAAAATAAAGTCAGAAGATATAGAAGAAAACAGAGAGTCAACTGGACCTGGGAACTCCAATAATTTATTTAGTTTCTGGTTTAAGAGCTAACAGTAGGAGCTGGAAAATGAAATAATCAATACGATTGGGTACATGGAATCTTTACTAATAACTATTAATATAAAATATCTAATGTGTGTTGTATGTAATGATAGGTACAGAAATGCCAGGCCACTTCATTTCATTGGGTATGGTTTGTTGTGAAGTTGAGTTTGTAAAGATGTACAAGAATTAAAGAAACGGCTAGAGGGGAAAACAGTGTGTGGTCCCTTTAAAAGCCGGTTTTGTGTTCAGTGCTAGAATGTTTAAAATGCAGGTAAACAGAGTACACGGATGGCAACATTTGTTCGAGAGACTAAAACATCAGGGTTGCCTTGGTAACAGACTTCGCAGGTTTTTACATTTTGACAGCCTATTGGTTTAAAGAAGACACTCAGCTAAAAGGAACCTATCAAATTTAAATTTGCTGTTGTCAACAGTAGACCAATCCGGGTGGAGGAAAGCTGATAGGTCATCTAAGTATAAAAAGAAGAACTCAACTGCCTGCCAGCAGTTCAACTGAGAGCCAGCCAGAACAGAAGGACATCTCTAGAGCGGCTCTCCACTCTGCCAGCTAAAGAACTATTTCTTAAGAGAATTCACCATCTATCTAACAAAAGGATATCAAATCAGAAAGACCTTACAGACAAAGAAATCAACAGAAAAACTCCAAAAGCTTCAGAAAGCCATTAGACCTGGTTGTATATTTTCTATGAGAGTGACTAAAATTCTGTTATTACTGTTTTGGTAATGAATGAACAGCATCACAGTTGAACTTTACTTCAATTAATATGTTATTTGTTTAGTTAAAGTTCCAGTTGGTTAAATAAAATAACTTACTAATTATTCACTTAAAGCAAGTGTCAGGTCTTTATATTAATGAACCTCTAAACATTACTGTAGAACAGTTAACATCTTCCACCAGACTATGAAGCAAGTTAAAGGGGATTAACCTCTGCATTGTAACAGTTTGCTTTCCAAGATGGATTTTTACCTGACAATAGAAATTGTCGAGGTCATTTGTGGCTGAGGAGGGGGTCAACCCTAGCGTCTATTTGCAGCCGGGACCTTTGGGTGCATTGCACGGTTGATAGTGAAATAAAACATTTTAAAACCTCCACACTGCTAGCTGAAAGGACCGACCTTCACCCCAAGCCTCTCAGAATCCGTACCTTAAAACATAACGATTACAAGTTCTGTGTGTCCTGTCAGCGACACACGTGACCCGTTCGAATGATCCAAGAGTAAAGATGACAGCAGGTACCCGAAATCTTCACTGATGGAGGTGGACTCCCATTGGAAAACTGTGCGTTGATTATTAAGGTGACAGTTGGTGTCTGTGCTGGGGCAGATTAACCCCTCACTGAGATTAGAGCACAGCCGCTTTGGTAAAATAAATATGTATTTCTTTTTAAACGGTTTTAAGATTTGTCTGAAGCCTCTGCTGATTTTGCTCCCCATCTAATTTCTTCTCATCCTTTGCTGAGATGTGGAATCGCACTGAGTCCCACAAATGTCAACCTGTACCTTATCTTCCTGAACGAGCTTATCTCCAGCTGCTTTTAATAAGCAGGCCAGGTTTCAGGAAAGCAGCGTAAGTGCCATTGGTGTTCTGCATCAACAGGAGATGGTATCGCTTTCCTCCCTGTGAACTGTTATGACTGCCCTGCATCTACAGATGAAACTTGTGGTGCTTTTATGATACTTAATACAATGTCGACCCTTCATAATTCAGGAAAAAAGCTTCGAAGTAAGCACTAGGCCGGAAGTTTACCGGCACGCCTGTCCCGATTCCGGGGGCGAGCGAGGCTCGGAGAACAGCACTCTCCGTTGGCCTCGAGTGGGATCGTACGAACCTCGGCCGGACATGCCGGTAAAATCCCGCCCTTAGGTCTCAAAACCATTCAATTGTCCACATTAATTGCTACTCTTGAAAGCATTTACAATCGAAAAGGTTGGATAATCCAAAATTAGTCTGGTTTCAATCCCTATTTTACTTAATTATTAATCTCATGTGGGCTCTTTCATCATGTAACCTCTTGTCCAACATTTCCGCCCTCACAATGGACCGCCTTCCCATGCCAATGCGAGGAGATTCGTTCATCACCCCTGGATGATTCATAGCTGTCAGATTTTGAAACCCAGCTCATCCCCCCAACAACCCCAATCTCCAGCATTTCCCTCTCAAATATGGTGGCGGCCATTTCTGGGATATTAAAGTCCCAGAGGCTCCAAAGGAATCCCAGAGGGTTGCCGGCCTTCCTCACATTTTAACAAGGGTGGCCGGGGGGGGTGGGGGCATCTTGTCCTTTTGAACGATTTTTCTCGGCTCCTTTCTGGGGCTGAGCTGAGAGGTTTGCTACACGGAGCAGTGCTTTTCAGCTCGGAAGAGAGGTACCGAGGTTAATTACTCCAGAGAGAAAGGTTAAAGACTTGCCTCTCACCCATCCTCCTGACATCCTTAAATTATTCAAATATAGTCATCATCGCAACCTAACTGTTTATGCAGGTAATAAGCATATGCAGTCTATTTATGCTAGATTATCCTTTTATCACATTTCAAACCTCATTTCAGCGCTCATGTCTCATCCCTGAGGGCATCATCAAGCAACTTAAGTTGTGCTATTTCCCTCCCGTGGTGAGATAGCAGGAGATTCTCCGAGTGAGTGATGAGGACCACTGGCTTTGTCAAATAGCATTTGCTTTAATAGATATTTTCCTTGTGATTATTATAGCTAAAAATTATCATGATTATTGAGGTACAATGATCTTTCGATAAATGTGTTCCTTTACATGCCAGTACCCACAGCACCACATCTCTGTTCTAATAGTCACTAGCTATAACCTACCACAACAACAAAAAGACACACTTATGTAAACCTATTAAAGAACCACTTGTTTCTCCAAATGATTATGTGGCTTAGCAAAATGTATTCGATATATTGATAACTGGCAGTGAGCAGATTGAGTGATTATGTTCTTTGGGATCCTTCTCACACTGTACCCTGCTCATTCTAACCGGATAATAAAATAACAAGTGCATTTTCAACAGTTCTATAACACTCCTGTGTGACAATCCACCCGGTCAGTGCCCAGTGGGTTTAATCTTCAAGCTTGGGCATGAACAGTAAAACAACAACAGCGAGGAGGGGACAAGACAGGCTGAAGTGTTAATGGCAAATCGATTGTGTTTAATTATACGCAGGTGAAGAGTATGAATTGGAGTCTTGAGTACAAATAAAGAGACACTTACTGAAAGTGCGTTTGGTTGCATTAGGAGGTATGTGCTTGCAATGTTTCACTCTGCAAATAAATGTGAGGGTGAGTGAAGATTGGCTCCAGTCTCATCTTCACCAACTGGCTCTCTGGACAGGTACACAAAGCACCCAGCTTCACCTACTTACCTTTCCTAGCTCTTCATCTCAATCAATCTGGCTCCGCCTGGGGTGGCACGGTAGCACAAGGGGCGGCACGGTGGCACAAGGGGTGGCATGGTAGCACAAGGGGTAGCACAGTGGCACAAGGGGCGGCACGGTGGCACAAGGGGCAGCACGGTGGCACAAGGGGTGGCATGGTAGCACAAGGGGTAGCACAGTGGCACAAGGGGCGGCACGGTGGCACAAGGGGCAGCACGGTGGCACAAGGGGCGGCACGGTAGGACAAGGGGCAGCACGGTGGCACAAGGGGCGGCATGGTAGCACAAGGGGCAGCACAGTGGCACAAGGGGCAGCACAGTGGCACAAGGGGCAGCACGGTAGGACAAGGGGCAGCACAGTGGCACAAGGGGCAGCACGGTGGCACAAGGGGCGGCATGGTAGGACAAGGGGCGGCACGGTAGCACAAGGGGCAGCACAGTGGCACAAGGGGCAGCACGGTAGGACAAGGGGCGGCACGGTGACACAAGGGGCAGCACGGTTGGACAAGGGGCGGCATGGTAGCACAAGGGGCAGCACGGTGGCACAAGGGGCAGCACAGTGGCACAAGGGGCGGCACGGTAGGACAAGGGGTGGCATGGTAGCACAAGGGGCAGCACAGTGGCACAAGGGGCAGCACGGTAGGACAAGGGGTGGCACGGTAGCACAAGGGGCAGCACAGTGGCACAAGGGGCGGCACGGTAGCACAAGGGGCAGCACGGTGACACAAGGGGCAGCACGGTAGGACAAGGGGTGGCACGGTAGCACAAGGGGCAGCACAGTGGCACAAGGGGCGGCACGGTGACACAATGGTTAGCACTGCTGCCTCACAGTGCCAGGGACCCGGGTTCAATTCCCGGCTTGGGTCACTGTCTGTGTGGAGTTTGCACATTTTCCAAGTGCCTGTGTGGGTTTCCTCCGGGTGCTCCGGTTTCCTCCCACGGTCCAAAGATGTGTGGGTTAGGTGGATTGGCCATGTTAAATTGCCCCTTAGTGTCAAGGGGACTACATAGGGTTATGGGGATAGGTCTTGGGTGGGATTGTGGTCAGTGCAGACTCGATGGGCCAAATGGCCTCCGTCTGCACTGTAGGATTCTATGGTTCTACGGTTCTTTGTGCGAGTTAGGTGGATTGGCCATGCTAAATTGCCTCTTAGTGTCCCAAGATGTGTAGGTTAGGAGGATTAACAGGGTAAATACATATGGTTACGTGTATAGGCTGGGTGGGATTGTTGTCGGTGCAGGCTCGATGAGCCGAATTGCCTCCTTTTGCACTGTAGGGATTCTATGATTCTATGGTGGCACTATAGGGGTACCAGGTTCATTGCTGAATCTGCACTCTGGTCTCAGCTGGCAGAGTCTGGATACTCGAATTGCCTCAGAGAGGGGAGAAAGAAATCAGCTAGGATACCCTTTCCTCAATGTCAGTTATGATGTGGAGATGCTGGCGTTGGACTGGGGTGGGCACTGTAAGAAGTCTCACAACACCAGGTTAAAGTCCAACAGGTTTATTTGGAATCACCAGCTTTCGGAGCGCTGCTCCTTCATCAGTTAGTGACACCTCTAAACATGTGTGCCAAAGTGAGTTTCCTTCGCTCATATCAAAGCCCAGAGATAACTCCTAACCTAATCAGAGTTACATAACACCAGTTTATCTTTATATGCTGTCTCTTAAAGCTTTGATAAAGGAGGATAATGGAGGATATCCCCAGTTATCCATCACAAGTAGCACTTATACCACTAGTGGATATGTCAATAGAACACAAAAATGAAGAGTTTTCCATCGAATCTCATCACACTATCTCCTACTCAATCTCATTTTTTTCTCAAGTCTTACATCTGTGAAACTTTCTCGCCTTTCTGTTTAACTCTCCACCTTTGATGTAGAGGTTTTGCAAACCCAAGCTGGGATTCACTTCCCCATTACTTGCCAATTTATCGCACAATCTCTCCTACTGTCTTCAACCTGAATTGGTTTTTTTTTAATTCATGGGATGCAGGCATCACTGACCAGTCCAGCATTTATTGCCCATCCCTTGTTGCACCTTGAGAAGGTGATGAGTTATCTTCCTGGATCCTGCAGTCCCTGAGGTGTAGGTACACCCACATTGCTGTTAGGGAGGCGGTTCCAAGAATTAGACCCAGCGACAGTGATGGAACGGCGATATATTTCCAAGTCAGGATGGTGAGTGTCATGGAGGGGAGGTTCCAGGTGGTGATGTCCCCATGTATCTGCTGCCCTTGTCCTTCTAGATGAAGTGTTCCTGGGTTTGGAAGGTGCTGTCTAAGGAGTCTTGGTGAGTTCCTGCAGTGCATCTTGTAGATGGTCTACATGGCTGCTACTATTCATTGGTGACTGAGGGTGTGAATGTATGTGAATGGGGTATCAATCAAGGGGGCTGCTTTGTCCTGAATGGTGTAGAGTTTGTTGAGCATTGTTGGAGTTACACTCATCCAGGAAAGTGGAGAATATTCCATCACACTTGTGCCTTGTAGAGGGCGGCATGGTGGCACAGTGGTTAGCACTGCTGCCTCACAGCACCAGGCACCCGGGTTCGATTCCCGACTTGGATCACTATCTGTGTAGAATTTGTATGTTCTCCCTGTGTCTGCGTGGGTTTCCTCCGGGTGCTCCGATTTTCTCCCACAGTCCAAAGACATGCTGGTTAGGTGCATTGACCATGCTAAATTCTCCCTCAGTGTATCTGAACAGGTGCCGGAGTGTGGCGACTGGGGGATTTTCATAGTAACTTCATTACAGTGTTAATGTAAGTCGACTTATGACTAATGAAAAAAACTTTAGATGGTGGACAGGCTTTGGGGAGTCAGGAGGTGAGTTATTTGCTGCAGGATTCCAAGTCTCTGAGCTGATCTTGCGGCCACAGAATGCAACTCCATCTAGATTGCTCAGTACAAAAGCGAGTTGAGTGCGGCATTTTTACCGTGTGGAAGTTAGGTTGTTTTGATTTGTTTAAATTAAAGCTTGGTGCCACAGGGAACCAGGAAATAACTTGGACTTAGGTGGAGATTTTCATAAACTCTGGACATCCCAAAGCACTTCAGAGTTAATTAAATACTTCTGAAGTGTGGCCACTGTTGTAATGTCAGAAAGGCAGCAGTCAATTTGTGCACAGCAAGCTCCCATAGACAGCAATGAGATAATGGCCAGATAACCTGTTTTGGATGATGTTGGTTGAGGAATATGAGGAAATAGTGGGGCAGGATTGGCCTGGAGACTCGAGGAATCTCCAGGAAACATCTGAGTGCAACCTTGGGGAAAAATCATCAAGACATTTCAAAAAAATGTTTATGTTTCTTCATTTTTTTGACAAGATACAAAAATATTGAAAATGGGGGTGGGATGGGTGGGGGTGCAGTTTAAGCCAACAGTCAAGCATGATACAATGGGGTAACAATTTGACAAGTGATTGCAGGAGTTGGATTCTGCTGCTATTGTTTCTGCTCTCAATGACATCCGGGACCACATTTTATTCATCCTCACAGTTGGTCAATGATATGATTTGAATTGGGGTTTTTTCTTGTTGTTAAAGCACAGCATTTAGCACTGCTACCCCACAGTGCCAGGGACCCGGGTTCGATTCCCGGCTTGGGTCACTGTGAAGAGTCTGCACGTTCTCCTCGTGTCTGCGTGGGTTTCCTCCGGGTGCTCCGGTTTCCTCCCACAGTCCAAAAGACGTGTTGGTCAGGTGCACTGGCCATGCTAAATTCTCCCTCAATGTCCCCGATGAGGAGCCGGTGTGTGGCGACCCGGGGATTCTCACAGTAACTTCATTGCAGTGTTAATGTAAGCCTACTTGTGACACTAATAAATAAAGTAAACTAATGAGTCTTTTTGCTTTTCAATTGGCATAGGAAGGCAGTAACCTCACAACGATGGATGTGTTGGTCGAATAATGACTGGCTATGGGGGACAGACCATGTGATGAAACCTCCAGGAATACAGTTGGCGACCCTAAGTGGAACACCAGGGTTTATTCCCCTTACCTCTTCAGGTAGTGAGAGTCAGGTTTATTGGCCATGCTAAATTTCCCCTTAGTGTCAAGGGAATTGGCTGGGTAAATATGTGGAGTTACGGGAGGTAGGGCCTGGGTGGGATTGTTGTCGCTACAGGCTCGATGGGCCGAATGGCCTCCTTCTGCACTGTAGGGATTCTATGACTCTATAGTGCCCTGGAATCTCTTACATTGAGTTGACAGGGCAGATAGGGTTTTGCCATTCTGTTCAATCTAAGGGACAGCACTTCTGACAGTGCAGCACTTCCTTCAGTGCCCCAGATTTGGTTTCGTTGGAGTGCCACTCTGTCTGAAGCAGAGGAGAGAGCTGCTCACTGTGACATGACTGAGTCCTGAGGTCTATACAGTTCTGTTTGATCCAGCGGAGTAACGATTTCATTGCCAAGCCTATAAAAATAAATGAATCACTCGTATTTAAATAATCCGATTGCCTTCTCCGTGTATATCCTGTAATATACCTGAATTTTACTTCATGGTTCATTAGCAATGAATGAATTTTTTTAGCCCAGGCAACTCAGCACTGGGAGGAGATTGATGACAGGATCTGATCACACAATGAGGCTGTGGGTTCAGAGGCATTTGCACCACAATCTATTTTCCCTTTGTACGAAGGCAGTGACAGAAAATAAAACAAGCACATTCACCTTCCAGAAGGTTCCTTGCTGCTGTGCCGTGTCAGGCCCGGCTGCGATTGAACAAGGGTGGCAAAGTTGATTCGAGGTTCTGGTCACCCACTGTTATAAAAGATTGAATAAATATAGAAAAATCAAGAGATGTAGCATCTTTTACCACCTCAGAACGTAGAATACACAGCACAGAAATGGGACGTTCAGCCCCCATTCTAATGTTTCGGTTGTGACCCGCACGGTGACACAGTGGTTAGCACTGCTGCCTCACAGCACCAGGGACCCGGGTTCGATTCCCAACTTGGGTCACAGTCTGTGTGGAGTCTGCACGTTCTCCCTGTGTCTGCGTGGGTTTCCTCCAGGTGCTCCGGTTTCCTCCCACAGTCCAAAAGACGTGCTGGTTAGGTGCAGACCCCACGCACCCCGGACATCCTCTCTTCCACCTTCTTCCGTCAGGAGAAAGATACAAAAGCCTGAGGTCACGTACCAACCGACTCGAGAACAGCTTCTTCCCTGCTGCCGTTAGACTTTTGAATGGATCTACCTCGCATTAAGTTGATCTTTCTCTACATCCTAGTAACATTGTAACACTACATTTTGCACTCTCTCCTTTCCTTCTCTATGAACGGTATGCTTTGTCTGTATAGCGCGCAAGAAACAATACTTTTCACTGTATGTTAATACATGTGACAATAATAAATCAAATAAAAATCAAATCCCTCAGTGTATCCAAACAGGCACCGGAGTGTGGTGGAGTTTCTTATGACACTAATAAATAAACTTTAAACGAAACTTTAACTCAAGTCTCTTCCCATCCTTCCTCAACTAATTTTATTGGCATTGCTTTCAAGTGAGCCCCTCTTCGATCTCTCAGTGACTGGTCGCTGAATCAAGAGCAGTGTTTAGGTGTAAAACAGATCATTGTTAATGAGATCATGGGCTCAAATCAATCTGGGACACAGAATGATAAATAAAGGGGTTTAAATACAAATATGAAAACAAGGTATAAATAACTTATTGTCCTCCCCAGAATAACCAACATAAAACGTGACTTTGCAATGACCCCTACAGTAATCGCAAGTGGTGGACATGTAATTGTCAAGTGGGCAGAGTAAGAGATGGAGATTATACTCCAACTCTTAAGGTTTTAGATAGATTCATCATTATATCTTTATTATATTGGGGTGGCATGGTGGCACAGTGGTTAGCACTGCTGCCTCAGAGCACCAGGGACCCAGGTTCAATTCCAGCCTTGGGTGACTCTCTGTGTGGAGTTTACACTTTCTCCCTGTGTCTGCATGGGTTTCCTCCGGGTGCTCCTGTTTCCTCCCACAGTCCAAAGATGTGTAGGTTAGATGGATTAGCCCTGGTCAATGTGTGGTGTTACGGAGATAGGCCAGAGTAGAGGGCCTAGGTAAGGTACTTTGTCAGAGAGGCAATGCAGACTCAATGGGCCAAATGGCCTCTTTCTGCACTGTAGGGATGCTATAAATCTCTGATCTGGAATATAAAGTTAGTCTCAGTAATAGTGACCATGGCAACTATTATCAATTGTCGTAAAATCCCATCTGGTTCATTAATTTCCATTAGGGAAGGAAATCTGCTGTCCTTACCTGGTCTGTCCTACCTGTTACTGCAGAGCCACAGCAATGTGGTTGACTCTTAACTCTCCTCTGAAATGGTCTAGCAGCCCACTCAGTTCAAGGACAACTAGGGATGGGCAACAAATGTTGATCCTCCCAGTGATGCCCACTTCCCATGAAAGAATAAATAAAAAAGATCCCCACAATTTTTTATCATAAAACCCAGGCATCCATTGTTTCTTTGCTGACAGTTACCATGGCCCGAAAGCTATCCTGCGAACCAGACTCCACCAGATACCCCATCTTAGTCTAGCTCCTGACTAGGGCCAATCCCCCACTCCCATTGAACCATCTCCTACCTGAAATAGACATGCAGAAAGAGAGAAAACTGACATGAGAGAGAGAGACATAGGAAAAGGGATTGGCAGGAGAGAATAGAATTGGCAAAGACGATAAGCATGGCAGTGCGTGATGAAAGAGTGAGGGAAGGAGAAAATGAAAGGCAAGAGAGTGCAAGAGGGATGGGAAGGAGAAGACAGGGAGAGAGTGAGAGAGGAAATGGGAGAAGGAATAGAAAATAAGCAGAAGAGGTTGAGAGAAGCAGCAGCACGATGACAGCGAAGCCAGAAAGAGACAGATTTCTCTGACCCAAAGGCAGTGTGGGGATGTAGTTCTGGTATTTGGGGAGTCAGAGAGAGATGAGCTACACCTGCCAAATTCTGAGGTCTGCTGGGTGTTGTTGGTTGGAATTGGAGCCGGGAAATCACTTGTGACCCACCTGGTCGGAATAGACTGGATTGTATTCAGCAAAGATGCGCTGCGATTCATTGACCATCAAGGCTCACGTGTGTAGGGCTGGTAGGTTAACTGAGCAAGGTAGCAGCCTGTATCCCAGCAAGACTGTCTTCCAGGTGTCAGCTTGGCTCAGCTGGCAACAAAGTGGAAAGATTTAGGGTTCAAGTTGCACGTCGGAAGGTAAGCACATAATTCAGCCTGCACTCCAGTACAGTTCTAATGAGGTGCCTTCAGAGGTGTTGACCTTCAGATGTCACACTAACTTAAGCCTATCTAGCAGTTCATTCCAGTGGATGTTGGAGAGTCCATGGCACCATTCTCCCAGTGTCCTGATTAACATTTCTACTTCAACAAATATTAAAAAAGCGAAGCAACTACTAATACAACTCATTGTGGGATCCTCCTATGCATCTAATAGTTGTAACATTTGTTGACATAAAAATGGTGGAGTTTGAGATGTTCTTTTGAGATCTGTCTGCGTTTTGTGTACATATGGTTTTTTCAAGGCAATTTTGTAACACAAGGTTAAAATTTAAAAAGAAAGAACCTCCATTTAAATAGTGTCTTCAACGACCTTAGGATATCCCAATATGCTTTGGAGCAAACAAAGTATAATCATGGTTGTAGTGTAGGAAATACAGCAGCCAATTTGTGCAAGCAAGCTCCCACACATAGCTTTAGGATAACAAAGAACAGTACAGCACAGGAACAGGCCCTCCGGCCCTCCAAGCCTGTATCGATCATGATGCCTTATCTAAACTAAAACCATATGCACTTGTACCATGCCCAGATTATCTGATTTTGGGATTGATAGTGGCTTGAGGGACAAATGTTGACCTAGATGGACACTACAGAGAACTCCCTGCTCTTCTTCAAGGGGATCTTGCAGCATTGTGCCGTGCGATAGAGAGAGCACGCGTCTGTGTTCACATAGTCCACTTGTCAAAGAGACAATGAGGGAGTTAAAACTCCCCCAATCCAGAATTGGTCTTTACTGCAATCAATGTGCCATTTAGTCTCCAGAAAAAAACACATGAGTATAAAGCAGCCCTGATGAAGCCTAGGCAACAATTTAATGAGTTAGAAATCTTAACCATGCTTAGCCTGTCTGAATACTGTGATATAATCATGCTGGCAGTGGTGGCAATACCTTATAAAAGTTGAAAACAGCCAGAGGATGCAAATACTTAAAGAAGATTAAGACTTCTTCGCCACACTGTATTACTGTGACATGTAAACAAATTAAATTGCTTTATTGTGTTGTAAAGTGCATTATTTTTATATTCCTACAGTTGACTGTTTTATTGCCCTATTACAAGCTAAACATTTGCTATAATTTTGAAGTGGTAGAGGAATAATGAGATGGCAGTCTTCAAACTGGTAATGATTCGGATTCCTTCTTATTGGAAGCCTGCACAGAAAATATTACATTTTTGTACACATAACATAAAGAAATTATTTAGTGTTTGTACGGGTGGCTTAATTATCCCTCCAGTGCCCAAGAGGCTCTGAAAAAGAATTGATCAGAAGAAGCAAGGAGAATTTTTAATTCAGGAGGATAAGGCATTTCTACTCCTGGACCTCACTAAAATATGACATGAACCTACGACTATTTAGTCTCATCTTTACACTTTATGCCTCGCATTAAGAAAAGTAATTTCGTGCGTATGGGTGAAAAGTGACATGTCGAGGCATTAAAAATATTTTGAAGCTAATTTTATGATGATTAGTTAAAAGGGAGAAAAAAAATACAGTGTTTATGTCATCCATATGCACTGATTTGCATAAAAATGCTCCAAGTTGCTATGCCAACATTTTCCATGGTGCTACTCAGGGTCGTTTCTATGTCAAGACTGCGTATTAAAATGGTCTCCAGTGTGTTCTGCATTAATTCATTCAAAGCTGTAAGTCATTTGTTCCAAATTGCTTGCAGTAAAACAAATGAATAGCTAAAATACTCATTTGCATGATTCCCATTTTAAAATGATTCCCCTGAAATTAAAGAGCGTGTTTGATGGTTGTAAAGATGAATGTGCAGATGAGGCATGCAATTAATATTTCTGTGTTCTGTTTAAAAGCCCTCTGAAGAATTAAAGAAGCACGCGCACCCGCCTTCAAGACAGATTGGGCTTTGCGACAGTTCCAAAACAGCACAGTGCGGTCTGTTCAACATTTCCCTCCTGTTATCCCCAGTAATTAAAACTATTTACTATCCCTGCACATCTGCCATCTGTGCTGGTCTCAACTCTGCCTATTTAGGATTCTGACAGAAATGGAGCTGGACACTGTCGCGCAGCTAAGTAGGGTAACTGCATCACACACCTGCTTGGGGTTAACACTAAGTGGACTCGGAGAGACTTTTGTGGACCAAATACCTTTTTGAAAGAAAACAGGGCAGTTGGAAAATCCCCAACCCGGATTAGGCTGGGAATGACAAGTGCAGACGGAGATGATTGAGTACTGGGCAGAGCATGTTACTAGGAGCGCAGGAAAAGTTGTGTCAACAAACTAATAATATAGGCCATACGATATAGGAGCAGAATTAGGCCATTCAGCCCATCGAGTCTGCTCTGCCATTCAATCATGGCTGATAGGTTTCTCAACCCCATTCTCCTGCCTTTTCCCCTTAACCTTTGTACCCCTTACCAACCAAAAACCTGTCTATCTCTGTCTTAAATACACTCAATGACCTGACCTCCACAGCCTTCTGTGGCAATAATTCCATAGATTCACCACCCTCTGGCTGAAGAAATTCCTCCTCATCTCAATTCTAAAGGTCCCTTTATTCTGAGGCTGTGCCCTCAGCTCAGAATCTCTCCGACTAATGGAAACATCTTCCCCAGGTTCACTCTATCCAGGCCTTTCAGTATTCTGTAAGTTTCAATGAGATCCCCCCCTCATCCTTCTAAACTCCATCGAGTACAGACCCAGAGTCCCCAAAAGCTCCTCATATGTCAATTTGGCATATAAGGTAAGTTGAGATAAATAGCCTAGGGCTTTTCTCAACTTACTTTTGATGTAGGAGGGAAGAAAACTCCTAGGACATTGCCTGAAGAGATGGTATGTTGTGTAGGATCCATGGTACCATGGATATGTGAGTATACTGGTGGAATGGACATTTCTCTCCAATATTATATATTTGGGCAACAATTACTTATCAATTTAGCAACAGGAAAACCTCTCAGCCCCTTCCTGTTAGTCCATTTGAGGAATAGTCATAATCTTCAATAGGAAATTAGTGGCCCCCATTTTAGCCACTTTTAAAAGACAAGGGAATAGATGAGGGGAAGAGATAGAGTGGATAGGATAACATTGTTTCCTTTGGCGGAGAATTCTAGAATTTGGGGACATGGATTCAAAATAAGTGGCAGTCGGTGTGGAGGGGACGTGAGGAAGCGCTTTCTTACGCAGGGGGTGGTGGGTGTCTGGAATCCGCTGCCCAAGTTGGTGGTGGAGGCTGAGACCCTAAACTCTTTTAGAGATACTGGATCTGCACCTTAAGTTCTGAAAGCTACAGGGCTATGGGCCAGGTACAGGAAGGTGGGATTAGAAAGGGCACCTGAGTATCCACGGGCTGGCATGGATAAGATGGGCTGAATGGCATCCTTACAATGAAATGTCCGTCTAAAAGAGAGGACAATGTTAGTTATGACATTACCTCAGTTCCTGACACAGCCAATCACATTTAGTCACATACACTGAGCCGCACACATTCACTATAATATTTTAGTCTTAAACAAAATGCTATCTAAATGTTAACAAATTGTTCTCCGACTTTCTGCCTTCCCTCCTGCAGATGTTGTCAGAGTGGAGTTCCAGGAAACTATGTGTGAATTCACACACACACATGCCGGGATTTTATGACCTCGCTCGGGCGAGGCTTATAAAATCCCGCCCGAGGCCAACAGAGAATTCCATTCTGCAATCGGGGCAGGCGGCCGGTAAATTCTGGCCACACACTCACTCACTCACACGCACACTCACACGCACACTCACGCACACTCACGCACACTCACACAGAGTCATATAACCCCCCACACACACACATTCTCACACACACTCACACACATTCACACACTCACACACACTCACACACATTCACACAGAGTCATATAACCCCCCACACACGCACACACTCACTCACCTGCAAACACGCAAACTCACTCACACACATTCACACACACACTCACCCGTAAACACACTCACACACACTCATATAACCCCCACACACATGCATACATACATGAGCACACACTACTCACACACACACACACCCCGATTCTTCCTGTTCAAGGATAAGCAATGGTTATATAACATTAATAGAACGCAGCACAGACCAGGATAAGAAAACAAGAAACTGGCAATCGCCTCAACTAGGTCACCATGTGATTCGAATCAGCGTGAGGAACAGTTCCAATTATCTTCATCAGTTGTTAACCGGGATATCAGAAACACATCCCTTCACTCTCAATGGAATCAGGGTGTTGCTTGTTTTACCTTTTGAATCAAGTCACTATTAACTGCATCAGGCGAGTCTATTGAAACAAAGCTACTCAAGGTGCAGTAGTTACTCTTCCAGGTTCAGTTGCCTGAAGGAATGGACAGATTATGATCACATGTGCAGGTTTCAAATGGGCACAAAATCCCCAAATCCTGCACCATATTCTCCTTATCAGTTTTTTTAAAAACTGGATTATGTCCTCCTTTTGTGTAAGATTTTGCAGTAGGATTAAGTTATTTTGTTTGTCTGTCAAGTTTAAAGTTTATTTATTAGTGTCACAAGTAGGCTTACATTAACACTGCAATGAAGCTACTGTGAAAATCCCCAAGTCGCCACACTCTGGAGTCTGTTTGGGTACACTGAGGGAGCATTTAGCACGGCCAATGCACCTAACCAGCACGTCTTTCGGACTGTGGGAGAAAACTGGAGCACCCAGGGGAAACCCACGCAGACATGGGGAGAACATGCAGTCTCCACACAGACAGTGACCCAAGCCGGAATCGAACCCAGATCCCTGGCACTATGAGGCAACAGTGCTAACCACTGTGCCACCGTCCTGCCCCATTGGAATTGTATTGGAAACTCTCAAACATTCTACAAATTACAGGCATCCATAAGGAGCTGTGCAGATGCACAGTGCCATTTGCAACAGGCGTATCAGTGGCAGTCCACCTAAAAATGTTAACTCAGATTTAAGGGTCGCCCTTTCTTCGTTCATATGGCCTTCAAAAGCGGACATAAGTCCCTTCCACTTTTCCCCCCTATTCCTCCCCTCAAAATAAAATATAGCGGGGGTTCAACAGTCAGCAGCCTTTAACAGCTGTTGTCGGCCAACACTCTATCCTCTTGGCCAGTATGGTGCACCCTAAACGTCACACAACTCTGGAGCCATCGCAATATTGAAATAATCTCTTGTCTAGAAAAGGGAAGGCTCAGCCTGATAGAAGTCATTAAATTTATGCATTGGTTCGATGGGGGGTTTTTTCTATTCATTCATGGAACATAGGAGTCGGTGGCTGGCCAGCATTTATTGCCCATCCCTAGTTGCCCAAGGGCAGTTGAAAATCAACCATGTTGCTGTGACTCTGGAGTCACATGTAGGCCAGACTAGGTAAGGACAGCCGATTTCCTTCCCTAAAGTGAACCAGATAGGTTTTTCCGACAATTGCTTCATGGTCATCAGTAGATTCTTAATTCCAGATTTTTTTTTTTATTGAATTTGAATTTCACTATCTGCTGTGGCAGGATTCGAACCCGGGTCTCCAGAACGTTAGCTGAGTTTTGGATGAATAGTCTAGCGATAATACCACTAGGCCATCGTCACCCCTATATTTCTGCTTGTAGGGAATGCAAAACCAGAGGTCATAAATGTAAGATCTACACTAATGAAACCAATAAGGAATTCAGGAGAAACTACTTTAGCAAAGAATGTGGAACTTGAGTTCCATAAGGAGTAGCTGAGGTGAATAGATGTCTTTAAAAGAA
The DNA here is from genome assembly GCF_964213995.1 of Mustelus asterias. Lineage (NCBI taxonomy): Eukaryota > Metazoa > Chordata > Chondrichthyes > Carcharhiniformes > Triakidae > Mustelus > Mustelus asterias. The sequence goes on from NC_135824.1 coordinate 6,387,833, forward strand.
AGTGGAATAAGATGAGGCAGAAAGGAATGATTGTGCTGGTAGGGTTGAGATGATTTAGAGTGGAAGAAGACTCACATGGACCATAAATACGGGCATGGGTCAGCTGGTCCAAATTGGTTGTGCCTTTATTGCAAATCCGGTGTAATTCTACTGAACTGACCTTTTACTAACTGGTGAGGTCGGTTAATTTTGACACAGGTGCTTGGGGTGCCAAGTAGGCAGTGGTTCTGGGAATAGCAAGTCCAGAAGTTGTTGAACACCTCAGCAGCTATGTACCCAACATGACATTTCCTCTCAATGGGTTTGCTCTGGGGTTATTGTAGGCCGATCAAGGTTGTTCCTCCTGGTCCAACTGACCTGTTCCACTGATTGACCTGCAGATAGAATCTCCAAGCTCTGTGGATGGAACAGTTCATTCATCAAGAAGGAGGGTGTGGTGAACCATTGTTGGTTCCCACCAGGTAGTGCTGAGCCAGGGTCTGGCCAGTACTATGAGTCTGTATATATGTTACTGTTGGGGTTAGGGTTGGGCTGTTCTACATGTTACTGTTGGGGTTAGGGTTGGGCTGTTCTACCTGTAATATAGTTCTTATGGTACATCCCAGTCGGGCTCCGCCTCCTGGGAGAGGTATAAAGGTCACTGCTCTGTCTGGGACCCTTTAGTCTGGAATCGTGTATTATATATGGTAGCTCTATTGTTGTAGTCAATAAAAGCCTTTATTTCCCCGAGTACCTCTAGCCTCGTGAGTTATATCGCGCATCAGAGGGGACCATCGTCAACTCAGCAATGTTTCAAGAGATGAGCGGATTTGAGCTAGGAACAGCAACCTCACACAGGCTGCCTTTCTGATCACAGCTCTGTTGTTATAGGAGATCAAAGCTGAGGGGGAAATAATACCTATACTAATAATTAAGGAGGAGAATAGTAGTCATATTAATAACTGTGTCCAGTGAAAGGGTTAAAAGATACAAACCACAAAAGCCTGAACAATGTTTAACTGCAGAGACATGCACATCAGGATAGTAAGCAGCAAGTTCTAGACATCTGACCTCCAGATAAGAAAGGCACGGTGGCGCGGTGGTTAGCACAGCTACCTCATAGCATCAGAAACCCGGGTTCAATTCCAGCCTTGGGTCACTTTCTGTGCGGAGTTTGCACATTCTCCCCGTGTCTGCGTGGGTTTCCTCCAGGTGCTCTGGTTTCCTCCCACAGTCCAAAGATGTGTGGGCTAGGTTGATTGGCCATACTCAATTGCCCCTTAGTGTCAGGGAGATTAGCAGGGTAAATACGTGGGGTTACAGGGCTAGGGCCTGGATAGGAATGTTGTCAGTGCAGGTTCGATAGGCTGAATGGCTCTTTCTGCAATCTATGAATCTATGGAAAGGGAGAAAGATGCTTTAGCATGGGACTGTTCATGACTTAGGCTGTGAGAGGCCATTAAACCCGACAGTTAGAAAGGGAAGGTTGATTTGTGTTCTACCCTATTGATACAATTAAAAAACTCACACCAATTGGATATTATAATTAATCAATAACCATGAGTGGATAGACAACTCCTATGCCTTGATTGGTAAATGCTAATTACTTGTACTCGAATTTGAAACTTTAACTGCTTGTGTATTTCTGAATTCTGTACTCTGACTGGCCTTGATGAATTAAGTCGGAGTCCTATAGCTATAGTCTTTAATAAATCATCTTAAACCACTCCGTGACTTTGTCTGGCTACTTGGGGGGAATGGTAGTTTAAGTTCAAAGATTAAAGTTTATTTATTAGTGTCACAAGTAGGCTTATAGTAACACTGCAATGAAGTTACTGTGAAAATCCCCTTTTTTATTCTTAACTATTCATTTTAACTACAACAAATAAAACATCAAAGAAGCCCTGTAACAGAAACCAAGCATTTTCTAAAGAGAAAACAACTAAGGAGAGTTATTTATTCTATGTAGGATTCCTACACCTCCTAATAGCTATCTACAGCAACAAATTGCCTTTATGTTGTTCCATTAGCATCGTAAAACATTCCAGCACACTTCACTGCAGTGCTAACGAGCAAAATCTAACTGAGCCACATAAGGAGATATTAGGACAGGTGACCAAAAGGCTCGATCAAAGATATAGGTTTTTATGCCAACTTAAAGAGGTTTAGGGAGGTAATTCCAGAGCTTAGGGCCAAGGCAGATGAAGGCATGGCCACCAATGGTGAAGCGGTTAATATCAGGGACATGCAAGAGGACAGAACTGGAGCAGTGCAGAGATTTCAGTGAGTGGCAGGAGGTTCCAGAGATAGAGGGGTGTGAGGCCACAGCGGGATATGAAAACAAGGATTGATTTACAACGCAGCATAAACAGCGCCATGGACACATTCAAAGGGAATTGGATAAATATTTGAAGGAAAAATAAATAGCAAGGCGATGGAGAAAGAGCTGGGGCGGTGGGGGGCGTAAGATTAATTTAAGAGCCCTACCAAAGAACCAGGATGGTGGGATGAATGGTCTCCTTCTTTGCTGTATTATTCTCTGACTCTACTTGCCTTCCTGGGTGGATGATGGAGTGTGGTGTAGAACAACGTTTAGAGATATGAGAAAGCAGCTTAGAATTAGGTTTCAGTCAGTAAGTCATGAGCAGCGGATATGTTAAAAATATGCTGATAGGGCGGCACGGTGGCACAGTGGTTAACACTGCTGCCTTGCAACGCCAGGGACCTGGGTTCAATTCCAGCCTTGGGTGACTGTCTGTGTAGAGTTTGCACATTCTCCCCGTGTCTGCGCGGGTTTCCTCCGAGCGCAGCGGTTTCCTTTCACACTCCAAAGATGTGGAGATTAGGTGGGTTGGCCATGCTAAATTGCCCCATAGTGTCCCAAAATGTGCAGGTTAAGTGGATTAGACAAGGTAAATGCTTTGGGTTACAGGGAATGGGCCAGGGTCGGTGCAGATTTGATGGGCCGAATGGCCTCCCTCTGCTCTGTAGGGATTCTATGATTCTACGGTTCTAAAGTGAATGATTTACTGTCAGAAAACATTCCCCTGTGTATTATAAAAGTATAATAGATTGACCATTAGAGTAGAATATGTAAGAAATACACCGCATTGATTTTTAAATCATTTTTATGCATCAATTTTACTCTTATAGAAAATATAAATATGATTTTAATGACATAGAAATGACAGGTTTATCAACATGTTAATTCAAATCGAGATCATTGGAATAGTTATGTTTGAGAGACACGGATCAATACGGAATCATCCCACATCTTTTCCATCTCTATTCTCACTGTGCTGTCCCTTTCAATAATTTCAGAAACTAATTCACTAATAAAAATGATTGACTCCTAATTGCGGATGCTGAGTTGGAGTCCCATTCCCACTGTGTTGATGTCAAGATTTGTCCCACTGTCCCAGCCTTACTCTGGCTCATTCATAGAATCCCGACAGTGCAGAAGAAGCTTATTCAGCCCATCAAGCCTGCACTGACAACAATCCCACCTCGGCCCTATCCCCATAACCCCACGTATTTACCCTGCAAATCTCCCTGACACTAAGGAGCAAATTAGCATGGCCAATCAACCTAACCCGCCCATCTCTGTACAGCGGGAGGAAACCGGAGCACCCGGAGGAAACCCACACAGACACGGGGAGAATGTGCAAACTCCACACAGACAGGGCCCGATTTTACCATCAAGTTGTTCCCCTTTTTCAGGCACAAAAACTTGTTAAAACCGGGCGTGAGGCGAGTAGCGCAATCCGCGCCCGCCACTGCGCCGGTTCCCCCTTTACCAAGGCTCAAAAATGGTCGCGATCAGGACCGTGCCTGAAATGGGCGCAACAGCCATTTAAATGCATTTGCATTCATTTAAGTTGACTTAATGGGCTGCACGCCCAACCTTACCGACACTTCCCCCTTTACCACTACGTTCGCCCATCCAGAATTGGCACAAAACAGACATGCTCCACAAAAGTCCGATTTGGGTGCTCCAGTTAGTGAGGAGGTAAGTGCCGAGCACCTGACTCTCTGCTAGAGATCGGCGGGTGGGGGAAGGGGGTCCGGTGCCACTCTGCCTGAGATCAGTGAGGGAGAAGGGGGGGTCTGCTGCCACTCTGCTTGAGCTCGATGGGGGGGGAAGCGGGGGAGGGGCCCACGATCGGTCTGGGTGGCGGAGGGTGAGGAGGAATAAGGGGGTCAGTAATGTTGTGGGGGTGGGGCAATGTCTGTGGGGGCCGGGCCCAGGGAGGATGTGCAAACTTCGCACAGACAGTGACCCAAGCTGGGAATCGAACCCGGGTCCCTGGTGTCGTGAGGCAGCAGTGCTGACCACTGTGCCGCCGCGCCACCCAATGTTCTTGCTGATGATGTGGAGGCGAATGACAATGAGACAAATTGTTAGCTTCCTGTGCTGTGAGCTGAGGAACGAACATTGGCCAGGACACCAGGAAAGACCCGTGTTCAGATGAGCTGCTCTGTTATCTAATTTCATACCTTCCCCGCCAGCCATTGTAAACTTAGAATCATAGACAGTTTACATAGAATCATAGAATCCCTACAGTGCAGAAGGAGGCCATTCGGCCCATCATGTCTGCACCGACACCAATCCCAACCTGGCCTGGTCCCCTGCTTAGTTACCCTGCTGATCTCCACTCTCTCCTTTCTTTCTTTATGAACGGTATGCTTTGTCTGTAGTGTCCCAGGATGTGATTCGAGTGAGTGTGCGTGTGTGGAGTGAGTGTGTGAGTGTGCGTGGGTGGAGTGTGTGTGTGAGTGTGTGTGTGAGTGTGAGTGTGTGTGTGAGTGAGAGTGTAGGTGTGCGTGTGAGCGTGTGTGGATTGAGTGTGTGAGTGTGCGTGGGTGGTGTGCGTGGGTGGAGTGTTTGTGTGAGTGTGTGTGTGAGTGAGAGTGTGGGTGTGTGTGTGAGTGAGAGTGTAGGTGTGTGTGTGAGTGCGGGTGTGTGTGTGAGTGAGAGTGTAGGTGTGCGTGTGAGCGTGTGTGGAGTGAGTGTGTGAGTGTGAGCCCGGCCTTGCTCCAGTGTTACTCCAGTCTCCAGACTGGTCACCCCCCCCAGTCAGATCCTGGTCACCCCAAATCAGAGCCAGTAGCCCTGAGCCCAGCACGCAGAGCAGTTCCGCAATTGCCGCGCTCACCTCCAAGCTCCCCTCAGAGGGAGTGCTCGCCAGATTCACACCTTTTCAAGCCAGTCATGAGTCGCCCATTTGGGCATTAAGCCTGGCTGATGGGGTGGGGTATGGTTCTGGTGTATGGGCCTGATAATGAGATGTAAATATATTCAGATAAGGTTCCCGACATTGAACAGTGGGATACACGGCCCGCCACTGATAGGGAGGAGGGGATAATTGAGGGAAGCTTTTACTGCCAACAGAAAATGTAACTTTAGTCTTCTCATGATATTTTCTGCTCCCATCACCGAACTCGCCCGGCAATAACGGGAGCGGAAATTCCCGGCCAATTTTTCGGCGCTTCTATGTTTGTGTATCTGTCAGCCAAATAATGACATCCAAATAATTCCCATTAATTTCAAAAGGTTTTTCACAGGATAAATTGGGGGTATATTTCAAGGGGGAGTTCTCGCCAATGCCCTGGCCGATGTTTATCCTCCAACAAACACTACAACAATAGGTTAACTGGTCATTATTGTGGGTGGCACAGTGGCACAGTGGTTAGCACTGCTGCCTCACAGTGCCAGGGACCCAGGTCCGATTCCGGCCTCAGGTCACTATCTGTGTGGAGTTTGCATGTTCTCCCTGTGTCTGTGTGGGTTTCCTCCGGGTGCTCCGGTTTCCTCCCACACTCCAAACGTGCGCGGTTTAGGTTGAATGGCCATGCTAAATTAACCCTAGTGTCAGGGGGATTAGTAGGGTAAATGTGTCGGGTTACGGGAATAGGGCCTAGGTGGGATTGTGGTCAGTACAGACTCGATGGGCCGAATGGCCTCCTTCTGCACTGTAGGGATTCTATGATTGGCCATGCTAAATTGCACCTCAGTGTCTTAGGATGTGTAGTTAGGGGGAATTAGCAAGGAAATGCGTGGAGTTACAGGGATAACATGGGGGGAGTTGGGTCTGGGCAAGATGCTCTGTTGGAGAGTCAGTGCAGAGCTGATGGGCCAAATGGTCTCCTTCTGCACTGTAGGGATTCTCTGATGCTATTCTCTGATTATCGCATTATAGTTTGTGGGAGCTTGCTGTGCACAAATTAGCTGCTACATTTCCTACACTACAACTGCGATTACACTTTGAAAAAGTACTTTATTTGGTTTTTGAAGCACTTTGGGGTGAGGTGAGGTCGTGAATGCGAGTATTTTTCTAGCTCTCAATTTGCCACCTCAGGGAATGACTCTCCCTCTCCAACAGGCTCTTGAAAATGGTAAACCCAAAATGAAGGATATTCTTCCTTCTAATATAAACCAGCGCTTGCAAAATTTAAACATTTAGACATGTAACTTTCAACTACTGTGTTTCATTATGTGTTATTAAGAAAAAGAAGGGACTGGCAACACAGGGGATTTACAGTGTTGTCAACTAAAAATTACAGTTGCCACAGCCTAGCTCCTGCCAGCAACTCTTTGTAGACCCTTCCAAGTTCACAGGGGATCAAACATGAGAAGAAATAAAAGGCAAACAGTGGCTTTTGAAAGTATTCAGTGCAATCAGCTCAAACATAATGAGCTCTGGCTGTGTACTTGGACGGAGGCCAGCCTTTCATTTACTACGAGTCTGGTGTAAATGATTACATTACCTTACACTGGTTTCTTCAGCACCCCAAACCACTCCTTAAGAGGTAAGTTCAATGCAGGCGGTTGACCGGCTTTTTGGTCTGAGAGGTTTGTTTTGTGTAATTACCGTCCAAAGTCCAGTAAAGTTACAATAAAGGCTTCTTTTGAGATTGTTACAGTGATAATCAGAGGCACGTGGGTTCTGTCGGCACATCCCCTCACCCCATTCATAAGTGTTCCAATTCGCCACAGCCCCCAGCCTATCACATCCCCCCCCCCCCCCCCCCCCCCAGCACAAAAGAGGTGAATTCTAACCCCTCAAATGGGTGGGGAGGGGATCAGAATCATAGAAATCATAGAATCATAGAAACCCTACAGTGCAGAAGGAGGCCATTCGGCCCATCGAGTCTGCACCGACCACAATCCCACCCCACATATTTACCCGCTAATCCCTCTAATCTACGCATCCCAGGACTCTAAGGGGCAATTTTTAACCTGGCCAATCAACCTAACCCGCACATCTTTGGACTGAGATGTCAGACTAAGTGGGAGACTAAAATGTCTCAAATCCCAGCTCCAGCCCACCCCTTATCAGAATTAACAAAGCCAGGTCAAGGGGTACAGGCTGTCACATTGTTACAATTAGATAAATTGTATAATTAGACTCACAAGGGTTGTGAGTTCCTTTATTTAGCCTAGGCACATGAAAACAGATACGCAGGGATAGAAAGCATTCGAGCTGTGCTGTGTTCTGCTCACAAGCAAAAGTGAAACTAAGACTGGGTCGCATGACACACTTTCTTTCCAGTGATGTCATGCTGCGATCCCGTAAAGGCCTGACATAACATCCCCCTTTCTTTTTCAAGTTATCTTCCCCCTTCCAAAGACATAGAACTATTTAAACTGCATGTTCATGTTTAGTTGCCGTTATATCAGTGTGTAGAACAGATGAATATAAATTGTAAAGATAATCTGCCGTGATGTCCAGATCATGTGACGGTGACCTTGACTGGAGGTTTCTATAGTTGCTCACAGTGACCAGTGGGCTTGTCATTCTTGGATGTTGTTCCTGGTTGCATTTGGGATCTTATCCTCGATGCAACAGGATTGCACAGTGGTCGAGCAGCTGGAATGAATCTGAACTGCCCCGACTTGCATCTCACCATGTGGTTAGCACTGCTGCCTCGCAGCGCCAGCGACCCGGGTTCAATTCCGGCCTTGGGTCACTGTCTGTGAGGAGTTTGCACGTTCTCCCCATGTCTGTATAGGTTTCCTCCGGATGCTCCGGTTTCCTCCCACAGTCCAAAGATGTGCAGGTTAGGTGCATTGGCCATGCTAAATTCTCCCTCCGTGTACCTGAACAGGCGCCGAAGTGCGGTGACTGGGGGATTTTCACAGTAACTTCATTGCAGTGTAAATATAAGTCTACTTGTGACATTAATAAATAAACTTTAAACTTTATGCCTTTGTGTACAATGACTTCATGGGATCTTGGTTCCAAACAAATCCTTGTCACCTCTGCCTGGCCGTACCTCCTGTGTCCCCATTGTCCCAAGTGTAAACTTGGCAATTCTGTAAACGCATTTTTATTGAACACATTTGTCATCTTCTCTTGCAGTTTTAAAATGTGTTCCCTTGTTGCTGAGAGGGTAGAATGGGTAGGATAGGTAAATTGGAACACAATGGTCTACTGGACATGAGATCTGGGGGTGATCAGATAGTTGCACTTAAAAGTGTCGCTCTCAGAGATAAGATTATAATGTGTAGACCTTGCTTGGTTTATCTACATTGGAGAATTAGAGACTTCACTGTGGGAATCATTCATTCAACTAGGCCATTCGATCTAGGGTAATAAAGAGAAGAAGTACTGTGATCGATACCCCACTTCACACACATATCCTGAAATGGTTTACCAATAAATTATGGATGGTTATTTGTAATGATCTCTCTAGGCATACCAAATAAACTGAAAATAGCATTTACAGATTATGCATGACAGTTGTGCTTGGTGTGTCATGCAATTGTCAAATCATTTGCCAAATCGATAGGCATGAAACCGCACGGTTCCAAACACCAATGTTTCCCACTCGACAGAGATTTTGAAGGAAATGTAGCCTGTTTGCCTTTTTATAATGTGCCAGGACGTGTCTGTGAGGCATCTATCTACAGGGTCATTGCTCCGTAGGATCAAAAAATTGCAATGTTGATGCTTCTGATATTTCACTGCTTCGAAGAGGTATTGGTGGTCTTCGTGACACGGGAAAGGCACGTCCTTCCTCCACAATTCTCTTAGCAATGAAGATTTTTGAGCAAAATTGGGAATGTATGGAGACAAGAAATGAAAGCGACCTAGACATCTTTGAAGGTCGTCCTCATCTTGAGAAGTTGACATGTCTTTAATATCCTCTAGTTTGCTTTGGTTGGGACATATGCCAACTGTGGAATAAATAGAACTGAACAAATTGATTTGCTGAAAACTGAAAATATTTACCTTAATCCAAAGTCGGAGGTTGGGAACTCCAGTCCCCGATGAGCCTTGGACCTTTTGCATTTGCATCAGCTAGGAAATGACCACACGTGCGCAGTTTGTTGATTTTACCTTCCTCAGGCCGGAACCCGATTCTGCGTACCTGCACAGCGGCAAAGAAGCACAAACAGCACAAAAATCAGGGCAGGTAACTTGAACCAGAGCACCATGACCGAGTAGATGCTCTAGGGAGCAGGACATGGGAAGGGAATGGGGAGATGTCCCAGAAGGAAGTCCCAGGTAAAGGACAAAGGCAGAGATCAGGAATAGGTCCTATTTTAAGCTAAAAGAAAGGAGCATAGAAATAGGCTCTAATATAAAGGAGCAGTAGTGAGCAGACTTGAAGTGAAGCTTGGCTTGAGAGAGGCCCTGAAGATCTGAGAATGCAGCTGAAGATTAATTACACCATGCTGGGGGCAGTTGAGGCAAAGGTATCCCTTTGAAGCAGCGGTGTACTGTTTGCGACAGCTGGGGATCTGAAATTGTGCTTGGAAGGTGATGTTGGAGTGTACTTGGAAATCCAAGGCAAAGGAAACTCGGAGAACGGGATTGAAACCCTGCGAGATGGGCCATTGTAGAAACCGCCTGAGTGGGAGCAACATTTGGGGAGAATTCCAAGGTGAAACCTTCAAATGTAGAGACTGGAAACCCTTGTGTGAATGATGGTGTTTCAATGAGATTGTGACAAGCGACTGAGTGAGCTAGGGGCGGCACGGTGGCACGTTGATTAGCACTGCTGCCTCACAGCATCAGAGACCCAGGTTCAGTTCCGGCCTCGGGTCACTGTCTGTGTGGAGTCTGTATGTTCTCCCTGTGTCTGCGTGGGTTTCCTCCGGGTGCTCCGGTTTCCTCCGACAGTCCAAAGATGTGCAGGTTAGGTTGATTGGCTAGGCTAAATTGCCCCTTAGTTTCAGGTGGATTAACAGGGTAAATATGTGGGGTTATGGGAATAGGGCCTGGGTGGGATTGTTGTCGGTGCAGGCTCGATGGGCCAAATGGCCTCCTTCATGATTTTTTCGATTAATTGTTAAGAATCCATGAAATCTGCTTTGCTGACACTTGTCATTTTTTCATTTGTTCTGTGTCAGAGAGAGAAGATAAGGACTTTAAGCTTTCTGAGAAGAAAAGCTACAATGCTATTGGGCAGTAGTAATCAGTTATCAGATTCAGCAAAGAGGACAGTTTAGTCGAGGTACTACTGGAAGATTGAGTTTAGGGAACTTATTTATTTGCCCGGCAGTTGAAGAAACAATGAGTTTAGAAATAGTTTTTGTACGTCTCGGGGACAGATACAGATTTGGTGAGAAGCATCCAATGAATGCTCAGGAATTCACCACAGGAAAACCATTTGTAACTGTACCAATCCCAAGAATAAACCTTTGTGTCAAGTTAGTGGTAATTCTTCACTGGTTTATGTGTTTGTAAAGATATGGGGTAAAAGAATAGTGTGAATGTAAATCATCCTCTTGTGTTTGTGTTGAGATCTTTCCAACTTTTGTGTCTGGTGTAATGTAGTTCACTTTTCTTTTTTGATAAATATTATATTCTTTGTATTAAAAATGCATCAGCAGACTCCTGTGAATTTGTTCAGTAACTTTTTTCCATGGTTTCTAAAAAAGGTTAGTATTCACCAAGACAGGTTTCACTCTGGGATCTGATTTGTCCAGTATTAACATCAGCTGGGATTGTAACAGATGACACATTTCAGACTATTGAATGCCAATCCTTCATTATGTACTGTTCCTATCAACAAGTGCGGATTATGGTCATGTTTTTGCTTTGTTCTTCCCTCAACAGCAATGTCCTTGGTGATACAGATGCATCCTGGCACAGTGTATGTATTGTAGTCCACGTGAGCTTAAAAGTGATCCTGGCCATCAGATAACCCGAAAGAAAATCATTGAAAACAGCATCACCTGAATGGGATGTGACATTTAGTAAGCTCTTGAGACTTCTCCATGAGATATAGAGTCATAGAGATTTACAACATGGAAACAGGCCCTTCGGCCCAACTTGTCCATGCCACCCTTTTTTTTAAACCCTGAAGCTAATCCCAATTGCCCGCATTTGGCCCATATCCCTCTATACCCATCTTATCCATGTAACTGTCTAAACGCTTTTTAAAAGACAAAATTGTACCCGCCTCTACTACTATCTCTGGCTGCTCATTCCAGACACTCACCACCCTCTGTGTGAAACAATTGCCCCTCCGGACCCTTTTGTATCTCTCCCCTCTCACCTTAAACCTATGCCCTCTAGTTTTAGACTCCCCTACCTTTGGGAAAAGATATTGACCATCTAGCTGATCTGTGCCCCTCATTATTTTATAGACCTCTATAAGATCACCCCTCAGCCTCCTACGCTCCAGAGAAAAAAGTCCCAGTCTATCCAGCCTCCTCTTACAATTCAAATGTGTACAGGAGGGTTCTTTGGAACAATATGTAGATAGCCCAACTAGAGAGGGGGCTATACTGGACCTGGTACTGGGGAATGAGCCCGGTCAGGTCTTCAAAGTTTTGGTTGGGGAACATGTGGCAAATAGTGACCACAATTCTGTTAGCTTTAGGATAGTGATGGAAAAGGATGAGTGGTGTCCCAAGGGTAAGGTGTTGGATTGGGGGAAGGCTAACTTTATTGGGATCAGGCAGAAATTGGCAGCTCTTGATTGGGAGAGGCTGTTTGAGGGTAAATCCACATCTGGTATGTGGCAGTCTTTTAAGGAACGGTTGTTAGGGCTACAGGACAAGCATGTGCCTGTAAAAAAGAAGGATAGGAAGGGTAGGATTAGAGAACCGTGGATAACCAGGGAAATTGAGGGACTGGTCAAAAGGAAAAGAGAGGCGTATGTTAGGTCCAAGCAGCTAAAAACGGAGGGAGCTCTGGAGGAGTACAATGAAAGTAGGAAAATACTCAAACGGGGAATTAGAAGAGCAAAAAGGGGTCACGAAATGTTCTTGGCAGACAGGATTAAGGAGAATCCCAAGGCATTTTATTCATACGTTAGGAACAAAAGGGTTGTTAGAGAAAAAATCGGACCTCTCAGGGACAAAAGTGGGGACTTATGCTTGGAGCCCAAAGAGGTAGGGGAGATCCTAAATGAATACTTTGCATCGGTATTCACAAAGGAGAGGGATGTGTTGACTGGGAGTGTCTCGGAGGGGAGTGTTGAACCGTTGGAGAAAATCTCCATTACAAAGGAGGAAGTGTTAGGTTTGTTAGAGAATATAAAGACTGACAAATCCCCAGGGCCTGATGGAATCTATCCAAGGCTGCTTAGGGAGACGAGAGGTGAAATCGTTGGGCCTCTGACGCAAATCTTTGTCTCGTCACTGGACACAGGTGAGGTCCCAGAGGATTGGAGGATAGCCAATGTGGTCCCGTTATTTAAGAAGGGTAGGAAGGATAACCCGGGTAATTATAGGCCGGTGAGTTTGACGTCCGTGGTGGGGAAGTTGTTGGAGAAGATTCTTAAAGATAGGATGTATGCGCATTTAGAAAGGAATAAACTCATTAACGATAGTCAGCATGGTTTTGTGAGAGGGAGGTCATGCCTCACTAACCTGGTGGTGTTTTTTGAAGAAGTGACCAAAATGGTTGACGAAGGAAGGGCCGTGGATGTTGTCTATATGGACTTTAGTAAAGCGTTTGACAAAGTCCCTCATGGTAGGCTAGTGAAAAAGGTTGGATCCCATGGGATAAAGGGGGAGGTGGCTAGATGGGTGGAGAACTGGCTTGGTCATAGAAGACAGAGGGTGGTAGTGGAAGGGTCTTTTTCCGGCTGGAGGCCTGTGACTAGTGGTGTACCGCAGGGCTCTGTATTGGGACCTCTGCTGTTTGTGATTTATATAAATGATCTGGAAGAAGGAGTAACTGGGGTGATCAGTAAGTTTGCAGACGACACAAAACTGGCAGGACTTGCAGACAGTGAGGAACATAGTCAGAGGCTACAGAAGGATATAGATAGGCTGGAAATTTGGGCAAGGAAATGGCAGATGGAGTTCAATCCTGATAAATGCGAAGTGATGCATTTTGGTGGGAATAATGTAGGGAGGAGCTACACGATAAATGGAAGAACCATAAAGGGTGTCGAGACGCAGAGGGACCTGGGTGTGCAAGTCCACAGATCTTTGAAGGTGACGTCACAGGTGGAGAAGGTGGTGAAGAAGGCATATGGCATGCTTGCCTTTATAGGACGGGGCATAGAGTATAAAAGTTGGGGTCTGATGTTGCAGATGTATAGAACGTTGGTTCGGCCGCATTTGGAATACTGCGTCCAGTTCTGGTCGCCACACTACCAGAAGGACGTGGAGGCTTTGGAGAGAGTACAGAGGAGGTTTACCAGGATGTTGCCTGGTATGGAGGGGCTTGGTTATGAGGAGAGATTGGGGAAACTGGGGTTGTTCTCCTTGGAAAGACGGAGGATGAGGGGAGACTTAATAGAGGTGTATAAAATTATGAAAGGCATGGATAGGGTGAATGGTGGGAAGCTTTTCCCCGGGTCGGTGGTGACGTTCACGAGGGGTCATAGGTTCAAGGTGAAGGGGGGGAGGTTTAACACAGATATCAGAAGGACATATTTCACACAGAGGGTCGTGGGGGCCTGGAATGTGTTGCCGGGCAAGGTGGTGGAGGCGGACACACTGGGAACGTTTAAGACTTATCTAGACAGCTATATGAACGGAGTGGGAATGGAGAGATACAAAAGAGTGGTCTAGTTTGGACCAGGGAGCGGCGCGGGCTAATTGTTCTTTGTTTCTCGTTTCAAGGCTTCATTCTATGATCATCTTGCTGGTGCCAGTACAGAGCGAGACTGCGGATAGTTGGGAACCTGTCTCGGGGGCAGGGAATTCATATGGTGTTCATGGAAGTGGAAATGACTAGGGTTGGGAAGCATTTTCCGATCAGGGCCATTGTGATCTCCTGGACTCGTTTCGATCGCCTCAGGGGGTCGGAGAGGAATTTCCCAGATTTTTTTTTTCCCCATATTGGCCCTGGGGTTTTTCACTCTGGGTTTTCGCCTCTCCCTGGAGATCACATGGTCTGGAATGGGGGGGTGGGGGTGAGTTAATAGGTTGTAATGAACAAAGCATCGTAGCTGTGAGGGACAGCTCGGTGGATAGGATATTGGTATGTAGATAGGCTGGAAAATTGGGCGGGGATCCTGGATTCAGGATTCAATCCTGGACCGGGGAGCGGCGCGGGCTTGGAGGGCCGAAGGGCCCGTTCCTGTGCTGTATTGTTCTTTGTTCTTTGTTCAAACCATCAAGTCCCGGTAGCATCCTGGTAAATCTTTTCTGCACTCTTTCTAGTTTAATAATATCCTTTCTACAATAGAGTGATCAGAACTGTACATATACTGACCAAGTAACTGTACTTGGCATCAAACTTCAAGAAGAATTTTGCACCTGCAAATTTCAGATTTAACTCATCTAATGTGGGTGTTTTGTAAGGAGAACTTTTCAAAGCCGTGTTTAAATATCATGGTTCGAGGCAAACTTTCAATGACCCATTGGTCTTATTGACACCCTGTAATTAAGCTGCACCAATCTGTGTGCTCTTCCCATAATTCCGCCTTTCCCATTTTGAGTAGTTTGACCTTCAGTTTGACTTGTAAGTAGATGCTGTACTCATGGATGGATCAATTGATGGATACATTGTACAAGAATACATTATGGGCGGGATTTTCTGCCCACACTCATCCTGAAATGGAAAATCCCACCCGAGGTCAATGGACCTTTCTATGGTCTGCCCCTCACCCGCTACAATTCCCTGGGCAGGCGGAACGGGAAAATTCACCCCCATGTCTCACATTTGATTTGATTTGATTTATTATTGTCACATGTATTAATATACAGTGAAAAGTACTGTTTCTTGCGCGCTACACAAAGCATACCTTTCATAGAGAAGGAAAGGAGAGAGTGCAGAATGTAGTGTTACAGTCATAGCTAGGGTGTAGAGAAAGATCAACTTAATGCAAGGTGGGTCCATTCAAAAGTCTGACGGCAGCAGGGAAGAAGCTGTTCTCGAGTCGGTTGGTACGTGTCCTCAGACTTTTGTATCTTTTTCCCGAAGGAAGAAGGTGGAAGAGAGAATGTCCGGGGTGCGTGGGGTCCTTAATTATGATGACTGCTTTTCCAAGGCAGCGGGAAGTGTAGACATTGTCAATGGATGTGAGGCTGGTTTGCGTGATGGATTGGGCTACATTCACAACCCTTTTGTAGTTCCTTGCGGGCTTGATTTGCTTTGGGATTTCTTCCTTGGTGACAACACCAAAATGTATTGTCCATCCCTCATTGCCCTCACGAAGGTGGTGGTGAGCCACCATCATGAACTTCTGTAGTCCATCTTGTATAGGTACACTCACAGCACAGTTAGGGACAGAGTTCCGGTGAAGGTATGGGGATATATTTTGAAGTCAGATGCAATGGTTCATGGTTTGGAGCAGGGCTCCCAGGTGCTGGTGTTCCCATGTGTCTGCTGCCCTTGACCTTCCAGGTGGTAGATAGGTTTGGAAGGTGCTGTCACAGGAACCTTGGCGAGTTGGTGCAGATCATCTTGCTGATGGTTAATTATGCTGCCACTGTACACTGATGTTGGGAGGAGAGTATGTTTAAGGTACTGGGTGCCAGGGGATTCCAAGCAGATGGGCTGTTTTGTCCTAGATGGCATTGAACCGGCACGGTAGCACAGTGGTTAGCACTGCTGCTTCACAGCTCCAGGGTCCCGGGTTCGATTCCCGGCTCCGGTCACTGTCTGTGTGGAGCTTGCACATTCTCCTCGTGTCTGCGTGTGTTTCCTCTGGGTGCTCCGGTTTCCTCCCACAGTCCAAAGATGTGCGGGTTAGGTTGATTGGCCAGGTTAAAAATTGCCCCTTAGAGTCCTGGGATGCGTAGGTTAGAGGGATTAGTGGGTAAATATGTGGGGGTAGGGCCTGGGTGGGATTGTGGTCGGTGCAGACTCGATGGGCCGAATGGCCTCCTTCTGCACTGTAGGGTTTCTATGATTCTATGAACCTCTTGAGTGTTATGGGGTTGTACTCATCCAAGCAAGTGGAGAGCATTCTATCACACTCCTGACTTGCGTATTGTAGATGGTGGGGAATTCAGGAGGTGAAATAGCCAACACAGAATTCCCAGCCTCTGACCTGTTCTTGAAGCTGCAATATTTATATGAGTCTGGTGCGGTTAATTTTCTTGTCAATGGTAACTGCCAGGATGTTGATGGTGGGGCATCCAGCAATTGCAATGGCATTCAGTGTCAAAAGGAGGTGGTTAAATTTTCTCTCATTGGAGATGGTTAATCACCTCACAAAATGATTACTTGCCGCTTATCATCCCAAGCCTGAATGATATCCAGGTCATAAGACCATAAGACCATAAGACATAGGAGCAGAATTAGGCCACTCGGCCCATCGAGTCTGCTCCGCCATTCAATCATGGCTGATTTTTTTTCTCATCCCCATTCTCCTGCCTTTTCCCCTTTTTGCCTTTTGTGGCAATCAGAACAGTAACAGCATAACCTTTGACTGAATACAAGCGATGTCACCAAATCTGCCTGACACATTAAATAGCTCTGGTGTTTGCGAATTCTCCAAGGGGGTTGTCATTCTAGTAACAGGAATTTTGCCCAGATTCAGCCCAAGTGAATTTTTCCGTTTCAAACCGTAATAGGCATTGACTAATAACAGTATT
Source organism: Mustelus asterias (assembly GCF_964213995.1). Lineage (NCBI taxonomy): Eukaryota > Metazoa > Chordata > Chondrichthyes > Carcharhiniformes > Triakidae > Mustelus > Mustelus asterias. The sequence continues at coordinate 6,404,775 of NC_135824.1, forward strand.
TCTTTTCACATAAACTGGTCTGCAATATTCTATTAAAAGACAAGTTGATGTACACATACTGCAACCCAGTACCCAGGCCTTGACTGTTCAGCTCTGGTCCTCTAGGCTACCTGAGTGGTGTTGAGTTCCCCAGTGATCCAGACAGCACGCCAATCCTCAAAAGAAAAACGCAGCCCACGTCCCAGGCCTGGAGCAGCCATTTCTGGCCCTCAAATCCAACTGCATAGCAACATTGCAATGACTTCAATGAGACCCATCTGGTTGGCCTCTTGGAGTCCCTGACTGAGGCCATAATTGCCTGCCCAATCAGCGAGCCTCATCTGTATATAAATATGGAAGTGTCAGGAATTCTGGCACTCCGAATTCTGACTTTGTACCTGAAGCAATCTAGAAGTCGAGATAAATTTATAAATAAAGGGAGTCTGGTGAAGGGACACATGTCTCTGAGGAGTTATTTCTTGCATAGCTCCTTACTATCCTGAGGATACTCTGGTCTTTACATTAAAACTGTTTCTCCAAAAAGAACTCTTCAAATGCAGACAATAAAAATATAACAAAACTTACTCCAACTTATAAATCAAAGAAAGGGTTTAATAAAGAAACTTCATTACTCCAAACTTGGGGCCTCGCCCTGTACCACTCCAAGCTCCCTACAATTCCCCACAAAAGATCCGTATTTATAGTGAGTCAGCTGACCATCAGATCATTCTGTAATTGGTTCCATGGTTTACTGGGTCAGCTAGATAGATAGAGTGAACGTTCAAAGACTATTTCCTCGGGTGGATGGAGCTATTACAAGGGGGCATAACTATAGGGTTCATGGTGGGAGATATAGGAAGGATATCAGAGGTAGGTTCTTTACTCAGAGAGTGGTTGGGGTGTGGAATGGACTGCCTGCAGTGATAGTGGAGTCAGACACTTTAGGAACATTTAAGCGGTTATTGGATAGGCACATGGAGCACACCAGGATGATAGGGAGTGGGATAGCTTGATCTTGGTTTCAGCTAAAGCTCGGCACAACATCGTGGGCCGAAGGGCCTGTTCTGTGCTGTACTGTTCTATGTTCTATGTTCTTAGCTGATCCTTACAGCTTGTACCATTGGTCACATTACATCCAATACAAAGTTGTCACTGGTTACATTCTAACAAAAAACAGTTCCACACTTCCACAGTTCAGCTAACTTGTACTGCATCTGCACACAGCAGCAAGGATGCATGGTGTAGAGACCACAGTAGCTGATTCGAATCTGCCTAGCCTTCATATCTCTCCTCGAGCTTTGTTTCATTTTGATTGCCTTGGACTATCTCTTACTGTGGCGTGTGATTTCTCAATAACTATCCCTTTATCTCAGTGGCTGGTTCTCAGACTTCTAATCGTTTTTCTCCGCATTTAAGGCCTGATTTTCACCACATCGAAGTGAATGGGTTTTCAGTGAGTGAAAATAGGGCCCTCCCTCCCAAGCTGAAAATGCCAATACAAGGGTGGCACAGTAGCAGAGTGGTTAGCACTGCTGCCTCTCAGCACCAGGGATCCGGGTTCAATTCTGGCATTGGGTGACTGTGTGGAATTTGTACGTTCTCCTCATGCCTGCGTGGGCTTCCTCTGGATGCTCCAGTTTCCTCACACGGTCCAAAGATGTGCAGGTTGGGTTGATTGGCCATGCTAAATTTCACAGTAACTTTGTTGTTAATGTAAGCCTTACTTGTGGCTAATAAATAAACTTTACTTTTACTTTATAGTAAATTAACTCTAGTGTCAAGGGGATGAGCAGGGTAAAGATGTGGGGTTACGGGAATAGGGCCTGAGTGATAGGTGCAGACCCGGTGGGCTGAATGGCCTCCTTTTGCATTGTAGGGATTCTCTGATTCTTCTTCTATGTTAAGTGTGTCAAAGCGTGTTGGAATACTTTGACCAATTTATATCATTTTAATATGTACAACCAAATACACACATCCACATATAGTTAAATATAAATCAGATTTAATGGGATTGATGGCAGGTTTCACTTCATTTAACTGCTTTTTAAAATTCATCCATGGGATGTGGGCATCGCTGGCTGGGCCAGCAGCTATCGCCCGTCCCTGAGGGCAGTTAAGAGTCAACCACATTGAAAATCTGGAGTCACATGTAGGCCAGACCAGGTAAGGGTGGCAGATTTCCTTTCCTGAAGGGCATTGATGAAACAGATGGGTTTTTATGACAATTGATAATTGTGTTTTTTATGGTCATCATTAGACTTTTAATTCCAGATTTTCATGGAATTCAAAGTTCACCATCTTCCCTGGTGGGATTGGGAGCACAGCATTAGCCTGGGTCTCTGGATTATTAGTCCAGCGACAATATCATTGCCTATTGTCCCACAATGTCACTGCGCAGCAGAAGGTGAAATTATGCCTGTTAGTTACTTTATCACAAAATATAGAAAGAACATCCTTTCTGCATGTATCGAAGCTTGGTATGGCTCCTGCTCTGACCAAGACCGCAAGAAACTACAAAGGGCTGTGAACATAGCCCAGTCCATCACGCAAGCCTTCCATCCATTGACTCCACCTGCACGTCCCACCACCTCAGAAAAGCAGCCAGCATAATCAAGGACCCCATGCACCCCAGACATATCCTCTCCCACCTTCCTCCATCGGGAAAAAGATACATGTACCAACCGACTTAAGGACAGCTTCTTCCCCGCTGCCATCAGAGTTTTGAATGGACCTACCTTTTATTAAGCTGATCTTTCTCTACATCCTATCACTGACTGTAACACTACATTCTGCACCCTCTCCCTTCCTTCTCCCTCATGTACTCTATGAATGGTATGCTTTGTCTGTATAGTGTGCAAGAAACAATAATTTTCACTGTATCCCACCCAATACTTGTGACAATAATAAATCAAATCAACATAAGTTCCCGTTTACACTGATGCTAACTTTTGTTTGCTACAATTACCAAGAAGGAATGATGACACTTTGTGGAATAAACCAAGCTAGCAGCCAGGAAAGAAAGCTACAACAATGGCTCCATAGCTCAGGGGTTAGAGCACTGGTCTTGTAAACCAGGGGTCGTGAGTTCAAATCTTGCTGGAGCCTACTCTGGATTTTATCATCAAAAATCTGTTTCCCAAAGGTAGGGGAGTCTAAAGCTAGAGTATGGGTTTAAGGGAAGAGATACAAAAGTGTCCAGAGGGGCAATTGTTTTCCACAGAGGGTGGTGAGTGTCTGGAACAAGCTGCCAGAGATAGTAGTAAGGGCGTTTAGACAGTAAGATGGGTATAGAGGGATGTGGGCTAAATGTGGGCAACTGGGACTAGCTTAGGAGTTTAAAAAAAGGGCGGCATGGACAAGTTGGGTCGACGGGCCTGTTTCCATGCTATAAACATCTATGACTCTATAACTGGCTGAGAACAGACCAGGCCCGAGATAATTTAAGAGGTTCAGCCCACAACAATCGCCAGGGTTTATGTTTAAATCTCCATTCATCTTCACACACTTTAGGGATTTAAGCAACAAAGAATCTATGTTTAAATTATCAAGAGAGAGCTTCAAGTGGCAAAAATATTTCACATGTGCAGGACTTGAGGAACAACCCATTCTGGCGCTCTTGGCTACGCGAGTGGCAGTGGGTTTCACAGTGATCCAGTCAGCGCTCCAACCCTCAAGGGAAAAAGGCGTGTCAGGCCCAAAGTGACCTTTTCTGGCCCTCAAAGCGAACTGTGCAGTTAAATAGCTCCTGACTATCCTGAGGATACTCTGACCCTTAAGTTAAAAAATAACCTCAGTCTTCTGACTTTGATTTGATTTATTATTGTCACATGGATTAGTATACAGTGAAAAGTATTGTTTCTTGCACGCTATACAGACAAAGCATACCATTCATAGAGAAGGAAAGGAGAGAGTGCAGAATGTAAAAAGTTAGAATGAAGTTTTAGATATTGTGAGACTTCTGACTGAAGTTTTAGAAGCATAGAAGGAGAGTAAAAGATAGAATTAGAAGGTATGCTGGGCACAGCTTGCAAGACGTCACCTCACTGTTCAGCTAGTGGTTGACAATGCAATGATATTTACTAACTAATAGGTAGAAGAACAAAATAATCTTGCATTGATATAGTGCCCTTCACATCCTCAGGACATTCCAATGTGCTTTAGAAACAATTAAGTCTTTCTGAAGTTGTAAAATTCACATCCAGAGATATCCCACAGGCAACAACAAGATAATGACCAGATAATAGCTTTTTATATGCTGGATCAGCTTTTATTGCCTGCCCCTAATTGCCCTCCATTTCAGAGGATATTTGAGAGTCAGCCACATTGCGGTGGATCTGGGGCCACATGTAGGCCAGACCAGGTAAGGATGGCAGATTTCTTTCAGGAAGGACATTCGTGAGATAGATGGGCTTTTGCAACAATCGACAATGGTTTCAAGATTTTGTTTTGAATTCTAATTTCACCAACTGCTGTGGCAGGATTTGACCTGGATCTTCAGATCTTGCCATGGGTCGCTAGTCCAATGGCAATGCTATTGTGCCATTGCCTCCTCTTAATGAATAAGGAGAGTGTTCCCCATGGTTTAGCAAATTTGTGACACTGGCAACACTTCAAAGTCCTAGCCCTGATTTAAACTCAGGCCATAAGTTCCAGGAGCTACAATGCCATACGATGCCAGTAACAATCCAATTCCATCATTCAGGACAACTGTCAGGCTTACCAGCAATCTTCACCAGGTGAGTGGATTGCCCTGGGTTGCCCTCCTGACATTGGGATACACTAGATTATCGTTTCAGGTAGGGAAGCCCCGCTGATTTCTCTATGACCGTGCCCATTGAAACTGAGGCAGGGTTCAGTGCCTGAAGTAAAAATTTGGATTCAAACAGTGACCCCCCCTACCCCTTGTGCCTACAATGGTTTTTTCAATCAATTCCCACACAATCAAGGATGCAATAACATGACCAATTCCTGTTTATAAACTGCAACAAAAACTTACTTTTTAAAACATTAATTGGACATGGGCATCACTGGTTGGGCCAGGATTTGTTGCCCATCCCTAATTGGCCCTATTTGGCCATTTAAGAGTCAACCATGTGGGCCAGACAAGGTTACAACAGCAGATTTATTTCCCGAAAGGACATCAGTAAACAATAATCAATTCTTGGCTTTTATTAAACATTTTTATTGAATTTAAATTTCACCATTTGCCATGGTGGGATTCGAACCCAGGTCCCCAGAGGATGGCCTTGGGTCTCTGGATTACTAGTCCAGTGACAATACCACTATTTATATTTATATAGAGCCTTCAGGGTAGAAAAATTTTCCATGGCCCTTTGAGGTGTAATGAATTAAATGGACACCCGCCCAAGGAATTCAAGATGGAAATGGAGTAGCCACATGCTTGGGTGCATTTGAAGAGTGACCTTGAGGAGGAGAGTGAGATGCAGAGACAGAAAGGTTTTTAATTTTTAGTTTTTTAAATTTAAAACAGGAGTAGACCATTCGGCCCTTCAAGCCTACCCCGCCATTCATTTTGATCATGGTTGATCATCAAGTTCATTATCCTGATCCCATCTCCACGCACCCCCGCCCCGCCCCCCCTCCCCATATCTCTTGGTCCCTTTAGCCCCAAGTTTTAGGGAGGGAATTTCGACGAGTGAGACCTGGGAATCACACTGCCAGGAATGGTTGAACTGAGAGTGGTGGGTGAGAGGAGAATTAAGATGAGATGGGGTAATTATTGTAGCAGTGGCAAAGGTTACAGAAACAACCTTCCAGAAATTCTAGGGGACAGAGGGTCTAGCTTGAAGGAGGAACTGAAGGAAATCCTTAATAGTCAGAAAATTGTATTGGGAAAATTGGTGGGATTAAAACCCTCAAGTCCCTAGGGCCTGATGCCCTGCATCCCAGAGTACTCAAGGAAGTGGCCCTAGAAATAGTGGACCCATTGGTGATCATTTTCCAGCATTCTATAGACTCCAGAAGAGTTCCAGTGGATTGGAGGGTGGCTAATGTAACCCCACTTTTTAACAAAAGCGGGAGAGAGAAAATGGGGAATTATAGACTGGTTAGTCTGACATCGGAGGTGGGGAAAATGCTGGAGTCAATTATTAAGGATGTAATAACTGAGCATTTGGAAAGCAGTGACAGGATCGGTCCAAGTCAGCATGGATTCACTAAAGGGAAATCATGCTTGACAAATCTCCTGGAATTTTTTGAGGATGTGATCAGTAAAGTGGACAAGGGTGAAGCAGTGGATGTTGTGTATCTGGACTTTCAAAAGGCTTTTGACAAGGTCCCACACAAGAGATGAGTGAGCAAAATTACAGCTCATTGTATTGCGGGTAATACATTGACGTGGATAGAGAACTAGTTGGCAGACAGGAAGCAGAGTGGAAATAAACGGGTCCTTTTCAGAGAGGCAGGCAGTGACTAGTGGGGTACCGCAGGGTTCAGTGCTGGGACCCCAGCTATTCACAATATACATTAATGATTTGGACAAAGGAATTGAATGCAATATCTCCAAATTTGCAGACGACACTAAGCTGGGTGGCAGTGTGTGCTGTGAGGAGGATGCCAAGAGGTTGCAGGGTGACTTGGACAGGTTGGCTGAGTGGACAAATACTTGGCAAATGCAAGATAATGTGGATAAATGTGGGGTTATTCACTTTGGTGGCAAAAACAGGAAGGAAGATTATTATCTGAATGGTGGCAGTTTCAGAAAAGGGGAAGTGCAACGTGACCTGGGTGTCATGGTGGAACAGTCAGTGAAGGTTGGCATGCAGGTACAGTAGGTGGTGAGGAAAGCTGATGGCGTGCTGGCCTTCATCGCAAGAGGATTTGACTATAGGAGTAAGGATGTCTTGCTGCAGTTATACAGGGCCTTGGTAAGGCCACACTTTGAGTATTGTGTGCAGTTTTGGTCTCCTAGTCTGAGGAAGGACATTCTTGCTGATAAGGGAGTCCAGCGAAGGTTCACCAGACTGATTCCTGGAATGGCAGCACTGACATATGAAGTGAGACTGGATCGACTGGGCTTGTACTCACTGGGATTTAGGAGAATGAGAGAAGATCCCATAGAAACATGTAAAATCCTGATGGGACTGGACAGGCTAGATGCAGGAAGAATGTTCCCGATGTTGGAGAAGTCCAGAACTAGGGGTCATGGTCTAAGAATAAGGGGTAAGCCATTCAGGACTGAGAGGAGGAAGAACTTCTTCACTCAGAGAGTTGTGAACTGGAAGTCTCTACCACAGAGAGCTGTTGGGGCCAATTCGTTAGATATGTTCAAGAGGGAGCTGGACATGGCCCTGGCGACTAAAGGGATCAAGGGATATGGAGAGAGAGCGGGAGTGGGAAACTGAAAGTGCATGATCAGCCATGATCAGATGAAATGGTGGTGCAGATTCAAAGGGCTGGATGGCCTACTCCTGCACCTATTTTCTAAGTTCCTATGTTACAGAGATGGTGGTGAGATAGGGTGGTGGGATAGGGGCAGGGGAGGGTCGGGCAGGTGAGTGGTGCGAAGCCATCTTGGGATTTGAACACAAGGTTACAAATTTGAAATTTGCGTGATCGGGAATAAATGCTCTGCCCAAGACTGCAAGAAACTACAAAAGGTCGTGAATGTAGCCCAATCCATCACGCAAACCAGCCTCCCATCTATTGACTCTGTCTATACTTCCCGCTGCCTCGGCAAAGCAGCCAGCATAATTAAGGACCCCACGCACCTCGGACATTCTCTCTTCCACCTTCTTCCATCGGGAAAAAGATACAAAAGTCTGAGGTCACGTACCAACCAATTCAAGAACAGCTTCTTCCCTGCTGCCATCAGATTTTTGAATGGACTTACCTTGCATTAAGTTGATCTTTCTCTGCACCCTAGCTATGACTGTAACACTACATTCTGCACTCTCTCGTTTCCTTCTCTATGAACGGTATGCTCTGTCTGTAGAGCGCGCAAGAAACAATACTTTTCACTCTATACCAATACATGTGACGATAATAAATCAAATCAAATCAAATCAAATCATTGATTCTGTCTACACTTCCCGCTGCCTCGGAAAAGTAGCCAGCATAATTAAGGGCCCTACACACCCCGGCCATTCTCTCTTCCACCTTCTTCCGTTGGGAAAAAGATACAAAAGTCTGAGGTCACATACCAACCAACTCAAGAACAGCTTCTCCCCTGCTGCCACCAGACTTTTGAATAGACCTACCTTGCACTAAGTTGATCTTTCTCTACACCCTAGCTATGACTGTAATACTACATTCTGCACTCTCTCGTTTCCTTCTCTATGAACGGTATGCTTTGTCTGAAGAGTGCGTAAGAAACAATACTTTTCACTGTAAGCCAATAGATGTGACAATAATAAATCAAATCAAAAATGCAGAATCTGACATGGACATCGGGAAGATTATGAATGGGAAGAGACGTGGAGTATAAACACCAGCATCAAACAGTTAGGCAAATGGCCTTTCTCTGCGCTGTAAATACTTTATAAGTTGTGCTCCATCATTGAAAAACAGCCCTCATTTTTATTAAATTATTTTCTCATCAGTTTGCTGCTGTTATTACATTAGGATTCCCAATTTGTGGTGTCTGACCAGTTTGGTAGATAAACACAGTTGCCGCCAGTTATGTCAATCACCTCTCAGGGCTGGGCATACTCCCTTGTAGAGATACAAATGGACTGAAAAAGAGAGACTCGGCACACAAGAACCACGACTTACGAATTTGTAATGACCGTGGAGATATAAGAGGCTAATTTTAACGTTCGTTTCCCTGCTCCTCAGTCAAAGCCACCGAACAAAACAAAACACTTCCTTGCCCTGCTAATCTGTCTGAATGATCAAATTTTAATGTGGATGCCATGAGTGCTTAATTGAAGTCGCGGCAATTAAAGAAATGAAATATTTAATAATGCAGCCAGAGGAAAATCATTTCACAAGCTGAAATCTAGTTATGACATTAGCTTATTGTCAAGTAAAGTTGCATTACTTTCAGAAGAAAATACACGACCAATTAATTTCCTCTCATTTTTAAGCTGTGGTGTACTGTTAGCGTTCTAAGAGTTTCTTAAAGCCTCATTCTGCAGCAGAACTTTCTGCCTTCCTTAGCCAGAAGTTTCCATTGGTGCTACTTAGAAACCTGGACTGTGTCCAACACAGTACCTCAAGGGGTTAAAATAGCTCTGTGGATTCCTATTAGCCACGCAGACACACAACCTCATAGTCCCTCCAAGCAAAGAGCTTGCAACAAAGTATAATCCAGAGCCAATGAGCAGATATTGAGCATCTTCAAGCATCGGTTCCAATGTTTGGATGGTAGTCACAGCACAGAAACGGGCTATTCAACGCCAGTGCATATGCAGCACACACGCCTCCTCCCAACCTCATTTCACCCAATCCCTTCTATCCCTTTCTCCCTCATGTGTTCATCTAGCTTCCTCCTAAACACATTGATACTATAGGCCTAAGCTTTTTTTCTTTTTTATTCATTCATAGGACATGGGCGTTATTGGCTCGCCAACATTTATTGCCCATCCCCCATTGCCTGAGGGCAGTTGAGAGTCAATCTGTAGCTCTGGAGTCACATGTAGGCCAGACTGGGTACAGATGGCAGATTTCCTTCCCTAAGGGACATTGGTGAACCCGATGGATTTTTCTGCCAATGGTTTCATGGTCATCAGTAGATTCTTATTTCCAAATATTTTTTATGGAATTCAAATTCCACCACCTGCCATGGCGGGATTCGAACCCGGGTCCCCAGATGAGTTTCTGGATTAATAGCCAAGCAATAATACCACTAAGCCATCACGTGGCTTCCACAGTCAAAATTCCACAGCCGGAATTTTATTGTCCCGCCCGCCACGGGAATCGGAGCAGGCGAGGGGCGGACAACGGAAAGGTCCATCGACCTCGAACGAGATTTTATGGTTTTGGGATGAGCAAGACCATAAAATCCCGCCACGCATTTCCACCACTCTCTGGGTAAAGAGCTTTCTCTTGAACACCCTTTGGGTTTATTAGGAACTATCTTATATTTTATCAGTGATTATCTTAGATTTATGATCCCTAGTTTTGGTCTCTGCACCAATGGAAGCATCTTCCTTATGTCTGCCCAATTAAAGCCTTTTATAATGTACAATCCATCCATCAGATCACCCCTCAGCCTTCTCTTTTCTAAAGTGTTCCAGTTTGTTCAATCTTTCCTATTAGGTTCTGCTAACATTCTAGAAATGTCACCAGGAATGCGTCTGCAGAATGTCCCAGAGAGCTGGTGGGTGGCACAGTGGTTAGCACTGCTGCCTCACAGCGCCAGGGACCCGGGCTCAATTCTGACTGTTTGTGCGGAGCTTGCACTTTCTCCCCGTATCTGCATGGGTTTCCACCGGGTGTTCCGGTTTTCTCCCACAGGCCAAAGATGGTTAGGTGGATTGGCCTTGCTAAATTGCCCCTTAGTGTCCCAAAATGTGTAGGTTAGGGGGTGAATACGTGGGAAAGGGCCCGGTTGGATGCTCTGTCAGAGAGACGGTGCAGACACTCAATGGGCCAAATGGCCTCCTTCTGCATTGTTGGGCTTCTATGATTCTATGTATGCTGGTACTTTGTGCCTATGAAATGGACGTGGACAGAGGTGTGCGCACATTTATAAACAGCAGCAAACCAGGGCATGGGGTCGTCAGAGTCGAGGCAAGGAGTTTGGGATTGTCCATTCTCCCAGAGTATGCTGCTCTTGGAGGGGGGGGGGATTCTCCCAGCCCGCTGTGCTTGCCATTTCCCAGGCTCCTCGCTGGGCGCCACGGCCTCTGCGAGTCTCTGGCCGCCGGATTTCCGGTGCTGTCAGCTCTGTGCCACAAATTGGCGCACAGCTTAATAAATTATGGAAATTAGAATTTACATTTACATTAGCGGGCCTGGGACTGAGGTCTCTGGGCCCGCTCCAACCTCTCCTCCAACTACCCCCCCACCACCGCCACCCCCCGCCAGGAGTGTTTCACTCCAGCGTGGTTTACAATAGCTCCCCATTAACGGAGATCTAACGGCCCGACCCCACTGGAGTGAAGGGGGGCCGTGGAGGCCCCCGAGAAGGTCAGGGCAAGGGGGGTGCCCCCTGGCCATTGGCCAGCTTGGCAGTGCCAGCCTGGCCTCCTGGCACACCCCAAGGGGCAAAGTGGCAAAGCCCAGGGGGCATTTTGGCACTCCCCGCCGATCATTGGGCAGTGTCAAAGGGGCGGGGCCTAATGGGGGTATGGTCTAACAGAGGCAGGGCCTCCGGGGGTGAGATCGGTGGGGGTGGGGTGTCCCGCTGCCACTTTGCATAGAGATCTTGAGCAGAGGGAGGGAGGCCAGCGATCGAACCCTAGCTCCACCTCCTTCCAGTTATCTCTTATTTCTCAGTCACGTGATCAGACATCATTGTTACATCAGTGTCATGTGATTAACCCTTTACTCTACATGGGGCATTGTTAAAGAAAAGCACAAAAGATGGGTCATGACCCCACTTGGGGGTCACAGAATCAGCAAATGGGATTGTGAACACCCACCCCCTTCGAAGGCTGTGCTGCACACCAGCAGCGAGGCCCAGGTGGCATCTGGCCTTTGCCCTTGCCCTGCTCATCCCTAGTTCTCTCCACCCAAACCGTGGGCTCCTGCTCATGGCCGCTTCACTGAGTCTCAAAGCCTGTCCCTGACCATGAACCTGATGGCACTGCCTCCACTACTGAACCAAGGACTGTCTGAGCCAAAGCTCATCACCCCGGCACTGCGGAAAGACCAACATCAGAAACCTAACTACCCTCATTGTGCAGTGCGATTGGTTCCTGGCCAAAATCCATGAGCTGGAGTGGTTCAGTTGAAGCAATGGACTTGGTGAGTACGTAAAATAATAACATTTTTACAAAGCACTTTGAAAACAGGCATTCATGCTTAAATGATGTATTTATACATTGATCTATAATGCGCAAGCTTTAATAATGATAAACTAAAAGTTACTGCTTTATTACGGCATTCATTTTGTTGGTCTCGGGGGTGATGTTAATTTTCAAGTGTTAAAATTGCGTTGTATTGGAAAATAGATTTGGAATTGCCGCATTACAGATCTGCATTTCCTTTTTAAGTGGACATTATTTTTTATTCCTCCGCCACGCTACTTATAGATCATAGAATCCTACAGTGCAGAAAGAGGCCATTCAGCCCATCGAGTATGCACTGACCACAATCCCACTCAGGCTCTATCCCCATAACCCCATGCTCGGAAAGATTGTAGCGTTGAGAGTGATCTGTTTACTGCGGACTCTGTAAGCTCTAGAATAGATACACTTTTAGAAACTGAGATCTCCACGGGTCCCTCATGCAAAACGATTCAATTACAGGGTTACAAAAATTACAACACGCAACTGCAAAAGATTGCTTCTAAACTTTGTACGGCTCTGGACTCTGACATATTAAAAGCACCAGAAACACTCTTTCCCGAGACAGACACACAGTTTCAATAATGGGAAATGCCAAGATTTCAGATTAAAAATCTCGCATGAAATGGGAAACCGTTCCTCTTTCTCTCACGCTGGACGCAGTTAATGATGAGGTGAATTTCTCAATGCCCGGCTAGTTTCCAATGCATTTCCAGGAAAGGCACACGACGGGCATTGTTGAATCTTGCTTTTCGGGGGGTTGGTCTTGAACTCCTGCCCACAGCAAGTTCCCCGCCCGAACTGAAACACCCAATGGTAGGTCACCAAAATGAGGTGGTGGGGGGATGGGGCGAGGGGCCTGGTGCTCGGAGGCAACAGCGTTAACCACTGTGCCAGACCGTAGTCACTGTTGTAATGTAAGAAGTTAACCCTTGCAGGGCAAGCTCCCACAAAACAGCAATGTTTTCCTTGGAGAAGAAATTTGATAGAAGCATCCAAAATCAAGACGGGTCTGGCCAGGGCGGATAGGGAGGAACTTCCTACTGGCCGAAGTGCCAGGAGGCAGAAGATGCCAATTTAAAGTGATTGGCAAAGACAGTGATGGCAACATGAGGAAAGAACCTTTTGATGTAGCAGGTGGTTAGGATCTGGGACGCACTGCCTGAGAGGCTGAAGGGGGTAGATTCAAATCCGGCTTTCAAAGGCATATTGGATGAATAGAAATAAACAGGACTACAGGGAAAAGACAGGGGAGTGGGAGACTAGGCAGGTCACTCTTGGAGAGAGCCGCTCTGCAGACAATGGGCTGAATGGCTTCCTTTAATCATTTGATTCTATTCTATAATCTGTTTTTGTGATGTTGTTTGAGGGATAAATATTGGCCAGGAACCAGAGATAACCTTGCTTCTCTTTTTCAAAATAGTGGCATGGGATCTTTCATGTCTAACTGAGCGGGCACCCAGGGCCTCTGTTTAATGTTTTATTGGAAAGGTGGTTCTCTGACAGTGCAGCACTCCCTCACTACTGAGGAGGGTCGGCCTAGGTTTTGAATTTATGTCTCTGGAGTGAGACTTGAACGCACAACCTACTGAGTGGCAAGTGTGCATTTCTATAGCACCGTTCACCACCTCAACTTGCCTCACAGCCACTCAGGTACTTTTGAAGTGTAGTTACTATTGTCATGTGGGGATCTCTCTTGTTTCTAATACACTGACCAATGAAAGTACCTTTCTCTGTCAAGCTTTTTTCCAATGATAAACACCAGTTCAATTCTCCCCTTCACCTTCTCTGCTTTAGGTAGATGGGGTAAGAAGTCTCACAACACCAGGTTAAAGTCCAACAGGTTCATCTTGTAGCACAAGCCACTAGCTTTCGAAGCGCTGCTCCTTCATCAGGTGAGTGCGATTTCAGTTCACAAACAGGGCATATAAAGTCACAATTTACAAAATAATGGTTGGAATGCGAGTCTTTACAGGTAATCAAGTCTTAAAGGTACAGACAATGTGAGTGGAGAGAGGGTTAAGCACAGGTTAAAGAGATGTGTATTGTCTCCAGCCAGGACAGTTAGTGAGATTTTGCAGCCCAGGCAAGTTGTGGGGGTTACAGATAGTGTGACATGAACCCAAGATCCCGGTTGAGGCCATCCTCATGTGTGCGGAACTTGGCTATCAGTCTCTCCTCAGCGACCCTGCGCTGTCGTGTGTCGTGAAGGCCGCCTTGGAGAGCGTTTACCCGAAGATCAGAGACCGAATGCCCGTGACCACTGAAGTGTTCCCCAACAGGAAGAGAAGACTGTTGCCTGGTGATTGTCGAGTGGTGTTCATTCATCCGTTGTCGTAGTGTCTGCATGGTCTCTCCAATGTACCATTCCTCGGGACATCCTTTCCTGCAGCGTATCAGGTAGACAGCGTTGGCCGAACTGCAAGTGTATGTACCGTGTAGGTAAATGGACCATGAATGTGAGTGTACCAAAATAACAGCCTGATTAAGCAAAGTTGAGCACTTAAAATCCTGTAGCATACAAGGCCATGAACCAAGTGCTGGAAAATGGGATTAGAATACGTAACTGCTTGATGGCCAGCGCAGACACGATGGGCCAAAGGGCCTCTTTTTGTGCTGTAAACTCTATGGGTGGAATTTTCCCGTCCCACTCGCCACGGGAATCATTGTGGGTGGGACAGGATCATGCAAAGGCCCGTTGACCTCAGGCGGGATTTTCCGTTCTTGAGGCAAGCGAGGCTGGAAAATCCCACCCTATGACTCTATGACTATGTCCAAAGACCTTTGGGTAAAAGCACTGTGCGGTGTCATACATTGTAATATATAAGTATCACCAAAGGTTCGCACAGCAGCCCAGAGGGGAAGCCCTGATCCGGCCGTGTTATCTGAGCTCACCAGGCAGGGACGATCCAGTGTAATTTTCTTCATTGGTCCTTGAGCAAGGGGATGGGGTCAATCTTAATGCCCTCCTCAGGGTCCAACACAAGAGGCCTACACAGAACAAGCAATGGCCTTGATGAGGCCCTGAAGGAAGTGAGTCAGCAGACTCTGTAGAGGATGGGACAATTTGGAAGAAAATACCACAACATTAGTGATGTGACACGACTAGCGGCCTCAGCTCACATAAATACAAAAACCCTTTAATTTTCCAAAGACAAATACTCCTGCCAGCCCATTGGTGGCACGTAGCAAAGTGGTTCGCACAGCTGCCTCGCAACACCAGAGACACGGGTTCGATTCCTGGCTTGGGTGACTTGGGTTCTCCTGTGTCTGCGTGGGTTTCCTCCTGGTGCTGCCGTCCCTCGCGCAGTCCAAAGATGTGCGGGTTTGGTGGATTGGCCATGCTAAATTGTCCTTTAGTGTCCCAAGGTATGCTGTTTAGGTGGGTTAGCAGGGTAAATGTGCGCGTTACAGGGATAAGGTGGGGTGTGGGCCTGAGTAAGATACTTAGTCATAGAGGTTTACAGCCCTTCAGCCCAACTTGTCCATGCTGCCCAGTTTTTACCAATTAGCTGGTCCCAATTGCCTGCATTTGACCCATATCCCTCTATACCCATCTTACCCATGTAACTATCTAAATGCTTTTTAAAAGACAAAATTGTACCCGTCTCTACTACAGCCTCTGGCAGCTCGTTCCAGACACTCACCACCGGAGAGTCAGTGGGGACTCGATGGGCCAAATGGCCTCCTTCTGCACTGTAGGGATTCTATGATTCTATAATTACACCAGTACCATCTCTCTAAACGAGCTATCTAATTAGTTGGATGTATTTCTGCAGGTTTTTTGGCATAATCACCTGCCCCACTTGTACATCTCTAATATTATACAATAAAGAAACAAGTCTTCAGAGAAAAGGGGAAGAAGCGGATTGGAATTCTTCCTGGTTTTTGGAGTCATGGAGAACAGGTACTGGGCAGCAGGTACTTTGCAAACATGAATGCCGGGTGCAAGGCATCACACATTGGTCCAGGTGTAGACATCGCTGTTAGAGATGTCATTTATAATGCAGGTGATATTGGTCATATCTCACAACCTTTAAAAAATACTCGGACAAGCACTTGAAAAATAGACCACTCAGCCCATCTAGTCTGCACCAACTCTCTGGCAGAGCATCTTACCCAGGCCTACCCCTCACCCCATCGCCGTAACCCTGCATATTTACCCCACTAGTCCACCTAACCTACACATCTTGGGACACTGAGGGTCAATTTAACACGACTAGTCCACCTAACCTGAGCGTCTTTGAACTGTGAAGGGGGCTGGAGTGCCCGGGAAAGGCCCACGCTGACATAGGGAGGGTGTGCAGGCTATGGACCAAGCACCGGAAAGTGGGATTAGTGTGGATTTAGTGTAGCTTTGTCAGTGAAGACTCGATGTGGGTGGCTCACAACAGACTTCAGAAGAATATACTTCAATTCCTGAGGACTCCTGGACAATCTTGGACAGCAACCCTGGGTAACATGGCTAGTGCATTAATACCCAAGCATATCTATTACATTAAGGTGTGTTTTCTCTGTCTATCATTATAAGCTGCAATGAACACCGGCACCACGGGGCGGCACAATGGTTAGCACTGCTGCCTCACAGCTCCAGGGACCCGGGTTCGATTCCAGCCTTGGGTGACTGACTGTTTGGAGTTTGCACATTTTCCCTGTGTCTGCGTGGGTTTCCTCCAGATGCTCCAGTTTCCTCTCACACTCCAAAGATGTGCAGGTGTACCCCTGTCTACATCAATGGGGACGAAATAGAAATGGTCGAGAGCTTCATGTTTCTAGGTGTCCAGATCACCAACAACCTATCCTGGGCACTCCATGCTGAAGCTATAGTTAAGAAAGCCCACCGACGCCTCTACTTTCTCAGGAGACTAAGGAAATTTGGCATGTCAGCTACAACTCTCACCAACTTCTACAGATGCACCATAGAAAGCATTCTTTCTGGTTGTATCACAGCTTGGTATGGCTCCTGCTCCATCCAAGGCCGCAAGAAACTACAAAGGGTCGGGAACGAAGCCCAGTCCATCACTCAAGCCAGCCTCCCATCCATTGAAACTGTCTACATTTCCCTTTGCCTTGGAAAAGCAGCCAGTATAATTAAGGACTCCACGCACCCTGGACATAACATAAGAACATAAGAAATAGGAGCAGGAGTAGGCCATCTAGCCCCTCGAGCCTGCCCCGCCATTCAATAAGATCAAGGCTGTTCTCTCTTCCACTTTCTTCCGTCAGGAAAAAGATACAAAAGTCTGAGGTCACGTACCAATGGACCCAAGAACAGCTTCTTCCCTGCTGCCATCAGAGTTTTGAATGGACCTACCTTGCATTAAGTTGATCTTTCTCTACACCCGAGCTATGACTGCACCCTTTCCTTTCCTTCCCTATGTACAGTATGCTTTGTATAGCATCCAAGAAACAATATTTTTCACTGTATACAAATACACGTGACAGTAATAAATCAAAAATCAAAAAAAAAGGTTAGGTGGATTAGCTATGCTAAATTGCCCCTTATTGTCAGGGGAATTAACAGGGTAAATACGTGAGGTTACGGGGATAGGGCCTGGGTGGGATTGTGGTCGGTGCAGGCTCGATGCGTTGAATGGCCTCCTTCTGCACTGTAGGGATTCTATAACAATTCTACTCTATGACCTGCAAGTTCACTTCTAAATCACTCACCATCCTGGCTCGGAAATATATCACCATTCTTTCACTCCCACTGGGTCAAAATCCTAGAACTCCCTGCCTAACAGCACTGTGGGTGTACTTTTACGATGTGGAGATGCCGGCGTTGAACTGGGGTAAACACAGTAAGAAGTTTAACAACACCAGGTTAAAGTCCAACAGGTTTATTTGGTAGCAAAAGCCACACAAGCTTTTGGAGCCTTAAGCCCCCTGGAGGTTTTAGAAGGAGATGGAAAAAGTATTTTCTGATTCTCTGGCACACGGAATCAAACTTTCAAAGGCAGTGGGAGGACACAGTGAGAGCTGTGGGCCTGTTTAGTGTAATCACACCAAACGAAATGGAGAGCACCAGTCGCGCAGACTTTATGTCCTTCAAATGTACCAAATAAACCTGTTGGACTTTAACCTGGTGTTGTTAAACTTCTTACGGTGTACTTTTACCCCAGGGACTGCAGCGCTTCAAGAAGGCGGCTCACCATCAACTTCTCCAGGGCAATTAGCAGCGGGCAACAAATGCTGGCCCAGCCAATGAAACCCACGTCCTGGGAATGAATAAAGAAAAAATCAGGCTAACCAGAACTGAAATAACTTTCAGTCCACATAGTCTGAAACTAAAAGTACAAATGGTCAGCACGTCACATTTAGCAGTTTGCTGAGATGTTTTAGTGGGACTCAGGGCACTCAACAAACATTCTTCTCAAACCATTTCATAACAAAAAGGTTCTTCTTTCTGTCCCAACAAACTCTGCCGCTCTCACCGATTGCCTGACTGAGGCCTGAGTTATGAAGCCCAGCTTTGAGTCACGGTGGTTTCAATGCTGCAGTGTCTGTTTACACTTTCAATGGCCTCCAACGTCATAAAATACATGCCTCCTTTCAATTTATTTGCTTAACATGAGACTTCTGAAGGGGAGCTCATGCTCGCTCTGTCTCTCAGAGGCACAGGGGCACAGAGCAAATAAATAATCCAACTTCAAAAGCCATTTTGAAAAACCCTGGAGGTTTTAGAAGGAGATGGAAAAAGTATTTTCTGATTCTCTGGTACACGGAATCAAACTTTCAAAGACAGTGGGAGGACACAGTGAGAGCTGTGGGCCTGTTTAGTGTAATCACACCAAACGAAATGGAGAGCACCAGTCGTGCAGACTTTATGTCCTTCAAATGTTCTAAGGGAACGTTAAGACTCCATTCACATGAATACCTACACCAAAGCTGTTTTATTTTCCAAGGCAATTAACCCTGCAACCAGAATCGTACAGCACCGATGGAGGCCATTCAGCCCATTGTTCTTCCGTTGGATAAAGGCAAGATACTGCAGATGCTAGAATCTGATACAAAAACACACATACCCCCACCCTCATTGTATAAATCTTGTCAGATTATCTTTGCTTTCAGCTCTGATGAAGGGTCATCCAGACTCGAATCGTTGGCTCCATTCTCTCCCCACAGATGCTGTCAGACCTGCTGAGATTTTCCAGCATTTTCTGTTGTTGTTGGATCTGTGAGGGGGCAATCCAGTTAATCCCACTCCCCGTAACTCATCTCATTTTTGCTATTCAATTCCTGTTTAGAAGTCATGACTGAGAGTGTTTCAATCACTCTTTGAGGCAAAACATTCCTGATCATAGCAACTCAGTGTGTAAAATAATCTGACTCTTGTAATAAGATAGTGCTGACTATCTTACAGAGGGGTTGGTTTAGCTCAGTTGGCTTTGTCAGATTGACGAAGGAGCAGCGCTCCAAAAGCTTATGGTATTTGCTACCAAATAAACCTGTTGTGTTGTGAGACTTCTTACTGTGTTCACCCCAGTCCAACGCCGGCATCTCCACATCAAATTGTTGAGATCAGGATTAGTTCTTTAATGACCTATTCCTTTTTCCAAGCTTCCTTTGCTCTTGTGAAGCCATGGACTCTCACTCGGAGATAAAGTTCGATGGGTACATCTGAGCCAGTGATAGACTGTACCAGTTCATAGAACCCCTACAGTGCAGAAGGAGGCCATTTGGCCCATTGAGTCTGCACCAACCACAATCCCACCCAGGCCCTATTCCCGTAGCTCCACATATTTATCCTACTAATCCCCCTGACACTAGGGTCAATTTAGCTTGGCCAATCAACCTAACCCACACATACAAAACAAAGAACAAAGAACAATACAGCACAGGAACAGGCCCTTCGGCCCTCCAAGCCCGCGCCGCTCCCTGGTCCAAACAAGACCATTCTTTTGTATCCCTCCATTCCCACTCCGTTCATGTGGCTATCTAGTAAGTCTTTAACGTCCCCAGTGTGTCCGCCTCCACCACCTTGCCCGGCAGCGCATTCCAGGCCCCCACCACCCTCTGTGTAAAATACGTCCTTCTGATATCCGTGTTAAACCTCCCCCCCCTCACCTTGAACCTATGACCCCTCGTGAACGTCACCACCGATCTGGGAAAAAGCTTTCCACCGTTCACCCTATCTATGCCTTTCATGGCCAGTCAACTTAATCCACACATCTTTGGACTGTGGGTGGAAATTGGAACACCCGGAGGAAACCCACGCAGACACGGGGAGAATGTGCAAACTCCGCACAGACAGTGACCCATGGTTGGAATTGAACCCAGGTCCCTGGCGCTGTGAGGCAGCAATGCTAATCACTGTGCCACTATGCCGCCACTGTTGTAATATAGGAAACACAACAACCAATTTGCACACAGCAATTCCTACAAACTGCAAAGCGATAATGGCCAGACATTATGTGATGGTAGGAGACAGGTCAACATTGGCCAAGATGAACTCCCCTGTTCCTCTTTGAAATCACGCCACAAGATCCCTTGTGTTCATCAGAAAGGTCGGACCTCTGTTTAACATTTCAAAACAGCACCTCCTGCAGTGCAGCACTCCCCCCAGTACTGCACAAGGTCATCAACCTGAATCCTTGTGCTCAAGTCTTGAAACCACCGTCTGACTCAGAGGTGAGGGTGTGACCCACTGAGCCATGGCTAAAACTCTGAAATCAAATAGCTCGCATGGGCAAGGGGGAGGGGGGAGGAATGGACACAGCTCCCATCCTTCTTAAATAGGTTTCAGCATTTCCTGGGTGTGACCCTCAGATACTGTGTGACTTGGCAACCCTTGACTACAAACATTAGCAAGTAACATTACAGGTTTATTTGGTAGCAAATACCATAAGCTTTCGGAGCGCTGCTCCTTCGTCAATCTGACAAAGCCAACTGAGCTAAACCAACCCCTCTGTAAGATAGTCAGCACTATCTTATTACAAGAGTCAGATTATTTTACACACTGAGTTGCTATGATCAGGAATGTTTTGCCTCAAAGAGTGATTGAAACACACTCAGTCGTGATTTCTAAACAGGAATTGAATAGCAAAAATGAGAAGAGTTACGGGGAAAGAACATGGGAGTGGGATCAACTGGATTGCCCCCTCACAGATCCAACAACAACAGAAATGCTGGAAAATCTCAGCAGGTCTGACAGCATCTGTGGGGAGAGAATAGAGCCAACGATTCGAGTCTAGATGACCTCCGTCTTTCCAGTGAGAACAACCCCAGTTTACCCAATCTCTCCTCATAACTAAGCCCTTCCATACCAGGCAACATCCTGGTAAACCTCCTCTGCACTCTCTCTAAAGCCTCCACGTCCTTCTGGTAGTGTGGCGACCAGAACTGGGCACAGTATTCCAAATGCGGCCGAACCAACGTTCTATACAACTGCAACATCAGACCCCAACTTTTATACTCTATGCCCCGTCCTATAAAGGCAAGCATGCCATATGCCTTATTCACCACCTTCTCCACCTGTGACATCACCTTCAAGGATCTGTGGACTTGCACACCCAGGTCCCTCTGCGTATCTACACCCTTTACGGTTCTGCCATTTATCGTATAGCTCCCCCCCTACATTTGTTCTACCAAAATACATCACTTCGCATTTATCTGGATTGAACTCCATCTGCCATTTCTTTGCCCAAATTTCCAGCCTATCTATATCTTTCTGTAGCCTCTGACAATGTTCCTCACTGTCTGCAAGTCCAGCCATTTTCAAGTCGTCCACAAACTTACTGATCACCCCAGTTACACCTTCTTCCAGATCGTTTATAGAACATCTTTGGACTGTGGGAGGAAACCGGAGCACCCGGAGGAAACCCACGCAGACACGGGGAGAATGTGCAGACTCCTCACAGACAGTGACCCGAGGCTGGAATTGAACCCAGGTCCCTGGTGCTGTGAGGCAGTAGTGCTAACCACTGCGCCACCGTGCCACCCACTTCATTGTGGGGTTCCAGACTGGAAGGGCAAGGTGTTTCATGAATCTAATGCCAGCAAAGGAGTGAGAGGCAAGAATTCTTCCAGCTTCAACATGTCCAGTACAATGCTTCCATTGATAGATGGCCCCGTATTTTGTTATTTCTAATTCAGGTGGGGAGTACTCAATTTGAACTGTCTACAGTGGAAGGATTAAAAGAAAAATTTGAATTTATATAGAGCCCTTCACAACCACTGGATGTCGCAAAGTGCTTTGCATCCATTTAAATCACTATTCATGGTATCATAGAATCCCTACAGTGCAGAAGGAGGCCATTCGGCCCATCGAGTCTGCACCGACAATGATCCCACCTAGGCATTATCCCCATGCATTTACCCTGCTAATCCCCCTGACACTAATAGTCAATTTATCATGGCTAGTCAACTTAACCCACACATCTTTGGACTGTGGGTGGAAATTGGAACACCCGGAGGAAACCCACGCCGGCACGGGGAGAATGTTCAAACTCCGCACCGACAGTGACCCATGGCTGGAATTGAACCCGAGTCCCTGGTGCTGTGAGGCAGCAATGCTAATCACTGTGCCACTGTGCCACCACTGTTGTAATATAGGAAACACAACAACCAATTTGCATACAGCAATTCCTACAAACTGCAAAGCGATAATGGCCAGACATTATGTGATGGTAGGAGACAGGTCAACATTGGCCAAGATGAACTCCCCTGTTCCTCTTTGAAATCACGCCACAAGATCCCTTGTGTTCATCAGAAAGGTCGGACCTCTGTTTAACATTTCAAAACAGCACCTCCTGCAGTGCAGCACTCCCCCCAGTACTGCACAAGGTCATCAACCTGAATCCTTGTGCTCAAGTCTTGAAACCACTGTCTGACTCAGAGGTGAAGGTGTGACCCACTGAGCCATAGCTAAAACTCTGAAATCAAATAGCTCGCATGGGCAAGAGGGAGGGGGGAGGAATGGACACAGCTCCCATCCTTCTTAAATAGGTTTCAGCATTTCCTGGGTGTGACCCTCAGATACTGTGTGACTTGGCAACCCTTGACTACAAACATTAGCAAGTAACATTACCCTGGGGTGGTGGTGGTGTTGGGGGGGGGGGGGGGGGGGGGCGGGAAGCAGTGTGGAGTGGAGTATGTGGTTGGTGCTGGGGAGTGTTTGGAAATGTAAACTGGGATTTTCACCCAGTTATCATAGAATCCCTACAGTGCAGAAGAAGGCCATTCAGCCCATCTAGTCTGCACTGACAACAATCCCACCCAGGCCCTATCCCCATAACCCCACATATTTACCCCGCTAATCCATCCAACCTACACATCCCGGGACACTTAAGAGGCAATTTAGCACGGCCGATGCACCTAACCCGCACATGTTCGGACTGTAGGAGGAAACCGGAGCACCCGGAGGAAACTCACGGGGAAAACGTGCAAACTCCGCACAGACAGTGACCCAAGGCCAGAATCAAACCCAGGTCCCTGGCGCTGTGAGGCAGCAGTGCCAACCACTGTGCCACCGTGCCGCCCACATTATCTTACATGAAAATCCAAATCTGTGGCTGAGAAGATGGCAAAGGGCCGACCTGCAAATAATGATAATAGAATTCGACCATCCTTCTCCCAACCTGCAGACATCACTCATGGCAACAACAAAGAGAGTTCCACGTGTGTTTGGAATGGTTAACTGCGCTGATAAGATAAATGTTTTACCCAGAAGTAGCGAATCAAATGCCATTTATCTATCCTTGAGGACAAGGCTCTTTCATTATCTGTCATCAGATTGTAATGATACCGTAATGTTCAAGAGAAAAGCTGAATTTAAAAGACAGGATTTTGCCCCTCCATACGACACAGACTATCAAAAATCAATCTTAGCCTTTAAAGCAATTTCCACAGCAAAGGCTGTGCCAGTTTCTGCTTAGTTATTAGGGTCGAGGATTAAAGGAGAGCTAAATTTAACTTGTAGCTGTGGTTATCCTGAATGGATGCTTGCTATTATGGTTGTAGTAAGATTTGTCTCAACGGTAAGGTAGATCTGCGTTAGGGAGGGCCTCAATCGGTGTGTCTGCATCAAGGACAAAATAATTTTCTCTATGGAAATGTGTCTTTAATGGATGCACATACCAAAATAGATACAGATGATGATTGGGAATTCCTTCATTCTTAGACTGTAAGATATAAGAGCAGAATTAGGCCATTTGGCCCATCGAGTCTGCTCCGCCATTCAATCATAGCTGATATGATTCTCATCCCCATTCTCCCACCTTCTCCCCGTAGCCCTTCATCCCCTTATTGAACAAGAACCTACGTATCTCTGTCTTAAAGACACTCAATGACCTGGCTGCCACAGCTCTATGTGGCAATGAGTTCCAGAGATTCACCACTCTCTGGCTGAAGAAATTACTCCTCGCCTTAATTTTAAAGGAACATCCCTTCACTCTGAAGTTATTCCCTCGAGTTCTAGTCTCTCCCACTAGCGCAATCGTCCTCTCCATGTCCACTCTATCTAGGCCTCTCAGTATTCTGTAAGTTTCAATTAGATCCCCACTCATCCTTCTAAACTCATCGAGTATAGGCACAGACTCCTCAACCGCTCCTCATATGACAAACCCTTCATTCCTGCGATCACTCTTGTGAACTTCCTCGGGACATCCTCCAAGGCCAGCACATCCTTGGTCTAGAGACTTTAGCTTCTTGCTTCAAGGCTTTTGTGAGTTACTTTGAGATTGCTATCAAAGTAGCCAGTCTCTGTGACACACTGCACAGGACGTAAGGATACTTAGAAACAAACAAGGCCACTGACCACAACAGGCCTGTCCTACCTGTTAGATTACAAATCTATTCACACACCTTCCCGCTACATTCCTTAATTCCTCCCCTTTCTCTCCAAAAGTCTCCTGCACCTGTTTCTGTTGATCTTTTCAAAGCTATTTTCCAGTCATTCATTCCTCAACTGAAAACTTTAGCCTTCCCTTTCGCTATGTTCCGCCGCGAGTGTTGGCTTGGCTCAGTCGAAGGCATAACTTTAATATTCTGAGTCACAGAAAGAGGGCAGCACGGTGTCACAGTGGTTAGCACTGCTGCCTCCCAGCGCCAGGGACCCGGGTTTGATTCCAGCCTCGGGTCACTGTCTGTGTGGAGTTTGCACATTCTCCCCGTGTCTGCGTGGGTTTCCTCCGGGTGCTCCAATTTCCTCCCACAGTCCAAAGATGTGCGGGTTAGGTTGATTGGCTATGCTAAGTCGCCCCTTGGTGTTAGGGGGACTAGCTCGGGTAAATACGTGGGGTTACAGGGATAGGGCCTGGGTGGGATTGTTGTCAGTGCAGACTCGATGGGCCGAATGGCCTCCTTCTGCACTGTAGGGATTCTAAACTGACTGTAGGGATCTAAAGCTCAGAACATGAACGCGAGGAAGAATTTGAATTTCTACATTATCTTTAACAACCTCAGGATGTCCCTATTGGCGGTACAGCCAATGACGTATTTTTGAAGTGTAGCCATTGTTGTAATCTGAGAAATGCAGCAGCCAATTTGTACACAGCAGGCTCCCACACACCGCAATGTGATGAAGGTAAGTTAATTTGTGATGTTGATTGAGAGATGAACAGTGGTCAGGACACTGGGGAGAACTTCCCTGCTCTGCTTTCAAATAGTGCAGTGGAATCTTTTCCCAGACAGCGTCCAGCTTCTTATCCAAAAGACAGCAGGCATGCCAATGCAGCATTCCAACTGTACAGCACGGGAATGACACTCTCAATAGGCTGAGAACTTCCTTCAACCTGATTTCACTCCATTGCTGGAACTTCTGAGGGAATGCAGCTGAATGGGGACAGTTCAGAGGAGATTTCCATTCAACACTGCAGCAATTCCTCAGTCAGTGCAGTTTTAAACCAACATCTCTTCAGGTGAACGTTAAAAATTCAGAGGCATTATTTGAGGAGGGAAAAGGCCGCCTGTTCTCCAAGCTAATGCTTCAGTGACACATGGAAGCGCGGCATTGATGCAGCATCAGTGCCGAGGGAGTGCCGCACTGTCACAGGGTCAGTGCCGAGGGAGTGCCGCACTGTCACAGGGTCAGTGCCGAGGGAGTGCCGCGCTGTCACAGGGTCAGTGCTGAGGGAGTGCCGCACTGTCAGTGCTGAGGGAGTGCCGCAATGTCAGAGGGTCAGTGCTGAGGGAGTGCCGCACTGTCAGAGGGTCAGTACTGAGGGAGTACTGCACTGCCAGAGGGTCAGTACTGAGGGAGTACTGCACTGCCAGAGGGTCAGTGCTGAGGGAGTGCCGCACTGTCAGAGGGTCAGTACTGAGAGAGTGCTGCACTGTCAGAGGGTCAGTATTGAGCGAGTGCCGCACTGTCAGAGGGTCAGTGCTGAGGGAATGCTGCACTGTCAGAGGGTCAGTATTGAGGGAGTGCCGCACTGTCGGAGGGTCAGTACCGAGGGAGTGCCGCACTGTCAGAGGGTCAGTACTGAGGGAGTGCTGCACTGTCAGAGGGTCAGTCCTGAGGGAGTACCACACTGTCAGAGGGTCAGTACTGAGGGAGTGCTGCACTCTCAGAGGGTCAGTCCTGAGGGAGTGTCGCACTGTCGGAGGGTCAGTACTGAGAGAGTGCTGCACTGTCAGAGGGTCAGTACTGAGGGAGTGCTGCATTGTCACAGAGTCAGTACTGAGGGAGTGCTGCACTGTCAGAGGGTCAGTGCTGAGGGAGTGCCGCACTGTCAGAGGGTCAGTACTGAGGGAGTACTGCACTGCCAGAGGGTCAGTGCTGAGGGAGTGCCGCACTGTCAGAGGGTCAGTGCTGAGGGAGTGCCGCACTGTCAGAGGGTCAGTGCTGAGAGAGTGCTGCACTGTCAGAGGGTCAGTATTGAGGGAGTGCCGCACTGTCAGAGGGTCAGTACTGAGGGAGTGCCGCACTGTCAGAGGGTCAGTGCTGAGGGAGTACCACACTGTCAGAGGGTCAGTACTGAGGGAGTACCACACTGTCAGAGGGTCAGTACTGAGGGAGTGCCGCACTGTCAGAGGGTCAGTGCTGAGGGAGTGCCGCACTGTCAGAGGGTCAGTGCTGAGGGAATGCTGCACTGTCAGAGGGTCAGTGCTGAGGGAGTACCACACTGTCAGAGGGTCAGTACTGAGGGAGTACCACACTGTCAGAGGGTCAGTACTGAGAGAGTGCCGCACTGTCAGAGGGTCAGTCCTGAGGGAGCTGTTGTTGTACAAATTCAACAACAGCAAACTGTCATTCCTCATTGTTAATGTGTCTCAGGATATTTCAACATTTTGTTACAGTTTTTCAATTCCGTTCATAAAACATAAGAATTAGGAGCCGGAGAAGGCCATTCAGCCCCTTGTAACTGTCCCGCCATCTGATAGGACCATGGCTTGTTTGAATGTGGTCTTAATTCCACCTGCCTGCCTACTTTGCCTCCCTTGTAGATCAGAAATTTAACTCAGCCTTGAATTTATTCGATGACCCACAGCCCCCACTGCTCGCTGCGGTGAAGAATTCCAAAGATTAATGACCCCCAGAGAAAAATTCCCATCTGGGAGACGCCTTTTGGTGAAATCTTTCTCCCAGGTTCCCTGACAGGGGGAATAACAAAGCTTTGAAAATTTCATTCAGGTCATTATTATTTCTCCATTTTTCCTAAGAAAGCAGGTTCAACCTCGTTACCTTTTCCCTCAAAACTTGAGTTCCTCAGATCAGGAATCATGTGTGTTCTGAAACCCTCTCAAGGGAAATGACTTCCTTCCCCTGAATGGTTGACTAGAACTTCACACAAAGCTTTAGATCAGTCTTACCAAAACCCTTGTGCAGTTATTATACCAACAGGAAGAACTTCCTCAGAGCAATGAAGGCAAGAATAAAGCAGATTTGATTTGACTTATTATTGTCACATAGAATCATCCAGTGCAGAAGGAGGCCATTCAGCCCATCAAGTTTGCTCTGACCACAATCCCACCCAGGCCCTATCCCTATAACCCCATGCATTTACCCTAGCTAGTTCTCCTGACACTAAGGGACAATTTGGTATGGCCAATCCACCTAACCAGCACATTTTTGGACTAAGGGAAGAAAGCAGTGCACCC
The DNA here is from genome assembly GCF_964213995.1 of Mustelus asterias. NCBI lineage: Eukaryota > Metazoa > Chordata > Chondrichthyes > Carcharhiniformes > Triakidae > Mustelus > Mustelus asterias. The sequence goes on from NC_135824.1 coordinate 6,432,710, forward strand.
GGAGGAAACCCACGCAGACAAAGTGGGGAAAAGTTCAAGGTAAGGGGGGGAAAGGTTCAGTGGAGATGTGCGGGGGAAGTTTTTTACACAGAGGGTGGTGGGGGCCTGGAATGCACTGCCAAGTGAGGTGGTTGAGGTAGACACATTAGCGACATTTAACACTTATCTGGAAAGGCACATGAATGGACGGGGTATCGAGGGATACAGGCGGTTGGTTTAAGTAGGACAACGTGATCGGCGCAGGTTTGGTGGGCCAAAGGGCCTGTTCCTGTGCTGTACTGTTCTTTGTTCTTTGAGTATCTGTTATCCAAAACCCTTGGAGCCAATTGTGTTCCAGTTTCAGATCATTTTGATTTTCCGATACCACGTACCAGGCAATGATCAAGGCCTAGGTTAACCATGGTCTAAAGTGAACAAAATGGCTCGATGTGCCACGGAATAATCAATATCAGGTACCTGGAAACATGTCCCCACCTGTGACGCCATCTGCAATCCTCCACTCCCCCCGCCACCTAACCCACCGCGGTGGGACGGGAAAGTTCCACCTGTAATTGCGGGGAAAAGTAGACTGTTGCTTTTTTTTAAAAATTAGTGTCCAATTTATATTTGGATGTAAAAACAGAAAATTCTGGAAATACTCAGTAACTCCAGCAGCATCTGTGGAGAAAGAGAGAAACAGAGTTAACGTTTCGAGTCAAATATGATTCTTCTTCACCTCAGTTTCTCTCTTCACAAATGCTGCCTGAACATTTCCAACATTTCCTGTTTTTATTTCAGGTTTCCAGCTTTTAAATTTAGATGTTTCTGTTCAGTAAGGCTATAAACCAGATAGGTGGCGACATTAGTTTAAAGTTTAAGCATTAGTATCACAAGTAGGCTTACATTAACACTGCAATGAAGTTACTGTGAAAATACCCCAGCCGTCACACTCCGGCGCCTGTTCGGGTACACGGAGGGAGATTCAGCATAGAAGCATAGAAACTTAGAAGATGGGAGCAGGAGGAGGCCATTTGGCCCTTCGAACTTGCTCCGCCATTCATTACTATCATGGCTGATCGTCCAACTCAATAGCCTAATCCTGCTTTCTCCCCATAAACTTTGATTCCATTCGCCCCAAGTGCTATATCCAGCCGCCTCTTGAATACATTCAATGTTTTGGCATAAATTACTTCCTGTGGTAATGAATTCCACAGGCTCACCACTCTTTGGGTGAAGAAATGTCTCCTCATCTCCATCCTAAATGGTCTACCCTGAATCCTCAGACTGTGACCCCTGGTTCTGGACTCCCCCACCATTGGGAACATCCTCCCTGCATCTATCCTGTCTAGTCCTGTTAGAATTTTATAAGTCTCTATGAGATCCCCCCTCATTTGTCTGAACTCCAGCGAAAACAATCCTAACCTAGTCAATCTCTCCTCATGCATTAGTCCCACCATCCCCGGATGGCCAATCCACCTAACCAGCAGCACGTTTTTCGGACTGTGGGAGGAAACCAAAGCACCCGGAGGAAACCCACGCAGACACGGGGAGAGCATGCAGACCCGGCATAGACAGTGACCCAAGGCTGGAATCGAACCCGGGTCCCTGGCACCGTTAGGCAGCAGTGCTAACCACTATGCCACCCCGTGCTGGCTACTACCCTCGAGGGAGGGCAAGTTGTATCTGCTCTCAAAGTGCATTTAACGGTCAATGGCAGCGTGACACAGGCAAATCTTTGTTTGGCCTCGAGGTTCAGACACATCGAGAAAGGATCCAGAGAATTGGAAGTCAGTTTGAAAGAAAGATTTGCATTTATATAGTGATGGGGAGGGATTCCTTCTCTCAGTCAATATGTATCCCTCAGTCAAGTTCACTATATAACAAGTTGCCTGGTCGTTATCACAACACTGGTTCTGGAAGCTTGCTGTGTACAAATTGTCAGCCACTTTTCCAACTTAGAACATAGAACATAGAAAAGCTACAGCAAAACAGGCCCTTCGGCCCACAAGTTGCGCCAAACATGTCCCTACCTACTAGGCTTACCTATAACCCTCTATCTTACTAACTTCCATGAACTTATCCAAAAGTCTCTTAAACGACCCTATCGAATCCACCTCCACCACCACTACCGGCAGCCGATTCCACGCACCCACCACCCTCTGAGTGAAAAACTTACTCCTAACATCTACCTCTGTACCTACTCCCCAGCACCCTAAACCTGTGACCTCTTGTGGCAACCATTTACAACATTTACAACTTTACAACACTTTACAACAAAATTTACACCTTGAAAGAACTTAATTTTTGGAAAGTTCTGCGAGACTGACATTGTGAAAGGCAGTATATAAATGTAAGTTTTTTTTCATTTGAACTGGAATACTTCTTTGGGGAGAGGTGGGGGCTTATTCTTAGTATGGATTATTTTATTAGTCACAAGTAGGACTTACATTAACACTGCAATAAAGTTACTGTGAAATTCCCCTAGTTGCCACAGTCAGCCCGTTCAAGTCAATGCACCTAACCAGCACGTCTTTCAGAATGTGGGAAGAAAGTGGAGCACCCGGAGGAAACACACGCAGACACAGAGAGAATGTGCAAACTCCACACAGACAGTGACCCAAGCCAGGAATTGAACCCAGGTCCCTGGCGATGTGAGGCAGCAGTGTTAACCACTGTGCTACCGTGTCACCCCTATTAGTACCAGGATTAGTACCACACAATATACTGCCAAAAGATATCAGGGCAGGAATCACTCATTAACTCACTCAAACAGACTCACTCTCATGATACAATGTGCATTTGGTATGCTGCTACAATCTCCTGCTTAACCACTGTAAAGATATACAGTAAGGAGCCACTAGAGGGTGCTGGAAGACAGAATACGGACAATTTTGCTGTAAAGGTGACAGATTGGGAGTTGCTGGGACCCTTTGCGTTACACACACTCTGTTCCCATCCTGATAACTAGCATCTATTGCCAGCGATGAGAAATTGTTCCGTCTAAATTCCCTTTAAAACAAAATGGGATTGAAAGACACAAGTTAGACCACATCTGGAAAACTGAACAATTTTGTTTCCTTGGCCGAGGGAAAGATATACCGGCATTGGAGGCAGTCCAGAGAAGGTTCACTGGGTTGATCCCGAGTATGGAGGGATTTTCTTATGACGAGAGGTTGAAGAGGTTGGGCCAGTACTCACTGGAGTTTAGAAGAATGAGAGGCCACCTTATTGAGACATATCGGCCAGACTTTTACCGTCCTGTCTGCCACAGGAATTGGAGTGGGCAAGGGGCGCACCGTGGAAAGGTCTGGTTTCGGGACAAGCGGAGCTGTAAAATCCCGCCAATAGAATTCTCAGGGTAGATGCCGAGGGGTTGTTTCCCCTCGTGGGAGAGTCTAGGACCAGAGAGCATAATCTCAGAGTGAGGAAGTCACCCATCTAAGACAGAGATCAGGAGAAATTTCTTTTCTCAGAGGGTAGTGAATCTGTGGAATTCTTTCCTGCAGAGAGCTGGGGAGGCTGGGCTGTTAAATATGTTTAAGGCTGAGATAGATTTTTAATCAGTAAGGGAATCGCGACCAGTAGTCTAGTCATAGAATCATAGAATCCCTACAGTGCAGAAGGAGGCCATTCAGCCCATCGAGTCTGCACCAACAACAACAATCCCACCCAGGCTCTATCCCCGTAACCCCATATATTTATCCCGCTATTCCCTCTAACCTACGCATCCCAGGACACTAAGGGGCAATTTAGCATGGCCAATCAACCTAACCTGCACATCTTTGGACTGTGAGAGGAAACCGGAGCACCCGGAGGAAACCCACGCAGACACGGGGAGAACATGCAGACACCGCACCGACAGTGACCCAAGCCGGGAATCGAACGCGGGTCCCTGGCGCTGTGAGGCAGCAGTGCTAACCACTGTGCCACCTTGCAGTCACGATCACATTGAATGGCAGAGCAGACTCGATGGGCCGAATGACCTATTTCTGCTCCTATGTCTTATGGTCTTAAATAAGGATGTTAAAGTTGGACATTAAAAATTAATTGTCACATATTTCACGCAGTGCGATTTGGAGGTATAAATATTTTCTACTTGTCTGTTCCCCTTTTAAAATTATCCAGCCTCAGTGAGTGGACAAGTGAGGGAGATTCAGGCAGATCTGAAGAAATGCAACCCATTTTTCCCAATAACTGATCCCCAATGATTAAAGTTCAGGAGTTACTATTGACGGTGTGGTTTGAAACACAGATCGCCATTTTGAGTGGAAATATACCAATTAGGGGCAGGAGTAGGCCATTCAGCCCCTCAAGCTTGTTCCAGCATGGCTGATCTGATGGTGTTCCCCAGTCCCACATTCCCCCGATAGCCTCGGACTCCCTCATTGGTCAGGAATCTATCTACCTCAGCCTTAGAAATATCCAATGACCGTGCCTCCGCCGCCCTCTGGGGGAGAGAATCCCGCAGACCCGTGACCCTCTGAGAGAAAAACATTCTCCAAATCTCCCTCACAAGTGGGAGACGTCTTGTCCGGAATTCTCCGGCCGTTCCTGCCCTGCTGCCGTTGCCGGAGTCAGCGGAGAATCCCCATTCACTGCAGCGGGACCGGAGAATCCCAGCCCCTTATTTTTAAACAGCGTCCCCTTTAACAGGGACTTGTACCCATTGCAAGTTAATGGTGGGTGAAAAACGGGCCTGATAAAGCTTTTTGTCCCCCACCTCCGTGCTCCTGTTAATTTCCATAAACGTCACAATGCTGATGCTAACTAATCTTAGTCGCAACATAAGAAACGGGATCCCCGATGAGTGTGTTGGTGTTGTGATTACGTGACAGGGCTGGAAACACAGCATTAGGGAATGGCACAGTGGTTAGCACTGTTAGAATGTAACCAATAATAACATTGGATCTGTTGCAGTGACCAATGGTAACATGCTGTAAGGTCAGCTGACCCAGTAAGCTATGTAACCAATGACAAAATGATGTGGTGGTCAGCTGACCAGCTGACTCAGTATAAATGAGAAGGTGCTGGGGTTTGTGGGAGCTTGGTATGACCCAGGGTTGTACCTGAAGTGTTGGGGGTAATGAGGTTTTTCTATTAAACCTTTTTCTTTGATTTATAAGTTGGAGAAAGTTTTGTTTCATTTTATTATCTGTAAATGAAGAGTTCCTTCTGCTGGATCAACAAGCACTGCTGTCTCCCAGCGCCAGGGACCCGGGTTCAATTCTGGCCTCAGGTCACTTTCTATGTGGAGTCTGCATGTTCTCTCCGTGTCTGTGTGGGTTTCCCTTGGGTGCCCTGGTTTCCTCCTGCAGTCTAAAGATGTGCTGGTTAGGTTGATTGGCCATGATAAATTGCCCCTTAGTATCAGGGAGACTAGCAGGGTAAATATGTGGATAGGGCCTGGGTGGGATTGTGGTCGGTGCAGACTTGATGGGCCAAATGGCCTCCTTCTGCACTGTAGGAATTCTATGAAATCCAGAATCTAATGATCCATAGACATCAAATTAAATCCTATTGTGCAGCTGAGTAATTTCAATTCATTTAAATGAATCTGGAATCAAAAGCTAGTCTTGGTAATGGTGAGGATGAAACTATCATGTTGTAAAAACCAAACAGGTTCACTAATGTCCTTCAGTGAAGGAAATCTGCTGTCCTTACCTGATCTGGCCTACATGTGACTCCAGAGCCACAGCAATGTGGCTCACTCCTAACTACCCTCTGAACTGACCTCGTAAGACCTTCAATTGTATTCAAGAAGGCAGCTTGCCACCACCTTCTCAAGGGCAATTAGGGATGGGCAATAAATACTGGCCTAGCCAGTGACACCCACATCTCATCAATGATTTTCTCTTTTTAAAAAAAACTTCAATTTTCCACCATGTTCCTTGTTGTCCAAAACATGTTGGGATTTTGACATTGGAATTGAGGAAATCTTGTTTAAAAAGCATCTCCCCTTCAAAATTGTCATTCCCACTGAGGCCAGGGGATAGATAAAAGCAAAATACTGCAGATGCTGGAATCTGAAATGAAAACAGAAAATGCTGGAAAATCTCAGCAGGTCTGACGGCATTTTTATTCATTTGTGGGACATGGGCATCGCTGGCTGGGCCAGCGTTTATTGCCCATCCCTAGCTGCCCTTGGAGGGCAGTTGAGAGTCAACCACATTGCTGTGGCTCTAGAGTCGCATGTAGGCCAGACCAGGTAAGGATGGTAGATTTCCTTCCCCAAAGGACATTAGTGAACCAGATGGGTTTTTCCAACAATTGACAGTGGTTTCGTGGTCATCAGTAGATTCTTAATTCCAGATATTTTTTATTGAATTCAAATTCCACCATCTGCTGTGGGATTCGAACCCGGGTCCCCAGAACATCAGCTGAGTTTCTGGATTAATAGTCTCTCAATAATACCACAGTGGCCTGTGGCCTTCTACCTGAGGGGAAGAGAACTCCGCCCATTCCAGTTCAATTTTCATCCTAACAGATAGTCACTGACCTTCATTCCCTCAGCCAAGCATTGCTGGCTCTTAGTCTCCAGACACTGGGGATCCTGCAGAGTGTGTATTAAGCTCTCAGACAGTCTGAGGTACAGCTCAGTGACACTGGATGGCACAGTGGTTAGCACTGCTGCCTCCGCTCCAGGGACACGAGTTCGATTCCCGGCTTGGGTCACTGTCTGTGTGGAGTTTGCACATTCTCCCCGTGTCTGCGTGAGTTTCCTCCGGGTGCTCCGGTTTCCTCCCACAGCCCCAAGATGTGCGGGTTAGGTTGATTGGCCGTGGTAAATTGCCCCCAGGGCTGGGGATTAGCAGGGTAAATGTGTGGGGTTATAGAAATAGGGCCTGGGTGAGATTGGGGTCAGTACAGACTCGATGGGCTGAATAGCCTCCTTCTGCACTGTTGGGATCCTATGATTCTGTGAAACAGGTTCGATTCCAGCCTCGGGTGACTGTGTGGAGTTTGCACATTCGCCCTGTGTCTGTGTGGGTTTCCTCCGGGTGCTCCGGTTTCCTCCCACAGTCCAAAGATGTGCTGTTTAGGTGCATTGGCCATGGTAAATTGCCCCTTAGTGTCAGGGGGCTAGCAGGGTAAATATGTGGATAGGGCCTGGGTGGGATTGTCGGTGCAATGGCCCGAATGGCCGCCTTGTCCACTGTAGGGATTCTATGATTCTCGCACTCCCAGCAAAGGTCGGAGCCTGGAGGAGAGCAGCAGAGAAAAATCTAATTAAAATTGTAATTTTGTGATCGATAGAGAACAGAGTTGATCGGTTTTTGCAGGATGCATTTTTTTAAAGAAAAAGAAACACTCTCGTTTTGCTGCGGCTAAGTGGATCCTTACCTTTGAGGGTCGTGGGTTCAAATCCCTCTCCAGAGACCTGTGCACAGAAACCTAGGTGGACACTCGCATAGCAGTGCTGAGGGAGTGCTGCACTGTTGGAGATGCTGCCTTTCAGATGTTAAATGGAGACCCCATCAACCCCCTCAGGTCCCATCACCTGATCCCTTGGTTTTGTTTCTTGTTACTTACCCTGATTTCATGGCCATTATTTATTCCTCAATCAAGATCACCAATTAAAGCAGATCACCCAGCCATCGTGGCACTGCTGTTTGTGGGATCTTGCTGTGCACAAATTGGCTGCCGCGCTTGCTAAATTATGACATTTCAGTAAGTACTTCATTGGTAGTGACACGTTACAGGGTGCCACAGAACAGCAACATTCTTTTTGCAGTGAGCATTCTCGCCAGTAGATGTCAGTAAATTCCCTCCAAAAAGCGGACATTGGATTTATGAGGAGGTGCAGATGGGTGGGAGGTGACAGGATTCCCAACACAAACAAAGAGGTCAAATGGATATTGTGGGATTGCTCACTGAGTTAGCCAGTGTGAATCCACTTTCCAGCAATAACTCACCTGCTCGCAGCTCGGGAATACAGAGTTCCATTGATTATGCAATCTGGGCAACCTTTTCAAGATGTGAAGATGCTGGCGTTGGACTGGGGTAAGCATTTCAACCTTTTCAAATCATGGAATCCCTACAGTGCAGCAAAAGGCCATTCAGCCCATCAAGTCCGCACTGACTTTCCAAAAGAACATCCCACCCTGGCACTCTCCTCCGCTCTATCCCTGTAACCCCGCACATTTATCATGGCCAATCCACCTAACCTGCACATCTTTGGACTGTGGGAGGAAACTGAAGCACCCGGAGGAGTGCTCCGGGTGGGGGGTGGGGGTGGGGGGGGGGGGGGGGGGGAGGAGAATGTGCAAACTCTACACAGTTACCCAAAGCCAGAATCGAACCCGGGTCCCTGGGGCCGTGAGGCAAGAGTACTAACCATTGTGCCACCATGCGCCAATTGACAGGAGACATTTACCCAGGCAATCGCGTTAGAAATGATGGGCTGGAATGTCAACAGAAAGTTGATCACAGTGGAATTGTCCCTACCAGAGAACTCTACCGCAAACCCTACCATGGTCACAGACACGAGGCAAGCCTACCATTGTATGGTGATAGATCTCTGATACACTTCTGCCAGAGACCTGGAGACACCAGGCCAGCCCTCACCCCTGGACGGACAGATTATCTTGACACCATCACATTGCTGTCTATGGGATCCTGCTGTGCACAAATAGAATCACAGATCTGGTTTTTTTTCATTTATGGGGTGTGAGTATGGCTGGCTAGGTCAGCATTTATTGCCCATCCCTAATTGCCCTTATGGAGGCGACGGTGAGCTATCCTTTTGAACTGTTGCAGTACATGTGGAGTAGATACATCCACAGTGCTGTTAGAGAGCGAATTTTGGATTTGACCCAGCAACAGTGAAGGAATGATGGTATATTTATGTTACGGTGCAGAAGGAGACCATTTGGCCCATCATGTCTCCAAATGAGCATCATGATTAAGTGCCATTCCCCAGCTTTTTCCCCGTATCCCTGCACTTCGTTTCTATTCAAATAATCGTCTAATGCCTTCTTGAAAGCCTCGATTGAACTGCCTCCTCCACACTTCCAGGCAGTCCATTCAACACCCCAACCATTCGCTGTGTGGAAAAGTTCTGTCTCACATCAAACTTGCTGCTTTTGCAAATCACCTTAAATCTGTGCTCCCTCATTCTTGATCCTTTTACGAGCGGGAACAGTTTCTCTCTATCTACTCTATCCAGCTCCCTCATGATTTTGAACATTATCAAATCTCCTCTTAGCCTTCTTCTCTCCAAGGAGAACAGTCCCAACCTCTCCAATCTATCCTCATAACTGAAGTTTCTCATCCCTGGAACCATTCTGTAAACCTCTTCTGCACTCTCTCCAATGCGTTCACGTCCTTCCTATGGTGTGACGCCCAGAACTGTACACAATATTCCAGCCAAGATCTATCACACTGCCACATCTCCTAACATGTTGAACTTCTATATCATATTGGAGTACTGTGAACAGTACCTGACTCCATATTATAAATAGGATAGGGAGACGCTGGAGAAGGTGGGAAAAAAAATCCACTGGGGTGATACCAGAACTGAAGTTGTACCTAACAGGAAAGATTGAATAGACTAGGACTTTTTTCTCCAGGGACCTAGTTAAAGTCTTTAAGATTATGGATGAAGTTGGGAAGATTGAGGTGAAGAAGACATTTCCACTTCTAGGGGGAAACCCAAGGTAGAAATATGAGGTAGTGACTAATAAAGTTTTAGTTGGGAATTCAGGAGGAATTTCGTTAGCCAGGAAGTGGTCGATATCAGGGAGAGACTGGAATAGATGTGATTGATGGGAATCTAGATAAACACATGAGAGGTTTAGAAGGTTATGTTGATAAAGTGAGATGAGGAGGGAGCAATCTTGCATTGGGTATAAATGTCTGCATAGACCAAATGGGCTGAATAGCCTGACTCTGAGGTGCAGTGCAATACTATGTACTATACCACCTACATTAACAGCAGAGTATATAGGTACTTCATTGGCTGTGGAATACTTGGTTGGGTTAGTTACAGATGCAAGTTCTTTCTTAAGAATGCCTCAGAGACTGCGAGTGTTTGTTAACTGTGTTCTGGATGCATGTCAGTGTCTCCAGCTGAGGAGGGTAGGAGAGAAATGGTACCTGGGGCACGTAGAGAGACGAGTGATTACTGAGAATCAGAAATGTGGTGCCCAATGCCAGAATCTGCATTAACAATGATCAAAAGTTCCAAATATATAATGAATGAAAGATGCAGTAATGTTGATGAAAGAGTTTGGAACAGTCTTGATTTTAACCTGTGTCCGTGGAGATAAGAGAAGCATTTTCACATCCTGTCTCAGTTTTACTCTGCACTCACTGTGTGAAACAGGCTACCAATCCAATCTCTCACCTTTCACTTTTGCAGCACAGTAGCCTAAGATCGGGCCTATCAAAAGCCAAAAAGCTGGGCTTTTGGTGTCAGTGGGTAAGTTGTCTCATTGTTGGGACTAGGATCAAATGGAGGAACCATTGAGGATGGTCATCTCAGACTGGAGAGTTCAGCCAGGCTCACGCTAGTATTTAGCATCTCCAATGAGGGGTGAATGACTTCAACGAGGCCCATGAGGTTGGCCTTTTGGAGTATGGACTCCCTGATTGAGGTCTGCTTGAGCCATCTCGTGGAAATGCCCTCCGTGTTCTTTGCTACCGCACGGAGGTGTTTCCTGTATGGGCTTCTGCTGCACACCTTCTGCTACTGCGTCCTCAGCCGTCGCCCGGACGCACCTTGGCGGGCCACGCGGCGGAGGTCCCCATGGAGGTCCCTCTGCAGAGGGATCTCCCCCTTACTATCTTGGGGACCTGGGGTGGAGGGTGCTGCATGCAGCTGTCCCATACAATCGTAGGTTATATTGGTTCACAGGCGTGGCCTGTTTGCAACCTTGTGGAGTCCGTGGACCATGTCTATGTTCAATGTTATAGGCTGCACAACCTTTTCAATTCCCTCAAAAAGCTTTTATTGATGTTTTGTTTGCACTTCAGTCCCACGCTCCTAATCTACGGGCGCTGGTGCGGAGGGGGCGGGGAAGGAGGAGGACCTCATTAACCTGCTCCTGGGCCTAGCACGGCGTGCCATCAACAGGTCCAAGCAGCGGGCGATCAAGAGCATTGTCCAACCTGACTGCCTGCCCCTCTGCCGCGGTTATATTCGCAGCCAGGTGTCCCTGGAGAGGGAGCATCCGAGGGCACAGTTAACGCCTTCCATGCCCACCGGGCGCCGCAGGGACTGGGGTGTATTATTGACCCCTTTAATCACATTTTAATTTGATGTTTTAAGTTTCCTTTCCGCTTTGTCTTTTGTTTTGGGCGGTTCCCCTCCTTTTAGGGAGCTGCCCCTTTTAAATTGTCCCTGAGTTAATTTGATTTCGTTTATTTGGTTGGACACTAAAAGATGTCACTGATTGAGGTCATAATTGCCCAATCAGGGAGCCTCATCTGCATATAAAAATGGGAGTGTCAGAAATTCTGACACCTCCTGATGCTGACCTTGTACCTGAAGCACTCTGAGTGGAATAGAGTTTGTAAATAAAGGGAATCTGATGAAGGGACACTGGCTTCTGAGGAGTTATTTCACTCCAAGTCACTGTCACCATCCTTACTTGGAAACATATCGCCATTCCATCACTGTTGCTGGGTCTAAATCCTGCAAAACTCTCGCTGACAGCACTATGGGTGTACCTACACCACCAGGGACTGCGGCGGGTCAAGAAGGCAGCTCGCCACTCGCTTCTCACGGGGTAATTAGGGATGGGTAATAAATGCTGGCCTAGTCAGAAATGCCGACAAACCGTGAATGAATATATAAAAAATGTAGATTTTTTTCAAAAGACAAACAATGCTTCCTATGGTTTTTGTTTCCCATGTTTCTTGCTTGCAGGAGTGACCAAGCAAATAATATTGAATTACTGGTGACTCCAGGGTAATCCTGGAGGGTTGGCAGCCCTTATCCAAGATCCATAGGCACATACGCTTTTGAATGGGAAATGGTAAAACTCCAAACCAGGGGCAATCCTTTCCCTTTCTAGCCCAGATTGTCAAAGAGAATGGTCATGCCTCAAGCACAATCATCTGAATGGCTCTCAGCTGATTCAGAATTATGTGTGACCAAATATGGAATGCCTGTTGTGGAGTTCCTCTGGAGTGTGACAAAGGCATTGACCTCACTGAACTGGGATGACTCGCCAAACTACTACAGAACCTTGGATCCAGTTCATCATAAGGAGAGGGTTGGGTTTATGACAAAGCCAGACTTCAGCCCATTATCCCTGATGCAAGGAATGGAACCAGGTTACTGGACGTGAGCTAATACAGCTTTCCCCTGCAGGCAGGGATGGCTAAGAGGAGATTGGATAGAGGTTATTCAAAAACATGCATAGTTCATTATTTGTCCAGAGGAAATGGGTGCCAAGTGGCATTTATCGCCCATCCTTATTTGCCCCTGAGAAGATGGTGGTGAGCTGCTGCCTTGATTCGTTGCAGTCCACGTGCTGTAGATACACCCACAGTGTAGTTAGGGAGGGAGTCAGAAACCATAGAAATCATAGAAACCCTACAGTACAGAAAGAGGCCATTCGGCCCATCGAGTCTGCACCGACCACAATCCCACCCAGGCCCTACCCCCATGTCCCTACATATTTACCCGCTAATCCCACTAATCTACGCATCCCAGGACACTAAGGGGCAATTTTAGCATGGCCAATCAACCTAACCCGCACATCTTTGGACTGTGGGAGGAAACCGGAGCACCCGGAGCAAACCCACGCAGACACGAGGAGAATGTGCAAACTCCACACAGACAGTGACCCAAGCCAGGAATCGAACCCAGGTCCCTGGAGCTGTGAAGCAGCAGTGCTAACCACTGTGCTACCGTGCCGCCCCTCCAGAGGAGGGCCACTCCAGAGGAGTTCCAGGATTTTGACCCAGCGACAGTGAAGGAACATGGATATATTTCCAAGTCTGGATGGTGTGTGACTTGGAGGTGGGCCTTCCAGGTGGTAGTGTTCCCATGTGTCTGCTGCCCTTGTCCTTCTGGATGGTCGAGGTTGTGTGTTTGGAAGGTGCTGCTGAAGGCGAGTTGTTGCTAATTGTAGATGGTACACACTGCAGTCACTGTGCATTAATGTGGTGATTGAGGAAGTAAGGAGAAAGTGTTTCGGGGGCAGAAGGGCTGGAAATCAGAGAACATGGGTTGAAGGTGATAAAAAGGCAGAGGGGAGATGAGGAGCCAATTTACTTTTTATGATGTGGAGATGCCGGCATTGAACTGGGGTGGGCACAGTAAGAAGTCTCTCAATACCAGGTTAAAGTCCAAGTTTATTTGGAATCACGAGCTTTCAGAGTGCTGCTCCTTCATCAGGTGACCCTGATGAAGGAGCAGCGCTCCGAAAGCTCGGTGATTCCAAATAAACCTGTTGAACTTTAACTTGGTGTTATGAGACTTCTTAATTTACTTTTTAAGCAGAGCTGTACTGGCCCTTTGACAGAATTATCTAATTAATTCCAATCCCCCAGTCTTGGACAGAATTAATCTCAATCTCTCACTCTTTCCCCATTGCCCTGTAATTTCCCTTCCATTCACATATTTATTCAATTCCTTTTCTATGTTACCATTGAACCTGGTTCCACCCTGGTTCCAGGGAGTGCAGACAATTAAGCCATCTCCCACACTCATTATGGCCAGGGTATCGCAAGGGGCGGAGATGGCCTAGCGGTAATATCGCTGGACTATTCATCTAGGAACTCAACTAATGTTCTGCGGACCCAGGTTCGAATCCCACCACAGCAGATGGTGGAATTTGAACTCAATAAAAAATATCTGGAATTAAAAATCTACTGGTGACCATGAAACCGTTGTCGATTGTCGGGAGAATCCATCTGGTTCACTAATGTCCTTTAGGGAAGGAAATCTGCCTTTCTTACCCAGTCTGGCCTATATGTGACTCCAGAGCCACAGCAATGTTAGTTGACTCCCAACTGCCCTCTGAAATGGCCGAGCAAGACATTCAGTTCAAGGGGCAATTAGGGATGGGCAAGAAATGCTGGCCAGCCAGCGACGCCAATGTCCATGAATGAATAAAGAAAAGAACAAGACACTTTGTCGCTCCACCCTCTGTGCCAAATGATGGACAAATGGCCTCCTTCTGTGCTGTACCATTCTTTGATCCCTTGTGATGCATGGACGGCCACTGTCAAGTACTAATTTTTCTTTGAAGGTACATCAGGCCTTCCTCGGGCATGAGACCTTTGAGGCCGAGGTGATGGGTGGCATCAATGAACCAAAAGCCCTTGGCTGATTCTTGCCCTCTCAAGTCTCGGGGGAAGAGATTCATGTTTAGTTCCTCAGATGGGATCCAGCTACATCAGAACAATCCGGGGTTCAGAGCTGAATCTTTCCTGGTCAACTTGGCTCACAAAGTGACACACATACAAAAGGAGCTACAAAGCAGGAAACCCATTCACTTTATTCCCTGGATCTAATACTCCAGTGAGTTGGGAGAGAGGGAATCCCTTCCTCTAGTGGAAACAAGGAATAGACTGCTCCAATCACACACGGATTGCTAAGATATTCCATTATTAGCATTTTAATATGACAATGAACAATGGCCAAGGAAGGTGCTGAGGGAAAGGAAGTTCATTTCAGAACATGTAATCACTAGGTAGTGGAGAACTTGAGTATTGCTGAGAAAAGAGACATTCCGTCAAAGCTTTTCATCTTGCACTCATCAGAACATACACAAGAATACCAAATTTCCAAGGGAGAAACAACTTAAACTGCTTGAGATAAGGGTGCCGATTGATGGCAAGTCAACTATGATTGGTCAAGGTGTTTCCATGGAGAACGCACCAGGGAGCTACTATCCCTGAATTAAACAAAGGTCTGTGGGAACAATAGTCCCCCCATGATGTATTCTCCATGGCAGTGCCTCCACCAATCAGAGCCAACTTGCCAACCAATCAGCACCCTTTTCTTGTGCAACGTAGGTTGTTTCTCCTTTTGAAATTTGGTATTCTGCTGAGTGCAAAATGAAAAGTTTTGACAACATGCCTCTTTTTTTGGCAGTGCACATTTCGGAACCCCTGATGCAAGTCATTTGAGCAGGTACGGCAGAAAGGAAAAAACTGAGAGAAGGGGTTAGCGAATTACCAGGGTGCCCAAAAGTTCATCTGTTATAGCAGCTCTGGCAAAGAAAGACCATTCCCAGAAATAAAAAGAGTGAAGTCCAGGAAGGGAAGGGAAGAGTTGACGATGGAAAGCATGGGGATGAAATATGAGAAGCTCATTCACAACATTTCAGGTCAGATTGAAAACAGGAAGAAGAACCGTGTGGCACGGTGGCACAGTGGTTAGCACTGCTGCCTCACAGCTCCAGGGACCCGGGTTCAATTCCCGGCTTGGGTCACTGTCTGTGTGGAGTTTGCACATTCTCCCCGTGTCTGCGTGGGTTTCCACCGGGTACTCTGGATTCCTCCCGCACTCCAACGATGTACGGGTTAGGTGCATTGGCCATGCTAAATTGACCCTTAGTGTCTCGGGATGCGTAGGTTAGAGGGATTGACTGGGTAAATATGTGGGGTTACAGGATAGGGATTGTTGTCGGCACAGACACGATGGGCCGAATGGCCTCCTTCTGTACTGTAGGGATTCTATGATTCTAACAAACACAGTGGAATGAAATACAGGATGAATTTAGCAAGGGGATTTGGGAAAGATTGGAACCAGCGTCAACAGGAGAGTGACGTAAAATGAACAGCCAATTAGTTAACCCTCATTTAACACACAGTTCAGATCAAATGTCACTAGTGGCTGTAAACACCAGAACCTTTACTATAAACCAACCTCTGCCTCCGCTACTGTAACAGAACAGAGGACATGGCCAGAGATTAAGGATGAGATGGTACATTCTTCAGAATGCAGAGTTAAAATCCAGTAATTGGTTGTACCTGTCACCACATAATGTAAATACAAGCAACATCTATGTGGTGTCCATTGATAGACACTGTTGAAGTTACAGGAAGCACTCTCAGAACTGTTGATGATTAAAAGTCATACGAGGTTAAGTATGGCATACCGATTGGGAAATTTCTATAGGCTGTGAGAGAAAGGCATTGGCCTCTCTGAATAGGCATGACTCACCAAAGTAATACAGAATTATTTGATGCAGTTCATAACAAGGAGAGGAATGTGTTTTGACCGACACAACCGTGTTGCAAAGGGTTGGCAGACAAAGTCTGCTGGGTCTGAAATAATTCCTATCCGTTCATTGCCCAATAAATGGAAAGGAAGAACTTGTATTCTTAAAGTTCCGTCCATGACCTCAAATGCACCAAAACATTTTACAGCAAATCATGTCCGTTGAAGTACAGTCCCTGTTGTAAACAGATGCGGAGATGCCAGCGTTGGACTGGGGTAAACACAGTAAGAAGTTTAACAACACCTGGTGTTGTTAAACTTCTTACTGTGTAAACAGATGCACCATAGAAAGCATTATTTCTGGTTGTATCACAGTTTGGTTTGGCTCCTGCTCTGTCCAAAACCGCAAGAAACTACGAAGGGTCATGAATGAAGCCCAGTCCATCACGCCAACCTGCCTCCCACCCATTGACACTTCCCACTGCATCGGAAAAGCAGCCAGCATAAAACTAAGGACCCCATGCACCCCGGACATACTCTCTTCCACCTTCTTCCGTCGGGAAAAAGATACAAAAGTCTGAGGACATGTACCAAGCGTCTTTTGAACGGACCTATCTTGCATTAAGTTGATCTTACTCTATACCCTAGCTATGACTGTAACACTACATTCTGCACCCTCTCCTTTCCTTCTCTGTGTACGGTATGCTTTGTATAGTGTACAAGAAACAATACTTTTCACTGTATGCTAGTACATGTGACGATAATAAATCCGATCAAATCAAAATCAGATAAAGCTCTTCCAGACAGCAATCTGACACTGATCAGATCACTTTTTTTTAGTAAAGTGAGTTGAGGGATAAATATTGGCTAGGACACCAGTTCTTTTTTCCCATCCACGAGATATGGATGTTATCGAGAAGGTTAGGACTTGTTGCCCATCCCTAAGTGTCCTTGGGAATGTGGCTCCCTTGGCCATTTCAGAAGGCGGTTAAAAGTCAAACCCATTGCTGTGGGCCTGGAGTCACATGTAGGCCAGACCAGGTAAGGACAGCAGATTTCTTTCCCTAAAGGATAATAGTGAACAATCTGATGGTCTCAGGGTTACCATTACTGACACTAGGCATGGGGCTTTTAATCACCCGTGAGGAGGCGAGGGGTGAGAATAGGTACAGGCTGTTTTGAGAATAGCGCTCTGGGATGTCGGTGTTCTGGATGTACTGGAGTAATCAAATCGGGGGGTGGGTGGGGTTTACCTGAGAGCCAGCTGTCTCCTTCACTGAGGGGAGCCATTAATTTGTGCTTTTTTCTGAGGAAAGAGTTATTCCGCAAGGGTTTGAGGAGGAATTTCTTCAGCCAGAGAGTGGTGAATCTGTGGAACTCTTTGGCACAGAAGGCTGTGGAGGCCAGGTCATTGAGCGTTTTAAGACAGAGATAGCTTCTTGATTAATAAGGGGATCAGGGGTTATGGGGAAAAGGCAGGAGAATGGGGATGAGAAAAATATCAGCCATGATTGAACGGTGGAGCAGACTCGATGGGCCGAGTGGCCTAATTCTGCTCCTAGATCTTATGGTCCTTATGGTCTTGGGGTTTTTCTGCCTCAGATGGGCAGCAGCATTTAGTTAACTACAAGGCCTCTCCTTGACACAGTGAAGATGTTGGTCCCCTGGTGCATTTGCCTCCTCTATTCAACAAGGCCCCATCATGGCTTCTGCCGGCCTTTGATGATCGCGCTGTGTTGTCAGCCCTCCACCTCCTGGTGATGCTCGTCTCTGGCCCACTTCAGGCCTCCGCATATGAAGATTTCTTCAGGTGAGCAATGCAGACTTGGCATGCGGTCAGAACCCAGAAACAGTCCAGGTCTCAGGTTCCTTACCCTGGGTTGAAAATCAAATCCATAGAGTTTTATTCCAGATTTCTTCAATTAACTGAATTTCAACTCCCCAAACTGCTGTGGTGGGATTGGAACTCACATCTCCACAACATTTATCCAAACCGCAAGATTATTAGTCCCAGTAACGTAACCACTGCACCACCATTCCGGTAAATGCAAGTCGCAGCTGTTGAGTAACCTTGATGAATCATGGAATCCCGACAGAGCAGAAGGAGGCCATTCGGCCCATCGATTCTGCACCGACCACAATCCCACCCAGCCCCTATTTGTACAATGAACAATTAAATGCCAACTTTGTAATAGATAATAACTGGTTATGAAACTCTTTTAAAAGGTCCAGTTCCTAGTAAAAGATTAGTCCCTCTTAGGCAGCAATGGATATTCAGTCATCAATAGACCTTTCTCGTGCAGGGCGGCAGCTAAGGAGATCTTGTCGTCCAGATTTCCAGCCCCACATATTTACCCTGCTCGACCCCCTGATACTGAGGGGCAATTTAGCATAGCCAATCCACCTAACCCGCACATCTTTGGAGTGTGGAAGGGAACCCACACAGACACGGGGAGAATGTGAAAACTCCACACAGATGGTGAACCTGGATCCCTGGCACTGTGCCACCGTGCAGCCCTCAAGGGGCAGCTGGGTCACACAGAGACAAAGACTTTGGCACCAACATTAGAATCTTGCAGATTCAGTTGTAACATTCAAAAGGGAATTGGATATAAACTTTAAATGGAGAGCTTATTGAGCTGGCGGGGGTGCGGGGGGGGGGGGGGGGTGGGGGGGATGTGAGGCTGAATAATAGCTCTTTCAAAGAACTAGCTTAGATACTATGGGCCAAATGGCCTCCTTCTGCGCTGTAAGATTCTATGACCCAAGTTAATAGGTGTTTAATGTTGCCTTTAGTTTTTTTTTAACTGATGCAAAGTTATTGGTCTGACTCACTGGTATATGTGAAAGGTCGTCACATTCACCATCCTGACACTGGGAGATACTGAACCAACAGCAAAGGGAGTGGGGGGGGGGGGGGGGGGGGGGGTGGTGAGTGAGGATTAATCACAGTTAGTCACAATGCAGGGATACATCCTGCCAGTAGCCAGGTGAGGAACAGCTTTGCTGGGATGTTGGCTGCATTTCAACCACTGGCTCTATCTGCCGCAAGACAACACCATCTCACATTTATATAGCACCCTTTAGTAGGTATAACAGGGACAGAAATGTCACATAAAGAGATACGAAGACAAGTGAGCAAAACATCTGGTCAATAGAGGTAGGCATGGACAGCCAAAGAGATGGCCACCAAGGATGGACCAAATGAAGCTGGGAATGCGCTCGATCAATACATGAGGAAATGAGGGAAAGTTAAGATATCAAATGACATCTCATGGTATGTCATTCTGAAGAAAATCCAGTCCAACCTGGAACAAAATTGAAGCTTATGGGAATTAGTGGAAAGTGCTTTTGCCTCTTGAGTCATAGAATCCCTACAGTGAAGAAGGAGGCCATTTGGCCCATCGAGCACGTACCGACAACAATCCCATCCAGGCCCCATTCCCTTAACCCTATGTATTTACCCTGCTAATCCCTCGGAAATTAAGGGGCAATTTAGCACGGCCAATCCACCTAACCTGCGCATCTTTGGAGTGTGGGAGGAAACCGCAGCACCCAGAGGAAACTCACACAGACAAAGGGAGAATGTGCAAACTCCACACAGTCAGCCGAGGCCAGAATTGAACCCGGGTCCCTGGCACTGTGAATCAGCAGTGCCAACCACTGTGCCACCATGCTGCCTCAGCAGTCTAACTGTTGTTCGTTCAAGTCCCACTCCAGAAACTTGCGGACAAAAATAAGCATGCTGCAGTCATGATGGAGTGCTGCACTGTTGAGATGTTGTCTTTCGAGTAGGATTATGACAAGGCCCCAAGCTAAAGACTGGAAATATCTGGTAAGTCCAACAGCATCAGTGAAGACAGATGTTACAGTTGATGACCCTTCATCACAACTATCCCTCTGTGATTTCTGGGGTATGTAACAGATCCTACAGTGTTATTTTGAAGAATTGGGCGGCACGGTGACACAGTGGTTAGCACTGCTGCCTCACAGCACAGTAAGAAGTCTCACAACACCAGGTTAAAGTTGTTGTGAGACTTCTTACCGCGCTTACCCCAGTCCAACGCCAGCATCTCCACATCATGGCTACCATCGACGCCTCACAGCACCAGGGATCCGGGTTTGATTCCCGGCTTGGGTCACTGTCTATGTAGAGTTTGCACATTCTCCCAGTGTCTGCGTTGCCTCCAGGTGCTCCAGTTTCCTCCCACAGTCCAAAGATATGAAGGTTAGGTGGATTGGCCATGGTAAATAGCCCCTTTAGTGTGAGGGGGTTTAGCAGGGTAAATGCGCAGGGGTATAGGGATAGGGCCTGGGTGGGATTGTTATTGGTGCAAATTCGATGGGCCAAATGGCCTCCTTCTGCACTGTAGGGATTCTATAAGAGCAGTGGGGTTGTTCCTGGGTGAACTGACTTATATTTATTCCTCAATAAACATTGAAAAAATGCCTCATTGTTAATTCTTTGCTGTTGTTGGATTTGCTGTTTGAAAATTGGCTGCAACATTACTCACATTGCAACAGTCACTGCACTTCCAGGAAGTGTTTCTTGGGCAATGGAGTGTTTTGCAATGCAGGCACTATATAAATGCAGGTTCTTGCTTTAATGTAAAGTGGGTGTGAGGTTGTGATATCGCGGCATCTACTCGGCGGTAACAGGCTGGGACTTGATCTCAAATTCCAGTTTAGATATTTACCAAGAGCTTTGCCTGAGTTTACAAAAGAGACTGAGAGTTTAACCCAGCCCTTCAAAGGAATTTCAAAATAGATAATCGAACTGTAATTAGTGGGAGGAGACTAACTAATTAGAATCTGGAGCAGGGACAACCTCAACAACCCTTAAACTGACGCTAATATTTTAAAAAAATACCTCCAGGAGTGTTGCAAGTATGGGCGGCACGGTGGCGCAGTGGTTAACACTGCTGCCTCACAACGCCAGGGAGCTGGATTCAATTCCCAGCCTCGGGTCACTGTCTGTGTGGAGTTTGCACATTCTCTCTGTGTCTGCGTGGGTTTCCTCCGGGTGCTCCGGTTTCTTCCCACAGTCCAGAGATGTGCGGGTTAGGTGGATTGGCCATGCTAAATAGTCCCTTAATGTCAGGGAGACTAGCATGGGGTTATCAGGTAAGGACTGGGTGGGATTGTGGTCGGTGCAGACCCAATGGGCCGAATGGCCTCCATCTGCACTTTTCGATTCTATGATCTAAGTATCTGTAAAATATCAAGAGTTGAGTAAAACAGGCAGGGCTTTGAAGTGCAACATTTACTTCCTGTGACATGTTTCCTGTACTGTAAATAACACTGTGGGGATAATATTCACTGAAAACCTTGGGCACTTAAGAGGAAAGGAGGTGACCAAAATGGTGGCTAAACACTGGTTTACCCCATGTTTAACACAAGACACCATCATGGTAAAGGAGTTGAAGTGGAGATGCCGGCGTTGGACTGGGGTAAACACAGTAAGAAGTTTAACAACACCAGGTTAAAGTCCAACAGGTTTATTTGGTAGCAAAAGCCACACAAGCTTTCGGAGCTCCAAGACCCTTCTTCAGGTGAGTGGGAATTCTGTTCACAAACAGAGCATATAAAGACACAAACTCAATTTACATGAATAATGGTTGGAATGTGAATACTTACAACTAATCAAGATTGTGTCTTACATGCTCTGTTTGTGAACAGAATTCCCACTCACCTGAAGAAGGGGCTTGGAGCTCCAAAAGCTTGTGTGGCTTTTGCTACCAAATAAACCTGTTGGACTTTAACCTGGTGTTGTTCAACTTCTTAAAGGAGTTGAAGACAGTGCTAGAAATCGCTGCCTAGAGGTGCTTTAAATAGTTAATCGCTTAAAATTCCCGCGACAGGTCATTAAAGAGGCTGCACTGCATATTGCTGGCTAGTGTTTCAATGAATGCCAACTCCTTACAGCAACCAGCCAGGAAAAAGGTTGATATGGGCTACAGAAAGGGATCTTTCAGCAGCACCTTTAAACACATTGAGAGACTTTCTGGGACATTTTATCAAGATTTCATTAACACTCAAGCAACAATGATCTGGAAAGTTCTCTGAGGATTTTACCTAAAGAGGGTGAGTGCTGTGTTACTCCAGATTACTGGACACCTTGTAGGAATTAACGGGAGAATGGACATTTATTTTTTTATTCATTCGGGAGATATGGACATCGCTGGCTGGGTCACCATTTATTGCTCTGAACTGAGTGGCTTGCTAGGCCATTTCGGAGGGCAGTTGAGAGTCAACCACATTGCAGTGGCTCTGGAGTCACATGTAGGTCAGACCAGGTAAGGACGGCAGATTTCCTTCCCTAAAGGACATCAGTGAACCAGATGGGTTTTTCCAACAATCGGCAATGGTTTCGAAGTCATCAGAAGATTCTTAACTCCAGATATTTTTTATTGAATTCAAATTCCACCAACTGCTGTGGCGGGATTCGAACCCAGGTCCCCAGAACATTAGCTGAGTTTCTGGATTAATAGTCTTTTAGCGATAATACCACTAGGCCATCGCCTCCCCAGTTAGGGGTCCTCTTTGGCCTGGACAAGGAATGGGAGGAGGACATGGGGCCAAACAGTAATGCACCAACTGTTACCGGAGAGGGGGATAGGAGGACAAGGTGTACTCCTCCCCTCTTCCTCCACCAGGACCACCACCTTGCCACATCCGAGAGCCTTATCCCCCTTTCTTTCGGTCCCTAAGCCAAGCTGCAAAGTGCCACACTGTGCCAGCCAGTGCACTCCTCACTTTCAGTGGTGTGAGGGATCCACACACACTGCTCCAGGAGAAATTGGGCGCCATCTTACCACCCGTTCACACCAGGCTCCCGCTGCAGAGAGGTCAGAGAATTTGGCGGCAGCCAAATCTCCGTTCACTGCAGCGGGATGGGAAAATCCCGCTGGCCTGTACAGTGGTAAGATTATCCTTTACCAAGATGGCCTTTGTGTCCAATCAGCGCTTTAGTGTTAAACCTGTAGGTGTCCCCAGAACAAGTATAAATTATGGTAAGCAGCAAAACTGTGGACCAAAACTGTGTGCAAAATTTGGACTTCCAAACAGGTGTGTCTTATTAGAATTACATCTATTTACTGCCTTTATATCGAGCTCTCCATGACCACCGATGTCTCAAAACTCATTTTTGTAATTGACAGAATGTGGTGTCGTCGGCTAGGCCAGTATTTATTGCCCATCCCTAATTGCCCTTGAGAAGGTGGTGGTGAGCTTCTTCATTGAAACGCTGCAGTCCGTGTGATGTAGGTACACCCACTGTGCTACCAGGGAGGGAGCTCCAGGATTTTGGCCCAGTGAAAGAATGGCCGATATATTTCTATGTCAGGACAGTGAGTCAAGAGGGGAACTTCCCGGTGGTGGTGTTCCCATGTGTCTGCTGCCTTTGCCCTTCTGGATGGGAGGGGGGTGGTGGGTTTGGAAGGTGCTGCTGAGGGAACCTTGGTGAGTTTCTGCAGTGCATCTTCTCAGGCAATGGAAGTGCTTTTCGAAGTCCAGTTACTGTTGTAATGTATGAAACACGGCAGTCAGTTTGTACACAGCAAGCTCCCAGATACAGCAATGGTGAGAATGATTGGTTGGTCTGATTCTGTGGTCCTGATTGAAGGAAAACTATTGGCCAGAGCATCAAAGATGAACCCCCCCCCCTTGCGTTTTGAAATAGGGAACCATGGGATCTTTTACACCCACCTGATGATGGAGCCAGGGGCTGGGGGGTGGGTTGTCCGGCGTGGGGTTCTTGGTTTAACATCTCATCAGAAAGACAGCACCTCCGACTGTGCAACACTCCCTCAGTACAGCACTGGAGTGTCAGCGTGCGACTATGTACTCAAGCCGTGAATTGGGCTTAAACCAGGAACCTTGTGACTTAGTGGTGAGAAAGGCCACCAAAGGCACAGCGGTTACCACTGCTGTCTCACAGTGCCAGGGACCCGGGTTCGATTCCAGCTTTGGGTCACCGTCAGTGTGGAGTTTGCACGTTCTCCCAGTGTCTGCGTGGGTTTCCTCCGGGTGCTCCGGTTTCCCTCCCACCCTCCAAAGATGTGCGAATTAGGTGGATTGGCTGTGATAAATTGCCCCTCAGTGTCAGGGGGACTAGCTAGGGTAAATGTCCGGGGTTATGGGGATAGGGTGTGTGTGTGGTTGTGGTTGGTGCAGATTTGATGGGCCGAATGGCCTCCTTCTGCACTGTAGGGATTCTATGAACTGAGCCACAACTAACGCCATTTGGGCAGAATGACCCTGTGTAACTTAAGGAGACCTCTTAGTTGTTAAATAAATGTCCAGTTCATCAGGTATTAGTGTCACACTCCATGTGCGAGGCTGCATAAAATAAAAATACTATTTGTCATGCCCACCACTTTGCCCCGAATTCTCCTCCAGCTTTTTCATGATTTCTGTGGCAACTCGATGGTACCAGCTCTGAAACCCAGCCAGATCCTGATCTGACCTCCCCATACTTGGACTTTTTGACCAGCGTAACTAAATGAGAATTACACTGGGTAGCCTGGCATATTCAGTCCCCTCCCTCGCCTGTGGGCTATCCAGGCCAATTGTACTGCTTGTATTATCATCGTGAGATCAGCACAGACAAATGACCTTGAGCTGCTGACGGGAGGAGGGAAATGACATTCTCTCTCCTAATCAGTCCAGTGCCTATCAAGCAGCCTACTGACACTCACGGATGAAGAATGACCACTCGGGTCAGGTCCAACAGGGCACCCAGTATCTGCGTAATTGCAACGCCGAGCGCAACACGTCAGGGAAAAGGGAGAGAAAATGGGAATAAAGCAAACTGGGAGCAGAAAAATAGATCATAGACGCTGCTTATCACTAAAACCAGTAACTGGAGGAATGATACAGACCAGACATGTACATCTGAGTGTGGAGAAGGTGATTAATCAAATACTTTATCTAAGACACTGACTTAATGTTTCACCCTCAGGGTTTAAAGACAGACCCACCATCACTTTCTCAACTGAATGATTTCTGACTAAGCAAAACATCCTTCGCCCCTCCAGCCCGCAATGTTTCTGTGTAAACGATGTGTTGAGGGCATCATCAGATGGGGCTGACTCACTGGGGTCAAGAGCATGGGAAACAGAGTTCAAATGTGAGATTGATGGCAAACACCGGGGTTATGAGTATGCTTCAGCTGACAATAATTCAGTTCTGTCGCAATGTCGCCATGAGTCACAGCCACTCGCCCTTTAAACAAAGGTGATGTACACTAGCCACCAATGTAAGCAGAAAGAAAGGATGGGGTGGAGGGGGAGATTCTCCCAGGCGGAGACTCAAGTGGAGGGCATTGCATGGGGCTTACCGCTGGGCACCGCGGCCTCCGCGAGTCTTCAAGCACCGGATTTCCGGTGCAGTCAACTCCACGCCAGAAATCGGCGCGGAGCTGAATAATTAATGTAAATTCTAATTTTAATCCATCATCCATATGATTAGCAGGCCCGGGACTGAAGTCTCCGCGCCCACTCGCGTCTCCTCTCCTGCCAGGGAGTGGTTCACTCCAGCAGGGTTTAGTATAGCTCCCAACTTGCGGGGAGCTGGCAGCCTTACCCCGCTGGAGGCCATTGAGGCCCCCCCAGAGGGTCGGGGGCCTGGGGGAGGTGCCCCCTGGGCATTGCCACCTTGGCAGTGCCAACCTGGGCCTCCTGGCAATGCCCAAGGTGCAAAGTGGCACTGCCCACTGGGCATGGGGCAGTGCCAAGGGAATGGGGCTCCATGGGGGTGGGGCCTAATGAGGGTAGGACCTAATGGTGGCAGGGCCTCTGGATGGGAGATGGGTGGGGGTGGGGGGGGTGTCTCACTGCCGTTGTGGGATGGGGGGGGGGAGGATCAGGGCTGCCAGTGGGGTGGGGGGGGGGGGAGATTGAGGCGGGCCTGTGGTGGTGGTGGGGGGTCAAGACGTGCCCCGACATGTTTGCGGGACCAGTGATCGGACTGGGGGGGGGGGGGGGGGGGGTTGCATAGCCAGCATTGCTGGGGTCACGGGACTGGCCAGCAATCGGGAGGCTGGCAGAGCGGAGTTACTGCGCATGCGCCGATCTCGGCACTGACAGATTGGCACCTGCGCAATGGCCCACTCAGCACTATGCTGCCGGCCTCTCCAGCGGGAATAGGCCCCGTCCCCTGGTTTCTGGAGTGAATCATGCTCGGGCACTCTGCAGTGGGGGAGATTCATTTTGAAACTCCGGCTGAGAAAAACAGCAGGATTTACTCCAGTTTTTACGTGAATTCAACACTTAGAATTTTTTGGGGAGAATCGCCCCCAGGATGTTTCAGTCAGTGGAACAGAGAAGCTGGAGGGGGCCATTGAGCCCCTCAAGCCTGTTCCCATATTCAATTCATCTGTGGTTGGCCTGTTTTTTTTATTCATTTGTGGGACATGGGCGTCGCTGGCTGGCCAGCATTTATTGCCCATCCCTAGTTGCCCTTGGAGGGCAGTTGAGAGTCAACCACATTGCTGTGGCTCTGGAGTGAAATGTAGGCCAGACCAGGTAAGGACAGCAGATTTCCTTCCCTGAAGGACATGAGTGAACCAGATGAGCTTTTCCAACAATCAATTCATAGTCATCAGCAGATTCTTAATTGGAGATTTTTTTTAGTGAATTCAAATTCCACCATCTGCTGTGGTGGGATTCGAACACCTGGGTCCCCAGAGAATTGGCTGAGTTTCTGGATTAATAGTCCAGCGATAATACCACTAGGCCATCGCCTTTCCTGTTTAAACTGTAAAAACCAGGCCAGGTATCATCCAGAATGGAGGGAAGTGAATTATACGGACTATTCATAGATACTTTACAGCATCCAATCCAGAGTGGACTCCAATTTTGGACATTGTACCTTGGGAGAGATGTATCAGGTGGAAAGTAGCAGAGCAAAGATTCACCGGAATGATAGGGCCGAAAGGTTTAAATTAAGTTATGAGAAGTTTCTATAATCTTGGTTGCTGTAATAACTTGGAAGGCAATTCATTGTGACTTCAACTTACAACGGGTTTATTACCAACAATATTTTATATATATATATATATACAAACAAGGGTTCATCAGAATTGCAAATACTCTCTTCCCCTCCCTGGCTCCAACTGAGGTTCCTTTCAAACCCAAGATACACGCCCTTGCTCCCAATTGGCTCAACTTCCCACGCTGCCTCTTCATAGGATCCGGCCCGATCACATGGCCCTCAGGGGTAGCCCTCTTAAAGGGACCACGCCACCACAGTTGCATTCCAGTGAATCTGAAAGTTTGAGGGGGTGTGATATGGAGTGGGAACAAAGGCTTTCATGGAGTACCTACAAAGAAACTATTTGTCCTGGGGGGCGGGGGGGGGGGGCGCGCGGAGGAGGGGGCGGGGGGGGGGGGCGGAGGGGGGGGGCGGAGGGGGGGGCGGGGGGGAGGTGCGGGGGGGGGGGCGGAGGGGGGGGGGTGGCGGAGGGGGGGGGGGTGGCGGAGGGGGGGGCGGGGGGGGGGCGGGGGGGGAATCGAAAATAAGCGCTATTCAAATTCGAGTTAGCCTTGAGGGAAATTCGAAAGTACTTTTTCACTCAAAGTGTTTTGGGAACCTAGAACCCTTTTCCTTAAAAGAAGGTCAGTTGGAGCGCTAGATTTAGAGAATGTCATCAAGGATCATGGAGCAAGAGTTAATGGATCGAATCCTAGTACGAATCAGTCCTAATTGAATGAAGGAACAGGTTCAAGGGGCTGAATGGCCTCCTTCGGTTCTTATATTCAAAGTAATTCATTCCGTGTAAAGCACATCAAAGTGTGTCTGAGAGACATAATCAGGTATTTATAAGCATTTCCTTTCTTATTATTGGCTCTCACCTCTCCTAACACTCTTTATAGTTATCCTCAACTGACTTTTGCAGAACTCTCAATTCCGACTGCTGTTTGTTTCCTTGTATCATTTATAAAATAAATGTTTATGAGCAGAAGGAATTTAAGACTCAAAGGTCGAAACCCCTCGACACTGCCCCATTGAAAACCGAGGGAGCATATTTGCGCCAAAGCAAATACTAAAAATATTTTCAACGTCTCTTCCCAGAACGCAGTATATGAAGGCATGTGTTGTTCCATACACATCTCTAATTCTTCTTCTGATTTATGAAGGCTGGATTTGCAAGATGCCTGTTTCCCCAGCACAGTGTCTCACTCAGCGAGGGGCCAGATCAACCAAGGAATCAGGTGCAGGAATGGAAGCATCTGATTGGATCAATAATTGGATTGATCGGGTGTGCTTTGAATTGGACACGTGTGTGAAGCTCTCTCTAATCTGCACTCCCATTCGACAAGACATTGGTCCTACAATGAACCTCTTGAAATACATCATTGGCTTTGCGACACAACTTGGAACATGCCAAGAAATTCGGTGTTAAAAGTTAAACTCTGGGTTTAGCCCCAATGGTTTTGGTTATTAAATGACAGCTCCGCGTACTGTCGTAAATGTGAGTCCTTGTGGGAAAATTCCCTTGAGGCATCTGAAAAGGACATCTACTCTCATTTTTTAAAAATGGCTGAAAATGGAGAGGATTGCTATCAGGTAATACACACAGCAAACCAAAACAGGAAAAAGAAAAGCAAAGACTTTCTATCCATTACTAAAGGTTTTGGGTGGAATTTTCCTGTCCTGCCCACCACAGGAATCGTAATGGGCGGGGGCAGAACATACAAAGATCTGTTGATTTTGGGCGTGAATTTCCAGCCTTGGGGCAAGCGCAGCTGGAAAATCCCACCCTTTGTGTCTTTCTGGTTGTGTCACAGTTACTTCCAGTGTCATGCCTATCCATCACGTCTGTAAAATGTCCATAGAATCATAGAATCCCCACAGTGAAGAAGGAGGCCATTCGGCCCATCAAATCTGCACTGATTCTCTGACAGAGCATCTTATCCAGGCCTGTCCCCAACCCTGTCCCCCTAACCCTATGTACTTACCTGTTTGTCCCCCAAACCTATGCATCATGGGACACTAAGGGGCAATTTATCATGGCCAATCTACCCAACCTGCACATCTTTGGACTGTGGGAGGAAACCAGAGCACCCAGAGGAAACCCACGCAAACATGTGGAGAATGTGCAAACTCCACACACACAATGACCCAAGGCTGGAATTGAACCTAGGTCCAGGTTAGGTAAACTAATGAAAATATGTTGGGTAAACAGGAATGCGTTGCAAATACATTGAATAAAGACTTGGGGGATGGTGTAGTATATCTGTCTGGCAAAGAACGGGTTAATGGGGGACTGGGTAGAGCACCACTCACAATATGATGTAAAGGAGCACATGACCTGAGCCAAGAAAGGTAGTCTAGTACTGAACAGAGACCTGTGTAGAGGCAAGCATGGAGGAAACTCTTAACTTAGACTTTATACTGCATGTGCCAGATTCTCCAACCTCACTGGTTAACCAGAATTCTCTGCTCCCGCGCAGTGAACGGAGCATTTTTCACCACTGGGACCAGTGAATGCAGCACAGGGCAAAGGTTAAACATGGGCCTGTCTTAGTTAGAATGTTCCATTATCACATAATATGATGCAATTAACCCACTCAGGCGTCAATGAAGCCAAAAAGCAAACGTAAAGAAAATTGCAAAAGTGCAGGGTATGTAGCAAACAGAGCATTACTTGGATGTAGAACGGCTGCAGAATTCTGAGGTGCAGAGGGATCTGGATGTTTTGGTACATGAGTCACAAAAGGTTAGTATGCAGATACAGCAAGTCATTAAGAAGGCAAATGGAATACTATCCTTTATTATGAGAGGAATTGAACATAAATGCAAGGATAGAGAAAGCTGGAAAACTTTGTATGTCCAGCCTCCCATCCATTGACTTTGTCTACACTTCCCGCTGCCTCAGAAAAGCAGCCACCATAATTAAGGATCTCATGCACCCCGGACATTCTCTCTTCCACCTTCTTCCATCGGGAAAAAAATACAAAAGTCTGAGGTCATGTACCAACCGACTCAAGAACCGCTCCTTCCCTGCTGTCATCAGACCTCGCACTAAGTTGATCTTTCTCTACATCCTAGCTATGACTGTAACAGTCCATTCTGCACTCTTGCCTTTCCTCCTCTATGAACGGTATGCTTTGTCTGTATAGCGCGCAAGAAACAATACTTTTCACTGTATGTTAATACATGTGACAATAATAAATCAAATCAAAAATTAAATCAGTATCTGTAGGGAGAGAAAATAGAGTAAATGTTTCATCAGAACTAAAGACAGGGAAAATGCTTTGCTCTCATGCCCACATGTCTGTCCTTGGCCTGCTGCAATGCTCCAGTGAAGCCCAATGCAAACTGGAGGAACAGCAGCTCATCAGCACACTTTCTGCTTGTATCACAGCTTGGTATGGCTCCTGCTCTGACCAAGACCGCAAGAAACTACAAAGAGTCATGAACGAAGCCCAGTCCAACATGCAAACCAGCTTCCCATCCATTGACTCTGTCTACACTTCCCACTGCCTCGGAAAAGCAGCCAGCATAATCAAGGCTCCTACGCACCCGAACATACTCTCTTCCACCTTCTTCCATTGAGAAAAAAATACAATAGTCTGAAAACACAAACCAACTGAAACAAGAACAATTTCTTCCCTGCTGCCATCAACTTATGAATGGACCTACCTGATATTAAGTTGATCTTTCTCTACACACTAGCTTTGACTGCAACACTATATTCTGCACGCTCTCCTTTCCTTCTCCCCATGTACTCTATGTACAGTATGCTTTGTCTGCATAGTGCACAAGAAACAATACTTTTCACTGTATACTAATACATGTGACAATAGTAAATCAAATCATCTCCTGGTTAGGCACGTTACATTCCTGAGGACTCAACACTGAGTTCAACAACTTTAAACTGTGACGTTTCTCCTCCATCTTAAACCTCAGTGATAGGAAAACTATTGGAAGCAATTCTGTGAAACAGAATTATTCTGTATTTGGAGAGGTAGAACATAGAACATAGAACATTACAGCGCAGTACAGGCCCTTCGGCCCTCGATGTTGCGCCGACCCAGTGGTACCAATCTAAAACCCCTCTAATCTACACTATTCCAATATCATCCATATGGTTATCCAATAACCACTTGAACGCTCTCAACGTTGACGAGTCCACCACTGCTGCAGGCAGGGCATTCCACGCCCTTACTACTCTCTGAGTAAAGAACCTACCTCTAACATCTGTCCTATATCTCTCACCCCTCAATTTAAAGCTATGTCCCCTCGTGCTAGCCAACACCATCCAAGGAAAAAGGCTCTCACTATCCACCCTATCTAATCCTCTGATCATCTTGTATGCCTCTATTAAGTCACCTCTTAACCTTCTTCTCTCTAACGAAAACAACCTCAAGCCTCTCAGCCTTTCCTCATACGATTTTCCCACCATACCAGGCAACATCCTGGTAAATCTCCTCTGCACCCTTTCCAACACTTCCACATCTTTCCTATAATGCGGCGACCAGAACTGTACGCAATACTCCAAATGCGGCTGCACCAAAGTTTTGTACAGTTGCAGCATGACCTCCTGGCTCCGAAACTCAATCCCTCTACCAATAAAAGCTAACACACCGTACGCCTTCTTAACAACCCTATCAACCTGGGTGCCAACTTTCAGGGATCTATGCACATGGACACCCAGATCCCTCTGTTCATCCACACTACCAAGTATCTTACCATTAGCCCAGTACTCTGTATTCCTGTTACTCCTTCCAAAGTGAATCACCTCACACTTTTCCGCATTAAACTCCATTTGCCACCTCTCAGCCCAGCTCTGCAGCTTATCTATGTCCCTCTGTAACCTGCCACTTCCCTCCGCACTGTCTACAACTCCACCGACTTTAGTGTCATCCGCAAATTTACGAATCCATCCTTCCACGCCCTCATCCAAGTCATTAATAAAAATGACAAACAGCAGTGACCCCAAAACAGATCCTTGCGGTACACCACTAGTAACTGAACTCCAGGATGAATATTTCCCATCAACCACCACCCTCTGTTTTCTTACAGCTAGCCAATTCCTGATCCAAACCACTAAATCACCCTCAATCCCATGTGTCCGTATTTTCTGCAAAAGCTTACCATGGGGAACCTTATCAAACGCTTTGCTGAAATCCATATACACCACATCAACCGCTTTACCCTCATCCACCTCTTTGGTCACCTTCTCAAAGAACTCAATAAGGTTTGTGAGGCACGACCTACCCTTCACAAAACCGTGCTGACTATCCCTAATCAAATTATTCCTTTCTAGGAGATTATAAATCCTATCTCTTATAATCCTTTCCAATACTTTGCCCACAACAGAAGTAAGGCTCACCGGTCTATAATTACCAGTCACCGGTCTATAATTACCAGTCACCGGTCTATAGTTACCAGGTAGGGATTAATCGTGAACAGTCAGCATGGTTTTGTTAAGGAGAGGTCATGTCTGACCTACTTGACTGAATCTTTTGAAGAGGTAACCAGACGTGTAGATGAAGGCAATGCATTTGATGTGATCTACTTGGATTTCAGCAAGGCTTTTGACAAGGTCCCACATGGAAGACTGACAGCGAAATCCATAGGATCCAGGGAAATTTTGCAAATTGGAGCCAGAATTGGCTGAGAAGCAGGAAGCAGAGGGTAATGGTCGAGGCGTGTTTTTTGGACTGGAAGGCTATGTCCAGTAGGGTCCTGCTCAACACAAACAGATCAGCCATAATCTTATCGAATGAGGGAGCAGGTTTGAGGGCTGAATGGCCCACTCCGACAGGTATTTTGTATGTCTGTAAGCAATCAATTCACATGCAAACCCTTGGTCATCTGCCTTCATCCTTCATCCCATTGACACCCTGTCCAATCTGTCCTTGGCCTGCAATGCTAATCCAATGAAGCTCAACACAAGCTCGAGGGACAGCTCCTCACCTTCTATTGGAACTTTCCAGCCTTCTGGCCTCAAAATTGAAGTCAACAACTTTAGATGTTGATCAAAACTCCCATTTCCTCAGACAATGGATGTTAGTAATATTTCTGCTGTAATCTTTTAACCTCCAGAGTAGACCCATCTTTAATTACTTTACTTGTCTCACTATCAATCCCTATTTAATTTGCACCGTCACCCCCTTTGTCATTTCTGCTCTCCTGTCTTCCACATTCGTGACCTTGCAATATACTCGTCTCTCCTTCCTTCCCTGCTTCGCTACTCCCTTACAAACCGCAAAATCTCTAACTTCTGGTCATAATGATAGGTCATCCACCTGAAAACTTGAATGGGGTTTTCCAGCCCTTCCAACCGGTGGGATCTTCCAGTCTCGCCGACGTCCACCATGGTGGGTTCCCCAGCAGTGGAATCACGCAAAACACCATGAGACATCGGTGGGACTGGAAGATGCCATCAGAAAACATGGCGCAATGGTTATTGGGTGGGGGGGGGTGGTCAAGATTTGTGTTAAGCTTCATTGGAACATTTTGATTTGATTTGATTTGATTTATTATTGTCACATGTATTAACATTGAGTGAAAAGTATTGTTTCTTGTACGCTATACAGACAAAGCATACTGTTCACAGAGAAGGAAACGAGAGGATGCAGAATGTGGTGTTACAGTCATAGCTAGGGTGTAGAGAAAGATCAACTCAATGCAAGGTAGGTCCATTCAAAAGTCTGACGGCAGCAGGAAAGAAGCTGTTCTTGAGTCGGTTGGTACGCAAATTCAGACTTTGTATCTTTTTCCCGAAGAAAGAAAGTGGAAGAGAGAATGTCCGGGGTGTGTGGGGTCCTTAATTATGCTGGCTGCTTTGCCAAGGCAGCAGGAAGTGTAGACAGAGTCAATGGATGGGAGGCTGGTTTGCGTGATGGATTGGGCTTCATTCACAACCTTTTGTAGTTCCTTGCGGTCTTGGGCAGAGCAGGAGGCATACCAAGCTGTGATACAACCAGAAAGAATGCTTTCTATGGTGCATCTGTAAAAGTTGCATCACAACAGGTGGAGGACAGAGTGGGAATGGGATGAAGCGTTGCAAGCGACCAGAAGCCTGAGGATCCTTGGAGTTTTATTTGAGATTTCGAGCATTTGCAGTATTTTGTTGAGGAAGTTCTGGAATGACCTGCACATTGTGAAGGGTGAATAGCTTCTTCATTATTCACAGATTAGAGCTGTCTAGAGCTAGCTTTCATTACCCTAGAATTACTGAGGCAGACTTTCATTTGATAATTGAAGGGCAACTGAAAGAAGGAAGAAAGGGGTTGTGTTTCTGAAATGTTTTTTTCAGATGAACCCTAAGTGCTTTACTGCCAATGGGTTATTGTTGGAATGTCACCACTGCTTTTGTGGACCATTTTCAAGAAAATAGTTTTGCTTTTGTGTCCTTCATAGTTTCTGAATGTTTCAATGCAGCCAATGGAGCACTTTAAAGATATAATGTAGGAAACACAGCAGATAATTTGAGCACAGCAAGATTTCTGAAAGAACAATGTTAATGTTTTTTAAGTTTAAAGTTTTATTTTATTGGTTTTACAAGTAGGCTTACATTAACACTGCAATGAAGTTACTGTGAAAATCCCCTCGTCGCCACACTCCAGCGCCTTGTTCGGGTACACTGAAAGCGAATTTAGCATGGCCAATCCATCTAACCAGTGCGTCTTACAGACTGTGGGAGGAAACCTGGAGGAAACCCATGCAGACACGGGGAGAATGTACAGACTCCACATAGAACATAGAACATAGAACATAGAAAGCCACAGCACAAACAGGCCCTTCGGCCCACAAGTTGCGCTGATCATATCCCTCCTCTAGGCCTATCTACAGCCCTCAATCCCATTAAATCCCATGTACTCATCCAGAAGTCTCTTAAAAGACCCCAACGAGTTTGCCTCCACCACCACTGACGTCAGCCGATTCCACTCACCCACCACCCTCTGAGTGAAAAACTTACCTCTGACATCTCCTCTGTACCTACCCCCCAGCACCTTAAACCTGTGTCCTCTCGTAGCAACCATTTCAGCCCTTGGAAATAGCCTCTGAGAGTCTACCCTATCCAGACCTCTCAACATCTTGTAAACCTCTATCAGGTCACCTCTCATCCTTCGTCTCTCCAGGGAGAAGAGAACAAGCTCCCTCAACCTATCCTCATAAGGCATGCCCCCCAATCCAGGCAACATCCTTGTAAATCTCCTCTGCACCCTTTCAATGGCTTCAACATCTTTCCTGTAATGAGGTGACCAGAACTGCGCGCAGTACTCCAAGTGGGGTCTAACCAGGGTCCTATAAAGCTGCAGCATTATCTCCCGACTCCTAAACTCAATCCCTCGATTAATGAAGGCTAGTACGCCGTACGCCTTCTTGACCGCATCCTCCACCTGCGAGGCCGATTTAAGAGTCCTATGGACCCGGACCCCAAGGTCCTTCTGATCCTCTACACTGCTAAGAATGGTACCCTTCATATTATACTGCTGCTTCATCCCATTGGATCTGCCAAAATGGATCACTACACACTTATCCGGGTTGAAGTCCATCTGCCACTTCTCCGCCCAGTCTTGCATTCTATCTATGTCTCGCTGCAACTTCTGACATCCCTCCAAACTATCCACAACACCACCTACCTTGGTGTCGTCAGCAAACTTACCAACCCATCCCTCCACTTCCTCATCCAGGTCATTTATGAAAATGACAAACAGCAAGGGTCCCAGAACAGATCCCTGGGGCACTCCACTGGTCACTGACCTCCATGCAGAGAAAGACCCCTCCACAGCCACTCTCTGCCTAGACAGTGACCCAAGCTGGGAATCGAACCCAGGTCCCTGGCGCTGTGAGACAGCGGTGCAATGACCGGATGAGCAGGTGAGGTTTGGCTTTAACATTCCATTCCAAGATGGTACCTCTGTCTGTGCAGTTCTCCATCAATACAGCACTAAAGAGATAAATATAGTTCAGGAAACGAGGGAGAAGGCTCCAGCTCTTCTTCAAAATAGTGCCACAGGATCCTGATGTATATTCAAGAGAGGAGGTGGGGTTTCAGTTTCAAAGAATCATAGAATCCCTCCAGTGCAGAAGAGGCCATTCAGCCCCATCGAGTCTGCACCAACAGAGCATCTCACTCATGCCCTCTCCCCTGCCCTATCCCCATAACCTCACATATTTACCATGCTAATCCCCCTAACCTACAAATCTTTATACACTAAGGGACAATTTACCATGGCCAGTCCACCCAACCAGCACATCTTTGGCCTGTGGCTCAGGTCCCTTGTGTTCGACTTGAATTCATGGTCTTCTGCCTTGGAGACACTCGTGGTACCCATGGATGACACACGACCGTACAACAGCTAACGGCGAACGCAAAAACTTCCCATCATCAGCCTCACTACTCAGCAGATATGGCCAGACCTGTGAGGACCCAGCGGACTCGCAACTGACACCAGAGTGAACCCTCCTGCGACAGCTTAACACAGGGAGTTGGCTTCGGTATCATTGACTTATAGAGCTCAACACCCTAACCACATCTGTGTCTCTGGGAAGTGTTACCGGAAAGCAACGGGCAGTGCCTGAACCTTCCCCATCTTTGCCCAGAGGTTACTGATTTCAGTTAAGGCACTATAATTCTAGCCAAAGCAAGCTGACTCAACATAGTCATCGAGTAAATCTGGAACCTCCATTATTTCCATTGTATTAACTCCGCAGCTGTGTTTTTATTCATCCATGGGACATGGACGTCGTTGGCTGGCCAGCATTTATTGCCCATCCCTAGTTGCCCTGAACTGAGTGGCTTGAAAGGCCATTCGGCCCACCACATTGACTTGCATGTAGGCCAGACCTGGTAAGGACAGCAGATTTCTTTCCCTCAAGAACATTCGTGAACCAGATGGGTTTTTTCGACAATCAACAATGATTTCATGGTCATTAGTAGATTCTTAATTCTTAATAGTTTTATTGAATTCAAATTCCACCAATTGCTGTGGCAGGATTTGAAACAAGGTCCTCAGGACATTAGTTGAGTTTCTGGATTAATAGCCCAGTGATAACACTACTAGGCCATCGTCTCCCACATGGAACCCTGAGGCATCTGACAGAGCATCTCACCCAGGCCCTCTCCCCTGCCCTATCCCCATAACCTCACATATTTACCATGTTAATCCCCCTAACCTACACATCTTTGGACACTAAGGGGCAATTTACCATGGCCAATCCACCTAACCAGCACATCTTTGTACTGTGGCTAGTGTTTCATTGTTAGAACATAGAACAGTACAGCACAGAACAGACCCTTCGGCCCACGATGTTGTGCCGAGCTTTATCTGAAACCAAGATCAAGCTATCCCACTCCCTATCATCCTGGTGTGCTTCATGTGCCTATCCAATAACCGCTTAAATGTTCCTAAAGTGTCTGACTCCACTATCACTGCAGGCAGTCCATTCCACACCCCAACCACTCTCTGCGTAAAGAACCTACCTCTGATATCCTTCCTGTATCTCCCACCACGAACCCTATAGTTATGCCCCCTTGTAATAGCTCCATCCACCCGAGGAAATAGTCTTTGAACGTTCACTCTATCTATCCCCTTCATCATTTTATAAACCTCTATTAAGTCTCCCCTCAGCCTCCTCCGCTCCAGAGAGAACAGCCCTAGCTCCCACAACCTTTCCTCATAAGACCTACCCTCCAAACCAGGCAGCATCCTGGTAAATCTCCTCTGCACTCTTTCCAGCGCTTCCACATCCTTCCTATAGTGAGGTGACCAGAACTGCACACAATACTCCAAATGTGGTCTCACCAAGGTCCTGTACAGTTGCAGGATAACCCCACGGCTCTTAAACTCCAACCCCCTGTTAATAAAAGCTAACACACTATAGGCCTTCTTCACAGCTCTATCCACTTGAGTGGCAACCTTTAGAGATCTGTGGATATGAACCCCAAGATCTCTCTGTTCCTCCACAGTCTTCAGAACCCTACCTTTGACCCTGTAATCCACATTTAAATTAGTCCTACCAAAATGAATCACCTCACATTTATCAGGGTTAAACTCCATTTGCCATTTTTCAGCCCAGCTTTGCATCCTATCTCTGTCTCTTTGCAGCCTACAACAGCCCTCCACCTCATCCACTACTCCACCAATCTTGGTGTCATCAGCAAATTTACTGATCCACTCTTCAGCCCCCTCCTCTAAGTCATTAATAAAAATCACAAAGAGCAGAGGACCAAGCACCGATCCCTGCGGCACTCCGCTAGCAACCTGCCTCCAATCCGAAAATTTTCCATCCACCACCACCCTCTGTCTTCGATCAGACAGCCAGTTACCTATCCAATCGGCCAACTTTCCCTCTATCCCACACCTCCTCACTTTCATCATAAGCCGACCATGGGGGACCTTATCAAACGCCTTACTAAAATCCATGTATATGACATCAACTGCCCTACCTTCATCAACACACTTAATTACCTCCTCAAAAAATTCTATCAAATTTGTGAGGCACGACTTGCCCTTCACGAATCCATGCTGACTATCCCAGATTAATCCGCATCTTTCTAAATGGTCGTAAATCCCATCTCTAAGGACCTTTTCCATCAATTTACCAACCACCGAAGTAAGACTAACCGGTCTATAATTGTTAAAGTCTATTATTGACCTTTTAAAGAACGATATTTACGTTTTGTTGAGGTCTAACGTAGCAGGATTGGGCTGGAATCACATCCCCTCATCTCCTCCTATTCCCTTCAGAGCACTTGTATCCCTTTAAGAGGGCCCCAAGAGTAGCACTTAGCTCACACATGAAAAATAGATATTGAAAAAAGAAATAAATACCTGCATTTGCATAGCACCTTTCCTGACCTCCTGACATCCCAAAAAGTTTTTCAACCACTTTACTTTTGGGACATAGTCAATGCTCTGATGTAGGAATTGCGGGAGTTAATTTTTACACAGCAAGATCCCACAAATAGCATTCAGACAAAGACCAGATCTATTTTAATAAAATTTGGAAGGAAAGCAGCCAACTTGAATTCCCCTGCACTTCCAAGTGCAAAGCAGGTTCACCAGGATGTTGCCTGGTCTCAAGGGCATTGATTATGAGGAGAGGTTGAATAAACTAAGATTGTTTTCACTGGAAAGATGAAGGCTGAGGGGAGACCTGATAGAGGGTCTACAAAATTATGAGAGGCACAGACAGGGTGGATAGTCAGAGGCTTTTTCTCAGGGTGGAAGTGTCAGTTACAAGGGGTCACAGGTTCAAGGTGAGAGGGGGAAAATTTAAGGGAGATGTGCGGGGGAAGTTTTTCATGCAGAGAGTGGTGGGTGCCTGGAACGCACTGCCAGAGGAGGTGGTGGAGGCAGGCACATTAGCAACATTTAAGAGGCATCTGGATGGGTACATGAATAGGGAGGGAATGGAGGGATACGGACCGAGTAAGGGCAGAAGGTTTTTTTTGTTTAGACAGAGCATTATGATCGGCACAGGCTTGGAGGGCCGAAGGGCCTGTTCCTGTGCTGTATTTTTGTTTGTTCTTTGTTCTCTGTTCCTCAACGTTGGAACCTGGGGATCTGAGCTGTCAAACTGAGGGTTCAGGCGGAGTTAAAAACCTCATGTGAAGGGCATCACCTCCTACAGAGGTGATGGGATCATGGGCCCGCGTTTCTGGTACGGGATAGGAACACTGGCCCTCCTGCCTCACGTGTAGAGCTGCTCCACATGGAGTGTGTTCACGAGGCGGCTGGACATAGTACTTGGGGCGAATGGGATCAAAGGTTATGGGGAGAAAGCAGGATTAGGCTATTGAGTTGGATGATCAGCCATGATCATAATGAATGGCGGAGCAGGCTCAAAGGGCCAAATGGCCTCCTCCTGCTCCTATCTTCTATGTTTCTATGTAAGCCACAGCCAACACCACTGGGTAAGTACCAAGGGAAATGATGGGACTGTCCCCCACAGCTGGTCAAGCAGGGTGGAACTGTAGGCGCCGTCCCTCAAAACAAATCCATCACGCAAACCAGCCTCCCATCCATTGACTCTGTCTACACTTCCCGCTGCCTCGGCAAAGCAGCCAGCATAATCAAGGACCCCACGCACACGGAAACATTCTCTCTTCCACCTTCTTCCTTTGGGAAAAAGAAACAAAAGTCTGAAGTCACGTAACAACCGACTCAAGAACAGCTTCTTCCCTGCTGCTGTCAGACTTTTGAATGGACTTACTTTGCATTAAGTTGATCTTTCTCTACGCCCTAGCTAGGACTGTAACACTACATTCTGCACTCTCTCCTTTCCTTCTCTATGAACGGTATGCTTTGTCTGTACTTTTCACTGTATGTTAATACATGTGACAACAATAAATCAAATCAAATCAAAAATGACAGAAAATGTATAAAAATAAGTATATCAATGCGCGTTGCCAAATAATTAAGTTATTTTATTGAGGGTAGATAAGGGTGATCAGGTCTTTTTAAACCCATCCACTTACATTGTTAAAAATCACCCGATGGAAAATTACCAACAAAAAGATGGGAAAATTAATTTTAATTTCTTTGGCACTTGGTTTCTGTCTGGAACTACAGAAATGTGGCAAAAGGAAAGGCAAGGAATGAAAGTTTGTGTATGAAAAGAGAAAAGAGGATGTGGTGTGTGAATTTACTGGCATTTAGGCCCAGTGGCCACAAAGCATAGTGAGTGTGGAGCTGATAGAGGAGCAGCTGCTGTGTAAACAGTATCAACGCTGGAGAGAGAGAGGCAGAAATAACTCCGGCATCCCCTTGACACAAACAGAAGAAGAAACTTGAAAGGCTCCTGAAGAAAAAAAAACCCGCAATGACTAAAACACAAATCAGAATGGATGTGCAGTGTGTGACGTTTAACTGCAGTGAGGCAACATCTATAAGATCAGGGTGAGGAGAACTTAAAACAACCACTTCTGCTCCAGCTAAAATACATCAACAGAAATAGATCAGCTTTTAGCTTAAGTGACGTTTCTATTGGTGAGTAATGCTAAATTCTTTATTTGAACACCATTAAAGGGTAGGATGATTTCCTGGCATTTAGAATCATTTTAACTCGAGCAATCGTTAACTTTCCTCTGTGCGTGTGTGTTTGTGTGTGCATCTTAACCACTGTTTATTTAACTAATGCTTACAGGAAGTCTTTTTTTTTTAGAAGATTTATAGCTTGTTTTTTTTCTTTCTGTTCCATCAACCAACTGGGCTTAAACCGTAAGTGTTTCTCTCTTTTTAAACGTGCCTAAAGCCAAATAGACATTTATCAGCTTGACTCAGCACTTCCTGCCCTGAGTTCAAAGCCCACTCAGAGACCTGCACCCATAATCTCGGCTGTTACTCTGGGGTAGTACCGAGGGAGAGCTGCACTGTCAGGGTTGGCGTCCGTCAGAGGAGATGTTAAACCAAGGCCCCATCTGCCCTCTCAGATGGACGTAAATGATCTAAACTGATAGTCCAGGGCAATCCTAGCTTATTAGAGTTTCCTGTCCCACACAGTACTAACTTCAAGCAACACTCAAGGCGGGATTTTCTGGCCATGCTCGCCCCAAGACCAGAAAATCCCGCCTGAGGTCAACGGATCTTTGCATGGTCCTCCCGTGGCGAGCGGGTTGGGAAAATTCCACCCTCTATCTCTTTTGGAGCTGTTTCCAGAGTAACAACAACAACTTGCATTTATATAGCACCTTCGACATTGCAAAATTTCCTAAGGCGCTTCACAGGAACAATTAGCGGAAACATTTGTCACCAAGTCACATAAGGAGATAGTAGATCAGTTGACCATAAGCTTGGTTAAAGAGGAAGGTTTTATGGAGCGTCTTAAGGGAGGGAGGCAGATAGCAAGAGAGCGCAGAGATTTCAAACACTTGTAGGGCTGGAGTGTGTACTGTGTACAGTTTTGATCTCCTTACTTGAGGAAGGATATACTGGCACTGGAAGGGGTGCAGAGGAGATTCACTAGGTTGATTCCGGAGTTGAGAGGGTTGGCTTATGAGGAGAGACTGAGTAGACTGGGGCTATACTCATTGGAATTCAGAATAATGAGAGGAGATCTTATAGAAACATACATTATGAAGGGAATAGGTAAGATCGAAGCAGAGAGGTTGTTTCCACTGGCAGGTGAAACTAGAACGAGGTGGCATGGCCTCAAAATAAGGGGGAGCAGATTTAGGACTGAGTTGAGGAGGAACTTCTTTACCCAAAGGGTTGTGAACCTGTGGAATTCCTTGCCCAGTGAAGCAGTTGAGGCTCCCTTGTTGAATGTTTTTAAGGCAAGGATAGATACATTTTTGAACAGGAAAGAAATTAAGGATTATGGTGAGCGGGCGGGTAAGTGGAGCTGAGTCCACAAAAAGATCAGCCGTGATCTTATTGAATGGCGGAGCAGGCTCGAGGGGTCAAATAGCCTACTCCTGCTTCTAGTTCTTATGTTCTTATTGAGGACATTACAGAGAGAGAGAGAGGTATTTTGAAACAAAGAATGTGGTTTTTAAAATGGAGGAGTTGGAAGATGGGAAGGTATTGTCGGTCAGTGAGCACAAGAATGATGGGTGGATTGGATTTGGCGTGAGTTAGGACAAGGGCAACAGAGTTTTGGATGACCTCAGGTTTATGAAGAGTGGAAGATGGGAGACCACCCACGTGGTCACGAACTAGTCAAGTCTGGAGATAACATGGTTGTGGATAAAGATTTGTGCAGCAGGTGAGCTGAGGCAGGGTGAAGCCAGATGAAGTTATGGGAGTGGAAGAAGCCAGTCTTGGAGCAGATATGAAGCTCATCTCCAGTTCTCTGCATATCCAGTGAGGTGCTGGCTCCTGATCAATGAACAACACCAGATGGTAACTTTAGACAGGCTCAGAATGGTCTTTAACTTGTGTCCCAACCTTGGATGCCAATTCCTTTGAAAAGCAGAACATTCCGACTTGGAGAAGTCATTTCACATTGCTGAAATCCACATCGGAATCATTTCTAAGCTTGTTTAGTCCAGTGAGAAAACAAAAAGTCTCCGATGGTGGGAACAGGACAAATCGTAGAACCATAGAAACTAAAAGCACGTAAAGAGGCCATTCAGCCCATCACACTCTGTGCAGACTCTTTGAAGGAGCAGTTGTGCTTAGTCCAACACCCAATGCTTTCTGTCCTTTAACACATTAATTCTTCATCCTCAAGTACCTGTCCAACCCTCTTATAAAATGATTTAATGAAACAGTGTCCAGATAACTCTCTGAGTAAAAACAATTTCTCCTTATCTCTCCCCAAGATCCTATGCCACTAATTTTAAATCTATGCTTTCTGGTTATTGATACAGCTGCCAGATTTTGTCTTTATTTACATTCTCAAAATCCTTCATGATCTCTATCAAGTCACCTCTTAACATTTGTTGTTCTAAGGAGAACAATCCTAATGATTCAAACCTATCCTCAGAACTAAAGTTCCTCATGCCAGGCAAAATCCGAATCAATCTCTCCCTCTCTCTCTCTCCCTCTCTCTCCATCTTTCCCACTCACACTCTCTCTCGCTCCTTTCTCTTTCTCTCTCTCCTCAGCACGGTGGCACAGTGGTTAGCACTGCTGCCTTCCAGCACCAGGGACCCGGGTTCAGTTCCAGTCTTAGGTCACTGTCTGTGTAGAGTTTGCACGTTCTCCCCATGTCTGCGTGGGTTTCCTCCGGGTGCTCTTGTTTCCTCCCACACTCCAAGGATGTGCAGGTTAAATTGCCCCTTAGTGTCCTAAGGGTGTGTAGGTTAGGGGGATCAGTAGGGTAAATCCGTTGGGTTATGGGGATAGGCAGGAGTAAGATGCTCTGTTGGAGAGTCAGTGCAGACTCGATGGGCTGAATGGCCTCTTTCTGCACTGTAGGGATTCTATGATGCTCTCTACCATTTCTGATGTCTTACGAAGACCAAGAAGGGTGAACGTTCCTCCCAATGCAGTTATGTGTAATGTGTGCATGATCAATTAATGACAAGGGGTGCTAGAGGTGTGGAACTCTCTTCCACAAATGGCAGTTGATGCCAGATTAGTTGCTATCTTTAAATCTGAGATTGATAAATTTTTGTTAAGCAAAGGCATTAAGGGATATGGGCCAAAGACAGGTGTATAGAGTGAGGCCACAGATCACGGCACGGTGGCACAGTGGTTCGCACTGCTGCCTCACAATGCCAGGGACCCGGGTTTGATTCCTGGCTTGGATCTGTGTGGAGTTTGCACGTTCCCCCCATGTCTGCCTGGGTTTCCTCCAGATGCTCCGATTTCCTCCCACAGTCCAAAGATGTGCGGATTAGGTGGATTGGCCATGCCCCTAAGCGTCAGGGGGACTAGCTAGGGTAAATGCATGGGGTTATGGGGTTAGGGTCTGGGTGGGATTGTGCATTGGCCATGCTAAATTCTCCCTCAGTGTACCCAAACAGGTGCTGGAGTGTGGCGACTAGGGGATTTTCACAGTAACTTCATTGCAGTGTTAATGTAAGCCTACTTGTGACACTAATAAATAAATTTTAAATTTTAAAACTTTATCGCATTAAATGGTGGAACAGGCTCGATGGGCTGAATGGCCTACTCCTGTTCCTATGTTCCTGTGACTGAAAATTGATTTTTTAAAAATTAAATCTTGGCT
Organism: Mustelus asterias; assembly: GCF_964213995.1. Taxonomy (NCBI): domain Eukaryota; kingdom Metazoa; phylum Chordata; class Chondrichthyes; order Carcharhiniformes; family Triakidae; genus Mustelus; species Mustelus asterias. The sequence continues at coordinate 6,477,402 of NC_135824.1, forward strand.
GCAGATCTCAATAAAAACAATAATTTATATTGTACCCATCACATAACAGAACAACTCGATGTCGACAAAGAGTGAAGTAGACGATAAGTTAAGGAAAATGAACAAAGAAGTATATTTTCAGGAGAAAGGATCAAAGGTCACAAAGAGATTTGTCAGTTCATGATAGCTGAATGTTATGACCCTGATTGCGAAATCGGTGAAGGGGGAATGTACATTAGACAAGAGTTGAGAGAGAAAAGGGTAAAAGATTGGATTAAAGAACATACGAATTAGCAGCAGGAGAAATCCCATTTGACCCTTTGAGCATAGAATCCTTTCAGTGCAGGAGGAGGCCATTTGGCCCACCAAGCCTGCACCAACATCTATCCCACCCAGGCCCTATCCCCATAACCCTATGTATTTATCCTGCTAATCCCCCGACATGAAGGGGCAATTTATCATGGCCTATCAACCTAACTTGCACATCTTTGGAGTGTTGGGGGAAACTGGAGTACCCAGAAGAAACCCATGCAGACACGGGGAGAATGACATACACACTCCATACAGTCGCCCGAGGTCGGAATTGAACCCGGGTCCCTGGCGCTGTGGGGCTGCAGTGCTAACCATTGTGCTACCGTTACACCATTCAATAAAATCATGGCTGATCTGTTCGTGGCCACTTTCCTGCGTGCAGGCTATAACCCTGGACTTTCTCGTAGATCAAACATCTGCCTAACTCAAACTTGGATATATTCAAAGGATCAGAGAGAGATGGAGAGATGAGGGCAGTGTGAGCCCATGAATTTCAGGGCAACAAGGATTATGAATTCAGGGGATTAGGGAGCTCGCAGAGACAAGGGGAGGCATGTATTATGGACTTTGTGTGGCCTGGGAATTCATATTAAGCCTATTTTTGCAATCAACACAGGTTCCAACAGAATGAACCCACGGCGACCAAGATAGAAATGAAACATTTACATTAATGGGGAGATGGTGGCATAGTGAGTAACACCACTGAACTAGTAATCCAGGAACCCAGTTTAATGCTCTGGGAATTGAGTTCAAATCCCACCATGCCATCTGGTGGAATTTAAATTTAATTAATGAAAATAACCTGGAATTGAAAGCTAGATTCAGCAATGGTGATTATGAAACTATCATTGAAAAAAATCCATCTGGTTCCCTAGGGGCAGCACCGTGGCACAGTGGTTAGCACTGCTGCCTCACAACGCCAGGGACCTGGATTCGATTCCCGGCTTGGGTCACTGTCTGTGTGGAGTTTGCACGTTCTCCCCGTGTCTGCGTGGGTTTCCTCCAGGTGTTCCGGTTTCCTCCCACAGTCTAAAAGGCGTGCTGGTTAGGGTGCATTGACCCGAGTGTGGCAACTAGGGGAATTTCACAGTAACTTCATTGCAGTGTTAGCCTTACTTGTGACTAATAAATGAACTTTAACTTTAAACTTTAATGCCCTTTGGGGAAGAGAATCTACCTTCCTTACCTGGTCTGCCCTACATGTGACTCCAGACCCACAGCAATGTGATTGACTCATTACCACCCTCTGCATATGGCCACTCAGTCCAAGGGAGTTGGGGATGGACTGGATATATGGCATATATTCCCACTCAGTCCAAGGGAGTTAGGGATGGACAACAAATCCTGCCTTGCCGGTGACGTCCACATCACATGAAAGAATAAAAAGGTTAGGGAGAAATAACCGAACTGAAATCTTCCGGGAGTATTCTCTTTATTTAGAAAAAATGGCAATAGTCAGAATCTTGGAGATAAAAATGATTGCGCAGTTACATTAATAAAAGGAAGAGTGGGCAAGAGAGAGCATTCATCTCAAAGCCACACAGTGGCCAAGATTGAGGTCACCTGTGTAGATTGCCTTTCACATTGCACAACAGTGGTGAGTAATGGCTTTACAAAAGGCCAAAGATGTCCATTCTTTGATACATCAAATCTTTCTTCTGTCCATTTAAAGAAAGCCTTTTGCTTTTGCGAAGTCTTAATCATGGAGCGGGGGAGGACACACTGAGGCACAACGTGGATTTTTTTTTCAAATTCATCTGTAACCCTGATTAGATCTGAAATGCAATAAAGTAGTCACTTTAACTCCCTTAAAAGCGGTCCATTACAGTTCTTTGAATTTACATTTAGAAATTTGATCAAATAACCTGCCCGCTGAGGTCTTGACCACTTTGTTTAGATGTTCCCCTGCGCACATCTCCAGTATTTATTGAAACTGCCTCCAGTCAGGCAAAGAGTTGTCTGTGTGATAGATCTTGCATGATTATGAAGCATGCTAAGGGCCTAGATGTCTCTCACTTTCATCTGAGCACTTTGTTGGAATATTAGAGCCATTATTTAAGATAGACACTGAGAAAGTCAGTGGGAAAACCAGGAGAAACTTCTTTACCCAGAGTGTGGTGAGAATGTAGACTTTGCTACCACAAGGACTAGTTTGAGATCACTAGTATAAATACATTTATGCATGGATTTTCCCCTCAATTCCTCAGGTGGGTGTTCAGCAAGTAAGAAAACAAATGGTTCAGAATCTAGGTTGATGTAATCACATGCGTGACGTTAAGCCAAATCTCCACCTGTACAACCAATTGCAAATACTGCTTCAGGAGTCAGTGTTGGAGGGGTGAATGGAGGCATTATGGCTTTGCCCCGCGCCCACTTGTCCTGAAGGTAGTTGACTTTGTTCTTCTCAAATGACAAAATCCCTCAATGACAGGGGCATCTCTATTTGGGTCTGTCCAAAGGTTGTTTTTCCCACGTATTACAATCCAGCTTGCAATCTCTGAGGTTGGCTTTCTGAACATCTAAGTTTGAGATGATCTGCGATGCAAGTTCCTGCGCTCAGCTGGCTGTAGAGGGGAAATCTAAGGGGAAGCTGGATGAATCATGAGAGCGAAAGGCCAGAAGGATATGCTTTGTCCCTATGCAAACACCCCCATCCCCCATAGGGCCAGCTGTTGCTTGTTCCTCAGTTTTGCTTTCACTGAGCATTGACCTTTGTTTCATTATTAATACATTCTGCTATCTTACCTTTATGCCACCATCAACATCTTCATTAGTCCTTAATGTTACCATTAACACTCCCAGAGGCACAGTGGTTAGCACTGCTGTCTCACAGCGCCGGGGACCTAGGTTCAATTCTGGCCTCTGCTGACTGTGTGAAATTTGCACATTCTCCCCGTGTGTGCGTGGGTTTCCTCCGGGTGCTCCGGTTTCCTCCCACACTCCAAAGATGTGTAGCTTAGGTTGATTGGCCATGCTAAATTGCCCTTAGTATCAGGGGGATTAGTCGGTTAAATATGTGGGGCTACGGGGATAGGGCCTGAGTCGGATTGCTGTCGGTGTAGGCTTGATGGGCTGAATGGCCTCCTTCTGCACTGGAGGATTCAATGGGTTGTAACCATGACTTATTTATTCATCTTTCCTTAGCCCCAATCTATCCCTGACATTCTAAGCTGCCCCACCTCCTCCACCCCTCTCTCCAACCATAAAATCCATTACATTTCTATCTCTCCTAAGTTCTGAAGGAGTCATTCAGACTTGATGCATTAACTTTGCTTCTCTCCCCACAGATGCTGCCAGACCTGCTGAGTTTATCCAGCATTTCCGTTTTTGTTTAAGAAGGGTATGCTGATAGGATGAGATGACGTAGGATGAGAGGAGGTTTGTGTGAAGCATTAACACCAGTCCTCCCAGTTGACCACATTCCCCAGGTAAAGATGTTTCTCCAGAATTCCCCCTTGGGTTTATTGGCGACCATCACGCATTTATATGCCTTCCTTTTGGTCGCCCTATAAGCTACAGTCCAAAATGATGGGAAGATGGGGGAAAAGGATAGAAAAGCCATAAGTAATCTGAATGATTTGACTGCAGTTACTGCAGTCTTAATTATTTGGGATTCAAACATGTCTAGGCACAATTGGAATGAAGAAGTTGCCTTGTTGAGGCTTGACAGAGTCGCTTTACACAGTAGCTAAAACATATTTTTCAACAAATGGCAGCCTGAGAATTTTAGCAAGATACACAGCAGAAGCCAGAATTCAAATATTACCACCCGCCAATTTAAACTTAAAACACTAGAAATACATTGCGGACTAGCTAGTTCTTTTTGGTTGTCTGTTTTGTACATAGACCAGAGCAGGGATAGGTCTGAAAGGGATAAGTATTTTCAGGTGGACATAAGCCATGACCAGCGAGTCTTTAACCTTTACTGCATGTTATTTAAAGTTACAATTTAATGCTTTACTTATTAGTGCCACAAGTAGGCTTACATTAACACTGCAGTGAAGTTACTGTGAAAATCCCCTAGTCGTCACACCCCAGCACCTGGTCGAGTACACTGAGGGAGAATTTTAGCATGGCCTAATCAGCACGTCTTTTGGACTGTGGGAGGAAACCAGAGCACCCGGGGGAAACCCACGCAGACAAGGGAAAAACGTGAAGACTCCACACAGACAGTGACCCAAGCCAGGAATCGAACCCGGGTCCCTGGTGCTGTGAGGCAGCAGTGCTAACCACTGTGCCACCGTGCCACCCATTACAAAAGTATCCTCTGATTCCTGCAATATTGACCCAGTTCCCATAACCCTTTCCCAATGTCACGAGACAAGTACGGAAGTGACTCTGATGCACATATCTTGAAATATTAGAAAATCCTTCAAATACAATATGGAAACAAAGTACTGCAGATGATGGAAATCTGATAACATGGGGGGGAAAAAAGATGGAAATACTCAACAGGTCAGGCAGCATCCGTGGAGAGGGAATTATGGGTGGCATAGTGGTTAGCCCTGCTGCCTGGGACCAGGGTTCAATTCTGGCCTTGGGTCATTGTCGGTGTGGTGTTTGCATGTTCTCCCCATGTCTGCATGCGTTTCCTCCGGGTGTTCAGGTTTCCTCCCACACTCCAAAGATGTGCAGATTAAGTGTATTGACCATGTTAAATTGCCCCTTAGTGTCCAAAGATGTGTAGGTTAGGAGAATTAGCAGGGTGAATATGTGGGGTTACAGGGATAGGGCTTGGGTGGGATGCTCTGATGACGGGTCAGTGCAGGCCCAATGGGCCAAATGGCTTCCTTCTGTCTGTAGGAATCCTATGATTCTATGAGTATGATTGGTTACGTGGACCATCAAATAGCTGTAATTTGTGGAAACCATTAGAACTAATGGCCGGGATTTTTTCTCTAACTGGCGTTTCCTGGAACGGCTCACTTGTCTGAAGCCAGAGACTTTGGCCGGAACTCAGGTATTTTACATGGATTTGTAGTTGGCAATCAACCTGTTTGGCCACATTATCATAGAATCCCTACAGTGCGGAAGGAGGCCATTTGGCCCATCAAGTCTGCACTGACACGCCAACAGAGCATCTTACCCAGGCCCACCCCTGCCCTTTCCCCACATATTTACCCCATTAATCCTCCTCACTGCATATCGTGCGACATGAAGGGGCAATTTAGCATTGCCATTCCACCTAACCTGCAGATCGTTGGACACAGCCATCAAGTCCTGGGATTGGACTTGAACCCAGAGCTGCTGGCTCAGAGGTAGGGACACTACTCACTGGACCACAAAATTTCCCCCACATGGAAGATAGCCAGCGGAATTTTCTTGCCATTCACGTGGGTGGGATTGTCTGGTCCCGCTGCAGTGCACGGAGGTTTGGCTGAGCAGGACGTGAACTGTTGGAAAATTCTGGCCAACAATTAATTAAATTGTCAGTGGTCCAGACATAGCTATTGCTGCCCAAGATAAACCAACCACTTAAGGCACAATAACTGACAACTCTGAAATTGTTCAATCCATGCAAAGGGATAATGGTCCATCGCTTTCCAGGCAATCTAATTGAGTGTCCATTTTAAACCTGGGAGCTTTAAGGGGAGGGATCAGTATTCTGGATCATACACCTCCATAAAATCTCAGGTGGAAATGGATTTTCCCTGATTTACCTCATAGAGTCCTACATTGCAGAAGGAGGCCATTCGGCCCATCGTGTCTGCACCAACCACAATCTCACTCAGACCCTATTGCTATAACCCCATGCATTTACCCTCGCTAATCCCCCGACACTAAGGGTCAACTTATCATGGCCAATCCACCTAACCCGCACATCTTTGGACTGTGGGAGGAAACCGGAGCATCCGGAGGAAACCCTCGCAGACACTGGGAGAAGATGCAAACTCCTCACAGATAGTCTCCCAAGCCGGGAATCGAACCTGGGTCCCTGGTGCTGTGAGGCAGCAGTGCTAACCACTGTGCCACCGTACCACCCCTCAGGAAGGCCTCTCTTAAATTTGGACACCAAAATGGCAGAAATGCCATTACATCCCCAAAGAGCTGGAGGGAATTACTGGAATTCCCTATGAGAAAAATGATGGTTTGGAAAACTATTCCAAACAGAATAATGTAAGTATTATGGGCTTGCCAGAATACAGTAAGTCAGAGCTGCTGCTTTTTTGTTAGTTATATCCAGATGATGTCCCAGCAGGAAGCTCTGTATGGACTCGGGGACCTGCTGAGATGAGGCTGGACTATCTAAATCGCATCGTTGCATTGATCTCTGGTGTTTTTGGACAGGTTTGAATGACAGTCTGAGTAGAACGAGAGTAAGGAACTTTTTCAATGCAGTGGTAACCCGTGGCAACCCATTTGAAGGAACCACAGAAATATCTTAAATCCCTGGAGCTTTTCTCAGATGTTAAAACCAATGCCACAAGTACACCATCTCGAAACCCAAATCTCCAAGCACTCATAACTCATTCCTGCTCATGCACATGTTCCAAATCCAGCTGGATTCTAATGCAGCAATAACTTCTCAGCCAAGAAACGTTACACTCGGAGTTAAGTGTGCAATGAAATTGGCCATTGCATTCTTGACATTTTATTCTGAAATGTAATTCAATCAAAATCAACAACTTGCATTTACACAAGTCACAAAATGTCTCAAAATGGGCAGCACGGTGGCACAGTGGTTAACACTGCTGCATCACTACGCCAGGGATGCGGGTTCGATTCTCAGCTTGGGTCACTGGCTGTGTGGAGTTTGCATTTTCTCCCCGTGTCTGCCTGGGTTTCCTCCAGGTGCTCTAGTTTCCTCCCACAGTCCAAAGACGTGCAGGTTAGTTGATTGGCCATGACAAATCACCCCTTAGTGTCCAAAGATGTGGGGGTTAGGGGGATTAGCGGGGTAAGTACGTAGGGTTACAGCGATAGGGCCTGGGAAAGATGCTCTGTTGGAAAGTCGCATCAGACTCGATGGGCCGAATGGCCTCCTTTTGCACTGTAGAGATTCTATGAAAATACTTCACAGGATGAGCAAGAATAGAAGAGAAGTTAAGACTATTTCTATTTATTCATTCATTATAGGATTCACACATCTCTGTCCAGACCAGCATTTATTGCCCAATGGAAGGTATGCACCGCTGTGTTAAAGTTGGGTTCAACTCCCATCCTGGAGGCTTGAGTACAGCATCCAGGCTGACACATCAGTGCAGTGCTGAGGGAGTGCTGCACCAGCTGTGATGCCATTGTTTTAACTGGAGTACTGCTTTGGGCTGCAGTAGGCTGTTGCATTTGGTGTTCGGTGACTGAGGGAATTTAAGGTTCAAATTAAGGGTCTCACCTGCAATTCTATGAACAGTTTTGGTCCCCTTTTCTAAAGAAAGGTATACTGGCATTGGAAGCAGTTCAGAGAAGGTTCACTAGGTTGACCCCAAGTATGGAGGGATTTTCTTATGATTTCTATTCATTCGGGGACAAGGGCGTCGCTGGCTGGCCAGCATTTATTGCCCATCCCTAGTTGCCCAAGGGCATTTCAGAGTCAATGACATTGCTGTGGCTGGAGTTACATGTAGACCAGACCAGGTAAGGACAGCAGATTTCCTTCCCTAAAGAACATTAGTGAACCAGATGGGTTTTCCGACAATCAGCAATGGTTTCGAAGTCATCAGAAGATTCTTAACTCCAGATATTTTTTATTGAATTCAAATTCCACCAACTGCTGTGGCGGGATTCGAACCCGGGTCCCCAGAACATTAGCTGAGTTTCTGGATTAATAGTCTAGTGATAATACTACTAGGCTATCACCTACCCAAATAAGGAGAGGTTAAGAAGGTTGGGCCTGTACACATTGGAGTTCAGAAGAATGAGAGGCGACCTTAGTAAGACATATATGATTCTCAGGGGTCTTGACAGGGTCGGTGCTGAGAGGTTGTTTCCCCTTGTGGGAGAGTCCAGGACCAGAGGGCATAATCTCAGAATCAGGGGTCATTCATTGAAGACAGAGATGAGGAGGAATTTCTTCTCTCAGAGGGCTGGAGAGGCTAGGTCGCTAAGTATGTTAAAGGCTGAGTCAGACAGATTTTTAACCAATATGGGAGTCAAGGGCTATAGGGATAAGGCGGGAAGTGGAGTTGAGGATTATCACATTGGATTATTTATGGGCAGCACGGTGGCACAGTGGTTAGCACTGCTGCCTCACAACGCCAGGGACCTGAGTTCAACTCTGGGCTCAGGTCACTGTCTATGTGGAGTTTGCATGTTCTCCCCGTGTCTGCGTGGGTTTCCTCCGGGTGCTCCGGTTTCCTCCCACGTCTGAAAGACGTGCTGGCCATGTTAAATTCTCCCTCAGTGTACCTGAACAGGCGCCGGAGTGGAGTAACTAGAGGATTTTCACAGTAACTTCATTGCACTGTTAATGCAAGCCTACTTGTGACACGAATAAGTAACTTTAATGAATTAACAGTGAAAATTGATATGAAAAATGATATGATATGGCTGCAGGGTGATCAAAGCTGGGAAGAGTACTCAAGAGTACTCAATATTTAGAAGGGTCAGGCAAAAAGGAAAAAGAGGTGGAGTGGCATTGTTAGTTAAGGATGAAATCTGTGTGCAATAGGGAGAAAGGATGTTGGCTCAGAAAATCTAGATGTAGAGAGAGCTTGAGTGGAGCTAAGAAGCAACAAGGGGTGGAAACCATTGGTGGGAAATGTCTATAGGCCTCCAACACTATTGGTAAGGTAGGGGATGGCAGTAAACAAGAAATTAGAGCTGCCAGAGTAGTCATGGGTGACTCAAACCTACAAATAGATTGGGCAAACCAAATTATCACTAATACTATGGTGGATGAATTCCTAGAGTGTGTACGAGATGATTTTTTGGACCAGTATGTCAAGGAACCAACTAGGATACATGGTACCCTAGATTTGGTATTATGCAATGAGAAGGGGTTCATTAATAGTCTTGTGCAAGGTACTGATCATAACATACTAGCATTCTCCATTAGGATGGAAAGTTGCGAAGGTATGAGGTGTGAGTTGGCTAAGAGAGATGGGGAACTTCATTAAAAGGCATGATGGTGGATAGACAATGGCTAATATTTCACAATTCAACAGTTATACATCCCTTTCTGCCACAGAAACACAATAAGAAAAACGGCCCGACCATGGTGAACAAAATAAGTTACGGATAGTATTAGATCCAAAGAGGAGATCCAAACCAGCCTCCCATCCATTGACTCTGTCTACACTTCCCGCTGCCTTGGAAAAGCCAGCATATTTAAGGACACCACGCACCCCGGACATTCTCTCTTCCACCTTCTTCCGTCGGGAAAAAGATACAAAAGTCTGAGGTCACATACCAACTCAAGGACAGCTTCTTCCCTGCTGCTGTCAGACTTTTGAATGGACCTACCTCGCATTAAGTTGATCTTTCTCTACACCCTAGCTATGACTGTAATACTACATTCTGCACTCTCTCGTTTCCTTCTCAATGAACGGTATGTTTTCTCTGTATAGCGCGCAAGAAACAATACTTTTCACTGTATGTTCATACATGTGACAATAATAAATCAAATCAAATCATGTAAAGTTACTAGAAAAAGTAGCAAGCCTCAAGGTTGGGAGCAGTTCAGAATTCAGTGAAGGAGGACCAAGAGATTGTTTAAATTGAAAAAAATATAGTGTGAGATTAAACTTGAAAGTACATAAAGGCGAACTGTAAAAGCTTTTGAAGTGACTACACTTCAAAAAGTACTTAACTGATGCTTTAAGACATCAGGTGTTTGCAAAAAGTGTTATAAAAATGCAAGTCTTTCTCTCTTTTGCTGAACCAACACAATTAAAGAAATGCTCATGCCCAGTTTATCATTTGTTTGTGGGATTTTGCTGTGCACATTTTGGCTGCTGTGCTTCCTACCTTACAGTAAGAATAAACCTGTTGGACTTTAACCTGGTGTTGTGAGACTTCTTACTGTGCTTACCCCAGTCCAAAGCCGGCATCTCCACATCATGGCTTCCTACTTTACAACAGTGACTACACTTCAAACAGAACTTTGTTGGTTGTAAAGCAATTTGGGGTGCCTTGAGATTACAGGATGCTATACAAATGCAAGTCTTTATTTCTACACACGAAACAAGCTGTTGTTGAGATCGTGCACTGAGGAAGGCCATTTGCCCCTTGGTGTGTCCACTCTTTGAAAGTGTTGTTCAATTGGTCTCACTTCCCACCCTTGCCTCATTGCCCTGCACATTTTTCCCCTTCATGTATCTATCCAATTCCTTTTTGAACGTTACCGTCGAAACTGCTTCTGCCACCTTTGCAAATCGCGCATTCCAGTTCACCGTGCAAAAATAAGAAAATTGTCTTCATTTAGCCTGATTCTTTTGCCAATTAGTTTAATTCGGTGTCCCCTGGGCCAGAGGTTTTGGATGGTGGAGTTTCCTTTCCCGCCATCCTAGGAATTGGCAGCAAATACATACCCATCGACGCAGCCTGCTCCGCAATCATTTCATGTTCCACGGACCATCAGATAGCTGGCAATAGGACTGCCACCAATCATTCGGCAGGAAGTCCCGTCTCTGAGAGCTACCAGTCAATCTGATTGGCCGGTAGCTCTTTAGTCCCAGTGGCCCCAAAAACTACAGTGGACAAGACTGGGTCCGTAAGCGATTCACAGAGCCCAATAAAAATAAAGTAAAGTGAAGTTTATTTGATTTGATTTGATTTATTATTGTCACATGTATTAGCATACAGTGAAACGTATTGTTTCTTGCGTGCTATACAGACAAAGCATACCATTCATAGAGAAGGAAAGGAGAGAGTGCAGAATGAAGTATTACAGTCATAGCTAGGGTGTAGAGAAAGATCAGCTTAATGCAAGGTAAGTCCATTCAAAAGTCTGACAGCAGCAGGGAAAAAGCTGTTCTTGAGTCGGTTGGTACGTGACCTCAGACTTTTGTATCTTTTTCCCGACGGAAGAAGGTGGAAGAGAGAATGTCCGGGGTGCGTGGTGTCCTTAATTATGCTGGCTGCTTTGCCAAAGCAGCAGGAAGTGTAGACAGAGTCAATGGATGGGAGGCTGGTTTGCATTATGGATTGGGCTACATTCACAACCTTTTGTAGTTCTTTGTGGTCTTGGACGGGGGTTTATTTATTAGTCAAAAGTAGGCTTACATTAACACTGCAATGAAGTTATTGTGAAAATCCCGTCGTCGCCACACTCCGGCGCCTGTTCGGGTACACTGAAGACGAATTTAGCATGGCCAATGCACCTAACCAGCACGCCTTTTGGACTGTGGGAGGAAACCGGAACACCCGGAGGAAACCCACGCAGACACGGGAAAAACATGCAAACTTCACGCAGGCAGTGACCTAAGTCAGGAATCGAACCCGGGTCCCTGGTGCTGTGAGACTGCAGTGCAAACCACTGTGCCACCGTGCCACCAGAAGGCCTCAGCACGAGGTAGGTTTTGGGCTCTCGGGCTAGGGGAGTAGAAGGTACCTGCAAAGGCCAGGCCATTTGGGGCTGGTGGGGTGGGGGGCAGATGTTCAAACGAGGCCTCAGAGCAGAGAAGGATAAGAATGGAGGCACCCCCAACCCACCTACTCAAAGTCTTAACACGCTTACTTTTCCGGTTTTCTCCCCCGACCATGAACTCCTCCTGTCAGCCTGAAAATTGAGACTGGGCAGAGAATGGCCTCCAAGTGGCCATTAATTTGTCACAAGGATCTCGATTGGAGCAAGCCTGGGGATGGTGGCGGGCACGTCACTGGCCTAGGCTCCATCTGTCCCACCATAATATTGCGGAGAGGTCAGGGCGGGCGAGAGTCCAGTGGCAAGGCAATGGGAAGAATTTTACAGCCACACATAGACCCGTCCACCCCCGGCCTACAAACCCGCCAGCGGGGTTGAAAAATGAAAAATTTTGCTCCTGGCTATTGACCCTTCTGCCACCGGGCACTGTCTCTCCTTATTTATTTTGTTGAAGATCTCGTGATTTTTAACACCGCTATTAAATCTTCCCTTATCTTTTCTTAATTGGTGGAGCGGAACGGCGGCACAATGGCGAGCACTGCTGCCTCACAGCACCAGGGACCCGGGTTCGATTCCCGACTTGGGTCACTGTCTGTGCGGAGTCTGCACGTTCTCCCTGTGTCTGCGTGGGTTTCCTCCGGGGGCTCTGGTTTTCTCCCTCAGTCCAAAGATGTGCGGATTAGGTGGATTGGCCAGGCTAAATTGCCCCTTAGTGTCAGGGGGACTAGCTAGGGTAAATGCATGGGGTTACGCATGCTCCGGTTTCCGTCCACAGTCTGAAAGAGATGCATTGGCCATGCTACATTCTCCCTCAGTGTACCCGAACAGGCGCTAGAAGTGGCAACTGGGGGATGTTCACAGTAACTGCATTGCAGTGTTAATATAAGCCAACTTGTGACACTAATAAATACATTTTAAACTTTAAAACTTATGGGGGTGGGACCTGAGTGGGATTGTGGTCGGTGCAGACTCGATTGGCCGAATGGCCTCCTTCTGCACTGTCGGATTCTATGATTCTTATCCTTCTCTGCTCTGAGGTCAACAAACCCAGCTTTTCCAGTCCCATGTCTCTGGTATTAGGTTAGAATATCTCCTCTGCATGGCATTGACGCACTTGTTGCAATACCATCCAGTACTAGACTGCATACTTCAGGTTAAACAAGGATAACAAAAAGTCTGAAATTCAAATCAATAGAGATTTATTTCATCTCTACTTTCTGCTGTTTCTCAAGAGAAAAGAGTCTCAGCAAAGCAAACATCACTGCTCAATCAATGATCTCCTCGCCCACACTTTCGCTATTCCTGGTGTGCACCCAGTTTGATCTCGGCCCTGGCAAAATATCACGGCGCTAATTTTGTCCCTGGAGTTCCGTCTACAGAAAATCAAACGCAGAGCTAACCATCAGCTATGGATCCAGACGTGCCCAGGCCAGGAGCTGGGATCAGAGAAAGGCTGTGGGCAAATCCATTAACAACCCAAGCACATATTTGTGGTCCTAATCAGACACCAGGCTGAGAAACATCGCAGCTTCTTGCAGTTCCTTCCTGCTGCAACTTGTTATGCTAACATCAAGATACCAAACAAAACTATCAGTCACAGAAGAGCATTGAATTAGTCGATGGATTGGCATTCAAATCATAGAATCATAGAATCACTACAGTGCAGAAGGAGGCCATTCAGCCCATCATGCCTGCACCAACAACAATCCAACTCAGGCCCTATCCCCGTAACCCCAGGTATTTAACCTGCTAGTCCCCCTGATGCTAAGAGGCAATTTAGCATGGCCAATCAACCTAACCCACACATCTTTGGACTGTGGGAGGAAACCCACGCAGACATGGGGAGACCATGCAAACTCCACACAGTCAGACATCTGAGGCTGGAATTGAACCCGGGTCCCTGGTGCTGGGAGGCAGCAGTGCTACACCACATTTAATTGGGTTAGGGTACACCTGAATATACTAGCCTTTCAAATCTGTCACTACTGGGAATGTCATAGACAAGTGTTGGGCAACACACGGCCCAGGGGCCACATACGGCCCACCCACTAGCCTCGGTTGCCTATCACTGTCATAAACACTGGATGAGATTTGCTTCATGAGCTTTCATTTTGGCCAGTGGATTAATCTAGGCCGCCACTGTACTGATCTGAGGGTCACATCTGCCAAATGCACTGGTCCAACCTCAGTCTTAATGTAACCCACCTCAGTCTGACTGGCCGCAGGGTGCAGTGATAACCACACAGGAATTCTTCAAAGCTCCCTCTGCAGTTCACATTTAATATTTAACAATTGTGGTGGATATGTCTGCCTTATCTTCATATTTAAAAGAAAGAATCTGTATTTATATGACAACTTAACTATCTTAACTGATCTCACGACAGATCACCTACAGTTAATTACTTTGAAATGCAGTGACGGATTGTTACATCAGTGGATGCAGCAGCTATTCTGTGCACTGCATGATCCCACAAACAGCAATCAGATGCCTGGCATCTGTTGAGAGGGGGGAATGTTGGCCAGGAGAGCTCATTATCCTTGTTCCAATAGTGCCAGGAGATCTTCTATTGTCACCTGGATACATGGACAGTCTCTCCATTTAATCAAAAGGATAGCATCTCCGACGGTGCAGCACTCCTTCTTTATGGCACTGGAATAAGAGGAATTCTTGCATTTATATAGCACCTTATTGCACCATTGAAATATCTTGCTGGCTTACAGAGTGCAGTGATTGTTCTTTCAAAAACTTAATACCATTTAGTGTCAACAACATCTACCAAGCAGCAATGAGATGAAAGGGCTCCAATATTTATAAAGTTATATTTTGATGGTGGTAGCAGGGTGGGAGTAGCAATATTGGGAGAACTCACTCCTCTTCTTCAGAGTCTTGAGATGTTTAACATTTAAGCAGAGATGATTTAATCTGAGGTGTTTCCAGATTTAGCGTTATTGATTTAGGTGTTATTGTTCGAGCCTCTTTAAAGCAAAAACTTTTAGGGTCACAGCACAAAAAGAGACCCTTCGGCCCATCATGTCCATGCTGACCATCAAGCACTTATCTGTTCTAATCCCATTTTCCATAGCCTTGTGTGTTTTGGCATTTCAAGTGCTCATCGAAGTGCATCTTAAATGTTGTGAGGGTTCCCGCCTCTACCACCCTTTCAGACAGTGAGTTCCAGATTCCCACCCACTCTGGGTGACAAAGTTTCTCCCCAAATCCCCTCTGAATCTCCTGCCCCTTACCTTAAATCTATGTCCCCTGGTTATTGACTCCTTTACTAAGGGGAAATTTTCTTCCTATCTACCTTATATATCCCCCTCATAATTTTGTACACCTCAATCAGGTCCTACCTCTCTGCCATCTCTGCTCTAAGGAAAACAACCCAAACCTAACCAGCCTCTCTCATAGCTGAAACTCTCCAGCCCAGGCAACATCCTGGTGAATCTCCTCTGCACTGTCTAGTGCAATCACATCCTTGCTCTAGTGTGGTGACCCAGAACTGCACACAGTACTCTAGCTGTGGCCTAACAAACATTTAATATGTCATAACCTCCCTGCTCTTCTATCCTATGCCTCGGCTAATAAAGGCCAGTATCCCATATGACTTCCTAACCACTTTATCCACCTGTCCTTCAGGGATCTTTGGACATGCACTCCAAGGTCCCTCTCTGGTCCTCTTTACTTCCAAATGTCCTACCGTTCATTATGTATTCCCATTCCTTGTTACATTTAATTAATTTTATCATAGAATCCCTGTAGTGCAGAAGAGGTCATTTGGCCCATCGAGTCTGCACCGACTCTGACAGAGTATCTTACCCAAGTCCTCTCCCCTGCACTATAGAAATCATAGAAACCCTACAGTGTAGAAAGAGGCCATTCGGCCCATCGAGTCTACACCGACCACAATCCCACCCAGGCCCTACACCCATATCCCTACATATTTTACCCACTAATCCCTCTAACCTACCCATCTCGACACTAAGGGGCAATTTTAGCACGGCCAATCAACCTAACCCGCACATCTTTGGACTGTGGGAGGAAACCGGAGCACCCGGAGGAAACCCACGCAGACACGAGGAGAATGTGCAAACTCCACACAGTCAGTGACCCAAGCCGGGAATCGAACCCAGGTCCCTGGAGCTGTGAAGCAGCAGTGCTAACCACTGTGCTACCGTGCCGCCCGTAACTCCACACATTTCCCATGGCTAATCCATCTAACCTTAGGTTACTGAAGGGCAATTTACCCTGGCCAATCCACCTAACCTGCACATCTTTGGACTGTGGGAGGAAACCGGAGCACCCGGAGGAAACCCACTTTAATAATAAGGGGCATCTCACAACCAATCTGATTGGTTAACCAGAAGAAGAGAGTAATTTCTGCAGATGCGTCATCTGTCAGATAGCAACTTGAGAAAGTCAGCTAAACTCTGGGGGTATTAGCCCAGCTCCCTCTTGGGGGAATGGGACCCCCAGTCTCTTAACCCAGAATTGAGAATGTTATTGCATTGATCCAAACTTGGCAAGCATCCATATTGTATTAAACTTGGGATTGGGCACAGCTAAACAGAGATGTCAGTTTAAAATAGATTGCATCACCGTAATGTCATCACACTGGGCTGTGAATGCTGCAGAAGATCTTCATTGGGAGAAAGAAAGGCGAAGGAAGAAGGCGGCACAGTGGTTAGCACTGCTGCCTCACAACACCAGGGACCTGGGTTCAATTCCAGCCTCGGATCACTGACTGTGTGGAGTTTGACATTCTCCCTGTGGCTATGTGGGTTTCCTCCGGGTGCTCCGGTTTCCTCCCACAGTCCAGAGATGTGTGGGTTAGGTTGATTGGCCAGGCTGAATTGCCGCTAGTGTCAGGGGATTAGCAGGGTAAATATGTGAGGTTATGGGAATAGGGCCTGGGTGGGATCATGGTCAGTGCAGACTCAGTGGGCTGAATGGCCACCTTCTGCACTGTAGGGATTCTATGATCCCAGCCAATTGTTTTTCTTACATAAAAGATGTGCAGGTTGGGTTGACTGGCCATGTTAAATTGACCCTTGGGGGGGATTTTCCAGGCATTCTTGCCCCAAAACTGGAAAATCCTGCCTGAGGTCAACGGACCTTTCCATGGTCCGCCCATCACCCACTATGACTCCCATGATGGGTGGAATGGGAAAATTCACCCATAGTGTCAGAGGAACTACCAGGGTAAATATGTGGGGTTATGGGGATGGAGTCTGGGTGGGGTTGTTGTCAGTGCAGGCTAGATGGGCCAAATGGCCTCCTTTTTTATTTATTAGTGTCACAAGTAGGCTTACATTAACACTTCAATGAAGTTACTGTGAAAATCCCCTAGTGGTTATCACTGCCCGCTCACAGCGCCAGGGATCTGGGTTTGATTCCCAGCTTGAGTCACTGTCTGTGTGGAGTTTGCACGTTCTCCCCATGTCTGCGTGGGTTTCCTCCGGGTGCTCCGGTTTCCTCCCACAGTCCAAAGATGTGCAGGTTAGGTTGATTGGCCATGGTAAAATTGACCTTAGTGTCAGGGGGATTAACAGGGTAAATAAGTGGGATTGTGGTCGGTGCAGACTTGATGGGGCGAATGGCTTCCTTCTGCACTGTAGGGATTGTATGATCTATTCTATGATCTAGTCGCCACACTCTGGCGCCTGTTCAGGTACACTGAGAGAGAATTTAGCATGGCCAATGCACTTAACTGGCATGTCTTTCGGACTGTGGGAGGAAACCGGAGCACCCGGAGGAAACCCACACAGACACGGGGAGAACGGGAGAATGAAACGGTGACTCACGTGGGAAATTGAACCCCGGGTCCCTGGTGCTGTGAGGCAGCAGTGCTAACCACCGTGCTGCACTGCAGGGATTCTATGTAGATCAGCTTTTGCCCAGCATGGGAGTGAAAACACAGTTGCATTTCTTTTGGGGAGGTGTGCAGTTTGATTTGAGATTGTAATATTGGGGCTGGGTTAAGTGAGGAGCTTTCCTAGCCTTTGCTGTGATTGGTGTTGGGAGGCAGTGGGAGTTTGGGGGGAGTGGGTCTGGCCAATGACACTTTTCTCTCTCTCTCTCCCTCTCTGCCTGTCTGTGGCGCTCACAGCACTGGCTGCTCTCAAACTACCGGCTTGTAAAATCATTTACATGAGAGGCAGACTTGAAGAAAGCTGATCTGAGTGGGGAGCCGGATCACTGCCAGGGACAACCCCCCTCCCCTCCCCAGGCGGAGTAATCTCAACAGCAAGAGAAAGAGAGAAGAGGGAGTGCAAAAAAAAACTTTTCTTAAAAAAAGGAAAAGTTTTTTTTTGTATGTGTTGTTGTTGCATAAAAGCCCCAAGCGAGAGGGGGAGAGGTGCCACACCAAGTGCAAAGCAGAGGCACTCAATTGAGGGAGCGGAGGGTTATTGAGATCTCACCCCCACCCCCTCCTCAGCAAGAGGTGTTGTGCGGCTGGCGCCCCAAGTCAAGTTGAGGAGCAGAAAAGTTTGGAGAAAGTTTTAAAAAGTTTTTTTTCTCTCAGGAAGGGGAACCTCGGTCGGTGTTTTTTTTTAAAGTTGTGTTTCTTTGTGTTTTCTTCACCACCCCCCCCCCTCTCCTTCTTGTATTTAAAGACGGCAGCCGGGAGTTGGGGAGGGGAGAGAGAGAGAGAGAGAAAAAACATGTCTTCGATCTTGCCTTTCACTCCCCCGATTGTCAAACGCCTCCTGGGTTGGAAGAAGGGAGAGCAGAACGGCCAGGAGGAGAAATGGTGCGAGAAAGCCGTGAAGAGTCTGGTGAAAAAGCTGAAGAAAACCGGCCAGTTGGACGAGTTGGAAAAGGCAATCACCACACAGAGTATTAACACCAAATGCATAACCATCCCCAGGTAACATGGTGCATTTTCTTCTTAAAACTCTCAAAAGTTGTTTTTTTTTTCTGAGCTGAAATGTGTCTAGATTAACAATCCTTTTATTCTTAAAGATTATTTTGTTTTTAAAAAAAAAATCAAGGTGAATTCTAGTTTTCCTTTTAAGAAAACCCAAATTTCATTTGAAGTTTTTGATGTCTCCCTTTTGGGTTGATTGATTGATTTTGGGGTTTTTTTGGATGTGTAGAGTTAGGGGTTCCAGGGAGGTCCACCTGTGTTCATCATGAGGGTTTTTATTGTCTGTGGGCAAGTGCCCCTGTTTGGTATGTTGTATGACAGTTGCTGTTAAATGCACCCAGAGAACGCAGGATAACAGCTTGTGTCACAGAGAGAGTTAGTTACAGAGAAATGCATTGAGAGGGCTGTCAATTCACTACCAGTTTGATTGTGATATGTGTGTGTGTGTAGCGATATGTTCTATCTATCAGTGGGGTGGAGCTCTGAATTTTTTGACACATTCTCTTGGGGGTGGTGGTGAGTTACAGTTTACTCGAGTCCCACTTGCTGTGGCAATGCACACACTTCTACATGCATGTTGTAGCCAGGAGTGATGGGGGAAGCTCCAGTGTCCTTTGCATCACATGGGCTGACCAGGAATCTCTCCCACCCTTACCACCTGCCATAGGCGTGTGTTGGAAAGATTTTGCAGGTTGATACTCGACCTGTTATGAACGTACCTTCCTTGGCCATCAAATCCTGGGGTGGTACTCGAACCGGGGGTTTCTGGCTTCCAGCCCTCTAAGTATTAGTACACTCCTGGGGGCTCCCTTGGCCTGCCTCCTGGGAGGCTGTGCCATCCAGCAAAGGCACAACAGTGTCCCTGATGGAGGAAACATTTTTTTTATTACTGCAACAGCAGCATTAGCAAGACAGTTCAACAATCTGTAGACTAGGTAATTGGGTCACTATTTGTGGAGAGAGGGAACATGGATCTGGATGGTCTGATTTTTGTGGATCGCTGGGATGATCATTGCGAACCCTGTGACGGTTGTGCACCCAGTTTGGCATCCAATGCTGTAATAGAGTAACACACGTGGCGCAGTCAGAATGCAACCAGACTGGCAATGAAACAGTCATCAATTAACCCTATTCTGTTACTCATACTGAGGAACTGGTCAACTGAACTCTTGTGCACCTGTACAGGATCAGAGATGTTTTGATCTCAAAGAGTAAACAATTTGCAATGTGTTTGTGTTTAGATTTTGGTCAGTTTCTGCTTTGTCATTAAGCTGCTGTTAACAGTGTGAGTGCAGGCGGAATCCAGTATCGGGACCCACTCTCACTTTGCAGCTTGGTGGCATTAGACTTGGAGGAGTCTGGCTCCACTTTTACCTGGAGTTAACTTGACACTCAATTTGCATGCACCAGTTTAGTGTCTGCACCAAGCTGAAACTAACGCTCCAGTTAGTGTAAATACATGTGAAAATGCTTTGAGGTTAACTTACTCAGTTAATAGTAGGGCATTGGGGAGGGTGGTAGAACAAAGAGGAACGGTGGAACAGTGGTTAGCACTGCTGGCTCACAGCGTCAGGGACCCGGGTTCAATTCTGGCCTCGGGTGACTGTCGGTGTGGAGTTTGCACGTTCTCCCCATGTCTGCATGGGTTTCTTCTGGGTGCTCTGGTTTCCTCCCACAGTCCAAAGATGTATGGGTTAGGTTGATTGGCCATGCTAAATTGACCCTAGTGTGAGGGGGATTAGCAGGGTAAATAAGTGGGGATATGGGAATAGGGCCTGGCTGGGATTATGGTCGGTGCAGATTCGATTGGGCCGAAAGGCTTCCTTGTGCACTGTAGGGATTCGGTGATCTAGGGGTGCAGGTTCGTAGCTCCTTGAAAGTGGAGTCACAGGTGGACAGAGTGGTGAAGAAGGCATTCAGCATGATTGGTTTCATTGGTCCGAGCATTGAATACAGGAGTTGGGAAGTCTTGTTGAAGTTGTACAAGATATTGATAAGGCCACACTTAGAATACTGTGTACAGTTCTGGTCACCCTATTATAGAAAGGATATTATTAAACTAGAAAGGATGCAGAAAATATTTACTAGGATGCTACTGGGACTTGGTGGTTTGAGTTATAAGGAGAGGCTGGATAGACTGGGACTTTTTTCCCTGGAGCGTAGGAGGCTTAGGGGTGACCTTATAGAGGTCTATAAAATAATGAGGGGCATAGATCAGTTAGATAGTCAACATCTTTTCCCAACGTTGGGGAGTCTAAAACTAGAGCGCATAGGTTAAAGGGGGAGAGATACAAAGAGGGGCAGAGGGTGGTGAGTGTCTGGAATGTGAGGTAGTAGTAGAGGTGGGAACAATGTTGTCTTTTAAAAAGCATTTAGACAGTTACATGGGTAAGATGGGTATAGAGGGATATGGGCTAAACGTGGGCAATTGGGACTCGCTTAATGATAAAAATTGGGTGGCCTGGACAAGTTGGGCTGAAGGGCCTGTTTCCATGCTGTAAACCTCTTACTCTGAGAGAGGGATAGGAGCAGTTAATCTGGCATTGCTGTATCTTGTTAAATGGTACAATTCAATGTTCTTTGTTTCTGGGGAGTTTTATCACTTTTATTTTGAAACATTGCCTTTGCTGTCTCACTGCGTGCCTCAATGCAGGATGAGTGATGGGAAAGTGTGGCATGTAAGTGGACAGAGTAATATCTAACTGACCTGAGCATGTTGACTCTTGTCAATTGTACCATGACCAGGTGCAGAAATCTGTGTAATCGCCTGGATTTTAGATTTCCTAATAATCAATACATGTGCTTGGATCACTTTCTGTTAGGATAAGATTACTGTGGATAGTTTGGGGCTTTTCTTTGGGCCCTGTTTAGATACAAGTCAGTTCTGATCCCAGGGAAATGCACACAGAAAGTGATTTTACTCCTGATTTCCTTACCTATTCTCTTAGCTGACCTGTGCTGAGTTACAGGTGCTTTTTACTTATTTCAGTGGGTATGAGTGTTGCTGGCTCGGGCAGTATTTATTGACCATCCCTAATTGTCCTTAAAACGTGGTGGTGAGCTGCCGCCTTAAACCATTAACAGTGCGTGTGGTGTAGGGCAGAAGTTCCAAGATTTTGACCCAGTTGACCCAGCAACAATGAAAGACCGGTAATATCGTTCCAAATCAGAATGATCTGTGGCTTGGAGTGGAACTTGCAGATGGTGGTAAATGGGTGTTTAGAACAATTGATGATGGCTAGACTAGCTTTATATTTCAGACTTATTAACTGAATTTAAATTCCACCAGCTCTTGTGGTGGGATTTGAACCCATGTCCCCAGTGTATTAAACTGAGGTCTGGATTACTAATCCAGCAATGTTACCGCTACACCACCATCTCTGTCTAAATCAATTGTGCATTAAAGTTTATTTTTTAGTGTCACAAGTAGGCTTACATTAACACTGCAATGAAGTTACTGTGAAAATCCTCTAGTCGCCACACTCCGGCACCTGTTCAAATACACTGAGGGAGAATTTAGCATGGTCAATGCACCTAATCAGCACGTCGTTTGGACCGTGGGAGGAAACGGGAGCACCTGGAGGAAACCCACACAGACACGGGAAGAATGTGCAGACTCCACACAGACAGTGACCTGAGCTGGGAGTCAAATCTGGGTCCCTGGCGCTGTGAGGCAGCAGTGCTGATGCCTGTGCCACTGTAGGCAAACCATCTTAAATTTAGTTTAGAATTCAAACATCTACCTTGGTGAGATTCGAATCTGGAACCCCAGAGCATTGCTCTAGGTTTTTGGTTTACCAGTTTGATGACCATTAGGCCACACGGGAACCAAACGCATGGAACTGGTTGGTGGTTTACAAACAGACAGCAGTGGCAAGAAGGTCAACTGTTGTGTGCAAGAGAACCCGTTGGCCAGCACGGGGACTGAAACCATGGCCTTTTATCAGCATCACACTCTAACCACCTGAGCTAACCGGCCATTACAAAGAGCAGTTTGAATTACCAGGTAGTGACGGAAGTCAGCATGAGGTTGCATGCCAAAACATGGGATTGAACCAGACACCTTTTAGATTTTCAGTCTAATGCTCTCCCAACTGGACTATTTTA
The DNA here is from genome assembly GCF_964213995.1 of Mustelus asterias. Classification (NCBI taxonomy): domain Eukaryota; kingdom Metazoa; phylum Chordata; class Chondrichthyes; order Carcharhiniformes; family Triakidae; genus Mustelus; species Mustelus asterias. The sequence continues at coordinate 6,500,193 of NC_135824.1, forward strand.
TCTGATGGAATTCCCGTGCATCTGTGTCCTGAAAATCTGGTTGAGGTTGTGGAGTTTGGAAGGTGCTGTTGAAGGAGCCTTGTTGAGTTGTTACAGTGCATTTTGTAGATGGTACACATGGTTGCCACAGTGCGTTGGAGAGAGTGAATGTTTAAGGTGGTCTGTGGTCACCAATCAAGCGGGCAGCTTTGTCCTGGATGGTGTTGATCTTCTTTTGAGTGTTTATGGAGTGGACTCATCCAGGTAAATAGAGAATATTCCATCAGAGTCTGGACTTGAGCCGTGTAGTTGGTGGACAGGCTTTAGAGAGTCAGGAATTATTCATTTTCCACAGGATTTCCAGTCTCTGACCTGCTCTCGTAGCCGCAGTATTTGTATGGCTAGCCCAGTTCAAGTTCTAGTTGGTGCTAATGTCCAGGATGTTGATAGTGTTGGTTGCATTTTGTACCCAATCCAAATGGTCATTCTGCGTATATCAAGATAATCAGTGGACAGGGTAGCTGGAGAGAAACTATTTTTGCTGACTGGGGAATACAGGACTCAGACATGGTCAAACAATTAGAGCCAAATCTTTCTGGAGTGAAATTATAAGACGGGTCTTCATAGAATCTATGGCAGAGGCCTTTCGGCCCAAACCGGTCCATGCCAACCAAAAAGCCCATCTAAGCTAACCCCATTTGCCTGCATTTGGTCCATATCCCTCTAAACCTTTCCTATCCATGTATTTGTCCAAATGCCTTTTAAATGTTGTCAATGTCCCTGCCTCAACCACTTCCTCCGGCAGCTCAGTCCACATACATACCCCCTCTGTGCAAAAAAAAGTTGCTTCTCGGGTTCCCAGTAATTTTCATGGACGAAAAGAAATTGGTTTAGGTTGGAGGGTCACAGTTTTTTTTTTAACTGGTCGGTGCAACATCGTGGGCCGAAGGGCCTGTTCTGCGCTGTAATGTTCTATGTTCTATGTTCTAATTCTTTCCCTCTTAACTTAAACCTATCATATAAAGGGGGAGATGGTGGTGTGGTGGTAATGTCACTGGACTAGTGATCCAGAGGCCCAGGCTAATGTCTCTGCTCAGCGACTCTGCGCTGATAGCCAAGTTCCGCACACATGAGGACAGCCTCAACCGGGATCTTAGGTTCATGTCACACTATCTGTAACCCCCATGACTTGCCTGGACTTGCAAAATCTCACTAACTGTCCTGTCTGGAGACAATACACATCTCTTTAACCTGTGCTTAACGCTCTCTCCACTCACATTGTCTGTACCTTTAAGACTTGATTACCTGTAAAGACTCGCATTCCAACCATTATTTTGTAAATTGAGTTTGTGTCTTTATATGCCCTGTTTGTGAACAGAACTCCCACTTACCTGACGAAGGAGCAGCGAGCGTTCTGAAAGCTAGTGGCTTTTGCTACCAAATAAACCTGTTGGACTTTAACCTGGTGTTATATAGAACATAGAAAAAATACAGCACAAACAGGCCCTTCGGCCCACAAGCTGCGCCGGTCATGTCCCTACCTACCTAGGCTTATATATAGGCTTCCCTATAACCCTCCATCCTACTCAGTCCCATGTACTCATCCAGAAGTCTCTTAAAAGACCCTATCGAGTTTGCCTTCACCACCACTGACGGCAGCTGATTCCACTCGCCCACCACCCTCTGAGTGAAAAACTTACCCCTGACATCTCCTCTGTACCTACTCCCCAGCACCTTAAACCTGTGTCCTCTCGTAGCAGCCATTTCAGCCCTGGGAAGAAGCCTCCGAGAATCCACCCGATCTATACCTCTCAACATCTTGTACACCTCTATCAGGTCACCTCTCATCCTTCGTCTCTCAGACTTCTTACTGAATTGGTTATCCATGCCTCTGTGAAGTGCTATCGGATGCTTTACTGTGGTGAAGACAGAAAAAAACAAAGGGGTGCTGCTTTTGATCACTGTATTTGGGACACAGGAACAACTTCCTACTGTAATGTTACTGCCAACCTGCTCTTCCATTCCATAATTCAGCTATTTTCTTTTGGTTAAAATTGAACCTTTTTTAGCAGCTTCACTGATGAGGATTTTTGATAAATGTGTACAGGAAAGAGCCAGTTAGATTGGGGTCTCAGATTTGCCATTGGGGTATTTTAATTACCTCACGTCCAGCAATAGCTTTGTTTTATGTAGTGTCCCTTGTGCAGATCTTGGAAGGAGTTACAATGGGCTCCAAACAGTAAGTAAGTGAACATATGGGGGAGAAAGAAAGAGAAATTTTAGTCAGAGGTTTACAGCATGGAAACAGGCCCTTCGGTCCAACTTGTCCATGCCACCCCTTTTTCAACCACTAAGTTAGTTGCAATTGCCCGCACTTGGCCCATATCCCGCTATACCCATCTTACCCATGTAACTGTCCAAACACTTTTTAAAAGACAAAATTGTACTAGTCTTGGAAAAAGGTCTCCAGAGGGTAAAAGTATTAGACTTGAAGCATGAGCCTCTGATGGTGAAAAGAGAGAACAGGAATCTATTATTACCATGACCAATTTATTGCCGTCTTTATGAGATGTATAACATTGTTGAGTCATGCACTTTTATAAACATTGCTCCATAGGGATAAGTTTCCTGAACTTCCGATAGTGACTCTAGCTTCCTGTTCACCATTTACCCCAACAGTTCCCTGACCCTCTCATCCTGTGACAGAGTATCCAACCTATCCAGGCCTAATTTCTGATGTTCTGTGTTAAGTATTAAAGAGTTGAGGGTAATAAGTGAAGGTGGAATTGAAGTAGATCAGCCATAATCTTGCTGATTGGTGGAACAGGCTCAAAGAGTCAATTGACTGACTCCAGTTCCTTTTTCTTGTGTTTGAAGTTATGCTCTCATCTCTGTATCTGCCTTTCTCTTGCCTTGCTGTACTTCTCTCTTCAGGTTTGTCTTCTTAACTGATCACTCGGGCAACTCTTCTAATTATTCATTGCCCACTTTGACCTGTTCATTCCTCTGAAGTGCCTGTGGGTGATTTTTGATGAAGACCGGTTGTTACAGCACCCGTTTTGTGTACAGTGACATACACAAACAGTAATATATTACTAATTCACATGTTGTTCATGATTGACAAGGTATTGTAGTCAGGCCACCAGAACAAACAATTTTGTTTAATTCAGATAATGCATTGGAATCAAAGGGGAATGCAGAGCATCAATTTAACATCTCATTTGGAAGGCATCGGACAATGTAGTAGTTCCACAGTAAGGCACCAGTCTAGGTTTACGGACGAGTCCTGGAGTGGGATTTGAACCTTCAACCTTCTGAAAGTAGGAGTGCCAGCAACTGAGCTAAACTGGCATTAAGAAAGCAAAGATAGGGCAGGTATTTGAATATTTGTCCATTCAACATTTACCTCTTCCAAGATTCTTCACTCGGTGACAATACAGTAATTGACGTTTAAAAAAAAAAACAATCTGTCACAGAGAGTAATATCATTGTTTGGCAATATTCTTTGTTTGCTCGACACTGTTGCTGCACTAATACTCCAAAGTGAGGAGCACCTTCAGTCACAAAGGGACGGACTCTCCCACACTTGTAAAAAGTTTGGCCTGACCATCAGGAAGACAAACGTCGCAGTCCAGGATGTTGCCACAACGTCACCGATCAGCATTGACAATGTGATGCTGCAGCCTGTTGGTTTCACATATTGAGGCTCTACAATCACCAACAATCTGTCACTTGACGCTGAAATCAACACACACATTACTAAAGAGTTACACAGATCACACTGTTACGTTCAAACTGAGAGCGTATGTGGAGCAACACCAAACTGACTCTTCCAAACCTGCACCCTCTGTACACTCCTCACAATGGTGAGAGCTGGATAACACGTGATCGGCAGGAGAGAAGGCTGAACGGTTTCCACCTTTGCCATCTCAGACATATCCTTGGCCTCTCTTGGCAGGACAAGGTCATCAACTCCGAGGTCCTGGAGTAAGCAAATTCATCAGCGTGCACTCAGTGCTAAGCCAGTGATGTCCGTGTTGGCTCAGCCACATTCATCAGCTGAATGAGAGACGTATACCCAGAGACCTTTTGAACAGTAATCTGGCTTCTGGGTCACAACCTCCTGAGTGTTTTATACCTCCACTACAAGGAGACCTGCAAGTTAAATACAGAAATTGGGGAACTTTATAAATTTAACAATGTATATGGCTACATTCGCATTAAACCATTGCAACCTTCCATCGCCCACACTTACTCCCAAAGCTGCATTCAGTGTAATTGTTGCTAATGAGCTTGTGGGGACCTTTTTCAAATATGGTGATTTGACTTGTTATGATGTGGAGATGCCAGCATTGGACTGGAGTAAACACAGTAAGAAGTCTAACAACACCAGGTTAAAGTCCAACAGGTTTATTTCACATTACAGGTTCATAAACCTGTTGGACTTTAACCTGGTGTTAGACTTCTTACTGATTTGACTTGTTAGCAGTGTTGTTACTGATACGCAGTTGAGAATTATTGTTCAGTCCGAATCTATTATACGACTAGGCGTTACAGCACAAAGTATGGTCCCCTGAGCAAAGAAGCAGTGTCTCTACACACATAGAACATTACAGCGCAGTACAGGCTCTTCGGCCCTCGATTATGCGCCGACCAGTGAAACCAATCTAAAGCCCATCTAACCTACTCTATTCCAATATCATCCATATGTTTATCCAATGACCATTTAAATGCCCTTAATGTTGGCGAGTCCACTACTGCTGCAGGCAGGGCATTTCACGCCCTTACTACTCCCTGAGTGAAGAACTTGCCTCTGGCATCTGTCCTATATCTCTCACCCCTCAATTTAAAGCTATGTCCCCTCGTGCTAGCTATCACCATCCGAGTAAAAAGGCTCTCACTATCCACCCTATCTAATCCTCTGATCATCTTGTATGCCTCCATTAAGTCACCTCTTAACCTTCTTCTCTTTAACGAAAACAACCTCAAGTCCCTCAGCCTTTCCTTATAAGACCTTCCCACCATACCAGGCAACATCCTAGTAAATCTCCTCTGCACCCTTTCCAATGCTCCCACATCCTTCCTATAATGCGGTGACCAGAACTGTACACAATACTCCAAGTTTTGTACAGCTGCAACGTGACCTCCTGGCTCCAAAACTCGATCCCTCTACCAATAAAAGCTAACACTCCGTACGCCTTCTTAACAACCCTATCAACCTGGGTGCCAACTTTCAGGGATCTATGCACATGGACACCCAGATCTCTCTGTTCATCCACACTACCAAGTATCTTACCATTAGCCCAGTACTCTGTAATCCTGCTACTCCTTCCAAAGTGAATCACCTCCCACTTTTCCGCATTGAACTCCATTTGCCACCTCTCAACCCAGCACTGCAGCTTATCTATGTCCCTCTGTAACCTGCAACAACCTTCCGCACTGTCCACAACTCCACCGACTTTAGTGTCATCCACAAATTTACTAACCCATCCTTCTACGCCCTCATCCAGGTCATTTATAAAAATGACAAACAGCAGTGACCCCAAAATATATCCTTGCGGTACACCACTAGTAACTGAACTCCAGGATGAACATTTCCCATCAACCACCACCCTCTGTCTTCTTACAGCTAGCCAATTCCTGATCCAAACCGCTAAATCTCCCTCAATCCCATGCCTCCGTATCTTCTGCAATAGCTTACTGCAGGGAACCTTATCAAACGCTTTACTGAAATCCATATACACCACATCAACTGCTTTACCCTCATCCACCTCTTTGGTCACCTTCACAAAGAACTCAATACGGTTTGTGAGGCATGACCTGCCCTTCACAAAACCGTGTTGACTATCCCTAATCAAATTATTCCTTTCTAGATGATTATAAATCATATCTCCTATAATCCTTTCCAAAACTTTGCCCACAACAGAAGTAAGGCTCACCGGTCTATAATTACCAGGGTTGTCTCTATTCCCCTTCTTGAACAAGGGGACAACATTTGCTATCCTCCAGTTTTCTGGCACTATTCCTGTAGACAATGATGACATGAAGATCAAAGGCTCTACAATCTCCTCCCTAGCCTCCCAGCGAATCCTGGGATAAATCCCATCTGGCCCAGGGGATTTATCTATTTTCACACTTTCCAGAATTGCTAACACCTCCTCCTTATTAACCTCAATCCCGTCTAGTCCAATAGCCTGTATCTCCGTATTCTCCTCGACAACATTGTCTTTTTCCTGCGTGAATACTGACGAAAAATATTCATTTAGCCATACCAGGCAACATCCTAGTAAATCTCCTCTGCACCCTTTCCAATGCTTCCACATCCTTCCTATAATGCGGTGACCAGAACTGTACACAATACTCTTTTCAGACTCCACGCACAGCTTCCCACTACTGTCCTTGACTGGCTCTAATCTTGCCCTAGTCATTCTTTTATTCCTGACATACCTATAGAAAGCTTTAGGGTTTTCCTTGATCCTACCTGCCAAAAACTTCTCATGTCCCCTCCTGGCTCTTCTCAGCTCTCTCTTTAGGTCCTTCCTGGCTAACTTGTAACTCTCAAACGCCCTAACTGAGCCTTCACGTCTCATCTTTACATAAGTCTCCTTCCTCTTCACAAGAGATTCAACTTCTTTAGTAAACCACAGTTCCCTCAATCGACCATTTCCTCCCTGCCTGACAGGTACATACTTATCAAGGACACTGCAGCTAGAAGAAGTTTATCAAGGAGCTGTTTCCCAGCTTTAGAATCAATGACTTTAGTGTCCATTTTGCACCTATTTTCTTTCTGAAAGCTGCCCTCTGTGGCTGCCATTGGAGTAAAGGATAAATAATTAATCTATCTCGATTCTCAAACATGATGGTCCGCAGAGTCTTTGTGCTTTCTTAAAACGTTTTTTTTTCCCCAGCTGCTTGTCCTGGTGTCTGATGGTCCTGCTGTCCTTGTGGGCACAATGCTCAAGAATAAAAGCACTGTCCTGTCAACCAAAATCTGCGGATGAAAGAATGTCCCCCACAGGGTGGCAAAGAAGGGAACGAAGGACAAGCAGGCATTTTCTGTGTAAATGTAACTGGTTCCTAGAAATGTATGGAATGCACAGCCTTGCTGGCATTAATGCCCTATTTGAGCCTCTTTCCATCCTCCCTCATCTAACTCTTTATCAACATACTCCTCTCTTCCCTTCTCCCTCTTATCTAGTTTTGCCTTAAATGTATCTGTGTTACTTGCTTCAACCACTCCCCTGTGGTAGCATGTTCCACTCTCTGGGTAAAGAAGTTTCTCAGTGCATTTCTTGGTGACTATTTTGTATTAATGGCCTCTCTTTTTTTGCACTTCGCCACGAGTGGGAACACAATATCTGGAATGTCAAATCATTTCAGGTTTAATTCTGTTTTTTCTTTTCAAGAGAGAGCCAACCTGTTCACCCTGTCCTCATGAGTAAAGCATGCATTTCTGCTGTCATCCTTGTGTACGCCCAACCCATGTTGGTAATTTCCACCACCGGGTTCAGATTCATAGCCCATCCCATTTCTGTCGGTTTTTTTCTCCTTGGTGTTAAAATGTCTAGCCATTTTGAATAATTGGCCCTTCGTTCCCCCTGACACGACCTTTGGCCCATCAAGTCTGCACTGACACGCAAGAAACATCTGAACTCCCACCTAATTCTATCTACCAGCACTTGGTCCATAGCCTTGAACGTTATGACGTTCCAAGTGCTCATCCAGATACATTTTGAAGGATGTGAGGCACATTTAGCCGGGTAAATATGTGGGGTTATGGGGATAGGGCCTGGGTGGGATTGTTGTCGGTGCAGACCCGATGGGCCGAATAGCCTCCTTCTGCACTGTAGGGATTCTATGATTCTAACCTATCCCAGCGTACACCAGGCACAGGCTACAGCATTGCAGGCCTTTGTGTTTAGATTATCTCCGTTGGTGGCCTTTTCACTGAGTCCAGAGATTGTGACTTTGAGCTTAACTTGAGGACCTGAGGACATCTTTGAGACTGACAAGACAGTGCAGCAATAATCATGGAACATCTGGTCTGTTCTCCGCACGAACCTCCTTTCGGCCCCTTCACCTAATCTTAAAAGCAAATCCTTTTCCTTTCTCCCCTGTATGTTTATCCAGTTTTCCCTTAAATGCATCTCTGCTATTCCCATAACCACTCGGATTGAGTTCCACCTTCTCACACTTCCTGGGTAAAGGCTTTTTCTCCTAAATTTCCTATTGGATTTATTAGTGATTATCTTATGTTAATGGGCCTGGATCCTGTTCTTACCTGCGAGGTTCTTTGCTTGAAATGTTGGAATGAAAATTAATGGTCCAGTGCCACTAGCTGAAGAAGAGCAGGGGGCAATGGCCTTATGGTAGTATTGCTGGACTAGTAATCCAGAAACTCAGTTAATGTTCTGGGGACCCGGGTTCGAATTACACCACGGCAGATGTGGAATTGGAATATAATTTTTAAAATCTGAAATTAAGAATCTACTGATGACCATGAAACCATTGTCGATTGTCAGAAAAACCCATCTGGTTCACTAATGTCCTTTAGGGAAGGAAATCTGCCATCCTTACCTGGTCTGGCCCGCATGTGACTCCAGAGCCACAGCAATGCGGTTGGCGCTCAACTGCCCTCCAAGGGCAACTAGGGGTGGGCAATAAATGCTGGTCAGTCAGCGACGCCCATGTCCCACAAATTAATAAAAAGAAAAGCTTTCTTGGTATCCTGACTGACGGTTTAACTTCAAACAACATCACAAATAGCACCATCCGCAACCTCTAGGCAGTAGGTGAAGCAGCAACCAATTTATTTTGTGCCAACCAAATAAACTAAATCATAGAATCCCTACAGTGAAGAAGAGGCCATTTAGCCCATCGAGTCTTCACCCGCTCTCTGACAGTATCTTACCCAGGCCCTTTCCTCTGTCCTTTTTTTTATTCATTCATGGGACATGGGCGTCGCTGGCTGGAACAGCATTTCTTGCCCATCCCTAGTTGCTCTTGAACTGAATGTCTTGCTCGGGCAGTTGAGAGACGACCACATTGCTGTGGCTCTGGAGTCACATGTAGGCCAGACCAGGTAAGGACGTCAGATTTCCTTCCCTAAAGGACATTAGTGAACCAGATGGGTTTTTCCGACAATCGACAATGGTTTCATGGGTCACCGTAAGATTCGTAATTCCAGACTTTAAAAAAAAAATCAAATTCTGCCATGGTGGGATTGAACCCTGATCCCCAGAACATTAGCTGAGTTTCTGGTCTAGGGATGATACCACTAGGCCATCGCCCTATCCCTGTAACCCCACACATTTGCAATCTATCTTACCTACGCATCTTGGGACACTAAGGGGCAATTTAGCATGGCCAATCCGCCTAACGCGCACATCTCTGGAGTGTGAGAGGAAACCGGAGCATCCAGAGGAAACCCACACAGACATGGGAAGAACATACAAACTCCACACAGACAACCACCTGAGGCTGGAATTGAACCTGGGTCCCTGGAGCTGTGAGGCTGCAGTGCTAACCGCTCTGCCGCCCACAAATCAAACAAACTCATGGACAAAGCAAGAAGGGATCCGCTCAAAACAAAAAAAAAGCATAAAGGAAATCAAACCAAAATGTGATTAAAGGAGTCAGTAATGCACACCAGCCCCTGCGGGGCCCAAAGGGCACGGAAGGCCTTGATGGTGCCCGCGGACTCCGCATGCTCCCTCTCCAGGGACATCCAACCGCGAATGTAGCCGCAGTAGAGGGGCAGACAGTTGGGTTGGAGGCCCACTGCCTGGACCCATTAATGGCAAGTTTTGGCTAGGCCCAGGCAGCAGCAACCAATTTGCGCACAATGAACCTCCACAAACAGCAATCTATTTTGATGATTCTTGAAGGATGATGATTATTAGCCAGAATATCAGGAAGACCTTCTTTAAACTGGTGTTACAGGATCTTTTGAGTCCACCTGAGGGGGCAGATGAAGCCTCACTTCAACACTGAGCCATGGGTGCTGGGGGAGGGGAGGGGACGGGGGGGGGGGGGGGGTGCGGTGGGGTGGTGGAAGTGTATGATGGAATTATGTTAAGAAAGAATGGGCTTTTGGGAGGAGGGAACTTTTGCATTTGAGCTAGGTTTGACTGATACTCAAGTTAGTCATGTAGGATCAGTGAAAGCCAGAAATAAAATGGTTAGTCTGACCACTTCAGACTGGCAGAGGATACAAGGTTGGAGATCCAATAAATAAAAGTTATTTAGTTACACGTTTTTTAAATTAACATAAATCAAAAACAGAGCACATAGATCTTTGGCTGGTGGTTTTTTTTTTTAAGAAGGTTGGAGAAGCGAAGTAAGAGAGCACTGAGGTAAGTGGAACCTAACTTTTTAATGATGCATATCTCCTTTACACTGCTCCCTTCCTACAGTTGGAAAGGCAGCGTCATTGTCTAAGGCCGCAGCAACCCTTATTTCATCAGGGTCATTGCTGGGTTGTCCACCAGATTGAATTGGGATTGTTATTCTGGGGAAGTAAGACCCTGGTTTGGCACATTGTGAATACAGTCAAATAGATTGGTGATGTTGATGAACAAAAACACCTGGAGTCAGTGAAGTCATGAGGTGTCCAGAACAGGAAGATCCTGGGTTGGTCCTCATTTTTGAGTTAACTGATCTTCAGGTGGGGGGCAATGGACAAGGCCTCCACACAGTTCGATTAGGGAGGTGAAATAATAAGCACAAGTTCCTGCCTCTATTCATTGGACAGTGACTCCAGCGCCTAAAGGCATTGGATAAGGCATTTTGCAAATGGTTGGTCTGTTGATGGTCACTTTCTGCTTGGACTCTTGTGTGTTAAATGTCAGAGCCCCTCCAAATTGTTCTTCCCTCCTATTTTTAAAAAAAAACACTTTTCTCTAATGGAGGTCACCAGTTTCAATATCTCCTTATAAGATTCGGTGGCTAATATTCTTTAATGCTTTGCTGAAGTGCCTTGGGACATTGAAGGCACAATACAATTGGAAGCTGTCCAAAGATATGCAGGTTAGGTGGATTGTCCATGTTAAAATGCCCCTTGGGTTCGATAGATTAGCCATGGGAAAGGGATGAGGTTACAGGGATGGAACAAGGGAGAGAGTCTGGGCAAGATACTCTATCAAAGAGTCGGTGCAGACTCGATGGGCCGAATGGCCTGTTCTGCACTGTGGGGATTCTATGTTGCTGGGAGTGTGGCTAAGAAGAGTCAGGTTTTCAGACATAAAATTGGAGTTGAGTCCTCGATCTAAATGAACAATGAATTCACCTTTTACCCATTGTACAGCTCAAGTCATGGCCAATTTAATTGGTCAACAAACTAGTTTGCGGCAACTTTATTGTTGTTAACATGGATCGGGTTAATATTTAGAATGAAACCATCCTGGTATGCTGGTGGACTGTGTGTTATTTAGAGAGCAGATTCTGTTCAGGACTTCACATCTAGGCTGACACCTCTGTGCGGTATCGAGGCAGCACTGTTACTGGATCGGATTTCCTCCAGACTATTTGCCCAACCCCGGTTCCTCTGCTTTTTCTAGACTGTTTCAGGTGGATGTTAACAGTTGCATGGAATTCTCCAGCTACCTTTGCCAACATGTCAGACAACACCACCCAGAAAACAAACCATCAAAATAACTACTCATTTTGTCTTTGGGATGTTTGCGGGTCTTCAAAACGGCCGAGTGTTTGCTTACATAATGATCGCTATGCCTCGAAAGTAATTTCTTGCGTGTGAAGGAGGAATTTCTGAGGGATGTGTTAGGATGTTAAATCGATGTGCATCATCGTTTTTCTCTTTGCCTGTTGGCTCGGTGCTGGAACCATACAGCACAGCTAACATATGGGCGGCACAGTGGTTAGCACTGCTGTCTCTCTGCTCCAGGTGACTGTGTGGAGTTTGACCATTCTCCCCGTGTCTGCATGGGTTTCCTCCGGGTGCTCTGGTTTCCTCCCATAGTGCTGGTTAGGTGGATTGACCATGCTAAATTGCCCCTTATGTCAAGGGGGAGTTAGTAGGGTAAATACTTGCGGTTACGGGGATAGGGTCTGGGTGGGATTGTTGTCGGTGCAGGCTTGATGGGCTGAGTGGCCTCCTTGCATCTTGGGGATTCAGTGTCATCTTCTGCTTCTATGTCTATGTGACTCTGTCCCTTCAGAAGTTGTCTGGGGCAAGTCACCACAGCCCTGTTTCAAGCTGTTGGCACCTAACTTCTCAAAACAAAGCTTTGTTTTGCTATTACACATGTGCACAACAGCTGAGGGCAAATATAGAAGAAGAAAGTTGTTCATTTATACGTCGGGTTGTATATTGTGCTCTTCGGAACAATGAAGTACTTTTTGAACTGTAATCATTGTAATGTAGGAAAGGTGGCAGCTAACCTGTGCAGAGGAAGCTCCCACAAATGACTATGAGATGATTTGATCTGTTTTAGTGATGTTGATTGAGGGGGAAACATTGACCGGAATGCTATGGAGGACTTCCCTGTGAAATGGTGGCTGTGGGATCTTTTCTTGATGAGCTTCTTTTCAGAGGGGACTGATGTGGCCTCAGTTTAAAGTCTCATCTGAAAGAAGGCACCTTCGACCAGGCGAGATAGACAGGCTGGCCAGATGGGCAGAACAGTGGCAAGTGGAAATAAACCCTGAAAAGTGTGCGCAGTGATGCATTTTTGGAGGACTAACAAGGCAAGGGAATACACAATGAACTGTAGGATGCTGCAGAGGAAAGGAGAGATCTTGGGCTGCGTGTCCAAAGATCTCTGAAGGCAGCAGGACAGGTAGACAAGATGGTTAAGAAGGCAAATGAGATTCTTGCCTTTATTAGCCAAGGCATGGAATATAAGAGCAGGGAGGTTATGATGAAGCTATATAAAATACTTGTTAAGCTACAGCCAGAGTATTGTGCGCTGCTCTGGCCGCCAAAGTATAGGAAGGATGTGATTGCACCAGTGGGTGCAGAGGAGATTCATCAGGATGTTGCCTGGGATGGAGCATTTCAGCTATGAAGAAAAGCTGGTTAGGTTGGGGTTGATTTCGTTGGAGCAGAGAAGGCCGGGGGGTGGGAGGAATGTGATCAAGTATGCAAAATTCTGAGGGACATAAGGTAGATAGGAAGAAACCTTTTCCCTTAGTTGAGGGATCAATAACCGGGGCATAGATTTAAGGTAAGGGGCAGGAGATTTAGAGGGGGATTTGAGGAAAAGCTTTTTCACTCAGAGGGTGGTGGAAATCTGGAACTCACTGTCTGAAAAGGTGGTAGAGGCGGGAACCCTCACAACATTTAGATGAGCACTTGAAACACCATAGCATACAAGACTACGGATCAACTGCTGGAAAATGGGATTAGTTCTTGATAGCTGGTGCAGGCATGATGGGCCGAAGGGCCTCTTTCTGTGCTGTAAAGTTCTATGACTTCAGTACTGCATTGAATTGTCAGCCTAAATTCCATGCTCCAGTCTTGAGAGCGGGATTTGAACCCAGAGACGAGGGTGCTAGCCACTGAGTGACCCCCGTGCTCTCAGTAGAGGTGATGGAGGTGTCTGTGGTCATTCTGAGAGTGGGACTGCTCCACTGGGAGAGTGGGAATGGCCGCGTTCATTCTTGGGTTATGAGCTACCCTTCTGTATGTTGACACGTGGAGGAGGGGAAGTGGTTTACAGCTGTGGCCCACAGTATGAATGGGTTATTGTCCAATTTGGAGTGTGCACAGCATCACTAATAGACTGGCACAGTAATAATTCAGTGGGGAAATCATTCACTGTGCATCTAGGTCGTTTAATTTCCTAAAGTACTTCAAATTCGTGACATCTGTGATGCAACAATTATCTGTGGGTCACAACAACATCCTGAACGCACTTGCCAAGTTCGAGACCATTCTTATTTTAAAACCTGTTGTGCTTTTTTTGGGTTCCTTCAGAACCTTTCAGTTTCCTCACCTTTTTAAAGCCACCTGCAGCAGCGTTTAAACAGCTATGTCAAAAATGTTGAGATGTTAGCCGCTCATCCTGATTGTTTAGTGGGTAATTACAAAATATTGTCTGGATTTGATTGCAGCAAGCCCAGATCTAATACTTTGAGTTAGATGATCTCTATCTTTATGACATTGTCCTCTCCAGATCATTTGCCTGTGTGTGTGTGTGTGTTGCACTTATATGTATGTATGCCAAAGAGGGGATCTTGCTTCAATCTGATGATATCGCCACAGTTGGGCAGACTTGCATGAACTTGCTGTCTGGGCTTTGTAAAAAAAAATTTGTTCGTGGGACATGGGCGTCGCTGGCTAGGCTAACATTTATTGCCCATCCCTAGTTGCCCGTGAGAAGGTGGCGGTGAGCTGTCTTCTCGAATCGTCCATGTTCCGTGGGTTGACCCACAATGCCATTAGGGAGGAAATTCCAGGATTTGACCCGGCAACTGGGAAGAAATGGCGATATATATCCAAGTCAGGACAGTGAGTGGCTTGGAGGGTAACTTGCAGGTGGTGGTGTTCCCATGTATCTGCTGCCATTGTCCTAGATGGAAGTGGTCACGGGTTTGGAAGGTGCTGTCTAAGGATTTTTGGTGAATTGCTGCAGTGCTGCTGCACAAAGCATGGCCGATTGGGTGGAGTAACCATTTGCTGTCCTTGGAACACTCATTCTAACTGAAGGTGGAGAATGATGAAAGGAAATGCCCGAGCATGGGCCTGGTCGCCCAAACCTGTCCGAGAGTGAATGCCCTAGGAGTACGGTATATCAGAGTGCTCTACAGTTTCTGATCCGTGATCGCTACAGCAATAAGTTACTAACTGCGTGTCTTCAGGGGAGTATAGGACAGAAGGAAAAGCAATGAACCAGCTCTCTCTGGGCTGTTGTCCTAATTCATCAAGGGTTCATCTGTGTGGAGTCTGCACATTCTCCCTGTGTCTGCGTGGGTTTCCTCCCACAATCCAAAGATGTTCCAGTTAGGGTGATCGGCCATGCTAAATTGCCCCTTAGTGTCAGGAGGATTATCGGGGTAAATCTGTGGAGTTATGGGTATATAGGGTCTGGGTGGGGTTGTTTCTGGTGCAGGCTCGATGGGCCGAATAGCCCCTCTCTGCACTGTAGGGATTCTACAATTCTATGATTCAGATACAATAAATAAACAAACACGTTTGCAATAGCTGAAGGATTGATCACCAGGGGGCACAGATTTAAGGTGATTGGCAAAAGAATCAGAAGTGACATGAGGATAAACTTTTTTATTCTGAGTGATTAGGCTGTGGAATGCACTGTCTGGTAGATTGGTGGATACAGATTCAACAGTAATCATCAAAGAGGAATTGGATGAAATTTTGAAGGAGGAAAAGAAATCTATGATATGGGTTAAAAAGTAAGGGAATGCAAGTATCTAGAAAGCTCTTCAAAAGAGCAAGTACATACTCGATTAGGCCGATTGGCCTCCTGTGCTGTGCTGTTCTATTATTTGGTCATTTAAAGTTCTGATTTGTCAATCCTGGTGTGTGTAGTCTAAAGAAGCTGTGTTGCCTTAGAGAATTATAATTGCCACGCTCCTATGTGCACAGTGAGATTGGATGTGCCATTGGTCTGTCTGCGGCAGAGGATCGGTCGGCTATTGGCCACAGTCAAAACTTTTAAAGGTTTTTCCAAGTGTTACTGGCCGAAATTGAATTATATTTTGTTGGAGTCAAACCGCACGGCTCTCAAATGTTGGCTAGGCTGAGGACACAAAAAATATTTTTTTTTCCCCCCGAGTCGGCTGGTTGTAAATTGAAGCCTCGGCATGGAATTCGGCACTTAATCTAGGCGGACACTTGTGTTATGCTGTCAATCTTTTTGGTAATCAAACAAACTGAGGGACAAAGTAAAAGGTGGAAGGGGGAGGGGGACTGCCTGAAACAAAGCATAAAGGAAACTTAGAAAGGGGTCAATAATACACCCCAGTCCCTGCGGTGCCCAACGGGCATGGAAGGGTGTTAAGTTGCCTGAGGTATGAACTTTTTGTAGGGGTATTTAGTCAAGATCCACTATTTGAAGAAGAGTAGAGTCCTTTTAGTGGCAAATGGCCAACAATTATCCCTCCGGTAACAAGACAAAAATTAGATTAATTGGGCATTATACCTCATTTGTGGAATCCCATGTGCCAATTGGCTGCTATCTTTTCCTATTTCACAACATTGAGAGCTCTTGGTCTCGTGCAGATAAAGTACATGAAAGGTGCTATGGAAATTCAGACTTTGGAGTGAACAAGTGGTTATAATTGAATTAAATTGTATAAAAGCAAAATACTGCAGATGCTGGAAATCTGAAATTAAAAACAATTGCTGGATAAACTCAGCAGGCCTGGCAGCATCTGTGAAGAGAGAAACATGTTGAATGTTTTGAGTCCATATGACCCTTCTACAGGAAATGAAGAGCAGTAGAAATGTGATGAATTATATACTGGGAGAGGGCTCTCGGGGAGAATGGAAAGTCAATGATAGGTCGGAGCTAAGGAGAAATTGACAAAGATGTCATGGATGTGAGACAAAGGGGCAGAGAAGACTGAGGGGTGACCTAATCAAGGTATACAAGATTATGAGGGACATGGACAGAGTGGATAGGGAGCAGCTGTTCCCCTTAGTTGAAGGGTCAGTCACAAGGGGACATAGGTTCAAGGTGAGGGGCAGGATGTTTAAGAAGGATGTGAGGAAAATCTTTTTACCCAGAGGGTGGTGATGGTCTGGAATGTGCTGCCTGGGAGGGTGGTAGAGGCAGATTGCCTCATATCCTTTAAAAAGTATCTTGAGCACTTGGAATGTCATAACGTTTAAGGCTACGAGCCAAGTGCTGGTAGATGGGATTAGGAACGAGTTGAGATGGTTCTCGCAAGTTGGTGCAGACTCAATGGGCTGAAGGACCTCTCTGCACTGTTTGTTTCTATGATTCTGTTCTAATAAAGTTTATTTATTAGTCACAAGTAGACTTGCACATTTGGCCCATTGAGCTTACACCGAAATGTTTGCTACCCACCTTCCTGTTGATAATTGCCTTTGGCAAAACTTGTGCTGCCCAGGACTCTGGGTTCCTCATAGGCCAGTGTTGCAGATATGAGATTGTGGCTACACTGTTCCAATCATAGAATCCCTGCAGTGCAGAAGGGGGCCATTTGGCCCATTTGAGCCTGCACCGACAACGATTCCACCCAGGTCCTATCCCCATGTTTTTACCCTGTTAGCCCCCCTGACACGAAGGGGCAATTTAGCATGGCTAGCCCACACATCTTTGGACTGTGAGAGGAAACTGGAGGAACCCACGCAGACACGGGGAGAACGTGCAAACTCCACACAGGCAGTCACCCAAAGCCGGAATTGAATCTGGCGCTATGAGGCCATGATGTGGAGATGCCGGCGTTGGACTGGGGTAAGCACAGTAAGAAGTCTCTCAACACCAGATTAAAGTCCAACAGGTTTATTTGGCAGCACGGTAGCACAGTGGTTAGCACTGCTGCTTCACAGCGCCAGGGACCTGGGTTCGATTCCCGGCTTGGGTCACTGTCTGTGTGGAGTTTGCACATTCTCCTCGTGTCTGCGTGGGTTTCCTCCGGGTGCTACGGTTTCCTCCCACAGTCCAAAGATGTGCGGGTTAGGTTGATTGGCCATGCTAAAATTGCCCTTAGTGTCCTGGGATGTGTAGATTAGAGGGATTAGTGGGTAAAATATGTAGGAATATGGGGGTAGGGCCTGGGTGGGATTGTGGTCGGTGCAGACTCGATGGGCCGAATGGCTTCTTTCTGTACTGTAGGGTTTCTATGATTTCACTAGCTTTCGGAGTCTCAAGCTCCTTCATCAGGTGAGTGAGCACTTGTGTTCACAAACAGGGCATGTAAAGACACAAACTCAATTTACAAGATAATGGTTGGAATGCGAGTCTTTACAAGTAATCAAGTCTTAAAGGTACAGACAATGTGAGTGGAGAGAGTCATGATGTGGAGATGCCGGCGTTGGACTGGGGTAAACACAGTAAGACTCACCTGAAGAAGGGGCTTAGAGCTCCGAAAGCTTGTGTGGCTTTTGCTACCAAATAAACCTGTTGGACTTTAACCTGGTGTTGTTAAACTTCTTACTGTGGAGAGAGGGCCAGGCACCGGGTAAAGAGGTGTGTATTGTCTCCAGCCAGGACAGTTGGTGAGACTTTGCAAGCCCAGGCAAGTCATGGGGGTTACAGATAGTGTGACATGAACCCAAGATCCCGGTTGAGGCCGTCCTCGTGTGCAGAACTTGGCTATCAGTTTCTGCTCAGCGATTCTGCGTTGTCGTGTGGCATGAAGGCTGCCTTGGAGAACGTTTACCCGAGGCAGCAGTGCTAACCACTATGCCGCCGCAATCACTTGTTCTCCAGAAAAGGAAAGTGAATGAGTGCTATTAGTGTTAAATTTATCCCAGCATCCAAACATCAACCATTTGCGACAGGTGTATCCATTAAAATTGTTGGTGCCTTGATTGGTTTTCTTTTTGCTCTTCATGTGGAGTTGCCTTGCTTCCGCTTGGCAGTGGACCACAGTGAAATCGGGAGCCCAATGTGAAGGGCGAGTCAGAGGTGCAGACCCGTGTCCCACTTGTAGAATGTTACCCTTGTCCCAGAGAATGACCTATCTTTATTAGAATTGGGGCCCCATGGTTGTGGAGATACCCATCGCTATCTCCAATCTGACAGGATAATACTGCTTTAGGGAGAGGGCAAAGCTTTGACACTGAGGGCGACATATTGAAAGGAGCATTTCAGTTCTGTTGAAATCGCCATACAATGACTTCATTATTAGAGTGAGTCATACACTCTCTCTCTCTCTCTCTCTCGGATGACTCACAAATTATGGCTGGAAGGTAATCTCAGATTTCTACTGATAGGCAGCAGCAGCCAAGCGGAGAGAGAGCAGTCAGCATATGCTAAAAAGATCTGATTGCCTTTCAACCCTGACTCACACAAGTGTGTGTCTTGACTTCCTGTCAAGAAGGTAACCCTTCCTGGAGCAATTGAGGTTTTTTTTTCTCTTTTTTTTTTCTTTTGGGAGAAAGTCATTGCTGGACTTGCGCTGATGGATTTATTCAGGTGTTGTTCCCCCTTTGTGTTAAAACGGCATTTGGACTTGAGTTGAAATTACCAAGAAATCTAAAATTAATCTTGAGTTAACACTAAACATTTTTCTTGTCAATTTCCTTCCTCTTCTACTGGTTTTCCTGAGAGACCTTGCTAACTGGCTACAAGAGCAAGGTGGCAGTTGGGATTTCTGCGATGAGTGAGAGAAACTGACCCCCTGACTCCCCAAAGCCTCTCCACCATCTACAAAGCTGAAGCCAGGAGCGTGATGGAATACATTCCAATTGCCTGCATGAGTACAGCTTTAACTCGCGCAAGAAGCTCGGCACGGTGGCACAGTGGTTAGCACTGCTGCCTCACAGCGCCAGGGACCTGGGTTCAATTCCTGGCTTGGGTCACTATCTGTGTGGAGTTTGCACGTTCTCCCCGTGTCTGCGTGGGCTTCCTCTGGGAGCTCCGGTTTTCTCCCACAGCCCAAAAGATGTGCTAGTTAGGTGCATTGGCCGTGCTAAATTCTCCCTCTGTATTCCCAAACAGGTGGCGGAGTGTGGCAACTGGGTGATTTTCACAGTAACTTCATTGCAGTGTCAATGTAAGCCTACTTGTGATACTAATAAATAAACTTTACCAACCAGGACCAAACGGCCCACCAGCTTTAATATTCACTCCCTCCACCACCGGCACAAAGTGCCAGCAGTGTGTACCATCTACAAGATGCGTTGAAACAAATCACCAAAGCTCTTTCAACAGCACCTACCAAACCCTCAACCTCCACCACGCAGAAGACCAAGCAAACCATCACTCGCATGTTCCCCTTCAAGCCACTGACCATCCTGACTTGGAAATGTATCCCCATTCCTTCACTGTCATGAGCTCAAAATCCCGGAACTCACTTCCTAACAGCACTGTGGGTGGACCTACACCACGTGGGCTGCAGTGGTTAAAGAAGCTGGCTCACCAACATCACCACCTTTAAGGGCAATTGGGAATGGGCAACAAATGCTGGCCTAGCCAGCGACATCCACATCCTTTTGAAAGGGTAAAGAAAATGCTCCTTTCTATGTTTCACCGACACTATCCTCCCATCAAGATGTCAGATTAATATGTGATCAAAATATAACTAGGGCAAGGGTTAGATTATGAGGAGAAAATTATTGAATGTTAAGCAGGTGATTTGAATGAATTCCCGCCATGGGAATCATAGTGGGTGAGGAGAGGAGGGGGGGGGGAACCATGGAAAGGTCCGTTGACCTCGTGCGCGATTTTCCAGATTTGGGGTGAGCACGGCTGGAAATTCCCATCCTGTGATTCTATGAACACCGAGACCAACTGTAATAGTCCTCCAAGCCACACACCATCCTGGCTTGGAACTGTGTCGCCATTCCTTCACTGTTGCTGGGTCAGAATTTTGGAACATCTTCCCGAACAGCACTGTAGAAGAACCTACACCACATAGTTGCAGCGGTTCAGGAAGGCGATTCACCACCATCTCCTCTAAGGCAATTAAGGATGGGCAACAAATTTTGGCCTTGCTAGTAAGATGCCCACATCCTGTGAAATAATTTTTTAAAAACTCCTTTTAGTCCCACAGGCACCTTCTTTCCTTCGGGATGTCTTCACTCAATGACCAATAATCCAATCTCTCTCTTGGCTTAGATCAGTTAAATTAAGACTCAGTCAGAATTGAACCCGGAGATAAAAGCAAATTACTGCAAATGCTGGAATCTGGAACAAGAACAGAAAATGCTGGAAAATCTCAGCAAGTCTGACAGCATCTGTGGAGAGAGAACCAAGCCGATGTTTGAAGTCTGGATGATCCTTGGTCAGAGCTCAGATCGAACGCAGTTTGATTATCTCAGTCTCATTCTACAAGGTGCAGTTGGAAATGGAATCATCTCTCTTTAATTGTGAAGAATGTCAACATTCAAACTGACCACCCCCTCCAAATGGTGGTCAATTTGAATGTTGACGTTCAATAGTGTTCTGTTAGTGAACATGTTGAGTTTGAGTGATGGGCAGTACCTCTCCTAGAAACCCTAAGCCATTTAGCTTTTAGAAACATTCATAATCATTGCTGACAAAGGGGGGGAAACTTCTGCGTAGTGTCAGACAATACTCTTGGCCAATCGGGACTGGTGTTTGCTCAAAAGTTGCTGCACAGTATCATGGATGCAGATTGGTCTCTCCGGTCAGGCCTACTCGGTATTTCCTGTTTACATCAGCAACTGAGAGATCTATTTTAATTCTGCCAGTTACCTTTTGGTGAGTTTTTAAAAAAAACCTGTGTGGGGGAGGAAAGAGACGTTTTATGAGTGTGTTGTGATACTTGCTTTGTTCTGTGTACTGGCAAGTACCCAGTTAGGGAAAAGGTCAAATGAAATGGTCTTTTATAAGAAGAATCCTGTTGTTCTGTCTGTCTGGGCTGTATTCAAAGCTTTGGGCCCAGGTGAACGAACTCTGTTATATTTTTACTCGCTAAGTCATTAGGCTTTGTTCTATGTGGGGGTTTTATTTAAGATATTCCTTCAGCACGCAGTAACCGTAAAATATGCATCCAAGTAAGTTAGGAAATTTACCAACAGATGTGGGTTGCTTGACGTCTGCGGGGCCGCACCAGGGCATTGTTCAAAAGCAGCATGGATTGAGAGAAAATTAGAAGATGCCTCAGCTAGTTTGCACCCGCTGACCACTCTCCTCAAGGGGCCCTGGGATTTCAGCCTGAGATTTTGGCGATGCTAACGCCTCCTCTTCAGTCTGCTGCAGGGGTGAGAAATGTGTCTAGACTGTTTTGGTCCAGTGGCTGATGTGTTGCAGAGCTGGACCGTCTGCCTCTTGAGAAGCAACAGCGAGGTGCGGGCAATGGAATATTGCAAGTTAGGCAGCAGATGTTCCGATTTGATTTAGTTTATTATTGTCACATGGATTGGGATACAATGAAAAGTATTGTTTCGTGCATGCTGATCCGAGAAAGCATACCGTACATGGAGAAGGAAAGGAGAGTACAGAATGTAGTGTTAGTCATAGCTAGGGTGTAGAGAAAGATCAACTTAACATGAGGTAGATCCACTTCAAAAGTCTGATGGCAGCTGTTCGTGAGTCGGTTGGTACATGATTTCAGACTTTTGTATCTTTTTCCCAACAGAAGAAGGTGGAAGAGAGTATGTCCGGGATGTGTAGGGTCTTTGATTATGCTGGCTGCTTTTGAGGCAGCGGGAAGTGTAGACTGAGTCAATGGTTTGGAGGCTGCTTTGCATGATGGATTGGGCTACGTTCACAACCCTGTGTAGTTCTTTGCAGTCTTGGTCAGGGCAGAAGCCATACTAAGCTGTGATACATCTGGAAAGGATGCCCTGTGATTGTTGATCTTGGCCATTGAAGCCTAGAGCCAAGGCAGTTGTATCCAGATTTCTCGTTCATCCAGTTTGAACTTTGTGGACTGGAGGTTTAAAAGGATTGTTTAATACTGTTACCATCACTGGATGGTTAGCACTGCTGCTTCACAGTGCCAGGGACCCGGGTTCAATCCCCGTCTTGGGTCACTGTCTGTGTGGAGATCTCCCCGTGTCTGCGTGGGTTTCTTCCAGATGCTCCGGTTTCCTCCCACCGTCCAAAGATGTGCGCGTTAGGTTGATTGGCCTTTCTAAGTTGCCCCTTAGTGTCGGAGAGACTAGCAGGGTAAATATGTGGGGTAATCATAGAATCCTACAGTGCAGAAAGAGGCCATTCGACCCATCGGGTCTGCACCAACCGCAATCCCACCCAGGTCCTATCCCCATATCCCTACATGTTTACCCACTAATCCCTCTAACCTATGCATCCTGGGACAGTAAGGGGCAATTCAGAATGGCCAATCAACCTAGCTCGCACATCTTTGGACTATGGGTTATGGGGATAGAGCCTGGGTTGGATTGTTGATGGTGCAGACTCGCTGGGCTGAATGGCCTCCTTCTGCACTGTCGGAATTCTCTTTATTTTTTTTTTGTTGTTAGTCCCATTCAAGTCTCTAAATAAAAAGTTGGGATCTATCGAGCTGGGTTCCATTTTGGGATCTGACTGTCCAATAGTAACATCAGCTGGAATCATAATAGTAGCAGACTCTCAAGTACGAGTTCCTCTTCGGAAACCTGAGCACAAACTCCAAGCTGACGCAACTGCTGAGTGAGTGAAACCAAGGTAGAGCAGGCTCGAGGGCTGTATGGTCCTCTCCTGCTTATGTTCGTACAATATATAAAGATTTAATTGCATCAAAATTAAGTTCAGTCGATGCGAGCGTGAGTAATAAAAAGGGAATATGGCATAGATCAACAGAAGCTCCTGAATGATGATGATGACAGGTACAATTAGGAGAACATGCAGTATTGGCAAAGCAATTACAAGATATGATTTTAAAAAAAGACACAAGGACATAGATCTCCCTCTGCACCACAAACACATGATGAAAGATATACTCAAGTAGGCTGGACCTTGCCAAGATATCTGGCTAACCACTGGGACTGGAACACAGATTCAACCATTCCTCATGACTTCAACCCATGCGTGCCATCGCTGACTTAATGATTGTCATTTTATTGTCCTCCAGGGAGTGGAGAGAAATGAGAAATCCCTTTCTTTTTAAGAAAAGAAAGGTGCATCACCTTCTCAAGTTGAGCACTTGAGGTTATTTACTGCGTGAAGCACTTTCTAATATTGAAAGATTTATACTTGTATTCTCACTCTTGTTCTCGAATCCCTTCCTGGCTTTGACCCTCACTGTCTCTGCAGCATTCTCCAACCACACAACCCTTGGAGATATCTGCACTCCTGCCATTAAGTCTTCTTGCACATCCCTAGTTTTGATCGTTTCAGCCGTCGGCTGCCTGGTCCTAAGAGTTCATGGTGTAGGGGGTAACATCAGGAGTTGGTTAGCTAACCGGAAACAGAGTAGGCATAAATGGGTAATTTTTGGGTTGGCAGGATGTGCCGAGGGGTGTGCCACAGAGATATTGGTGCTGGGACCTCAACTGTTTACAATTTATATCAATGACTTGGATGAAGGGACTGGATGTACAGTTGTTAAACTTGCTGATGACACAAAGATGAGGAGGAAACTAAGGTGTCAGGAGGACATAAGGAGCATGCAAAAGAATATAGGCAGGTTAAGTGAGTGGGCAAAATATTTGGCAGTTGGAGTATAACGTGGGAAGTTGTGAAATTATCCACTTTGGCTGCAAGAATGGAGAAGCAACAAATTATTTAAACAGAGAACGAGTGCAGAAGAGGGTTTTAGGTGTCCTGATATGTGAATCACAAAATGTTAGTATGCAGGTACAGCAAGTGATCAGGAAGGAATGTGGAATGTTGGTGCTAATTGTTTATATTCCATATAAAGGTATAAGGATATTTTGCTACAGTTGTTGGTGAGACCACTTCAGTACAGATTTGGTCTCTTTATTTAAGAAAGGAAGTTAGTACATTAGAAGCCAATTACAGAAGATTCACTCAACCGATTCTTGGGATCTTGTGAAGAAAAGTTGGTCAAGGGTGGCACAGTGGTTAGCACTGCTGCCTCACAGCACCAGGGACCCAGGTTCAATTCCAGCCTCGGGTGACTGTGTCTATGTGGAGTTTGCACATTCTCCCCATGTCTGTGTGGGTTTCCTCCGGATGCTCCGGTTTCTTCCCCACAGTCCAAAGATGTGCAGATGAGGTGGATTGGCCATGGTAAATTGCCCCTTAGGGTCCCATGCTGTGTAGGTTGGTTGAGTTAACCCTGGGTAATGTATTGGGTTATGGGAATAGGGTGGGGAAGAGGGCCTGGGTAAGATACTCTATCAGAGAGTCAGTGTAGACTTGATGGGTTGTATGGCCTCCTTCTGCACTGTAGGGATTGTATGATTCTAAGTTGGGCTTGTACCTAGGATGTTTCCCTTTTTGGGTGAGGCTACAACTAGGGGCACAGCTTAAAGTAAGAAGTCTCCCATTTACAATGGAATGAGAATTTTTTTTTTCTCCCCAAGAGTTTGAGTCTTTGGAAACTCTTCCCCAGAGACGACTGGAAGCAGGATATTGAATATTTTAAGGCAGAGGTGGATCGAATTCTGGAGGAATTTTTTTTTTATTATTCATTTATAGGATGTGGGTGTTGCTCACTGGCCCTCACTGATTCCCCATCCCCAGTTGCCCTTGAGTTGGTTATGAGCTGCCTTCTTGAAATGATGCAGTCCCTGAGGTGTAGGTAGACCCACAGTGTCGTTAGGAAGTTAATTCCGGGATTTTGAACCAGCAACAGTGAAGGAATGGCGTAATATATTTCCGAGTGACTTGGAGAGGAACCTCCAGGTAGTGGTGTTTCCAGATATCTGCTGTTCTTGTCCTTTTTCTAGAAAGACGTGGTCATGGGTTTGGAAAGTGCTGCCGAAGGAACCTTGAGTTCTGCAGTGCATCTTGTAGATGGTACACTGTGCTGCTACTGTTCGTCAGTGGTGGAGGGAATGAATGTTTGTGGAAAGTGTACCAATCAAGCAGGCTGCTTTGTCCTGGATGGTGTCAAGCTTCTTGAGTTTTTGGAGCTGTACTCATCCAGCCAAGTGGAGAGCATTCCATCACATTTGTCATAGATGGTGAATAGGATTTTGGGAGTTAGGAGGTGAGTTAGTCGCTGCAGGATTCCGAGCTTCTGACCTACTCTTGGAGCCGCTGTGTTTATATGGCCAGTCCAGTTCAGTTTCTAGCCAATGGTAACTCCTAGGATGTTGATGACAAGTGAGGCAAACGTTATCAGGGGTAGACAGGACTATGGAATTTGGATCACAATCATGATCTTGAACGATGGGGCAAGCTCAAGAAGCCAAATGGTCTACTCCTCCCAATTCATACGTATATAATTCCTGCCCTTAATGCCTTTTTGGACACCTGTCCAGATATTTCCGTTTGAGGCTCTGTGGTAAATTTTGTTTGAAACAACGTTCCAAGGCCCTTCACAGCAGCTTTACTCCATTAAAGGTGCTGCATTAATGCAAGGTGTTTTATAGTGGATGCCTCCGCATTATCTTCCTCCAGCATATATCAACTGTACCCCACACACACCTGAGTGTGGACAAAGATGGCAGCATGTTGCCAAAAGCCGAGAAGTCTATTAAATGATCAATTTATGTGTGTTTGTAATGTTGGTTGAGAGAGAGAGAGCTGCCTGATTTCGCTGGAACTCTTGTCTGCTCTTCTGGCAATGGCCTGAGTTCTTCACTGGCGCTTCCACTTTAATATGATGTTTGGAGGAGGAAAAAAATGGCACCTCCAGCAATGCAACAGCCCCTCAGCGCTGCATCAGAACATCAGCCTTCATTCTGCGCAAGGCTCCTGGAAGATGTATTCTTGTACATTCTTTTTTTAAAGAAGGAAGAAGTTGAATAATCTTGGGAGAGGGAGGAACATTCATTAAATCTCTCTGACATCCAAATGGCTGATGTCTGCAGTTCTGATTTATAATTATGGGTTAACCACAGTGTTTCACTTTTTCATCCTCTATGATTGTTGGCAAACGATCACCTTTAAGTCCCGGTGTTTGCAGTGATCCAACAGCATTGGCAATCACCAGACACAGAGCTCACTGCCATTTGGCTTCCTGTTCAGATTCCTCCAGTGAAGTTGAGCTGATAACTCTCTTGCTTTTGTCTCACATACACTCCATCTCTGAACACTCTAATTTCCCAACTGGAACTTTTTCAA
Source organism: Mustelus asterias (assembly GCF_964213995.1). NCBI lineage: Eukaryota > Metazoa > Chordata > Chondrichthyes > Carcharhiniformes > Triakidae > Mustelus > Mustelus asterias. Next base: position 6,526,952 of record NC_135824.1, read on the forward strand.
CAAATTAACACTGGTTCCTTCTGCCAGCACACAGCTTTCATTGGCCAGTGGTATTCAGATTTCACTGATTGGGGGAACCTGAAATTTTGACAATGCTCCCAGGGTCTGCCTACAAACACTGAGATGCATGCAGTGACCCCCATCCTCACTCCTCACCCCCACCCCCAGGACCAACACATACCAGGTAACTTTGTGCAAACTCTTGAGATGCACCCACATAAAAGCACGTGCACGAACACTGACATGTGTGTACACACACACATGGCACGGGGGCACAATGGTTAGCACTGCTGCCTCACAAAATCAGGGACTCAGTCGATTCCCAGCTTGGGTCACTGTCTGTGCGAAGTCTGCATGTTCTCCCCATGTCTGCGTGCAGACTTCGCACAGACAGTGACCCAAGCTGGGAATCGAACCTGAGTCCCTGATTTTGTGAGGCAGTTTCCTCCCACAGTCTGAAAGATTTGCTGCATTGGCCATGCTAAATTCTCCCTCTGTGCACCCAAACAGTCGCCGGAGTGTGGCGACTAGGGGATTTTCACAGTAACTTCATTGCAGCGTTTTTTTTTACTGGAAGGAGAGATTGGAAACCTGGAGGTGGATATTGGGTCAGGCATCCAAAAGAAAGCTTTGTTTGGGGAAAGATTCCAAGCGTGCTTTTTTTTTTGAGAATGGTGTTTGGAAACAATTTTAATAAAGGTTTAGTTAATCATAAGTCCCGTGACTCTCTTCATCCATGTCTCTAAACAAAAAATAGAAGTTATGATCTACTGAGACGGGGTTCCACGCTGGGACCTAAATATCCATTAGTAACATCAGCTGGAATTGTAATGTTACATTGGGCAGAACTCAAAATCAATTCACTTGCTACTGATCTCCCCTACCCACTGCAAAGTCTTTGCCAACTGGAGTTGTGGATGCAGTTTTCCACTTGGGTAAACCATTCTCCATTTATTGCCAATCCATGAACAAAATGGACTATTTATATTTTGGACATCCAAGGACTGTGTCAACGGAGGCAATGAAGAAGAATTAAGGAATAGTGACCATCTCAAGTAAGATCATTAAACCACCTAGGCTTCAGTTCAAGGGCTTCTCTATTCATATTTTCTGCCTTCCACTCCTGAAGGTGAGATTCAAGCAAAGTGTGACTGTTCATGACTCACTGGGCGTGTGGAGAGGAACTATACGGTACACCATTGTATAAAACTTGTCTCGTTTAAAGGAGATGTATGAGGCAAGTTTTTTTACACAGAGGATGGTGGGTACCTGGAACTCGCTGCCGGGGGAGGTAGTGGAAGCAGATAGAATAGTGACTTTTAAGGGGCATCTTGACAAATACATGAATAGGATGGGAATAGAGGGATATGGTCTCCGGAAGGGTCGGGGGTTTTAGTTCAATCGGGCAGTATGGTCGGTGCAGGCTTGGAGGGCCGAAGGGCCTGTTCCTGTGTAATTTTCTTCTTCTTTGTTCATTTCAAACTGCAGTTCCTCTGCAACTCTCTTACCTGGAGCACGGAGCTAACTCTGGTTTTTTTACAAAGGGAGCCAGGAGTAGGATTTTCTTTCAAAAGAAAAGAATATTCAGAAGTGAATCCGAAAGACCAACTGGAGGGTGTGCTCAAGGCAGAAAGGAACAGGAGAGAAGACAGATTAGGTTGAAGTAATGCGTGTATGGCATCAACCTCTGCAACTAACCTGGAGGAGGGGGAGGAAGAGGCCACAGAGAGGTGAAAAAGGTTTTGCACTTTTGTGATCCTGGGAATGAATAAGAGTGGGAGACAATGCGATATGCATGATTTTGCATCAAGGCACTAGTCGGACGGTAAGCTTTTGGCCCTGGGGAGGATCAAGAGCACAGATTTCGGGGGAACACTGACCGCATTAAATGGATAAAATAGAGAAGGATAAGAGAAGTTGTGAATGCTAAGAGATCAGAGGTTAAAGGTCAGCAAAGGATCAGATAACTACAGTAGCTGATAAAGGAGAAGTTGCACAGTGGATGCTTTATTGTCTAGAGTCTGGTGCCTGAAGGCGGGGGTGGATGTACATGGAGCTGCTCCGAATGAAGAATAAAAAGCCCGCCAGGAGAAACATGTTCTTATCTTTATTTTTTAAGGCCAAATGAGATAAAGAAGTTAATTTTTTTAAGCTGTACCAGATCAAAAAGCAATGTTTCTTTTGATGCAGATTAGCAGACAATTTGTTACATCTTCAGTGATGTGGGTTTTAAGTAGAATTGGCTTTCAAAAGAAGTAGTCAGATCTTCTGTTTAATTTTTACATTGAAGATCTTTGAGCTTTCCAAATTGTCTGGGAGTGGACATTGTGAATTTAGGCACTTTCTTATACTCCCACTTGTATTTGTCCATTAAGATTAATGGATGGGATATTGTTGGAAGCATTACCCATGTTAGAATCATAGAAACCCTACAGTGCAGAAAGAGGGCCATCTGACCCATCGAGTCTGCACCGACCACAATCCCACCCAGGCCCTACCCCCATTTCCCTACACATTTACCCGCTAATCCCTCTAACCTACTCATCTCAGGACACTAAGGGGCAATTTTTTAGCATGGCCAATCAACCTAACCCGCACATCTTTGGACTGTGGGAGGAAACCGAAGCACCCGGAAGAAACCCACGCAGACACGAGGAGAATGTGCAAACTCCACACAGACAGTGACCCAAGCCGGGAATCGAACCCAGGTCGCTGGAGCTGTGAAGCAGCAGTGCTAACCACTGTGCTACCGTGCCATGTGTGCTCCTGGGAGTGCTGTGTGTCACAAATTTACTTTGAATAAATTAGCTTCTTGTTTAACTCTGTTTAACTTATGTTCTTAATTGTTCATTTGTTTCTTTTCCTGCCTTTTGACCTAGTTATGAGCAAATTAATTGAAGTTGCCTACATAACTGTAATTCTCTCCCCCTCTTTCCTTTCATGCAGTGAGGGTGTCATTGGCATAGTCAACATTTGTTGTTCATTCCTAATTGCCCTTGAACTGATTGACTTGCTTAGCCATTTCAGAGGGCAGTTAAGGGTCAATCACATTGCTGTGGCTCTAAAGTGAGGACATGTCCCTATCTACATTGTAAGAAGTTTAACAACACCAGGTTAAAGTCCAACAGGTTTATTTGGTAGCAAAAGCCACATCCACATCATGCCTATCTACATCAACAGGGATGAAGTGGAAATGGTCGAGAGCTTCCAAGTTTCTAGGTATCCATAGTGCTAATAACTTGTCCTGGTCCCTTGATACTGACGCTATAGTTAAGAAAGCCCACCAATGCCTCTCCTTCTTCAGGAAGTTAAGGAAATTTGGAATGTCCGCTATGACTCTCTCCAACTTTTACAGATACACCATAGAAAGCATTCTTTCAGGTTGATCACAGCTTGGTATGGCTCCTGCTCTGCCCAAGATTGCAAGAAACTACAAAAGGTCATGAATGTAGCCCAGTCCGTAATGCAAACCAGCCTCCCATCCATTGACTCTGTCTACACTTCCTGCTGCCTCGACAAAGCAAGAAAAATCTAATTAAAAATCCATTCACTGCAGTTAAGTTCCTTTAATTCCTGAATACAAATGATTGTTTTTATACAAGTCCCACTTGAAAAACTTGATAAGCACCTGGATCCGTCAATCAAACCGAATGCACAGGCACCCCACTGTGGTGGTGGTAGGTTGTGAAATACGATTGAGCACTAATCCTGTATTGACTGTCCTATGTGAACCGAGAGTGTTAATTAGCAAACACTGATATTTATATCAATAAACACGGCACACTTTTTACAAATATTGAATTAGGATATTTAATTACCATCACAGCTCAACAGATGGCTCTGGCAGTTCCAATGGAGTCTAAGTACTCGCTTTGCACATTCATATATACTACAACAATCCCAAAGGGCAGTTGACCTCTCCCAGAGAACACCTGAACTTTCCCGGGGCAATATCCAAAATGATACCCTACTCTCCACAAAGCTCCAGTTTAGACCATCTCCTACCAGGTCTAAAGTGCGCGAGTTGTGTTTTGGACATCCCGCGAGCGAAAATCGGATTTGCCTGAGGCAGCTACACTGTAACACATGCAGTTGTCTCCGTGAGCCATGTGGTATGTAAATCAGAGCCTGTCCCTCCCTTGAAAATGGTGGGGGCTGAGTTCAGGGACAAGACGTCTGGGTTCAGGGCACTGAACGCCATTTTCACTAAGCTGGATATCCTCCCCAGAAGCCCGAACTGACATTTTATTTTGCCATTTTATTCTGCCATTTTATTTTCAATCATCTCACCTTTCTGTCTGCATGAAAATTTGGGCCTTCGTCTCTGACATAATGTAGGAAGCCCAGTGACCAATTTGTGCACAGCAAGCTCCCACACATACAGCAATGTGATAATGGCCAGACCTTTTTTTGTTAATAAAGCAATGTCAGTTGATTGGTGAATATTGTCCCCAGGTGAGGAAGCAGAGGAGATTCACCAGGATGTTGCCTGGGATGGAACATTTAAGTTATGAAAGAGGTTGGACAGGCTTGAATTGTTTTCGTTGGAGCAGAGAAGACTGAGGGGCAACCTGATCCACGAATGGATTTTTAAAAAATTGACACGGAGCCATGTAAGGAGATATTGGACCTTGTTCAGCAGAAGCTTGGTCATTGAGGTTGGTGTTAAGGAGGATTGCAAAGGAGCACCAAGAGATAGGAAAGGTATACGAAGGGAATGCTATAGTTTAGGGACTGAGCAACGATGTTTGGAAGGTCAGAAACTATAATTGTATGACTTCATGTTTGTTACAGTTCAAGTGGATTTGGTATGAATTTCACACAGCTACAGAATCTAAGCAGGTTCAAAGCAATAGTTCAGTTACTGGCCATCTCTTTCTGAATGTTTTAACCATTACAAATCCAAGCCCACACACCAAAACCATGACTAATCGCGGATACTCCAGAACTGATTTTATTTCGCTAATACTGCAGTAAGTGTCCTCCTAAACTTTCACCCCTGCAGGGAACCATAAGTCAAACAAACACCCACAGGCAGTCCAGAGCACATGTTATTCTGCCTTCTACACAACAAGGTTCCCATTGATGTTGCTTTGCCCAGCCACTACATGTTAAGCAAAAGATCAACTCCTCCTCAACCAGTGCTTCAAGAAAACATCTCAACATATAAAAGCTACTCGAGCGCTCCAGTTTCCAGGCACACCACTGAAGGCATGCCCCACCCATCTCCATCTGAAATCTCTTCCAGCCCTAAAACCCTCGGAAATCGCTACACTCCTCCAGTTCTGGTCTCTCGTGCATCCTCAATTTTGTTCAGTCCACTTGGTGACGATGCCTTTAATGGCTTTTGGCCTGAAATCCTGGAATTCTCTCCCTAAACCTCTCCACCTCTGTCTTCCTGTAGGACATTTGTACGAATCCACTTCTTTGGCCGAAGCTTTTACTCATCGGTCCCTAATTAGTGTGGTTCAATGTCAGTTCTTGTTTTATTGTCCCTCCTACAAAAGTGCCTTAGGACATGTAATGCTCTATAAAGGTGCTATATAAATGCAAGTTATTGTACTTGCCACTATAGTTCAAAACATGTTAAATATTTCAAAACAAAAAGTATAATGTTTTTTGCATGCGAGAGATTTATTTAAGTGAATCGGCAGTGGTATTGCTCACACTCGGTCAGACATCTAACAGTTTACTGCTCTGCTGTGTGTAGGTTCAGTTGGCCAATGCCACTAGGGTTAAAAATCAAGTCCTCCATTTTAAAATTCCCATCCTTGCTTCTACTGCCTCACCCTCCAGAGAACAGAATCCCTACAGTGCAGAAGGAGGTCAACTGGCCCATCGAGTCTGCACTGACTCTCTGACAGTGCACCTTACTCAAGCCCACCGCCCATAACCCCACGTATTTGTCCCGCTAATCCCCCTCACGTGCACATCTCTGGACACTTAAGGGCCAACTTAGCATGGTCAATCCACTGAACTGTGGACTCGGGTAAGTACAGTAAGAAGTCTCACAACACCAGGTTAAAGTCCTGTTGGGGAACACTACAGTAGTCACAGGGCATTCAGCCTCTGATCTTCGGGTAAGCGTTCTCCAAGGCCGCCTTCACGACACATGACAATGCAGAATCGCCGAACAGAAACTGATAGCCAAGTTCCGCACACATGAGGACGGCCTCAACCGGGATCTTGGGTTCATGTCGCACTATCTGTAATCCCCACGACTTGCCTAGGTTTGCAAAATCTCACTAACTGTCCTGGCAGGAGACAATTCACACCTCTTTAACCTGTGCTTAACCCTCTCTCCACTCACATTGTCTGTGCCTTTTTAAGACTTGATTACCTGTAAAGACTCGCATTCCAACCATTATCTTGTAAATTGAGCTTGTGTCTATATATGTCTTGTTTGTGAACACAACTCCCACTCGCCTGATGAAGGGGCAGTGCTCTGAAAGCTTGTGGCTTGTGCTGCCAAATAAGCCTGTTGGACTTTAACCTGGTGTTGTGAGACTTTTTACTGTGGGAGGAAGTCGGAGCACCTGGAGGAAACTCCGAGACGGAGAGAACATGCAAGCTCCACGAAGACAGTCATCCAAGGCCGGAAATGAACCCGAGTCCCCGGTGCCAACCACTGTGTTACTCATCACTATCTCTGCAACCTTTATAGAGTCATAGAATCCCTACAGTGCAGAAGGAGGCCATTCGGCCCATCGAGTTGGCACCGACCACGATCCTACCCAGTCCCTATCCCCATAGCGCCACGTATTTACCCTAGCTAGTCCCTCTGACACTAGGGCCAATTAAGCATGGCCAATCCACCTAACCCTCACATCTTTGGATTGTGGGAGAAAACCGGAGCATCCGGAAGAAACCCACGCAGACACGGGGAGAACATGCAAACTCCGCACAGACAGTGACCCAAGCCTGGAATTGAATCTGGGTCCCTGGCACTGTGAGGTAGCAGTGCTAACCACTGTGCCGCCCAAGGTGAATATCCTTGGTTATCCTACTATCTGGAGATCTTTGAGCGCCCCTGAGGCTCATCACTCCACCTGTGGTTGTTGTGTCCCTCCAGCTGCCCAGGCTCTGGAATTTTCTCCCTACACATTTGGACCCTTCTCTTCCGTAAAATCCGCTTCTTCCCTCTCTGACTATCTCCTTCCTTTGCCGTCGGCCCATTCTTGATGAACTAATGGTTTCTGCTGTCGTATCATCATCACTCCATCCCTGCTGCTGCTATGCATGTAGAAGCTTAGGACCACACCCCTTGACATGTGAGGTAGAAGGATAATGAAGGCCTTTCAGCTCTCGAGAGGGTGACAATGGTTTCGCCACTTATTGTTCCATTACTTAAAGGAGATGAACTGATCTTGGGGGAAATACCTCAACGTTAAGCGAAAGCTCAGTCCAAACACAAGGGTTTTAAGAGGACATTTCAAACCGTAAAGTTCATTTAGAGAATAGTGACTATGAGTAATGTGGTTGGAGGAAAAAAATAAAGCCACGTGTGAGCGACAAGCCTTACGTTGACGATAGGCTTGCACAGGAGGTAACCACCCCCCCCCCCCCCCCCCCCCCCCCCCGTCCCTCTTCACAGGACTACTTCTGTGGTCTATATTAAGCTTCATCGAGCTACCGCTCCAGCTCATGCATTGCAGTTAAAACACCCACTGTACAAACTTCTTCTTTCAGTCTGTCGATTGCCGGCTTTCATCACAAAATATTGTGCAATTTTGCGCAAAAGCACACACACTTTTCAGAACTAGGAAACAGCACTAACCCGATAAGCCTGGATCAGTTGACGCATCAACCCTAACTTGCTCAGTTTCTCACCATAACCCTCAATTCTCTCTCACCAAAAATAGATTTGTTAGTGAGTCGGCTTGTTGTGGTTGGCAGGGAGTTTGCCCTGTGCAAAATGGCAGCTGCAATTACTCTCAAACTATTGACTATCATGAAATGCAATTAATTTATGCAAGGCACCTTTTTTAAAAAAGGCACAAGTTATTAAATAAATACAAGCCCTTAACTTATTTTCTTTTTGACTTCTTTAGACTTCCCTCGTGCACTTTACACAAAGAAAAAATACCTGTCTTTATTCAAATAGGTGAATGCAGGAGGGAACAAGGACATGTTGATAGGGATTGAAAAGAAGAGAGATGGGAGGAGGCTTGCATGGAGCATTATCAACATTGATGTGTTGGGCCGAATGGCCTGCTTCTGTATTGTAAATTCTGCACCATTACCTTGGAGTGCAATTGGGGAACATGGTGACATACAGGTAATTTATGTCACAGACTAGTCACTCGGAGGCCCAGATTAATGATTTGGAGACATGGGTTCAAATCCCACCACACCAGCTAGTGGAATTCAATTCAATTAATAAATCTGGAATTATAAAGCTAGTTTCAATAATCACGATAGTGACAATTATCATCAATTGCAGCAAAAATCTAGCTAACTAATGTCCTTCAGGGAAAAGAATCTGCCATCCTTACCTGGTCTGGCCTACACGTGATTTGATTTATTTTCACATGTATTAGTATACAGTCAAAAGGATTGTTTTTTGTGCACTATACAGACAAAGCATACTGTCCATAGAGAATGAAATGAGAGAGTGCAGAATGTAGTGTTACAGTCATAGCTAGGGTGTAGAGAAAAATCAACTTGATGTGAGGTAGGTCCACTCAAAAGTCTGTTGGCAGAAGGGAAGAAACTGTCCTTGAGTCAGTTGGTGCGTGACCTCAGACTCAGATTTTTGTATCTTTTTCCCGACGGAAGAAGGGGGAAGAGAGGATGTCCGGGGTGCATGGAGTCCTTGATTATGCTGGCTGCTTTTTCAAGACAGCAGGAAGTGTAGACAGAGTCAATGGATGGGAGGCTGGTTTGCGTGATGGACTGAGCTTCGTTCACAACCCTTTGTAGTTTCTTACGGTTTTGGTCAGACCAGGAGCCATACCAAGCTGTGATACATCCAGAAAGGATGTTTTCTATGGTGCATCTGTAAAGGTTGGTGAGAGTCGTGGAGAACATGTCATATGTCCTCAGACTCCTGAGAAAGTAGAGGTGTGGATCAATCTTTGCAGGTTTTGTTGCAGACTTGACTCTTGAACCGTTTTATTGGCGCAGGTAGGTGAAGGACCAAGGCCCATCGTGCAGGCAAGCACCAGGGTTGAGAGAAGCTGAGAATAAACAGATGATTTGAAGCTTGGGTTTTGAAGGGTTGGGGTATAGGCTTTCGGCAGTTTTGAGGCCAAGAGCAAATGAATGTGTGAAATGAAGGCAAGTTTGGTTAGTGTGCAGGAGTGACTGCACCGATCACACAGCAGGTAATCCATTTGCTATTGAAGTCTTTATATTATTAAAAAAAGACGTTTATTTAAGTTTAATTGATGGTAATAGAGAACAGACAGCATTGTCTCAGCTCATATGGGAAGCAGATGTGCACTGTTTGGGAATATGAAGACTGCCTCCCCGCGATCCCCCTCTCCCGCCCCACCTATAAAGAATAATTGTTTTAATACTTCATCCCCAATCCCCTCATCTTTCTTTTTCCTTCAACAGGCCTAACACATGCTAGGTTGCAAAATGATCTCTGCTTAACCGTCACTCTTCATTTTTGAACCCTCAAGATGAGTGGCGGGAGATTATTCGGCTGTAATGGCTCAAAATACTTTTCAGTTGAAAGACCTTTTTTCATTTGGGTCAGAAATCACAGACCCCATCTAAATTAAAATACTATATAATACTCGCAATATGAAAGTACTGCATGTAAAGTGTTTAATATTGAAAAAATGTTTATTTGCAGATATCAGTGAGTAGGGTGTGCATCTAACTCTCTGCAATGTCTGTCCATCCTTGGTACAATGTTTGACAGTGACACTCCTCAAACCATAGAATGGTTACAGCACTGAAGGGGGCCACTCGGCCCTTGTGTTTGCGCCAGCTCTCTAAGTGAGCCATACACCTTGTGCCATTTTCCTGCCTTCTCCCCCATAACCCTGCGTGCTCTCTCTTTTCAGATAACAATCCAATTCCCTCTTGAATGCCTTGATTTGAACCTGCCTCCAGCACACCTTCAGGCAGTAAATTTAAATCTGAACCACTTGCTGTGTGAAAAAATTCTCTCCAATGCTTCTTTTGCCAATTACATTCGATCTGTGCCCTTATGTTCTTGATCCATCCACCGGTTGAAACAGTTTCCTTGGGGACATGAGTTCAAATCCCACCATGGCAGCTGGTGGAATTTGAATTCGGTTAATAAATCTGGAATATAAAGCTAGCCTCAGTAATGATGACACTGAAACTATCATTGTTATCGAAACCCATCTGGTTCATTAATGTCCTTTCGGGAAGGAAATCTGCCGTCCTTTCCTGGACTGGCTGCCATGTGACTCCAGACCTACAGCAATGTAGTTGACTTTTAACTGCCCCTCTGAAATGGTCTAACAAGCCACTCAGTCCAAGGGTAATTGGAAATGGGCAGCAAATGCTGGCCCAGCCAGCGATGCCCACCTCCCATGAAAGAATAAAGAAAGGCGGCACAGTGACACAGTGGTGAGCACTGCTGCCTCACAGCGCCAGGGACGCGAGTTCGATTCCCGGCTTGGGTCACTGTCTCTGTGGAGTTTGCCTGTTCTCCCCGTGTCTGCGTGGGTTTCCTCCGGATGCTCCGGTTTCCTCCCACAGTCCAAAGATGTGCAGGTTAGTGGATTGGCCACGATAAAATTGCCCCTTAGTGTCAGGGGGACTAGCTAGGTAAATGCATGGGGTTATGGGGATAGGGCCTGTATGGGATTGTGGTTGGTGCAGACTCGATGGGCCGAATGGCCTCCTCCTCCACTGTAGGGATTCTATGAAAATAATTAATTCTCTGTAAAAAAAAAACTAGTGTTTTTCCTTTTTTCAGGATGCAATTGCCAAACGTGGTCTCTAAAATACACACAAGTATATAATGTAGTTAAAATGGAACTTGATTTACTCAGTCTGGTGAAACATTGACCTGCATTGTAGGGGAAGAGGGATGGTTTAAGACTAGTTTTGATGTGGAGATGCTGGCGTTGGACTGGGGTAAGCACAGTAAGAAGTCTCTCAACACCAGGTTAAAGTCCAACAGGTTTATTTGGTAGCAAATACCATAAGCTTTCGGAGCACTGCTCCTTCGTCAGATGGACTGGATATCTGCTCTCAAACAGTGCACAGACACAGAAATCAAGTTACAGAATACTAATTAGAATGCGAATCTCTAAAGCCAGCCAGGTCTTAAAGGTACAGACAATGTGGGTGGAGGGAGCATTCAACACAGGTTAAAGAGATGTGTATTGTCTCCAGACAGAACAGCTAGTGAGATTCTACAAGCCCAGGAGGCAAGCTGTGGGGGTTACTGATAATGTGACATAAATCCAACATCCTGGTTTAGGCCGTCCTCATGTGTGCGGAACTTGGCTATCAGTTTCTGCTCAGCGACTCTGCGCTGTCGTGTGTTGTGAAGGCCGCCTTGGAGAACGCTTACCTGAAGATCCAAGGCTGAATGTCCGTGACTGCTGAAGTGCTCCCCCACAGGAAGAGAACAGTCTTGCCTGGTGATTGTCGAGTGGTGTTCATTCATCCGTTGTCATAGCGTCTGCATGGTTTCCCCAATGTACCATGCCTCGGGACATCCTTTCCTGCAGCGTATCAGGTAGACAACGTTGGCCGGGTTGCAAGAGTAGGTACCGTGTACCTGGTAGATGGTGTTCTCACGTGACATGATGGCATCTGTGTCGATGATCCGGCACGTCTTGCAGAGGTTGCTGTGGCAGGGTTGTGTGGTGTCGTGGTGAGATGATGCCATCATCTCACGTGAGAACACCATCTCACGTGAGAACACCATCTACCAGGTACACGGTACCTACTCTTGCAACTCGGCCAACGTTGTCTACCTGATACGCTGCAGGACAGGATGTCCCGAGGCATGGTACATTGGGGAAACCATGCAGACGCTACGACAACGGATGAATGAACACCACTCGACAATCACCAGGCAAGACTGTTCTCTTCCTGTGGGGGAGCACTTCAGCAGTCACGGGCATTGAGCCTTGGATCTTCAGGTAAGCGTTCTCCAAGGCGGCCTTCACGACACACGACAGCGCAGAGTCGCTGAGCAGAAACTGATAGCCAAGTTCCGCACACATGAGGACGGCCTAAACCGGGATGTTGGATTTATGTCACATTATCAGTAACCCCCGCAGCTTGCCTCCTGGGCTTGTAGAATCTCACCAGCTGTTCTGTCTGGAGACAATACACATCTCTTTAACCTGTGTTGAATGCTCCCTCCACCCACATTGTCTGTACCTTTAAGACCTGGCTGGCTTTAGAGATTCGCATTCTAATTAGTATTCTGTAACTTGATTTCTGTGTCTGTGCACTGTTTGAGAACAGATATCCAGTCCATCTGACGAAGGAGCAGTGCTCCGATAGCTTATGGTATTTGCTACCAAATAAACCTGTTGGACTTTAACCTGGTGTATTAAGACTAGTTTCCCAGCTTTGCATGTTTCCTTGCGCAATAGTGACCTAAAGCACAAGACTGCTAATATTTACTCTGTTGCTTCACGTGGGCCTTTTTAACCAAAAGGTTCAGCATCTTGAAGTGACAGGTGGTCTTGAAAGGTTTTGTGGCGGTGAGATGGGATCTAAGACCTGTCCCTGGTGCCCTGGACTTTAGCCCACCATAAGGCTGGCCCTGCTTGGCTTTTCGCATTTTGCAGGCCCAGCAAATAATCGCTCCCGACCCCTGGGCGTCTGTGGATCCCAGTTTGAGAATCACTGCCGTATTAAGGTGTCCGAGTTGAACTGTATGATGTCTTCGCCCAGCACTGTCAGATGGATAATTCGTTTGTGATTAGTACCAGAAACCTTGGGGCTTTCGGTTTTTATCCTAAGCCGAGGGCAATTGCAAACCATTCCTTCACTGTCTCTGGGCCAAAATCCTGGCACTTCCTTCAAAACGAGCACTGTGGGTACACCTACACCAGATGGACTGTACCAATTTCAAGAAGATGGCCCACCACCACCTACTTGAGGGCAATTAAGGATAAACAAATGTCGACCTTGCCTGCGATGCTCATGAAAGAACACAAAAAGATTATAGCACCTGCACTGCTGCATTTATAGCTCGTGCTGTGAATCTTTAATTTCCTAAACAACTGTTAAGGACAGGATAAGGAAACAAACCTTTCAGGATTTATTTTGGTTTAGGTTCAACTTTAAATGTGCCGAACTCATCGAGCTGGATGCCAGATCCTGAGGCATTGAAATGGATGCAACAAAGTCAACAATAAATGCTACAGCTTGGCTCAGGCCCAAGAGTTTTCTTTCTTAATCAGTTTGGGTTTCAAGTTCTTGAAGAACAAAGCAAGTCAGCCTTTATAAAAGAAATCCTGGCCTGGCAATTGGAAAGTAGCTTGAGACAAACTTTAGGCTTGTATTTGTAGATCGCGGTGTTGTTCAAGCTAATGATCTGATTATATCACTTTGATGTCCAACTTGTTGATAACACTTCTTACAAATATTCTGATTGTTGCATTCTGTCTGACCGTTAATTCATATTATATGCTTTTCTCAAAAAAACAAACCAAAGAGAAATGGGAGAGGGTAAACGATTCAACACACACTCAACTGATATTTTCTATGTGGTTCATTCCGATGTCTGGACATTTACAGACAAGTTACTGGCTCCATCTGCCCTGAGAAACACTTGATTGTACATTGTCATCAATTGTACCTCATTTTAACACAGGGCTGCCCGCCCGCCCGGCTGCGCTCGGCTGCCCGGCCGCCCGCCCGTACATCCCCATATTCGCGCCATGCCCTTCCCCACTGCCAACAACAATCCCAGAAGGGGTAGTGAGGAGCTGAGATGGTTTTGCCACCACCTGCTGGAATTAACACTGGCACCGGGGTGCCAGCTTAACCCCCCCCCAAGGAAAAATTGGCCCACATATCTTGACAAAAATATTACTCGCTGTTCTACTGTAATGTATAGTTTTAAAAATAACTCAATATTCCTAGTTTGCTTGAGTTAAAGAATGTTCTGGTTAATTATAAATCTGAGATCTGTTGTTCTATATGAGCTACTAAGTGATTTATTAATGTAATTATTTTCAATGCCCTCTGGCTGTGGACTAAATAAGTGATTCATGTGGGATGGTTGTGTATGCAATGTGCACGTTATTGTCATTAAGAGCAAAGGACTTGGATACTGTCATCACGGTTGCTAAGACTTGGGTCGTTGTATGTTTTTGGTTCCAACCTTTAAGAGTTGCTATTATTTGCTGTATTTTGTTTTGATAGACGGCTTAGACTGTTTGTGCTGCCACCATTTTGGAATGGAAGTCCAAGTAGTCAGACTTTCCCATCAAGAGTTCTGAAATGACAGTGCAGAGGACAAAATTTGCATTGACCAAAACAAGAAAGAGGTGTGAGGGGAGGGAATCGGAGTGATCCAGTCTCTGAATAGAGTTTTTATTGGGGTGGGGGGTGGTGGTGTCTTATTGCAGGAACTGCCATGTTCTATGTTGGTGATGAAACCACCTTGTTCACCTTTCAGAATGAGTTTGATGCTCTCTGCCCGCCTTTCATTTCCCTGTCTGGCATTCTGCTCATACTGGACCTGCATAAAGTTAGTTGGCAAGTTTAAGCAGTGGACACTGGGGTAGAAAATTGCAGAGGGGCATTCATTGATGGATTACATAAATAAATTAAACTGGGACCGATGGAATTCAAATGTAGGGAAGCCCACTGTGGACTCACAGAAAGATAGATCAAGGGTTTTTGTTTTTAAATATTCAATTTGACAGGATGTGGGCATTAGTGGCTAGGCTAGGATTTAGTGCCTATCCCTAACTGCCCTTGAGAAGGTGGTGGTGAGCTGCTATCTTGAACTGCTGTAGCCCCTGAGGTGTAGGTACACCCACAGTGCTGTCAGGGCAGGAGTGCCAGGATTTTGACCCAGAGACAGTGAAGGAACGGTGATATATTTCCAAGTCAGAATGGTGAGCTACTTGGAGGGAAACGTCCAAGTGGTGGTGTTCCCATGTGTCTGTTGCCCTTGTCCTTCTAAACAGTACTGGTCATTTGGAAGGGGCTGTCTAATCTTTGGACTGTGGGAGGGAGCAGGGGCACCCAGAGGAAACGCACGCAGACATGTGGAGAATGTGCAAACTCCACACAGGCCAGAATCGAATCCAGGTCCCTCGCGCTGTGAGGCAGCTGTGCTAACCACTATGCTAACTGAGATAAAAGGATTCGATAGGGTAGTTAGAACAAGGCAGTGTAACCTTAAAATTAGATCCAGGCTGTTCAGGACTGTTGTCAAGAAACATTTCTTCACAGTCGGCAGTGGAAATCTGGACTTTTCTCTCAAAGAATATAATGATGGAACAGGCTTAAAGGGCAGAATGGCCCATTGCTATTCTTAATGTTCCCATCTGTCCCCCATTACTCTGCCTCAGTACCAGTAAAACCTTCATTGTGGGAAATCACCTCCAGTCTCATTAAATGAGATATAAAAATACCAGGGGGTCATCATTGTACAAAGCTCTAGACATAACCTAGCTTACATTGTATGCAGTCAGTTGGAAGATTTGTCAGAACTGCAGAGGCAGTTGCAGTAAGACGTGCAGCTGTACCTGTGAACTAGCAGTCCACTCCGCCAGGATTTCATTGAAGTATAATGGCGGGTGTGTGTAATGTTTAGAGGCCTTGGATCGTATGGAAGTGCAGTCACTGTTGTAATGTAGAAAATATGGCAATCAATTTATACACAGCAAGCTCCCACAAATAGCAATGTGGTAATTGCCAGTTACTTGGGTTCAGTGTGTTGATTTGAGGGATAAATATTGGCCAGGAAGGACACCTGGGGCAAACTATCCCACTCTTCCTCAAAATAGTGCCATGGTACTTACTGCGTCCACCTGAGAAGGTTAATCATCTCAGCCAAAGGTTGGGACCTCCAACAGTGCAGCACTCCCTCAATACTGGACAGTAAGTGAAAGTGGAGTCACAGGTGGACAGCGTGATGAAGAAGGCATTCAGCATGGTTGATTTCATTGGTCACAACATTGAATACAGGAGTTGGGACGTCTTGTTGAAGTTGTACAAGACATTGGTAAGGCCACACTTGGAATACTGTGTACAGTTCTGGTCACCCTATTATAAAAAGGATAGTATTAAACTAGAAAGAGTGCAGAAAAGATTTACTAGGATGCTACCGGGACTTGATGGTTTGAGTTATAAGGAGAGGCTGGATAGACTGGGACTTTTTTCTCTGGAGCGTAGAAAGCTGAGGGGTGATCTTATAGAGGTCTATAAAATAATGAGGGGCATAGATCAGCTAGATAGTCAATATCTTTTCCCAAAGATAGGAGAGTCTAAAACTATAGGGCATAGGTTTAAGGTGAGAGGGGAGAGATACAAAAGTGTCCAGAGGGGCAATTGTTTCTCACAGAGGGTGGTGAGTGTCTGGAACAAGCTGCCAGAGATGGTAGTAGAGACGGGTACAATTTTATCTTTTAAAAAGCATTTAGACAGTTACATGGGTATGGAGGGATATGGGCCAAATGCGGACAATTGGGACTAGCTTAGGGGTTTAAAAAAAAAGGGTGGCATGGACAATTTGGGCCAAAAGGCCTGTTTCCATGCTGTAAACCTCTATGACTCCAGTAAGCAACAGCCTAGTTTATTGTGCTAAAGCCCCTGGAGTGAGATTTGAATCCAAAACCTTTAGACTCTGATGTGAGAGTGTTACCCACTGAGCTGTGGTGGTAAGAATGTTTTTCTTTCCCCTTTGCTGTAAATGTTGAATTAGGAACTACCTGCCAGCTGTATCATTCTCAGTCTTCCCTTTAAAACTCTGGTGTAACTGGAAGGTATATTTTGAGCTGATTTATGTTGGGATGAAGCACTGATGGTGAGAACTCTCACTGAGTCAGGGCTGTTTGAGGAGATGAAATATGAGTGTCAAATAAACAAGTAGTTGCTTAAAGGTATTTCTTTTTACGAGCCTAATGACAACCGTGGAGGGGCTAAAATGTTTTGGGAAATGTTTATGAAAAGCTTAGTGATGAATAGAACATTACTGGGGACGGGCTTGGTGGTTTTTCCCAGAAATGCAAATAAAATTAGACTTCCTCAGCCACAGTAAACCAGTCATTCTGCTTGTAAAACGCTGTGAGACTTGGAAACGAGGTTAACTAGACACTTCACTAGATTTATGGCCCAACACCTGTGATTGGGAAATGCAACTGTATCTCGAGACAAGAGCAGGCTTAATTTAGATTGGAAAAATATGCAGGGCAACCACTTCAGAGCCAGTCCCTCATTGCCCTAGTGCTACCAGTGAACAGGAGTGTGTAAGACAGAATATTTTTACATGGCTGCAATTTTTAATGAAGCCTCTGGTGTTCTGTGAAGCGAAGGGAGACGCATTGTATTTCATAGAAGTGTTCAATTTATAAAAGGTTGTGCACTTTTTTTCTTTCCCCTTGCCCTCCTGCAGTCCACCTTTTGTCTATAGAATACAATGCAAAAAAAAAAAAAGACCAAGGGTGCGATTTTCCCAAAATAAATCAAAGTGCTCTTAGCGGGGGCTTAGTCCCACACACTTTTTGGGTGAGCTGACTTTCGATAATTTATGGCACTGTGTGCAATACAGAGGCCGTCAGGAGAATCACGCCAGTAGCGGGGATGGGCGGAGCCTAATCCCACTGGAGAAGCCGGCAACAGATGCAAACCCCCCACCCCGGATCGCCAACCCTGACACCCACCCCTCCTGTTACCTGACGCGAGGCTGATCAGTCATTAAAAAAACGACCTTGGTAAGGTCGCAGACGCTGATCACGATTCCCATTCCTGCTGACATTTCCCGTCCTGCTATGTTACTTGACCAGCATAGCGAGGCGGGAAAATTGCACCCAAAATGAGCAGCTCGGAAGAAGAAAAGGTTTAGTGCACAATCCATTTTCTCGTGGATGCTCCGCAGTTTGTTTAATCCCCTGAGGAAAACATTTCCAATGTTGTTCCTTCTTTCGAAGATAAATTGAGCAAAACTCCAAACTTGCGCACGCAATTGTAATAAATCTGTGTTGATTAACTTGTTTAAAAAGCTGGATGCACATCTGCTTCAGAACGTGACTGAAGGCAGCGGAGATACATATGGACATAGGTGATTAAATACTCTGGAAGATGATGGTTCCTGAGCTGCTGGGATTTTGGAAATGCCATCTGTTGAATGCAGGTGGCCAAGTTGAGTAATGCAAGATAATAAATGTTATGTCTTCTGCTTCTCATAAGTTACAACTAATCACACTTGAGACTCAAAATGCTGAAGCTTCCATCAAGTATATTTCTGTTCTCATTATGGCTGGTACACTGATGCATTATTACTTGACACACGTGGGGAGGCAGTGGCGAAGTGGTATTTTCACTGGACTAGTAATCCAGAGATTCAGGCTAATGCTGTGGGGACTTGGCCTTGTGCCCACCAAGGGTGATGGCGAGGGTTGAATTCGATTTTTAAAAAATCCAGAATTGAGACTAATGGTGACCATGAAACCATCGTCGATGCCATAAAGACCCATCTGGTTCACTAATGACCTTTTGGGGAAGGAAATCTACTGTGCTTACCCAGTCTGGCCTACGTGTGACTCCAGATCCACAGCAATGTGGCTGACTGTGAAATGGCCTCGCAAGCCAATCCATTCAAGGGCAGTTAAGGATGGGCAATAAATGCTGGCCCAGCCAGCGACATCACGTGAACAAATTTTAAAAAAAAAAGACAGACTAGATGTTCTCATAACAAGCTCTTCATGAATAATATAACAATAAAAGCAAAATACTGCAGAGGCTGAAAATCTGAAATAAAAGCAAAGTGCTGGAAATACTCACTCAGGCCTGGCAGCATCTGTGGAGAGAGAAACTGAGTTGATGTTTCAAGTTGAATTGGCTCGTTTGAACTGAAGGAGGGTAGAAATTAGTTCTGACAAAGGATCATCCAGCCTCAAAATGTTAGCTCTATTCTCTCTCCACAGATGCTGCCGGACCTGCTGAGATTTTCCAGCGTTATCTGTTTTTGTTTGAGATTCCAGCATCTGCTGTAATTTTGCTTTTCTTTATATGAGGGCATCACAGAATCCCCACAGTGCAGGACGCGGCCATTCGGCCCATCGAGTCTGCACTGACTCTTGAGCACCTTACCCAGACCCTATCCCCGTAACCCAAATGTATTTACCCCGCTAATCCCCCTAACCTACACATCTTGGGACACCGAGGGGCAATTTAGCATGGCCAATCCACCTAACCTGCACATCAGGGCGGGAGACAAAGGGAGTGACATTGGTTGTTTGAAACAAAGCATTTGTCTAGAGTGAGTGTGAATAGCAGAACAAAAATTGTTCTGTTGATTTGATTTATTATTGTCCCATGTATTAGTATAAAGTGAAAAGTATTGTTTCTTGCGCATTATACAGACAAAGCATACCATACATGGAGAAGGAAAAAAGCATATCGTTCATACTGAAGGGAAGGAAAGAGTGCAGAATGTAGTGTTACAGTCATAGCTAGGGCGTAGGGAATGATCAACTTAATGCAAGGTAGGTCCATTCAAAAGTGTGATGGCAGCAGGGAAGAAGCTGTTCTTGAGTCGGTTGGTACGTGACCTCCAGACTTTTGTATCTTTTTCCCGACGGAAGAAGGTGGAAGAGAGAATGTGCAGGGTGCGTGGGGTCCTTAATTATGCTGGCTGCTTTTCCGAGGCAGCAGGAAGTGTAGACGGAGTCGATGGATGGGAGGCTGGTTTGTGTGATGGACTGGGCTTCATTCACGACCCTTTGTAGTTTCTTGCGGTCTTGGGCAGAGCAGGAGCCATACCAAGCTGTGATACGACCAGAAAGAATACTTTCTATGGTGCATCTGTAAATGTTGGTGAGAGGTGTAGCTGACATGCCAAATTTCCTTGGATTTCTGAGAAAGTAGAGGCGTTGGTGGGCTTTCCTATCTATAGCGTCCGCATGGAGGAACCAGGACAGGTTGTTGGTAATCTGGACACCTAAAAACTTGAAGTTCTCAACCATTTAAAGACATTTAAAAAAAAAAACAAGATTTGAACTGGTGCACGGAAATAAAACACAACCAAAAAGGGGGACAGAGTTCATGGTCTGAAATTGTTGAACTTTGTGTCGAGTCCAGCATGCTGCAAAGTGCTGAATCGAAAGATGAGGTACTGTTCCTCAAGTTTGTGTTGAGTTTCACAGGCACACCAGCCGAGGACAGAAACATGAGGGTAAGAGCGAGGTGGTGAATTGAAATAGCAAGTAACCGGAAGCTTGGGGTCAGGCTTGTGGGGCGAGCAGAGATGTCCGTCAAAGTGGTCAGCCAATCTGGGCTTGGTTTCCCCCATTGTAGAGGAGACCGTGTTGTGAGTCGTAGAGGTTTACAGCATGGAAACAAGCCCTTCGGCCCAACTTGTCCATGCCGCCCCTTATTTTTTATTTTAAAACCCTTAAGCTAATCCCAATTGCCCGCATTTGGCCCATATCCCTCTATACCCATCGTACCCATGTAACTATCTAAATGTTTTTTAAAAGACAAAATTGTACCCGCCTCTACTACAACCTCTGGCAGCTTGTTCCAGACACTCGCCACCCTCTGTGTGAAAAAAGTGCCCCCTGGACACTTTTGTATCTCTGCCCTCTCACCTTAAACCTCTGCCCTCTAGTTTTAGACTCCCCTACCTTTGGGAAAAGATATTGACTATCTACATTGTCTATGCCCCTCATCATTTTATAGACCTCTATAAGGTCACCCCTCAGCCTCCTACGCTCCAGAGAAAAAAGTCCCAGTCTATTCAGCCTCTCCTTATACCTCAATCTATCAAGTCCTGGTAGCATCCTAGTAAATCTTTTCTGCACTCTTTCTAGTTTAATAATATCCTTTCTGTAATAGGGTGACCAGAATTGCACACAGTATTCCAAGTGTGGCCTTACCAATGTCTTGTACAACTTCAACAAGACGTCCCAACTCCTATATTCAATGTTCTGACCGATGAAACCAAGCATGCTGAATGCCTTCTTCACCACTCTGTCTACCTGTGACTCCACTTTCAAGGAGCTATGAACATGTACCCCTAGATCTCTTTGTTCTGTAACTCTCCCCAACGCCAATGAGTGTTGTATACTAAATTGCAAATACTGCATGGTAAATTGAAAGAAGCACAAGTAAGTTACTACTTTTCCTGGAACAGTGGTTAGCACTGCTGCCTCACGGCGCCAGGGACCCGGGTTCAATTCCAGCCTCGGCTCACTGTCTGTGTGGAGTTTGCACGTTTTCCCCATGTCTGCGTGGGTTTCCACCGGGCACTCCTCCGATTTCCTCCCACAGTCCAAAGATGTGCAGGTTAGGTTGATGCGGAGATGCTGGTGTTGGACTGGGGTGAACACAGTAAGAAGTCTCACACCACCAGGTTAGAGTCCAACAGGTTTATTTGGGATCATGAGCTTTCAGAACGCTGCTCCTTCATCAAGTGAGTCAGGTTAGGTTGATTAGTGGTGCTAAATTGCCCCATTGTGCCAGGGGGATTAGCAGGGGTGGGGTTACGGGGATAGAGCCTAGGTGGGATTGTTGTCGATGCAGGCTCGATGGGCCAAATGGCCTCCTTCTGCACTGTAGGGATTCTGAGTGTTTGAGGTCTTGCTTGGTGAGGAGGGAGGAGGTAAAGGGCAGATGTGACACATCCTGCAATTGCATGGGAAGGTGTCACTCCAGTAATGCAATGTTTATTTACAGATTAGATTAATGGACTGGATATGTTTTTCGTGGTCAGGGAGAAACGTCACATAGCTTTATCATCTTGGGAGTTTTCCTCGTGGCTAAACCATTAGGAGATTAAATAAATTGGGAGAGTCTATCACTGAGACACTATGGATATAAATCAGTGAAAGGTATTTGGTGGTGGCCGTAATGGAAAGCTAGCTCAAGGGAACAGGAAAGTGTCACTGTTGTTTTTAAAAATGTGGGTGTCACTGGCTAGTGCAGCATTTATCGCTCATTCCTAATTACCCTTGAGAAGGTGGTGCTAAGCTATCTGCAGTCCATGCAATGCAAGGACCTCCCACCGCACTGTTGTGGAGGGGATTTTGACCGAGTGACTGTGAAAGAAAGGTGATATATTTCTGAGTCACAGCGATGTGAGATTTGGTGGGTGAAGTGGTGTTCCTATGTGCCAGCTGCCCTAGATAGTCGAAGTTACAGATTTGATGGATGTTGTTGAAGGAGCAGGTTGCTGCAAGTAAGAAGGTACTGGTGTGGTGGTATTGACGCTGGACTAGTAATCCGGAGACCCAGGATAATGATCTGGGTACACAGGTTCAAATCCCACCACAGCAGATGGTGAAATTTGAATTCGATAAAAATCTGGGATTAAAAGTCCACTGATGACCATGGAATCATAGAAACCCTACAGTG
This sequence comes from Mustelus asterias, assembly GCF_964213995.1. Lineage (NCBI taxonomy): Eukaryota > Metazoa > Chordata > Chondrichthyes > Carcharhiniformes > Triakidae > Mustelus > Mustelus asterias. The sequence goes on from NC_135824.1 coordinate 6,549,449, forward strand.
CAGAAAGAGACCATTTGCCCATCGAGTCTGCACCGACCACAATCCCACCCAGGCCCTACCCCCATATCTTTACATATTTTACCCGCTAATCCCTCTAGCCTACGCATCTCAGGACACTAAGGGGCAATTTTTAGCATGGCCAATCAACCTAACCCGCACATCTTTGGGCTGTAGGAGGAAACTGGAGCACCCGGAGGAAATCCACGCAGACACGAGGAGAATGTGCAAACTCCACACACAGTGACCCAAGCCGGGAATCGAACCCAGGTCCCTGGAGCTGTGAAGCAGCAGTGCTAACCACTGTGCCGCCCTTGACAACCATTGTCAATTCTCATAAAAGCCCACCTGGTTCACTGATGTCCTTTTAGGGAAGGAAATGTGCTGTCCTTGCCCCCAGTTTGGCCTACATGTGACTGCAGATCCACAGCAATGTGGTTCACTCTTAAGTGCCCCCACAAGGGCATTTATGGATGGGCATCAAATGCTGGCCCAGCCACCCCATGCAAGAATGAAAAAAAAAGTTTATAATGGTGCACATGTCTGCCCCTGTGCGGTGATGAGTTGTCTCTCACTCAAAAATGAACCTCAGCCAAAGCTGAAAGGAATTGGGTTTTGTGTATGGAAGGAAATTTCAACCCCGATTGCGTTGCAGTGGTTCCACCTTGATGTTTCTGTGGACGTTAGAGATGCAAACTGGAGACTTGTATCTCACAGCCTCAATTGGTTTCTCTTTGTTTGTCTTTGTACTCTGTGGTGGGACTAGCAATTTGTCTTTGCCAGGGACTGCAACACCAGTTTCAGTGATGCATTTTTAGAAAAAGGCAAAATATTGAGATATTGAAAAAAACAGTCAGTAGGTCTGTCAGCCTTTTGTGGAGAGAGAAGCAATGTCAACATCTCAGGTCAATTTCCTATTATTAAGAATGTCTAAACCTGGTGCAAGTTGGACTGAAAAGCAATTTTAAGAGATGGGGACGCAGTGGCATAGTAATGGACTAGTAATCCAGTGACCCAGGGCAAGATCTGAGGACTCCGGTTCCAATACAGATGGTGAAATTTGAATTCAATAAAAAAATCTACTGATGATCATGAAACTATTGACGATTGTTGTTTTATTAAAAAAAACACATCTGGTTCATTAATGACCTTTAGGGAAGGAAATCTGTGTCCTTACTCAGTCTGGCCAACATGAGATGCTTCAGCAATGTGGTTGGCTTTCAAATACCCTCTGAAGTTAAGGTTGGGCATTAAATGCTGGCCTAGCCAGCTATGCCCACGTCCTTTTGGCTCAGATCAAGCGTTAAATCAAGCCCAAGATGGGGTGCAATGCCTCATCTTGTCAGTTTGGATCTTGTTTGTCTCTTTTGTGGGGACCATGAATTGGATTCAATTGGATTTTGAATTTGATTTTTGGAGCAAGCAAGGAATGGATCTGGGTTTGCCTGGACCACTCTGAGCATTGGCTTTGATGGAGTAAAACATGAATTAAAAAAAATAGACTCTTAAGATATCAAATAAGGATGAATGGCCATTTAACACATGAAAATCATGTACACCCACCTTATTCTAATAAGAACAGCCTTTGATAACATGGTTTCTCCCACGCCCTCCCAAGCAAAGTGGCAGATTTTAGCAGGTGGTGCATGTTGTAATCCGGAAAGCCATACTTTCTGGGTGCCACACCTTAGGAATGATGTGAACGCATTTGAGAGAGGGCAGAAGAAGTTTACAAGATAGTTTCAGAGAGGAGAAACTTCAGTTATGAAGACAGATTGGAGAGGTTGGGACTGTTCTCCTTGGAGAAGAGAAGGCTAAGAGGAGATTTGATGGAGATGTTCAAAATCATGGAGGGGCTGGACAGAATGGAAACAAAGAAACTGCTCCCCCTCGTAAAAGGATCAAGAACACTGGGGCACAGATTTGAAGTGATTTGCAAATGTGATGCGCAAGAGGACTTTTTCACACAGCGAATAGTTTAGGTCTGGAATGCACTGTCTAGAAGTGTGATGGAGGCAGGTGCAATCGAAGCATCCAAGAGCGCATTAGATGATGACTTGAATAGAAACAGTGTGCAAGGGTACGGTGTTGACCGTAGAAACCAACAACCTACCCTGGTCCCCCCCATGCTGACACTATAAGTTAAGAAAGCCCACCAATGCCTCTACTTTCTCATGTCAGTTTGGCATGTCAGCTACGACTCTCATTAACCTTTACAGATGCACCATAGAAAGCATTCATTCTGGTTGTATCACAGCTTGGTATGGCTCCTGCTCTGCCCAAGACTGCAAGGAACTACAAAATAGACAAATAGAACATTACAGCGCAGTACAGGCCCTTCGGCCCTCGATGTTGCGCCGACCAGTGGAACCAATCTATTCGACACTATTCCAATATCATCCATATGTTTATCCAATAACCATTTGAATGCCCTTAATGTTGACGAGTCCACTACTGCTGCAGGCAAGGTTGTGAATGTAGCCCAATTCGTCACGCAAACCAGCCTCCCATCCATTGACTCTGTCTATACTTCCTGCTGCCTCGGCAAAGCAGCCAGCCTAATTAAGAACCCCACGCACCCTGGACGTTCTCTCTTCCACCTCCTTCCATCGGGAAAAAGATACAAAAGTCTGAGGTCACTTACCAACCGAATCAAGAACAATTTCTTCTCTGCTGCTGTCAGACTTTTGAATGGACCTACCTCGCATTAAATTGATCTTTCTCTACACCCTAGCTATGACTGTAATACATTCTGCACTCTCTCGTTTCCTTCTCTATGAATGGTATGCTTTGTCTGTATAGCGCGCAAGAAACAATACTTTTAACTGTATGTTAATACATGTGACAAATCAAATCAAAACCCTGTAGCCAATAAGCGTAGCCCGACAGAACCAGAGACACAAGTGAAATTCTGTCACAATTTCAACTTTATTACTAGATTGTGGATACAGTCTAAGCAGAATCTCAAAAACACGGATAACTAATATAATCATGTGCTGTAGAATTGCAGAATTAAAGGTACACTTAAAGATCTATGCACTCACACTAGTATATAATAAATTACCCAAGAGAAACTGATGTTGCTTGTTCTGAGGTTGCTTGGTATGTATATTGCTGGTTGCTTGGGGGTAGTCTTTGCGAAGGTTAGTCTGCAGTTAGCACTGATAATCTATTGAAGCATCAATCCTTTTATACCCCTTGGGCCTGAAAAATGGTTCGAGCCAACGGCAGGCTGCTGACCGTTGGTCACAGACATGGCAATCACCAACCGGCCTTTTGTTGAGACATGATCTTGTCTTGCAATGATCTCTTTTGTTAGCTGCTTATTCTGTTATCGGCCTGACTTTGCAACTCTTGTGCTCAGAGCTGCTTACATATGTGTTCCTGTGTGCTGTATCTAGCATGACAGTTTGACCATTTTTCCCCATCATGCTCCGAATTAGGGCTTTCACCGTAGGCCGTATGGCTGTGACCCAGGGAAAGGCACAAAGAAACGTTGCTCATTTGGAGAGCTGATGCAGACACGATGGACCAAATGGCAGCCTCCTGCGCTGGAACAATCAGATTTTTGCAGCACAAAAAGAGGCCCTTCGGCCCAAGGTGTCTGTGCCAGCCATCAAACACCGACCTATTCTAATCCTCTATTTTCCATACGCTATGGCATTTCAAGTGCTCGTCTAAATGCTTCTTGAATGTTGTGTGGGTTCCCTCCATTACCACCCTTTTCAGGCAGTCAGTTCTGGATTCTGTGATTCTCTGCCTTAAAAACATTCAGTGACCCCACTTCTATCTTCAGAGGCAGAGTTCCAAAGTTGCATGGCCCTCTGAGGGAAAACATTTCTCCTCATCTCTGGTCTATACGGGTGACTCTTAAATTTTCTATATCATAGAAAGTAGTTGAGGTCAAAACGTTACGTGATTTCAAGAAGAAATTAGATCTAGCTCTTAGGGCTAAAGGGATCTGGGGCGAAGGCAGGATCAGGGCATTGAATTTGATGATCAAAATGAATGGTAGAGCAGGTTTGAAGGGCCAAATGGCCTACTCCTTCTACTTTCTATATTTCTAAAAGAATGCCTCCAGGATCCATGTGTTCTGAAAATATGTCTTCAGTTTTCAAAGATTTTTGCTTAATATTTTTAGTGAATTTGTCAACCACTTTGTTAAAAATTCTCTGAAGTTAATCAAGTATGTGTGTATGTCATGTGTGCGTCGAGATGTATCTTTTTCCAAAATAATCAGTCATATATCAAGTTTAAACCAGGTACGGCTTCTCCCAGTAAGAGGTTATAGCGCTGGATGGAGATAAAATGTAATTAATGAACACACAATAACAGTTTGTACTTGTATGGTCTCCAATATGGTGAAATGTTACAAAATATATCTTGGAAATGAAACCAGCATCAAGCAAGTGATTGGAGGGTGGGTAGTGTTGCCAGTGGGAAGGGGTGACTGAATGCACGCTCAAAGGGGGCTTTTGAAGGAGTTGGAAGGGAAAGCAAGGAGTGAGGGGATGGGGGTGTTCAGGGAGAGGAGTTTAAAATGTGAGATAACTCTGAAGAATGTTTACACGGTTGTGCACACACAGGAACAATGCATTATCTGAGATTACAGCATTGCGCCACCCAGAAATGCTCTTCGTTCAATTACATTCTCCCCTCTCTGGATTAGAAGTCACAGTTGGGTTGCCCACTAATCCCCTAACCCGGGGACACTAAAGGGTAATTTAACATGGCCAATCTACCCAACCCGCACATCTTTGGACTGTGGGAGGAAAGCGGAGCGCCCCAGAGGAAACACACGCAGACACAGGGAGAACGTGCACACTCCAGCCTCAAACCCGTGTCCCTGGAGCTGTGAGGCAGCAGTGCTAACTGCTGCGCTACCGTGCAACCCACACTGATTTAAAGACTCCGATTGCAGAATGATTCTGGTGGTGAGACCAATATAATAGGTGGCCACACGCTAACCAACAGGCAACTAGAGCGGGGAAAGTGCAAACCTTTGGGGATAGAAATAATGTGAAATGTGGTTGCTTTTTGCAGTACAGTTTGAAAGCTCTGTCTGCCAGAATTTCACAAATATTAGGCATAGGTTTTGTTTTGAGCAATCTAGATTAATTTCAGTAAAATGATTTCATTCCAACTTTCAAAAGTAACATAAATATGGGAGTGAGGTTAATGGGATGAGTACAGAGAAAGAAAACAAGCCTCTGCTGTGGCCTAGTTGGCACATTTGACAGGTTACTGGGGCAGTGCCATTACCAACATTCATCGCCATAGTTTCATTCCAATAATACAATGCAGCAAGAGGCTATTAAACTTCTTGTACCTGTGCCAGCTTTTCTTGTTACTCATGGGAGCCGGTCAGTGCAAGGCCAGCATTGGTTGGTCGTTCCTCTCATAAGTTCATAGAGCAGAATTAGGCCATTCGGCCCATCAAGTCCATTCCGCCACTCGATCATGGCTGATATACTCCTCATCCCCATTTTCCTGCCGTCTTCTCTCTCGCCCCCCATTACCTTTCCACCCATTACCTTTCCACCCATTATCAATTAAAAATCAGTCCAAATCCTCAAATTTACTCACTGTCCCAGCACCCACTGCACTTTTGGGTAGTGAATTCCACAGATTCACAACTCTTTTGAGAGAAGTAGTTTCTCCTCAACTCTATTTTAAATTTGCTACCCCTTATCCTAAGACTATGACCTCTTGTCCTACAATGCCCCACCAGCGGAAGCATCTGCCCCACGTCCACTTTATCTATACCGTTTATCATCTTGAATACCTCAATTACCTCAACCTCTCATCGTCCTTTGGAAGGTGGTGGCGAGACACCATCTTGAACTGTAGCAAACTATGTGGTGTAGGCTTACAGGAATTCCAGGATTTTGATCCAGTGTCAACGAAGGAACAGCAGTATATTTGCAAGTTGGGAGGGTAACTTGCAGCTTGTGTGCGAAATGATCAGGATTATAGGGCAATGACCAAATCCAGATTTCAAAAAAACATTCTCTCATGGGATGTGGGCATTGCTGGTAAGGCCAGCATTTGTTGCCCATCCCTAATTGCCCATGAACTGAGTGGCTTGCTGGGCCATTTCAGAGGGCAGTTGAGCATTGAGCGCATTACTGTAGATCTGGAGTCACATGTAGCGACAGGTATCTAAAGAGTGAGTACTTGATGGGACCGTGTAGTGTGAGTGTTGTGGCGTGCTACACCTGAATTGAAAATGCAAAATACCAGAAACTCTTGTGTTGGGCAGTGTCACTGGAGAGAGACAGAGTTAACGCTTCAAGAGTTTGGAGAGTTTTCATTTTCAGTTGTTCATCCTCTTGTATGTCCCCAATCATTCCACCAATTGATTGTCATGCCTTCATCTGCCTCACCCCGAAGCTCTGGAAACCCCTCGAACTCGATTTCCACCTTTTTAAGATATTCTTTAAAACCTTCTTTTTGGTCATCTGTCCTAATATCTCTTCATGTGGCTTAGTTTCATATCTTGTTTTATAATGCTCTTAAGAAGCATCTTGGGATGTTTTATTACATTAAAGGTACTATATAAATATAAGCTGTTGTTCTGGGCTTCTCTGAATCAGATATTGCTTAGAAATGAACCCTGCTCCTTTAGCTGGATGTGTCATTTACAAAGCATCAGTAATTTTGGTGTACACATTTAAATCAACTGGCCCTTTGAAGCTGGTCCTTTATCATGTCTGGGAAGAAAATGTTTTTTAAAATACTTTTTATGTTGAATGTGTACAATTCTTTTCTCAATTATCATGTATTTGGCCTTTGATGTGTCTCCAGAAATTGAACCACCTTCAAGTAAAATTTTAGGCATGCGTGCTGTCAAGGGAAGTGGCTGGGAGCGGGATGAATTCCCACAGTATAAAGGCCCTGGGAAGGGGTGAGTTGGAATTGGAGAATGTGGAATGAGTCACAGTTCCAACACGTTAGCCTCAGAGTTCGAGAGGGCAAGGGCAGGCTGGAGGGATCAATGTGGTCTTGATGGTTAAGATACCGTTAGATAAACACACACACGCATTTGTGGAATCTACTTCCAAACGTGTTCCACATTGTGGTCTGGCATCTGCACCAAACAAATGAATCTGTTTTATTCCCCCAACCACCCACCCTTAAATTCAGCTACTGAGAGCAATTCTCCCTTTGGAAATTGAAGAACAGAATTGAGAAAATGAACCATCCCACCTTTTATCTGCCTATCTCTGGGATCTTCTCCAGTCCACAACAGAATCATAGAACTCCTACAGTACAGAAGAGGCTATTTGGCCCATCAAGTCTGTACTAACTCTGACAGAGCATCTTAAACAGCCACAGCCCCCCTCCCTGCCCTATCCCCATAACCCCACATATTTGCCCCTGCTAATCTCTCTAACCTACACATCTTGGGACATGAAGGGGCAATTTAGCATGGCCAATCCACCTAATCTGCACATCTTTAGACTGTGGGAGGAAACCTGAGCACCAGAGGAAACCCACACACAATTGAGGAGAGTGACTACGTGGAGTTTGCACAGTCACCCAAGGCTGGAATTGAACCTGGATCCCTGGCACTGTGAGGCAGCAGTGCTGACCACTGTGCCACCATGCTGTCCATACGATCTCTGTGCTCCTTCAGTTGAAGCCCCTTGCACATTTCAGAATTTTGTCACTGCACTTTTGATGGTTGTGCCTTTGACTGCCTTGGCCCTAACCTTTGGAATTTCCTCTCTAAGCATCACCACCCTTCTCTCCTTAAGTGATGCCTCTTAAAAAAGATTTTTGACGAAGCTTTTGAATACCTTTCCCCTAGCTTGTGGTTCAGTGTCAAATTTTGTTTGATGATGGCTCCTGAGTTTCTTTATTAAAGGTGCTATAGAAATGCAAGTTGCCACTGAGAGGTTCTCGTCCAGAGCTTGATGGGACAAGTGAAGGGAAGCTCCTTTAAAACGGAGATGAGGAGGAATTTCTTCAACCAGAGGGTGGTGAATTTGTGGAACTCATTGCCAAAGAGGGCTGTGGAGGCCAGGTCATTGAGTGTCTTTAAAACAGAGATAGGTTCTTGATCGATAAGGAGATCAAGGGTTATGGGGAGAAGATGGGAGAATAGGGATGAGAATCATATCATAGAAACATAGAAGGTAGGAGCAGGAGGAGGCCATTTGGCCCTTCGAGCCTGCTCCTCCATTCATTACGATCATGGCTGACCATCCAACTCAATAGCCTAATCCTGCTTTCTCCCCATAACCTTTGATCCCATTCACCCCAAGTGTTACATCCAGCTGCCTCTTGAATACATTCAATGTTTTGGCATCAACTACTTCCAGTGGTAATGAATTCCACAGGAAGTAGTTGATATCAGCCATGATTGAATGGCGGAGCAGACTTGATGGGCCAAATGGCCGAATTCTGCTCCTATGTTTATGGTCTTATCGACCCCTTACTCCACAAATCATTCTCCACAGACTGTCAAAACTCCTGATCTCCTCATCTTGCTCCAGCTTCCCTTCCACCCACAATCTACAGGCTTTGAAAGCCAAACGTGGCCTCAACTTAACCATTAGTCCTTTATTGATCTTAAGCAACATTTAGTTAATATGGAATCCAGGGATATTGAATTCCTGTGGATTGTCTTGGGATCTGACCCAGTTATATAAATAGCCACACAGTAAGCAGCTATTTGATTCATTTTACCAGCGTTGACCCCACTTCACCGCAAGCTATAATTTTATTTATCTGCTCTTTCTCCCTGTAGCCTTTACAATTTTTCCTTCCTGTTAAGTTTTCTCTTGTGTCAAGATTGACCTGGCTTCAAGAGGAATGTATGGATCTCCGAACCTCAACCCACAGGCCTAATGTCACATTTGAGGCCAAATCTTCAAGCCCTCTGAGCCTAACACTTAGGTTCAGCTTTGTCCTTTTTGAATTTTTTTCAGATTGTAATTTGGAAGCATGAAAAATTGGAGAAAGAGTAGACCATTCAGCCCTTCGAGCCTGCTCCACCATTCAGTATGAACGTGGTTGATCCTCTATCTCAATGCCATGCTCCTGAGCTCTTCCCATAATCCTTGACACCATTACAGTTTGAGGGGCCGTTCTTAGAGCTGTTGCCTCAGTGGCGAAAAATCCTGAATCTGAGCAGCAAGGTCTGTTGCTGTCAGCAATCTGAAATCTACGCGAGCTATGTGAATCAAATAATTAAACGTTTATATGGGTCTCCCGCCCATAACTACATGGTCTGTTGGACAATCTGATATTGTGTGTACCCTCTCAGATGGGCAGTGTGTTTGCTGAGGAGTTGGGGGAGATCTCTGTGATGGCCTGGGCCAATAGTTATCCCTGAACCAACATCACAAAAACCGATTTGTCTGGCTGTTGCTGTTTATGGGAACTTGCTGAGTGCCATGTTTCCTACATGGTATTTTATGGGCAGCAAAATGCTTTGGGATGTCCATGAGGTGATGAAAGGAAGATGCTAAAGAATGCAAGTTCTTAATCTTTGGTGTGGAATTATGTGGCTCATGGGAGCATGAGGTCTGCCCACTCATCCCTTCATTCATCTGGTTTGCAACGTCATAGCTTCCCACACACTACTTTCGTCGATTAGTTGATGGTGTCAGTCATGTAGACCATGAAGCTCTGCACTTTCAATTAAAAATAAATCATTTATGAAAATATGAGCTGCAAGTTGTTTTAGAAGTTTAAGGGATGGAGGGAGATGGGCAGCAGGTGAGTTGAATTGACTGTCCGATTCCTTGTCTGGAGAATGGACATCTTCTCTTTGGTCCATTTTTCACTACTGATCATGGGATTAACAGGAAATGCACATTGAGCTTTCTTTTAGGTGGCTCAATATATAAAGTAAAGTTTATTTATTAGTCACAAGTAGGCTTATATTAACACTGCAATGAAGTTGCTGTGAAAATCCTCTAGTTGTCACACTCTGTTGTCTGTTCAGGTACACGGAGGGAGAATTTAGCAGGGCCAATCCATCTAATCAGCACATTTTTCTCTATGTAACCCGTAAAAACCCCCTCCGATCACTGCCTTCCTCCAATGCCTCTTGAGCATCCCTGCTTTTGATTGCTTCAGCACTGGTGGCGGTTTCATCAGCTACTTGAAAAGTTCTGAAAATAGCTGCCTAAATTTCTCCATCTCTTTTAAGACATTCCTTAAACCTACAGCTTTTGACCAAGCTTTTCGATGAGGCGTTGGTTACATTCTCAATTTTCTTTGAAAGAGGAAAGAGGCCACAAAGTTGAAAACACTGGAAATACACCAGAGGACGGTCAGTGTCTGAAAGACTAAAGATTGATTTGATATTTCAGGTGCAGCTCCTTGTCAGAGCTACTCCTACCGCCCGCTATCCAGGTAATTGTCAATTATCAGGAGATCCAAGGATGAGGGATTGGTTGCTAAGTGGTCTGTCTTTATCTTGGACTTTCAGCAGTTGTGGTTTTTGTTTTCATCTGGTGATTGAAAAGATATTAAAAAGCCAGATGTGAAATGATTAATGGGGTTATCCCAGTGGTCCATTCTCTCTACCTTTCTCTTGTGTGTGTGTCTCTCTCTCTTTCTCTCTCTCTCTTATCTCTGTCTCTCTCTCTTGCTTGCTCTCTGTGGTTATTCTGCCATTTAATGAGACCATGGCTGATCTCTTTCCTGACTCCATTCACCTCCCTTGGCTCCTTATCCTTTCTATAGCTTTGTTTAGCAAATATTTCAACTTTAGTGTTCATTGAACCAGCACCTACAATAGTTTGGTGGAGAGAGTTTCACACTTCTACCACCCTTTCTAACCTCTCCCTCGAATGGCCTGGCTCAGATTTTAAGCTTATCTCCCCCTTGTCATTGATTCGCCCACCAGCGAAGGAAGTTTCTCTCTATTTGGGATGTGGAGACAGCAAATTTGTAGAGTGCTGAAATGTCCCATTAGAAACCCAGGTTGCTGTTATTGCCAGATTAGCTGGAAAAAGTCAGCCGATTAACTAGTTCCAGGTCTAACTATAGTGAACAAGACGAACACTCACTCACCATCTGCCTCAACAGGCTCATCATTCCTTCCAGCTCTGTAATAATCTTAAATCACTGGAGGGGGTATGTGGAAGTGAGGAAAATCACAACCTCCAGTCACCCAGAGATCTGTGGATGCTGTTGCGTTCTCTTGGTTAATCATGTACTTTACCTACCGCAGCCTCTTGCCCAGGGCATGGAATAATCACTCTTTGAGTGGAGTACATCCCAACCCAAAGGGTATCATCCTGCTGAGTTGACGCCTGTTTTGCTGCCTCAGAATCAAATTGCTGTGTCCCAGACAGTGTGTGGGAGTAAAATGAATGTAGAAATGTGCCTGCTTGTCTTCACTTCCTCTGTATTTTTGGAAGCCATTGAATTTCTGTTGTGGCTGGTTGTTAGGTTAGTGTGGGCGTGGGAGCTAAAGGCACAGTCAAAGCAATTTGCAACAAACGCTATTCATTAACTGTGCATTGACAAGCAGGAGAGAGTTGGTCCATTTGTACTTCCATCATTAAAGAAATGAAGGTCCAAATTACCCCACCATAAAATCGGGTTGCACAGTGGTTAGCAATGCTGCCTCACAACGCCGGGGACCAGGGATCAATTCCCGGCTTGGGTCACACATTCTCCCCATGTCTGCGTGGGTTTCCTCTGGTTTCCTCCCACAGTCCGAAAGACCTGCTGGTTAGGTGTATTGGCCATGCTAAATTCTCCCTCCAGTGTACCCCCGAACTGGTGCTGGAGTGTGGCGACTAGGGGATTTTCACTGTGACTTCATTACAGTGTTAATGTAAGCCTACTTACAGAATCCCTACAGTGCAAAAAGAGGCCACTGTGACTTGTGACTATTTGTGACATGAATAAAAAAATAAAATCAGATGTCAGCTCAAAGGTGACCACAGTAACCAGTGAAATGGGCTGGATTACATGACTGTGCAAAATTGCTGTGGTGGACATCAAGATGAAAAATATTTCAGAAACTTATTACTATAATTTCTCGGATGGATGTGCCAGCCCTGCAGGATTTCTTAGTCTCCAGGAATTCATGATTAATCTCTAGGACACCGCTATGAGCAAACACCCAGGAGACAAATTATAGAGTGATTTATTAAAAACAATGTTTTTAGTTTTCTTTTGAACATTTTCATTTAGTGTCATGGTGGCGTAGTGGTTATCAATGCTGTCGCACAGCGCCGGGGACCCGGGTTCCATTCCGGCCTCAGGTGACTGTCTGTGTGGTGTCTGCGCAGGTTTATCCGGGTGCTCCAGTTTCCTCCCACAGTCCAGAGATGTGCGGGTTGGGTTGATTGGCCATGCTAAATTGCCCATTCGTATCAGGGGGATTAGCAAGGTAAATATGTGGGGCTAAGGGGATAGGGTCTGGGGGGGCTTGTTGTCGGTGCAGGCTTGATGAACTGAATAGCCTCCTTCTGCAATGTAGGAATTCTATGATTCTATTCGATGATTTTAATATTGGATTTGGGAAGAAAAGATTATTGATGGGTCAGTTAGAATTGATGTCATGTGATGAAATCTCCAGGAAGGCGTCCAGAGTAGACTATCTTAAGAGTTCCAACCACCTGATTGGCTGGTCACTTTAATTCTGTTTCCGTTTTTATTTAGCTGGATTTATTCCACATTTAAATTGACTCTGCTATAATCTTCAAATTTTGGAGAAAATCGAGATGTGGTGGGTCTGTTTGTTTGTGGAGGTAGTGGGTTCATTTCCCCTTGACTTGGGAAGAACTTCCTGCGCTCTGAACATCCAACCAGCTCATGATGGAATCTTGTATTGAAGATTTATTTTGATCACTTCCTGTTACCTTGGGAAATGCTTCCTGTGCTTTATATAATTGACTCGACTTTATTGGGTTTGAATACCTCAATTAGTTCGTTGCTAGGAGTTTTTTGGGGAGAACAGGGAGTGTGGGAAATGGGAAACAAAGAAATTTTGCCTGAAGGTGATCATGGACCTTGTGAAAGACAGGTGTCAGTGAGTTGCTGCACTTCTGCTGTTTACAGGGATATATGAAAGCTTCGCGAGGTTTCTAAAAGATCAGGAATGTTCAATAGATACCCCAAAACTGTATTCCTTGGTGAGGGAATCCAGAACAAGGGAATGTACCACAGAAAGCATTCTTTCTGGTTGTACCACAGCTTGGTATGGCTCCTGCTCTGCCCAAGACCGCAAGAAACTACAAAAGGTCATGAATGTAGCCCAATCCATCACGCAAACCGGTCTCCCAGCCATTGACTCTGTCTATACTTCCCGCTGCCTCGGCAAAGCAGCCAGCATAATTAAGGACCCCACATGCCTTGGACATTCTCTCTTCCACCACCTTCCGTCGGGAAAAAGATACAAAAGTCTGAGGTCACGTACCAGCCGACTCGAGAACAACTTCTTCTCTGCTGTCATCAGACTTTTGAATGGACCTATCTTGCACTAAGTTGACCTTTCTCTTCACCCTAGTTATGACTGTAACACTACATTCTGCACTCTCTCGTCTCCTTCTCTATGAATGGTATGCTTTGTCTGTATAGCGCGCAAGAAACAATACTTTTCACTGTATACTAATACATATGGCAATAATAAATCAAAATCAAATGCAACTCTAAACCACAGTTAGGTCATGCACAAATGAACGCTGATCCCCTCTGACACAAAGTAGTGGAAATCTTGACCCCTGCCCCTTCCAATAGGATGTGGAAACTGAGCCATCAGCAATTTTGAGAACTGAGATTCATTTTTGTTGTCGGTTATCGGATCCAATGTGGATAAAAGTTTCTTCAGAAGGAACTCTTCAAAATGCAGCTAATAAAAATACAACAAATCTTACTCCAACTTATAAATCGAAGAAAGGGTTTAATGAAGAAACATCATTACTCCAAACTTGGGGCCTCGCCCAGGGCCACTCCAAGCTTTCCACTATTCCACATAGTTCCTTATTTATAGTGAGTCAGCTGACTTTTACATCACTCTATAATTGGTTTACTGGGTCAGCTGACCCTTGTTCCCATTGGTCACATTACATTCAATACTAAGTTGTCACCGGTTACATTCTAACAAAAAGGAGCCATGTCTTGATCAAATGCTGAGATGCCATAAGGGGGAGAATGGTCTCCCCTTGTCCCCATTAAAGAAAGCTTTTCATTTTGTGCTCAACAAGCTGGGTGATGTGATATGTGTCACTTTGTGGCCAATTCCAAGGCAAAGTTCCAGATGCGTTGCCTAGGCTTTCTGCGTTGGGTCCACACTCTGATGTACGCCCCTGCTGCCCCAATCTGCTCCTTAATTTCTCCCGAGCCAGACTGGTGACCTCCCCTTGAGTACAAAATAAAAACAGAAAATGCTGCAACTGCTCAGCAAATCCGGCAATAGCAACTGTTGATGACCTTCTACTTGAGTTGGAAGAAGTTAGAGGTTTTAAACCAGTACAGAGGTGGCGAAGCGGAAGAAGTAAACAAAAGTGAAGATTTGTAATTGGATAGAAGGCAGGAATGATTAAATTGTGAAAGGGAAGGTGGAGCAAGGCGATGGCGAAACAAAAGATGGGTATGGAAGAGGTGTAAATGGAGTTTGAAAGATTGAGATGCTGTTTTATTTTAAAGCTTACTTTTTGAGTTCTTAGAACAGTGTAGGTGGCCAAAGTAAGTGAGATCAGATGGGAGTGGAGGCTCTTTCGATTAGACAGTTTACAGCCTCCCAGACTTGACGCTGGGTTCAACAATTTCTTGTCGTAGCCACTACTGCAATTTATTTTGATGTGGAGATGCCGGCGTTGGACTGCAGTAGGCACAGTAAGAAGTCAGGTGATGAAGGAGCAGCACTCAGAAAGCTCGTGCTACAAAATAAACCCGTTGGACTTTAACCTGGTGTTGTGAGACTTCTTACTGTGCAATTTACTTTGGATGGCAACACTCTATGATTCTGCTGTTGCTTTTTTCACCATCTCCAGACCCAACCTTTTGCTTTTATCTACTTGTCCCATTTACCATCTTGTTATCTCACTCCTTTTGTCATTTAATCCCATTAGTCGGTAAATCTAAATATTTTAACAGGGTAAAATTTGCACACATTAAGTGTAGAAAATCTTTCAGAGTAATGTTCGGATCAGCCACTTTTTCCTTTTCTCGCCTTGTAAGCCACGCAACTATGGAAATTTTGTTCAGGGATGTGGGCACCGTTGGCTGGGTCAACATTTCATGCCTATCCCTAATTTCAGAGGAGTCAACCAGATTGCTGTGGGTCTGGAGTGACATGTAGGCCAGACCAGGTAAGGGTGGCAGATTTCCCATTCGTGAACCAGATGAGTTTTTACCACAATTGACAATGGTTTCCTGATCATCATTAGACTTTTAATTCCAGATTTCTATTGAATTCAAATTTCACCATTTGGTGTGGTGGAATTCGAACCTGGGTCCCCAAAACATTACTCTGGGTCTCTGGATTGCTGGTATAGTGACAATACCACCTCCCCTAAATGGATGTACAATGAATTATTCTACAAAAATGTCTAATTCCCAAGTCTGAGATTATATAAATAATCATGTTTGTATTAAAATAACCATATAGAACAACTCACATTTACTTGCATTTATACAGCACCTTTATCACCGTGAAATACCTTGGCTTGTTTATTGTGGAAACAGAATCCATATCAGTTGGTCAAATCAAAACCAAGACTCAGAGATTTTCTTTGTTGAGAGAGTTTACTGACTTGGTTCAGTCTCATAGCTCTCCTCCCACGCCCAGTGTCCCAGCTGTCCCCTATTTATATGTACCCAGTTAAACAAATGCCCTTCAACCGTGTCTCCTAACAAATTTTGGACGAACATTGATACCAAGCCATGTAAGGAGGTATTAGGACTGGTGACCAAATGCTTCGTCAACAGGTAGGATTTAAGGAGCATCTTAAAAGGAGGAGGGAGAGAGATTTGCATTCCATAGCTTGGGGCTCAGGCAGCTGAAAAGCACACCCCCTAATGGTGGGAGTGATGAAATCAGGGATGTGCAAGAGACTGGATCAGGAACATGAGGATTGGAGGAGGTTACAAAGGTATGGAGGGTATGGACGATGGAGGGCATTGAGCACAACAGATGAGAATTTTAAAATACATTGCTACCTTCAATCAGGGAGAGGCAATGGCCCAGTGGTATTATCGCTAGATTATTAATCCAGAAACTCAGCTAATGATCTGGGGACTCGGGTTCGAATCCCACCACGGCAGATGGTGGAATTTGAATTCAATTAAAAAGTATCTGGAATTCAGAATCTACTGATGACCATGCAACCATTGTCTGAAAAACCCACATGGTTCACTAATGTCCTTTTAGGAAAGGAAATCTGCCATCCTTTCCTGGTTTGGCCTACATGTGACTCCAGAGCCACAGCATGTGGTTGACTCTCAACTGCCCTCCAGGGGCAACTAAGGATAGGCAATAAATGCTGGCCAGCCCAGCACTTATCCCCACGGATTACTTTTTTAAAAAAAATTATTTTAGGGTCCTTCATTGCTTCATCTAATTGCCACTGGGAGACCTGTTTTCTATCCAAGGTCAGATGTAAACGTTGAACAGAGATAATCCTGTCGGACTCTGCCACACGTTGCCATGGAACTCCGCTTAGCAACACTGCTGTGTTTGTGGAAGATGGAATGATTCCAAGGTGCCTGAACTGTCAGAGGTTCAGACCACAAAACTACTCATTGAAAAACACCCAGCTGCTGTTTTTCTTTTCAGGTAACTGATTTCGGAAGGATAGAGAGGGATCGGTCCCTCGTCAGAAACCAGTAAGATTTACATTCTGGTAGCACCTCCGGGGCACCTATATTTCTGCTTCAGGCTGCAAATAATTTGCCTGAAAATCCTTCTCTGCTGCAAATTTTCCCTCCCCAACTATTCCCTGAACACAGTTCTATGGGTACTTGGTCCTCGCCCAACCTAGCCATGTAGGTAGGGAAGTGATATTTAGCAGTGAAGGAACATAGGCAGATAGGATCCCATTGCTCAGTTCTTCCTAAAATCTTTGTCCACTGGGACCCCATTTCAAGGCTTTGAAATTTTCATGATGCCTCAGAAAGGCTTGTGAGAGCAGGTGGGGGAAAGAGAGACCCATGAACGCGAGAGGTGGGCTAGTGGGGAGCAGATGAGAGACCTGTACTTGCCTTTTTTAGTGGAGAATGAATTGGGCCACAAGTGTCAGCCATTCAGGACACACCCACCAATTAAAACAACATGGAGGATTTAAAGGGGCTGTGCAGCTGTTAACATTCAGGCAGGGTTCCATGGCAGCCATTGCTGTTGCAGAGCTTGTGACCCCAGAATCACATCTTGCAACCCCAGTTTGGGAAGCCCTGGCATTTGATATGGGTCACGATGTGGAGATGCCGGTGTTGGACTGGGGTAAACACAGTAAGAAGTCTCACAACACCAGGTTAAAGTCCTTTACCTGGTGTTGTGAGACTTCTTACTTAATTTGATATGGAGTCATGAGAATAGAGCAGTGAAGGCTTGGTCATTGAAAATGTTCAAGGCTGAGTTAGATAGATTTTTGGTTAACAAGGGGGTTGAGGCTTATGCGGGGCAGACAGGAAAGTGAAAGTGAGACCACGATCAGATCATCCATGAATGGCCGAGCAGGCTCAAGGGGCCGAATGGCCTACTCCTGCTCCTACTACTTGTGTTTTTGCATTTGGCCCAACCAGTCCATGCCAGCGTTTTACTCCCTTTTTTCCTCATCTCCATCTACCACCGTAACTCTTTTCTTTCATATGCTTGTCTGGCCTCCCCGAAACAGATCTGCCCACGCAAAAATTGAGGGGGGGGGGGGGAGGGAGCGAGAGAGAGGAGAGAATACGTTTTTTTTTGTTTCTCCCTTCCTCAATCCTTCTCAGGCCAAAACCTGAGTTTGCCAACTTCTGCAAAGCCTCTGTGAGTACTGCTCTGGAGATGGTAGATTTGATTTGATTTATTGTCACATGTATTAGTATACAGTGAAAAGTATTGTTTCTTGCGCGCTGTACAGACAAAACATACAATTCATAGAGACTGAAAAGAGAGAGTGCAGAATGTAGTGTTATAATCATAGCTAGGGTGTAGAGAAAGACCAACTTAGTGTGAGGTAGGTCCGTTCAAAAGTCTGAGGGCAGCAGGGAAGAAGCTGTTCTTTGAGTCGGACAGCAACCAGGGATCACATTGGGCTTGACTTTCTACCCCTGGCCACACTTGAATTGTCTGGTGATAGTCTGGGTGAGCGCGTGAAGAATGGCCACTGGAAGTGAAGCTGTTGCCTGGGTTACGGGGCTCCATTGCGAGCTGGTGCTTTCAGGGGAAGATGAGGACATATCAGTGGGGGACAGAATTGTTTTCCATTCCAGAAGGATGAGGACTTCAAAGCTGGTTTATTTTTACAAAAAGGGCACTGTGCTCCTTTCAGCCCTGCTGTTTGAAGTCTTTAAATAGTGTGGATTTTGTGTGTGTGTGTGTGTGTATATTTATTTTTCCAACTCTTTTTAAGCTTCTATTTTAAGTTCTCGCTGTTTGAACATTTTAAAAATAGTATTATTGAACAGTTAGTGGTGAGGGCCCCTGGCTAGTTTCTCATTCTGACCACTGCACTGGCCGGTTTAATGATTAGCCAAATTTTCTTCACAATCTTTTGAAGTGCAGTTGGTCTTGCTTGTTGCAGTGACTGGAGGGAAAGATGTATTGGCTTTTGTGGCGAGGAGGTGGTTAGGTTTCGACTGCATGGCTTCGGTTGGTTTAACTCCTTGGTGCAACCTCGCACTCCATTGTCTCTGTGATGCATACTGGCCAAATCCCTTTTTTTTTTGTCCTCATGCCTTAACGAGTCTCTCCAAACTCCGCAGCTCACACTTGCTGATGCCAAGCTGTTTCTCCCTCTTTTGGACCCCACCTCCCATCTCCAGAAACCCACCCAAACCTCAGTGTGAATTTTTTTAAACAATGGCTGTACATAATTTTTTTTCTATAGACAGAAGAAATCTGTTTGAAAGCAGCAAAGAGCACAGTGGGTTGTTGGGCATAGATTCCTACAGCACAGAAAGAGACCCTTTGGCCCATCATGTCTCTGCCGGCCATCAAGCTCCTTCAAAAAGCAATTAGAAATCAGGAACGAAAGCTGAACATGTTTATATATCATTCCTGTCCATTACTTTAATAGAGGTATGAATCCCATTTATTCCAATGCATCTCTGTTAATGTATTGACGAAGATTGTACTTCTCCAGAGCCTGTTCGGGTACGCTGAGGGAGAATTTAGCATGGCCAATGCACCTAACCAGCACATAAAGAACAAAGAAAATTACAGCACAGGAACAGGCCCTTCGGCCCTCCAAGCCTGCCCCCGACCATGCTGCCTGACTGAACTAAAACCCCCCACCCTTTCTGGGGACCAGATCCCTCCATTCCCACCCCATTCATGCATTTGCCAACGCGCCCTTTAAAAGTCAGAACATCTTTCAGACTGTGGGAGGAAACCGGAGCACCCGGAGGAAACCCACGCAGACACGGGGAGAAAGTGCAGACTCCACACACAGTGTGATCCAAGCCGGGAATCGAACCCAGGCCCCTGTGGCGCTGTGAGGCAGCAGTGCTAACCACTATGATTTCCGATCATACATGCATTTCGAGTTATGTTCCCAGTAGAAGAACTGGGCACTGAAGTTGAACAGTTTTCTCACAACTTTTGATTTTTAAAGTGTCTCAGACCCTTCTTGAAGAAATTACGCTGAAGGGACAGCAAGAAAGGTGCCATTCAGCCCAAATATTTTATGCAGGTGTTTATGCTCCTTCTGCCAGTCTACGTCATCTCGCCCTATCTTTCTATTTCTTTCTCCCTCGCGGGTTTAACCAGCTCCCCTTTGCGAAAACACACACTGAACGTGACTCCATGTGTCTTATCGAAATTAGGGTTGCTGAGAGTAACAATCGGCTCCCATGTTCCAGGAAATGCATCCAGGTAAGGTGTTTCAAAGAACTCGTGATGTTTTCTAGTTGACGGAGAAACTTGCATTGCCAAAAAATAACCTGGCATTTGGCATTCACACCCTGCAGTAATTTTCGAATCCTCTAGTTGCAAACCGTACATTGGTGTAAAGTGAAAACTAAAAATATGACATCTTTGGGATTGGCATCAGCTGTTGTCTTCATGCATTCTTATTTTCAAAATGCTCATTCCATGTACCGTAATGTAAATTCAGTAGAATGGAGTGCTTTTTACCCAGCACCCATAGCGACAGAGAAACCATCCTATCGTTTTGGACACAGCCATGCAAGCGGCACGGTAGCACAGTGGTTAGCACTGCTGCTTCACAGCTCCAGGGACCTGGGTTCGATTCCCGGCTTGGGTCACTGTCTGTGTGGAGTTTGCACATTCTCCTCGTGTCTGCATGGGTTTCCTCCGGGTGCTCCAGTTTCCTCCCACAGTCCAAAGATGTGCGGGTTAGGTTGATTGGTCATGCTAAAATTGCCCCTTAGTGTCCTGGGATGCGTAGGTTAGAGGGATTAGTGGGTAAATATGTAGGGATATGGCGATAGGGCCTGGGTGGGATTGTGGCCGGTGCAGACTCGATGGGCCGAATGGCCTCTTTCTGTACTGTAGGGTTTCTATGATTTCTAAGCATTCTATTCCAGGGATAAAAGTGCAAGTTTTTCTTTAAAAGGTACTTTGTGCATTAATAGCGATCTGCAGTTTCAGAGAACCTCTGATATAACTGATATGATGTACAAGTCTCACAACACCAGGTTAAAGTCCAACGGGTTTATTTGGTAGTACGAGCTTTCAGAGCGCTGCTCCTTCATCAGGTGAGTGCAGGATTTGTTACAGCACTGTTTGCTTCATCACCTGATGAAGGAGCTGCGCTCCGAAAGCTCGTGCTACCAAATAAACCTGTTGGACTTTAACCTGGTGTTGTGAGACTACTTACTGTGCCAACCCCAGCCCAACGCCGCATCTCCACATCATGATATGATGTACAAGTTACTCGAGTGTCTCAATAAATGTATTTTTTGGAAATGTCCACTTGTACAGGTTTCAGTACTTCAGGTTTTCTTGCTTACTGCAACGTTGCTGAAATGTCTGGGGTTCCTGCAGCGCCAGTTCTAACGTGCTTATTTCTCACTGCAGTTACAGTCTGACTTTTTGTTTTCCCTACCCCGAGGACAGTAGTACAGAACTGGTTTACAGCTCCAGGATTTTTCTTCTTTTTGTAGGTGCTTTTATCAAATTAATTCATACAATGTTGGTGTCACTGGCTAGGCCAGCGTTTATTGCCGATCCCTAATTGCCCTTGAGGAGGTGGTGGTGGTGAGCTGCCCTCTTGAACCACCGCAATCCATGTGGTGTAGGTACACCCACATTGCTGTTAGAGAAGGAGTTCCAGGATTTTGACCCAGCGATAGTGAAGGATATATTTCCAAGTCAGGATGGTGAGTGACTTGGAGGGGAACCTCCAGGTGGTGGTCTTTGTATTCTTTCTGACTTGGTGTGTCTGATGTTGAACCCCTTGAAATGTCTTCGTGCTTATGGGAAGTGCTATGCAGATGCAAATGATTTGTTGTAATAAGCACCGTTTTGTGTGTTGCTGTGTGCACGAACTGTTCCAATTTTCAACAAGTCTCTAAAGAGACGATCTTTGTATTATCCGATTCCATCGCAACGCATGAAAAGGAATAGGTCATCTTGTGTCTGTTGCACTGTTCAGTAAGATCATGGTTAGTCAGTGAACTGATTCCATTGGCTAGATTTTCCAGCCCCTCTTGCTTGCAGTATCTTCCAGTCCTGTCAAAGTCGTCCCCCACCCCTGCCATGGCTTCCCCGGTGGCGGGACGGGTGAGCCATACAAAATGGCGCATACACACTCGGCAGGACTGGAAGATCCCGTCGGCGGCTAATGGCGAACCGTCTCGGCCATTGGAAAACCTGCTGCCGGTGGTGGTGGGGGGTCGTAATTCCAGCTGGGTAGTTGGGGGGGGGGCGTAATTCCAGCTTGTTTCTCTGCTGTATATCTCTTAATGCCTTTGGATAATAAAGACCTACCAATCTCCGTTTTAAAATTATCAGTTGATCTGGAATCCATTATTATTGGCAGAAGATGGTTCCAAACTTCTGCTCGTTTGTGTGCACACACATTCTCTCCCCCCCCCCCCCCCCCCCCCCAGTTCCAGTAACGGGGTAGATTGGGGGGAAAGTATTCCTATCTGATTGGAATTTGTTTGCAGGACACGTGCATCATTGTAAAGGAGGTGCCTATTAATAGCATTCATCAGCATCAATGTTTAGTCTTTTGTTTCCCAGATCTTGGGAGGTATGTGGGTTGAGCCCAAACCAACTGGTTTGTGCCTGCCTGTTTGTGCAGAGAAAGGTTGGATGGGCAATGTCTGTTTGTGCATTTACCAATGAAACTCCCTGTCTGCTCTTGCCATCCATTCTGGATTGAATTGCCACTTTGGGACAGGATCAGGGAGGTTCATTAGTGGTGGGGACTGTGGCACCAGTTTGCGAGATTTGCTTTCCAGATTATTTAATACAAATTTCGCAAAAGATGTTCACCACTGCAGTTGCCACATCACAAGACACACAGGAATGGTGGAATTTATTGTTTTAGAAACAGTCTTTAGGTGTCCACTTTTTAACATTTTGAGAGAGCTCCGAAGTCCAAAAACAAGCATGTCGGATCCAAAACCGGATGGGTGGTGACTCAAGTGTTTAATGGTTGGAATGAGCCAGATATGTGTGTATTGGATTAATTGGATTAATTCTGGCTCCTCAAACAGATGGGCTGAGTTATATGCTGCTGTTAAAATAGGGAACAAAGGAATGTCATGTGAACAAGTTATGGTATTGTGTAGTAATTTCTAATCTCTCTGCTTTCAGCAGAGTTGTGTGTGCGCCTGACATTGTTCTAATAGCGGCAACTTGACACGAAACACGGATCTGAGAGCAGAGGAAAGCAGAATCATTGCATTTCTCTCCCCTTTCTCCTGTGGTCTTGTCTTCTGTCTCCTATATATCCCAGTGCGGCACGGTGGCACAGTGGTTAGCACTGCTGCCCCTCAGCGCCAGGCACCCGGGTTTGATTCCTGGCTTGGGTCACTCTCTGTGCGGAGTCTGCACGTTCTCCCCGTGTCTGCGTGGGTTTCCACCAGTTGCTCCGGTTTCCTCTCTCAGTCCAAAAGACATGCTGGTTAGGTATATTGGCCGTGCTAAATTCTCCCTCTGTGTACTGGGCTTAACAACACCAGGTTAAAGTCCAACAGGTTTATTTGGTAGCAAAAGCCACACAAGCTTTCGGAGCTGCAAGCCCCTCCACTCACCTGAAGAAGGGGCTTGGAGCTCCGAAAGCTTGTGTGGCTTTTGCTACCAAATAAACCTGTTGGACTTTAACCTGGTGTTGTTAAACTTCTTACTGTGTTTACCCCAGTCCAACGCCGGCATCTCCACATCATGACTCGAACAGGTGCCAGAGTGTGGCGACTAGGGGATTTTCATAGTAACTTCATTGCAGTGTTAATGTAAGCCTACTTGTGACACCAAGAAATAAACGTTCATTCCCTTCCTCTTGCGTTCTTTCTCCTCTTCTCCTGGTTCTTGTCCCTTGTCACTTACACTGTTTCTCCTCGTCTGCTTGGTGGTTCTCTCTCTCTCTCCTTTTTTATTTATTCATTCATGGGATGTGGGCATCATTGGCTCGGTCAGCATTTATTGCTCATCGCTTGCTTGTCCTTGAGATGGTAGTGATGAACCGCCTTTTTGAACCGCTACAGTCGATTGTGGTGTGGGCACACCCATGGTGATGTTAGGAAGAGAGTTGCCGGGTTTTGACCCAGTGACGGTGAAGAAACGGCGATTTGGTTTCAAGGCAGGATGGTGTATATGGCTTGATGGAGAATTGTTCTCTATTAGTCGTCTTAGCTTTTATTTTGCACCCACTCCCTCCTTGTGTTCGCTTTCTCTCTCCCTCTCTCTCTCTCTCATTCCTCTCTCATCTTCTTCCTTCTTCCTCTTTTCCTTTACACATCCCGCAGTTTCCTCTCTTTCTCCTCCCTTGTGTTGCTTTATTTTTCTCTTTCTTCTTCCCAGCTCCGTCTCTATTTTTTTTCTTATCTCTGAGCCAGTTTGAGTGTGAGAATTGCATCTGGTTTCTGCTGCTAACCTGCTTGGAAACGCTATGGGCATGAGTGTAACTCCAACCTGGGTTTTTGATTCCTTTTGGTGGGGGGGGGTGGCTCAGTGATTAGCACTGCTGCCTCGCAGCATCAGGGACCGGGGGTTCGATTCGTGGCTTGGGTCACTATCTGTCCAGAGTTTGCACGTTCTCCCTGTGCCTGCGTGGGTTTCCTCCGGGTGTTCCAGTTTCCTCCCACAGTCTGAAAGACGTGCTGGTTAGGTGGAATAGCAATGGAAAATTCTCCCTCCATGTACCCGAAGAGGTGCCGGAGTGTGGCGACTAGGGGATTTTCACAGTAACTTCATTGCAGTGTTAATGTAAGCCTACTTGTGACGATAATGAATAAACTTATAAATTGAAGTAGCTGCCAACCAACCTCTGTTGTGAAAGAGTGTGGGTGTGTGGGCACAGAGGGCATAGAATCATGCAGCACAGGGGGAGGCCATGATTGAATCATGGCTGATATGATCCTCATCCCCTTTCTCTTGCCTTCACCCTGTAACCCTTGATCCCCTGATTGATCAAGAACCTATCTATCTCTGTCTTAAAGACACTCAATTACCTGATCTCCACAGCCCTTTGTGGTAATGAGTTTCACAGATTCACCACCCTCTGGCTGAAGAAATTCATCCTCATCTCAGTTTTAAAGGAGCGTCCCTTCACTCTGACGTTGTACCCTCGAGGTCTAGTCTCTCCCGCTAGTGGAAACATCCTCTCCACGTCCACTCTATCTAGGCCTCTCAGTATTCTGCAAGTTTCAATTAGAAACCCCCCCCTCGTCCTTCTCAATGTCCAATAGTTCCAGGCTTTCCCTGTAGCCCTGCAAATCTTTCCTTTTTTTAAGTATTATTGTGCTTGGCTGCCTTGCGTTTCCTGGTTGAATGGCACATTGTCATTTAATGTCCAGGCTTGCAGCTGGAGGATGTCTGTCTGGGAATGGAAATCTAAACTGCATAATCCCAACGCTCAGCCAGTGCCTTCACGCTGAAACGGGGGCTGGTGGGGTGGGAGAGTGAAGGAAAAGTAACACACAGCCTGGCACAAAAACCCAAAAGGTGAACTAGGGCTAAATGAAAACACGGTGATTAAATTAAGATTACAAGAGTGAGTTTTGGTGCAACTTAATGAGGCTTGAAATTTATTTAAAAGAGCATTCTCCTCTAGGTTTTCCATTTCTTTTTTTTAAAAATTAACTCGGTCGAAAAATGTTTTGAGCTCTGACCCACATCTTGCAGAAGTGGTGCAGATCCCAGTGCTCAGAAGAGCCTTGTAATTAGGCAACATTTTAGAACGAGCTTTGACTGTTGTTATGATGTGCAACAGCTTGCCCGATCATGGTCAATCAGCACGCACTGATTCTCTCTCAGTTGTATTTGCTTGAATAAACGGTGGCATAGTGGTTAGTGCTGCTGGATCTTGGGTTTATGTCACACTATCTGTAACCCCCCACGACTTGCCTGGGCTTGCAAAATCTCACTAACTGTCCTGGCTGGAGACAATACACATCTCTTTAACTTGTGCTTGGCCCTCTCTCCATTCACATTGTCTGTACCTTTAAGACCTGATTACCTGTAAAGACTCGCATTCCAACCATTGTCTTGTAAATTGAGTTTGTGTCTGTATATGCCCTGTTTGTGAACACAAATCCTCACTCGCCTGATGAAGGAGCAGCGCTCCAAAAGCTTATGCTGCCAAATAAACTTGTTGAACTTTAACCTGGTGTTGAGACTTTTTATTGTGCTTACCCCAGTCCAACGCCGGCATCTCCACATCATGGCCTCTCAGCGCCAGGGACCCAAGTTCGATTCCTGGCTTGGGTCATTGTCTTTGTGGAGTTTGCACATTCTCTCTGTGTCTGTGTGGATTTCCTCCCACAGTCCAAAAATGTGCAGGTTAGGTTGATTGGCCATGCTAATTTGACCCTTAGTGTCGGGGGACTAGCTAGGGTAAATGCATGAGGTTATGGGGATAGGGCCTGGGTGGGATTGTGGTTGGTGCAGACTCGATGGGCTGAATGGCCGCCTTCTGCAGTGTAGGATTCTATGAACCCTGGTCTGTACCACGTCCTTGTTGACAGAGTGGCTACTTGTGTTGTGTTTGTAGAATTCTGTGTTACAGCACAGGAAACGGCCATTTGGCCCTTTGGGCTTGTGCCATCCGTGGGTCGAACACTCGTGTCTAATTCAGAGGTCAATGGGTTTAAGATTCATTCCACAGATTTCAGTATAATAATCTAGGCTGCCACGATCTCGTGTAGCGCTGAGGGAGTGCCACAGTGCCTTAGATGCCATCTTTCAGATACAGCATTAAACTGAGGCCCTATCTGTCCCTGAAATGGACATAACAATCCCATGGCTATTGTTGAACAAGCGCAAAGGAGTTCTCCCCAGTGGCCAGACTAACATTTATTCCCCCCAACTAATACCCAAGATAGACTATCTGGTCTATATTGCATGCTTTTTATGAGAGCTTGCTGTTGGCTGCTGCATTTACTATATTACATCAATAACGACACTTCAAAAGTGCTTCATCACCTGTACAGTGCTTTGGGATGTCCTGAAGTTGTGAACAGGTGTTGTAGAAATGCAACTCTCTATCTATTGGGGTTGTGTTCGTAACCTGTCGAGGTGTTGTTTCCTCGAGTGCTGTCCAGTGCCTCGTCTGAGTGACGGTGAATGTCGCCAGGCTCTTTAACCATACATCTCTAAAATACACCAGAGGGTGCAGAGATCAAAAGCATCGTTGGCTTGAGACAAATTGAATGACAGGTTCATACTATGTTGGACAACCCAATTCCTGTCCTCACTCATGTCCACGTGTAGGCCCTTCTGTGGAGAGGATGCGGAACATGATCAGGAGCTGGTAGGTTAACCAGTTCGTCCTGTTATTAACTGAGCACCAGTGAGACCGGTAACTTGGCTTTCATCCCAGGTTAGAGATCTGGTTAGATGGGCAGCATGGTGGCTCAGTGGTTAGCACCGCTGTCTCACAGTGCCAGGGACCCAAGTTCAATTCCGGCCTTGGGTGGCTGTCTGCGTGGAGTTTGCACGTTCTCCCCTTGTCAGCGTGGGTTTCCTCCGGGTGCTCCGGTTTCCTCCCACAGT
The DNA here is from genome assembly GCF_964213995.1 of Mustelus asterias. Lineage (NCBI taxonomy): Eukaryota > Metazoa > Chordata > Chondrichthyes > Carcharhiniformes > Triakidae > Mustelus > Mustelus asterias. The sequence goes on from NC_135824.1 coordinate 6,576,756, forward strand.
CCAAAGATGTGCGGGTTAGGTTGATTGGCCATGCTAAATTGTCCGTTAGTGTCAGGGGGATTAGCAAGGTAAATGTGTGGGGTTAAAGGGATAGGGCCTGGGTAGGATTGTTGTTGGTGCAGGCTTAATGGGCCAAATGACCTCCTTCTGCACTGTAGGGATTCTAAGATATGACCTATGATCGAGATCAGTTAACTCAGCACATGCCTAGGATTGACTCTGGGATCTTCCTCATCTGTTTGGCTCAGTGTTACGTTACCAGACAAATGCACAGATCTTGTATTTGGTTGTTACCCCTGTTACTAAGGCACAATATGTTTACTGGCTTATCTATGAGTAAAACTTGCTGTGACTCAGAATAATTGCATCTGCCTCATCTAAGAAGGCTGATTGAGCCTTGGCTGTGATCCTAGTTTGTGCATTCTGATTTAATGCCATGTGATCACAACAGGAATTATGCTTCAAGTTTCAGGGTTGCTGGCTGAGCATGTCGCATTGAGTCATTGCAGTGCAAAAGGAGGCCATTAGGCCCAACAATTCCATGTTCTCTCTCCGTGACGTCATGTCTTCCTAGCTCTCACATCCTGAAGATACTGTGATATAATCGGAGATTCCTTACAGTTTCCCACACACATACAGTCCTGGTGTGGACTGTATGGGGACTTGCTACTCTCCGCTATTGTGTAGATGCAACCTAAATTAACCAAGTGAAGGACGCTTGTGCTAATTCTTCCCCATCAACCCAGAATAGCTCTATCATTCTTGGAAGCTCGGCATGTGGCAAGGGTAAAATTGCTTAGAACATAAGAACTAGGAGCAGGAGTAGGCCATCTGGCCCCTTGAGACTGCTCTGCCATTCAATAAGATCATGGCTGAACTTTTTGTGGACTCAGCTCCACTTACCCGCCCGCTCATCATAACCCTTAATTCCTTTACTGATCAAAAATTACCTTAACACTGCAATGAAGTTACTGTGAAAATCCCCTAGTCGCCACACTCCGGCGCCTGTTCGGGTACACTGAAGGAGAATTTAGCATGGCCAATGCACCTAACCAGCACATCTCTTGGACTGTGGGAGGAAATATGAGCACCCTGAGGAAATCCATGCAGACACGGGGAAGAACGTGAAGACTCCACACAGACAGTGACCCGAGGCCGGGAATCGAACCCGGGTTCCTGGCGCTGTGAGGCAGCAGTACTTGCCACCGTGCCACCCTATGTTCCTTGGTTGCTGGAACTCTGGGCTTGTTTACATTATAAATGTGTAGCCAGCGGATGGGAGACCTGTGGAATTGCTTTTGGCAGCATTCCTGCATTTAGACATGACTTGAGACTGGTGTGATGCAGGGTTGATGAAGGACCATCCAGACTTGAAACATTGGCTCTATTCTTTCTCCACAGATGCTGTCAGACCTGCTGAGATTTTCCAGCATTTTTTGTTTTTGCTTGAGGCAAATAGCATTGATACTTTTTAAGGGGAAGCTAGATAAGTATAAGAAGGAGAAAGGAATCAAAGGATATTCTGATAGGGTGAGGTGAGTTTAGGGAGGCTCATTTAGATATGGGCATTTAAGCACTTGAACAAGGAGGTGGTGGCATAGTGATATTATCACTAGACTAGCAATCTAGAGACCCAGGGTAATGCTCTGGGGACCCGGATTCAAATCCCACCATGGCGGATGGTGAAATTTGAATTCAATAAAAAATCTGGAATTAAAAGTCTAATGATGACCATGAATCCATTGTCAACTGTTGTAAAAACCCATCTGGTTCACTAATGTCCTTTAGGGAAGGAAATCTGCCATCCTCACCTGGTCTGGCCTACATGTGACTCCAGAGCCACAGCAATGTGGTTGATACTTACCTACCCTCTGAAATGGCCCAGCAAGCCACTTGGTCCAAGGGCAATTAGGGATGGGCAATAAATTTTTTTAAAGTGGAATATAAATTGCTTATCGCCTAGAAGTGTTCTACGTGGGTTTTGAGTCCACAACATAAAACTGGCCAATTGAAACTATTTTTGGTGGACTTCAAAAGGAATTCATTAGCTCTTAAAGGTAAGTTCCGAGAATGTGATGGAGCACATTTTTCTTCATGTGATAATCTCCCCCAGAGGCTGCAAGGGGTGGGAAATGGAGATTACTCCCTTTGGTGACATTACAGATGTTGGACTGAGTCACAACGTGGCAGAAGCTTCACTCTCTGTCTAACTCTTGTTGTGCCTGACTTTAGTTCGGATGCTGCCTTAAATGGCAAGTGTTCCCCTCCCAGGAACAAAGTTCATTTGCCTCGATGAGCACAGAACTCCCAAACAAAAAGTGAGACACAAAGAAATGATGTATGCCTGTAACATTCCAAAGTACTTTGTAATTTGCATTCTGTCTCTTTTAAAACAACATTAATTGACTGGTATTTTTCTGACTCAGTCTTGGGCAAATCCCATCATTATTGTTATCTAAAGATTATTTGTGTGGATGGTAAAATTAGATGCATCTTAAGATGTGTTTTTATTCTTTTCATGGGACGTGAAGGCAACATTTGTTGCCGTTTCCTAATTGGCTTTGAGAAGGTGGTGATGAGCCACCTTCTTGGAGCTCTGCAATCTCATCTGCTGTAGATAGCGATAGGCAGCATGGCTTTGTGAAAGCGAGGTTGTGTCTCACAAGCTTGATTGAGTTCTTTGACGAAGTGACAAAAAAATTGACCAGGTTTGGGCAGTGGATGTTGTATACATGGACTTCAGTGAAGCCTTTGATAAAGTTCCTCATGGCAGGCTGATACAGAAGGTGACGTCGTATAGGATCTGAGGCGAATTGGTAAGATGGATACAAAACTGGTTTGGGCATAGAAAGCAAAGAGTAGCAGTGGAAAGGAACTTTTCTAACTGGAGGCCTGTGACAAGCGGTGTTCCACAAGGATCAGTGCTGGGGCCTCTGTGGTTTGTAATATATATAAATGATTTGCAGGAAAATGTGGGTGGTCTGATTTGCAGATGATTGGGGGAGTAGCGGAGAGTGAGGAGGATTGTCAGAGGATACAGCAGGATATAAATCGGCTGGAGACCTGGGCCGAAAGATGGCAGATGGAATGTAACCCGGACAAATGTGAGGTGATGCGATTTGGAAGGTCTACTGCAGAAGGAAAGTAAATAGTAAATGGTAGGGTCCTTAGGAATATTAACGTAGGGAGCGATCTTGGTGTGCAGATCCACAGTTCCCTGAAGGTGGCAACTCAGGTGGACAAGGCGGTCAAGAAGGCATATGGCATGCTGGCCTTCATCGGTTGGGGTGTTGAGTATAGGAATTGGAAAATCATGTTGCAGCTGTATAAGACTTTGGTTAGGCTGCATTTGGAGTATTGTGTACAATTCTGGTTGCCACACTACCAGAAGGATGTTGATGCATTGGAAAGGGTGCAGAAGAGATTTACCAGGATGTTGCCTGGATGATATGGACTATGAAAAAATGTTGAATGAACTTGGATTGTTTTCACTGGAGCGTCGGAGGATTTTGGGGGGGGGGGGGGGGACCTGATAAAGGTTTACAAGATTACGGGAAGGTCAATTACTCGGGGACATAGGTTGAAAGTGAGAGGGGAAAGCCTGGAACTCACTGCCGGAGAAGGTGGTGGAAGCAGATTCTATAACAACATTCAGGTGGCATCTGGATAGATACATGAACAGGCAGGGAATAGAGGGATATGGACCACGTAGAGGCAAGAAAATATTAGATTAGAGAGGCATCTATGTCGGCGCAGACTTGGTGGGCCGAAGGGCCTGTTCATGTGCTGTACTGTTCTTTGTTTTAGATATGCCACAGTGCTGTAAGTGAGTATTTTGCTGTTGAACCCGAGTTCTGACTGACTTGTAATTCTCTCCTGGTAGGTCTCTTGATGGACGGCTCCAAGTATCCCATCGGAAAGGCCTGCCCCATGTCATCTACTGTCGCCTCTGGCGTTGGCCCGATCTTCACAGTCACCATGAGCTTCGAGCCATGGAAATGTGTGAATTTGCCTTTCACATGAAGAAGGACGAGGTCTGCGTGAATCCGTACCACTACCAAAGAGTGGAGACACCGGGTAAGTCTACTGCGATGGAAGCAGACTGTTCAACCCAACAGGCCCACATTGGTCTCTGTTTCATATGAGCCTCCTCTAAACCCCAATTCACCCAAACCTATCAGAATATCCTTCTCTTTTAAACTTACCTACCTTTCCCTTAAATGTATCAATGCTGTTTGCCAACCTCATCAATTTCTTGTGGTAGCGAGTTCCACATTCACTGCCTGAGGAATGAAGTTCCTTCTGAAATCCCCATTGGATGTATCAGTGACCATCTGACATTTATCACCTCGAGTTTTAGTCTACCCTATTAGTGGAAATGCCTTCTCTACATCTATCCGATTGAACCCTTTCCTAATTTTTAAAGGCCACCCCTTAAAACTCCACTTTTCGAGAGAAAAGAGCTCCTATCTGTTCTCTCTTTCCTGATGGTTATTGACTGACCTCACCTTTTAAATAGCAGTGCGATAGCCAGCCCAAAGATTTTTTTTTTTTAACCGAAAGGAAATTGGTACGATGAATGTAGATAGAGGAGCTTAGACAGCCAGGTGGGAATCAGACAATATGACAGCATACTGTTAACCACAAGCTGTGATAACAAACTGTAGACGTACTGATATATAGAAGAGGTTTACACCAGCTACCTTTGCCTGGGATTGAAGAATGAAGTGGGAAAGAAATAAGGAATTTGAAATCGCCTTCTCATGTCCCTCAAGGTGCCCCAATTGTTTATTTCCAAGTAAAGTTGTTGGTAAATGTGTTAGCCGAGGTGTGCACAAAGTCCTATAAACCACGGAATGAACAGAAATGTGTAAGAAATAGCAGGAGTAGGTCATCTGACCCTTTGAGTCTGCTTGCCATTTTCCTACCTCAACATTTACCTTCCTGCATGATCCCCCATAGCCCCTATTTCCATTAGTGTCCAAAATATTATCAATCCTTCTCTTGAATGTACTCATGAATGTCATTTAATTTATTTTTGAGGGAAGCATGTAGACCAGGACATCTTCGAGAGTTTCCAGCTCTTGCAAATAGCACAGTGCTAAACAAACATATAGCCTCTGTTTAACCTCTCATTTAATAGGACGGTACTTCAGGTGATGCACCACTCTAATTATCATCCCTCCGTATCTTGGAGTGGGCGGCACGGTCACAGCGCTAGGGACCTGGATTCAATTCCCGGCTTGGATCTCTGTCATGTGGAGTTTGTCTGTGTGGAGTTTGCACGTTCTCCCCATGTCTGCATGGGCTTCCTCCGGGTGCTCCGGTTTCCTCCCATAGTCCGAAAGACGTGCTGATTAGGTGCATTGGCCATGCTAAATTCTCCCTCAGTGTACCCGAACAGGCGCCGGAATGTGGCGACTAGGGGATTTTCACAGTAACTGCATTGCAGTGTCAATGTAAGCCTACTTGTGACACTAACAAATAAATAAAATTAAACCAAAATAGTATGACTCAAGGCGAGAACTTGCTAAACTGACACCCATTTGGTACAGGAAGTCCCAAGTTGAGATAGGAAAGGACACAACTTTGAAGTGGCCTTGCATAAAAAGAAAACCGAGTTATTTCTATTCTTTGTGTGTGTGTGTTTTCTTTACAGTTTTACCTCCTGTTCTTGTGCCAAGACACACAGAGGTGCCCTCTGAATTTCCACCCCTGGATGACTATACACATTCTATCCCAGAGAACACAAACTTCCCAGCAGGCATCGAACCACAGAGCAACTATATACCAGGTACTAAATGGTGCTTAGCGGAACATTCTGGGAAATTACATTTCCTGTTATTTGCGACGTTAGAAATGCAAATTATTCCATTGGCAGGCAGAGTGTAATACAGAGGAAAGTAACTGGTTTCATCTTGGAGCAAAATTTGCAAGAACTTTACCACGGTATGCTGTCAGATTGTGGCACATCCTTGTCAAGAGCAGTTTTGTGTACTTGCACTGGATAATTTGAATGGAATTTAATGTCTTTAGCGGAATTCCACCTCTTGCCATCACAGATTGGCAAAGGAACATAGTTGTTATGGGGGACTAGTTTTAGGTGAGTCATGGAACTAGTGCTAAAAGAGGTGCAATGTGCCAGACACATTTCTTATTTCTGAAACTGGGCGTTGTGTTTCAATTATGAGGTACAACTGCAATTGAAGAGAGAGTTTGCTGATAAATGGCACTCGCCATTACTTCAGCGAGTAAATCCAGAGCGAAAACTGCATGGTGATAATATAGTTCCACATTTTCTGATAATGATGATTCTTTCCTTACACTCTGTTTTTGTTTTAACCAGCATTCACTGTTGACTTGACTGCAATGAAAGTTGCATTTGCAAATTGGTGTCTCTGTGCAAATTCATGCTGGTTGGAAGTTGATTCTGCTGCTGTATGGGTAATCACGGTGACCATTCAGTGCCCAAGGTCTCCGGTTCAGTTCCTGGCCTCTGCTCACTGATCTGGTCTCTGCTCAAGCAACAGTTAAAGTTCTGCAGTTGGGTTTGGGGCTGTTGATGTAAGAAGAAGAGAATAGAAATAGTCAGGCTTTGCTGTTCCTGGTCACAGTCCCACAATGCCGAGACATTCGCTGTCCAGGTTTGTCCATGAGAAATGGCTGGACAGTGACCATTCTAAGAAGTCTAACAACACCAGGTTAAAGTCCAACAGGTTTATTTGGTAGCAAAAGCCACTAGCTTTCGGAGCACTTGTTGCTCCATCGTCAGGTGAGTGGGATTTCAGTTCACAAACGGCAAATAAAGACACAAACTCAATTTACAAAATAATGGTTGGAATGCGAGTCTTTACAGGTAATCAAGTCTCAAAGGTACAGACAATGTGAGTGGAGAGAGTGTTAAGCACAGGTTGAAGAGATGTGTATTGTCTCTAGACAGGACAGTTAGTGAGATTTTGCAAGCCCAGGCAAGTCATGGGGGTTACAGATAGTGTGACATGAACCCAAGATCCCGGTTGAGGCAGTCCTCGTGTGCGGAACTTGGCTATCAGTCTCTGCTCAGCGACTCTGCGCTGTCATGTGTCGTGAAGGCCCTTTGGAGAACGCTTACCCGAAGATCAGAGGCCGAATGCCCGTGACCGCTGAAGTGTTCCCCAACAGGAGAACAGTGACCACGACACCACACAACCCTGCCACAGCAACCTCTGCAAGACATGCAGGATCATCGACACGGATGCCATCCACCAGGTACACGGTACATACTCTTGTAACTCGGCCAACGTTGTCTACCTGATACGCTGCAGGAAAGGATGTCCCGAGGCATGGTACATTGGGGAGACCATGCAGACGCTACGACAGCGGATGAATGAACACCGCTCGACAATCACCAGGCAAGAGTGTTCTCTTCCTGTTGGGGAACACTTCAGCGGTCACGGGCATTCGGCCTCTGATCTTCAGGTAAGCGTTCTCCAAGGCGGCCTTCACGACACACAACAGGGCAGAGTTGCTGAGCAGAGACTGATAGCCAAGTTCCGCACACATGAGGACGGCTTCAACCGGGGATCTTGGGTTCATGTTACACTATCTCTAACCCCCATGACTTGCCTGGGCTTGCAAAATCTCACTAACTGTCCTGTCGGGAGACTATACACATCTCTTTAACCTGTGCTTAACGCTCTCTCCACTCACATTGTCTGTACCGTTGAGACTTGATTACCTGTAAAGACTTGCATTCCAACCATTATTTTGTAAATTGAGTTTGTGTCTTTATGTGCCCTGTTTGTGAATGGAACTCACACTCACCTGACGAAGGAGCAGCAAGCGCTCCGAAAGCTAGTGGCTTTTGCTACCAAATAAACCTGTTGGACTTTAACCTGGTGTTGTGAGACTTCTTACTGTGTTTACCCCAGTCCAACGCCGGCATCTCCACATCAGTGACCATTCTCCATGGACCTGAAGCTCACTAAGAGCCAATATCTGTGTCAGAGGCTGCAAATGGACTAAACTGATTGCCTTATTGTGCAAGGTGGACTGTACAGACTGGGTACAAAACCAGCAACTCTATAGTTTGAACAATTAAAGACTACAATTCTCTTTAATAATACATTGAAAGAGCAGCTTGTCCCAATTTACACACGTCTTCCTGGGCGGCACGGTGGCACAATGGTTAACTGCTGCTTCACATTGCCAGGGATCCAGGTTCAATTCCGGCCATGGTTGACTGTGTGGAATCATAGAATCCCTACACTGCAGAAGGAGGCCATTGAGTCTGTACCGACCACAATTCCACCCAGGCCCTATTCCCGTAACCCCACATATTTAGTGACTGTGATACATCTTTTGCCTTCCATTTCCCAGGTTTTTGACCGTCCCCCCAACCTCAGAAGAGCTAAATGGTTATTTTCAAGTGGACCAAGATTTGTTCTTCGAAGGACCCCCACCTGAAAAGATTTACCTGTTTATCTCTTCCAGCTGGCGATCTCTCCACATTTTTGATTTGCCTTAAATCCTCAGCATTCACATTGTGTTTTTTAAATCCGGGTTCAGCTCAACAACAGCAAATAGCACTCACGGGTCATCATTATCATGCAGTTAGCAGTCACTGTACAGAAAGTAGGTGGGTGGAAGAAGGCCTCACTAGATTATGTGCACAGCAGTGTATCCTGTCCAAGGCTGTTGGAATATATTTCTAGCGTGCATAAGACAATTGAGACTATTTATAAGATGGAAGAGAGAGATCCAGAGAATGCCCAGGGCTTGAGAAATCCTTGACCACAATATACCTTTCTTCAAACTAGTGTATCGTGTTTAAAGTTTTTTTTTATGCGTGATGCACAAGACAGATTGTATTTAAGTTTGGATGTGAATAATTAAGACATACATATATGTGGAATATAAAACCAATCAGTTAAGCGTATCATCTGTAAACCAAGGCTGACAATGTAGTTACAGTTTCAGGATGTCATGTGCCTAAGTATAATAGGGTCACGTTGAACTTTGTCATTAGAAATGTGATGTAGCTGGAACTTCTGCTAAAGAGCAGAAACCACTGGTTAGCCATGGCCAAAGTATATTTCTCCAGTGGGAGGACAGATCAATTTGGGAAAGAACTGGACTCCAGTGAAGATTTTGGTGCCCTCCATCATTGACATGGAGTCTGTAAATAAAGCACAAGCTCAAACAAAATTTAGCCCAACCTTGATCTTCAAAATGTGGATCCGAATGCAACATTGATATAGTTACAAATGATGTTTCCTCTTTCTTCTTGGTTAGAGACTCCACCGCCAGGTTATATCAGTGAGGATGGAGAAACCAGCGACCATCAGATGAACCATAGCATGGACACAGGTAATGCGTGCTGAGGCAGTCATGTGTCAAATCTCAAAGGCCCATTTAAGGAGAGGGCAGTTGGTGTGTCACTGACCAGCTCAAGTTAAGAACAGGAGTATTCTAACTAGTGTCTTTGTGGCCATAGTTCATATGCTGTTCGAATTGGAGAAAGTGGAACTGGTGATTTAGTTTGCCGTATTTCTGTCTAGGAATACAGAATTTTGCCTAAGGTATAAGGCAATTTGTGGCAGCAGAGTTGAAGGAGCATTATTTTGCAGCTAACCATTCTTATATGCAAAGTCCAAATGCCCTAGTGTAATCTGCCCCCCCCCCCCCCCCCCCAAAAGCTTTCTCAGGGACGAGGTTGCCAACCTTGGTTCACCATATTCCTGACCTCTCGCCCCTCGCCACCAACCCACCATTGATCACTCAATACATCCATCCTCACCACCTTCCATACCAATCTGAAATGAAGCACTCAATTGGATGGTTTATGTCTATCAGTAAAATAGCTTTCCCCCACAAACGTTTCCATTATTTTTATAACAAATAATAGCATTTAAGGAGTTTTTTTTTTAAAGCATCACAATCTTTTAACATCCCAGCTGGTGGAATTAAAGTTGAATTAATTAAAAATCTATAATCAATAATCATGCCCATGAAAGTTTGTCATGAGAAATCCATGAGTGTCTTTTAGGGAAGGAAATCTGCAGTCTTCACCTAGTCTGGCCTTTGTGACTCCAAACCTGCAGCAACTCTTAACTGCCCTCTGACGTGGCTAAGCAAGCCATTTCAAATCCGTTCAAAGGCAATTAGAGATAGGCGACAAATGCTGACCTTGTCAGTGACAATCACGTCCCATGCAAGAATTAATAAAAAACAGACCTTTTTTTAAAAATTAAAATGTCCAATCCTCTTCCGAGCTGGTGTCATTAAAGGTGTGATGAGTTGAATTGAACTAATTTCTTTATTGCGGAAGCTAAATGATAAGCCATAGTGGAGGCGACCGTTAAGACCAGAAAGTGAGGGTGAGAAATATCAAAAACCTGAGATTACCTAACAAACGTGATAGTGGGAGGTGTGAGGTGGTGACTAAGGTAGCAGACACAAACAATAAAGTTAGTCAACTTATTAGATAATGTGCGTTTGAATTATCTCACTGTTGACATAATCGATTTCATCATTAAATGTTTGAAATATTAGTATAAGGCCTGTAAGTCAAAAGTCTTTTCTGTCAATGTTGATCAAATGAAACATATATTGTAAAGAAATGAATTGCTTCCCAATCTTGATTCTGATTGCCGCTTGGTCTCCTCTTAGGGTCCACAGCTGATTTGTCTCCAAACCCCTTGTCACCCACGCACAGCAACTTGGGTAAGTGTCTCCTGTAAGTGAATAGGCCTCAGGTTCTTCAACTCGGTGTAATGATTGAAGAATGAATTTTTCCCGGTTCTTGGGTAGACTTGGAGAAGTCCAAAGTAGATAATTCAGGACAAGCTTCTTTACCAAGAGAGTGTCAAGAATGTGGAACTTGCAATGCTTAGTTGAGACAAGTAGCATAGATGCATTTAAGGGGAAGCTGGATAAGGTACGTGAGGAAGAAAAGAAGGCTACATTGATTGGGGGTGAGATGAGACGTGGAGCATTAATGCCAGCGCAGACCACTTGTTTTCGTTCTGTATGCTCCGTCAGGCCAATATTGGGTGTAAAATATGGGGTCTGATCTTCATATTCCTTGACTGAGGCAGACATAGGATCATAACACAAAAATAATCACCTGGTTCTTCAAGCATGCACTGTTGTTTCCATAGCTTGGTCAGAGGTAGATTTGAATAAATGCAGCCTGAATAAGTTTATGCTATAGTGTAAATGCACAGAAATTAGAGTGTCTTTAACAAAACACCGTAGTTCCAAGTACAGATACACTGTCTCAAATCTGGTCACCTGAAAGTATGGCTGAAAACTGGGCATCATTTGTTAAGTTGCCAAGTGTGAATTTTAATATTTTTGATTTATTATTGTCACATGTATCAACATACAGTGAAAAGTATTGTTTCTTGCATGCTATACAGACAAAGCATACCGTTCATAGAGAAGGAAACAAGAGAGTGCAGAATGTAGTGTTACAGTCATAGCTAGGATGTAGAGAAAGATCAACTTAATGCAAGGGAAGTCCATTCAACAGTCTGATGGCAGCAGGGAAGAAGCTGTTCTTGAATCGGTTGGTACGTGACCTCAGACTTTTGTATCTTTTTCCTGAAGGAAGAAGGTGGAAGAGAATGTCCGGGGTGCGTGGGATCCTTAATTATGCTGGCTGCTTTGTCGAGGCAGCAGGAAGTCTAGACAGAGACAATGGGTGGGAGGCTGGTTTCAATGAGTAAAATAACTCACTGGCTTGTTTGGCTAGGTGCTGTGTTGGTGTATTACTAGTTAGCAGCTTCATGTGCCTGTCTTTTCTGCACTACGGGTGGCCAGAGTATGTAATTGTATGTAAAGCTGTTTGCTCCCACCCCCACCCTGAAGTTTTGAAAGGCGCTATAGAAATGCAAGTCTGTCTTTCTTCTGTCTTTTTCATTGTACTACCCGTGCAGTGACTCCATTTATGGGCAGCACGGTGGCGCAGTGATTAGCACTGCTGCCTCACAGCAGCAAGGGACCCAGGTTCAATTCCGGCCTTGGGTGACTGTCTGTGTGGAGTTTGCACATTCTCCCCGTGTCTGCATGGGTTTCCTTCGGGTGTTCCGTTTTCCTCCCACAGTCCAAAGATGTGCAGGTTAGGTGAATTGGCCATGCTAAATTGCCCCTTAGTGTCCAACATGTTCAGGTTACATGGATTGACTGTGCTAAATTGTCCCCTAGTGTCCCAAGATGTGTAGATTGGGAGGATTGACCATGATCAATTGCCCCTTAGTGTCCCAGATGTATGGGGTAAATATGTGGGTTACAGGGATAGGGCCTGGGTAAGATGCTATGTTGGAGAGTCGGTGCAGATTTGATGGGCCGTATGGCCTCCTTCTGCACTGTAGGGATTCTGTGGTTTCCTAATGGAGCCCCTCTTAGCAGAGACTGAAAATGGAAGCTGGGGCCTAGGCATGAACTTGCAGCCTTGTTTCACTGACCGGGGGTTGACGGCACACACTTAAGAGCCAGAGTTTCACAAGTGATCAGAAAATCAAGTGAGGTTGGAAGTTCACCTCCAGGTCACAGAGTTTACATTGGCTGCCAGCCCACGGTTCAGGCTTTGTTTGCCTGTACTGACTCAATGCTGCTGCAGTGTACCGTCCCACAGTGAACAAGAGGCTGTTGTTTGATGTTGAACAGCAGTGGCTGAGCAGGGAGGCTTCAGGACGGCTCTGTATTTTGCCAACTGCTGCTGGGCAGAGTTTGAAGTCTGGGAACTGTTGCTTCTAAGCTGGTTCTGTTTAATTGGCACTCGATAAAACTATGATGCATGTTGATGCGACTCAAGAATAGCTTCTTCCCTGCTGCCATCAGACTTTTAAATGGACCTATTTCAATTAAGTTGATCTTTCTCTACACCCTAGCTATGACTGCAACACTACATTCTGCACCCTCTCCATTCTTTCTCCCCTATGTACTCTATGAACAGTGTGCTTTGTCTGTATAGCGCATAAGAAACAATACCAATACATGTGACAAATCAAATCAAACACAGGGACATTTGAACGTGAAGCTCAACAATGTCCACAAAGAACAGTATGTAGTTTTTAGGTTCCCCAAATTACTTGTTGCTGACCCCAGTACATTACCGATGAAGACGAACCCATGCTTGATCCTAATACTGGGCAAACCAAACATGGAAAAACTCCAATTGTCCGCTTTGTCTTATTGGGTGGAAATGCCAGTTGTTCAGATTTTTAGTGAACTTTTATCAGTAACAAGTGGTAAAAGCAATTTGAGGTGCGAAATTCCACTCTCTCCAACCCATGTCTATCCGCTAAGTTTGGTGGGAAGGGAATAGCATTGGAAAGGGACCCCCCCCCCCCACAAGGATTGGGAGTCTTCAGTGTTCCGATTAATTTCACAAACTACCGGAAAATGTTGCCTTGCAGCTTTGGCAATCTCTTGAGATCCTGTAACTCACTCCTGTCGCCCCCTGTAATAATAATTTGTCATGTCAAATATTTACTATATTTGTGGTTGTAATTTACACTTGCAATAAAGTGGAACTCTAGCTAACCAGCTGTCAAAACATTGGCACTGTGCTGTTTGAAATAGAAAAGAGCGGGGAACTATTTCATTACTATTTGGGCCTCCTTGGCCCTGCTGTCTTTTCTCTCTCTCAGCTGTGGCACGTACCCTCGGGCCTTTGCTGTGGAGCTGGATGAGTGACCATCGGGTCAGCATGACCGCTGTTCTTCCCACTCTGTCTCTGTTTGGAGAGAAGTCACACGGACCTGCTCTGAGGGCCCAATTGACAAACATGCTAAAGCACACAGAGTCAATCTATAGTCTACGTTGGGAAAGTTAGTCCTAACAGGAGTGCTAGGGAGACAGTAGCATAGCAGTAATGTTGCTGCGCTCCTAATCGAGAGGCCTGCCTAATGGTCCAGAGTCTATTCAGAGGCGGAGTTAAAATTTAAAGTTTATTTATTAGTGTCAGAAGGCTTACATTAACACTGCAATGAAGTTACTGTGAAAATCCCCTAGTCGCCACACTCCAGCGCCTGTTCAGGTACACTGAGGGAGAATTTAGCATGGCCAATGCACTTAACCAGCATGTCTTGCATCTTTGGACTGTGGGAGGAAATGGGAGCACCCAGAGGAAACCCACGCAGAGACGGGGAGAACGTGCAAACTCCACACAGGCAATAACCCAAGCCAGGAATCGAACCCAGGTCCCTGGCGTTATGAGGCAGCAGTGTTAACCACCGCACCACCGTGCTGCCCCATAAATCTAGCACTTGACACAAAATGCTGGTATCCCCAGCAATAATGGTCACCAAAATACTGAACTGCGGTAAAACCCCATCTGGCTCACTAATGTTCTTCAGAGGAGGAAATCTTCCATTCTGGGGGCGGCTGCACATGATTCCAGACACACAGCAATGTGTTTGACTTCTAACTGCCCTCTGAAATGGCCGAGTAAACTACCTGACTGTATCACATCACAGTGATGTGTGGGTGGGGAGGTTTGTGTGGACAGCAGTGTTTAGAGAAGATGGCACACCACCAGCTTCTCCGGGGCCAGAAGAGATGGGCAATCGATGCTGACCTCGCCAGCAATGCTTGTATCCCGTTACAGTTGGTTCCAGTGACCTTGGCATGGGGAGAGGAAGGAAAGTTTCACAGCTGCTTCCAGCTCCTGCTCACCAGCCTGTCCCTCCGGCTGAGATGCGTGGACTGGACTGGGGGAGTCTGTTGACTCTCACTGTTCGTGTGGAGAGTGGTTACAAGTGGTTACAGGAGAGAAAGGTTCGGTTTTTGTGTAAGTGGGTGAGTGAATGTGGGTGATTGTGTGTTTGTATGTACATATATGTTTGTGTGTGTATGTATGGATGCATGTGAATGTGTATGAATACATGTGCCAGAATGAAATCCCCTGTGTGCCTGTGTGTGCGTTTATTGAACTAAATGCAGTGCAAGTTTAAAACGTAAACAGGAAATGTTGCACTGAAGTGTGATGACTCAGACGGCTAGGCAGAAATACTACTCTTCCTGTTCATTACTTGCAGTAACAAATGTGAAGTGGGTGTATGCCTATCTTTGTCCATTCTCTACACCCTAGCTATGACTGTAACGCTACATTCTGCACTCTCTCATTTCCTTCTCTATGAACGGTATGCTTTGTCTGTATAGCGTGCAAGAAACAGTACTTTTCACTGCATGTTAATACACGTGACAGTAAATCAAATCAGATGTTTCTATCTGCCTGCTTGCTCACCAGGATAGCTCATTCTACCACACCACCGTGTCTAGAGACATGGTGACATTTGGCCTAGTGTAACAAACCCCTTCCAGCTTTCATCCAGCTGTTCCGAAACTGGTGATTCACACCTTGACATGGTTTAAAAATCAACCAGGGTTACTGCTTCTGATCCCTGTTGGACAATATGTGCATTGCCATTGGGCGAGCGACTGTGTGATCAAATACGTGATTGTGAGAGAGTGAATATATTCCTGAGATGCCCTCCTCATTTGAAGATGTAAAATTTGCCACTGGCCCCCCCCCCCCCCCCCCCCCAATCCTGTCCCCAAAGGTGTTAACAATAGTCATCTTGTGTGAGGTACTGTTGGGTGGTGCAGCTGGACCTCGGTGAGAGTCAGTGTTTACCTGTAGGCGAATGCAGGGAAGGAGAGATTGGAGGAAGATGCCTGTTGTTATTGAAGTAGGAACTTTTATTCTAAAATGGGGATCACCCATTCTGCTGGGAGGCTGCATACTGCTACTGAGAACAGCTGTTCTGAACAGAAAAAAGTAATCAGCAGCTGTTGACTGAAGAGTGTGTACGAGAGAGAAATTGAGCGGTGTGTGTTGTGAGAGATTTGAGTTGTGTGTGACAGAGATCGCAAGATGCGTGTGTGCACGCGAGAGACTGGGAGATGCCCACGTGAGAGACCTCAACATTTTAAGTGTAATAAACTCAGATTGTGTGAATGGCATTTAGCTCAGAATTGCTTTTATGAATTTCTCGACCAAATATCTCAATTCTCTGGTTAAAACTTGAATTACCAAAACTAAATGTTGTATCCTATATCATCTGAATTATGAACTAGATATTTGCGACAATATGCATATACAGTATATATATATATATTTTTTTTTTTGATATGTAGGGAATACATATACGTAGGGCTCGGGTCACTGTCTGTGTGGAGTTTGCACGTTCTCCTCGTGTCTGCGTGGGTTTCCTCCGGGTGCTCCGGTTTCCTCCCACAGTCCAAAGATGTGCGGGTTCGGTTGATTGGCTAGGTTAAAAATTGCCCCTTAGAATCCTAAAATGCGTAGGTTAGAGGGATTAGCGGGTAAATATGTGGGGGTAGGGCCTGGGTGGGATTGTGGTCGGTGCAGACTCGATGGGCCGAATGGTCTCCTTCTGCACTGTAGGGTTTCTATGATTTCTATGAATAATAGCATAAAAAAGTGCAGCTTAATTTGTAAGATTAGAAATGAAGCGAATATTGTGAAGACTGCAAAAGTAGAGAAGACGATCAAGGGCAAATGGAATCTTTGAAACAGAGAATTCAAAAGCAAAGAGGTAATGTTGTAATGTAAAGTTAAGGTAAAGTTTTGAGTTTCTGCAGCAGTTTTGGATTCATGATGGAAGGGTATGAAAGCAATCGTAAAGGTACAGCATAGATGTTACCAGAGTTGGAAGGGTTACGTAGAAACGTAAAAGATAGGAGCAGGAAAAGGCCATTTGACCCTTCGAGCCTGCTCCGCCATTCATCATGATCATGGCTGATCGTCCAACTCAATAGCCTAATCCTGCTTTCTCCCCATAACCTTTGAACCACCGCAGGAAGTTCAAAGGTTGCAGTTAGCAGGACTGAAGGAGTGCTGCACTGTCAGGTACGCTGCCTTTTGGATGAGACGTTAAAGCAAGGTCCCATCTACCTTCTCAGTCACATGTCAAAGATCCCATGGCCACTGCTTTGAAGAAGAGCAGGGGAGTTGTCTAGATGCCCTGGACAATATTCCATCCATGATTAACATCATTACGCAGGTGGTGTCATCATTGCTGCCTGTGGGATCTTGCTGTGCATGAATTGGTCACTGCATTTTCCTATCATCTCTTCTTTTATGAATGTTCTTTCACTGCAGCTGATCAGATTGAGGGGAGGGAAGTGAGTGTTCGCTGGGATTGTTCCCAATGATCAGTAAGGAACAAGCATGAATTTAAGATGATCATAAAATGTTACTAAAGGGAGAGATTAGAAAAGAAATATGTTAGACAAAGAAAGATGCATATTCATAATTTCTGTAAAATCTTTAAAAAGAGGATTTGCTGAATGAGAAAAATAAATATTAATAGTTATGGGGGCGATAGCAGGCAATTGTATTGTCCTGGATGACTTGTGGATATAGGTTAGTGCAGACTGGATGGGCTGAATGGCCTTGTTTCTGTATCATTGGGTGGTAATTGTTTGAAACCTCATACTATTTGTTTGCTGGCTTCCTGACTGTGAAGGTGAACATTGGGAACAGTGAAAAGCCTAGTGCAGCTTGTGATCAGGACGATAGTAGGGTTGCTAAAAATTGGGCTTTGAAACTTGAGCTTTGAAGGAGAAAAGCAGCCAGCGCATTTATTTGAAGATTCCATCTGTTACGTAAATGTTTTGCTTTTCTCTTTTTTTTTGCAGACCTGCAGCCGGTCACCTACTGTGAGCCAGCTTTCTGGTGCTCCATCGCTTACTACGAACTGAACCAGCGAGTGGGAGAGACTTTTCATGCTTCGCAGCCCTCTCTCACAGTAGATGGCTTCACCGATCCATCCAACTCCGAGCGCTTCTGCTTGGGGCTGCTGTCAAACGTGAACAGGAATGCAGCAGTGGAGCTGACAAGAAGGCACATTGGTAACAGACTGGCTCTTGTAATTCTTCCTGATGACTTTAGAACGATGCCCACAATACACACATTGCACATTGAAAACACTTTATTCCTGACTGACCTCCCACCCACTCGAGCTAGAGCTCATCCCAAAACTATGTTGCCCTACCCTGATACGCACCAATGGGAGGTGGTGGCATAGTGAGTGTACAGTGATATTGTCTCCGGACTAGTAATCCAGAGACCCAGGGTAGTGCTCTGGGGACCCAGGTTCAAATCCCACCGTGGCAGATGGTTCACTAATGTCCTTTAGGGAAGGAAAATCTGCTGTCCTTACCTGGTCTGGCCTACGCTTGACTCCAGAGCCATAGTAATATGGTTGACTCTCAACTGTCCTCCAAGGGCAACTAAGGATGGGCAATAAATGCTGGCCAGCCAGCGATGCCCATGTCCCACAAATGAATAAAGAAAAAGCTGGTGAAATTTGAATTTGATAAAAATCTGGAATTAAAAGTCTACTGATGACCATGAAACCATGGTAAAAACACACCTGGTACACTGATGTCCTTTAGGGAAGGAAATCTGCCGTCCTTGCCCAGTGTGGCCTAAAGTAAAAACAAACTCCCATTACCCAATCACCTATGTGCTCACTGGCCTATATTGGCTCCTGGTCTAGCAATGTCTTGATTCTAAAATCCTCATCCTTGCATTCAAACCTCTCCATGGCCACACCCATACTATCTCTGTAACCTCCCCCCCTCCATTACTCCAGGTCTGGCTTCTGTGCAATCCTGATTCATTTTCTCTCCCATCATTGGCAGCTCCAGCTTTAGCTGTTGGTTTCACTCCTACTCTATCCCCTTAAAACCCATTTCTTTGACAAAATGTTTGGTTCACCTGTCCTAATATCGCCTTAGTCAGACACAAGCGACTCAAAAACAGCTTCTTCCCTCCTGCCACTAGACTTTTGAATGGACCTACCTCACACTAAGTTGATCTTTCTCTACACCCTAGCTATGACTGTAACACTACATTCTGCACCCTCTTCTTTCCTTCTCCATGAACGGTATGCTTTGTCTGTTTGGCGCGCAAGAAACAATACTCTTCACTGTATGCTAATACATGTGACAATAAATCAAATCCTTGGGATGCTTTACCGTGTTGCAGTTTCTGTACAAATGCAAATTGTAATTGCTGCTAAGGGATGACCGTTACCTCAGCAACGTTATGGTTAAGGGTGGATTCATACTGTGGTTTCAGCTTTGCACCAGCGCTAATCAGTGATGGTAAACCGACAGTAAAACCTGAAATGACTCCACAGCAAAGTGAGGTTCCTCATTCTGGGGAGCTCGCTCTTCCTTGCACCATGATAACCTTAGGCCCTGACTATGGTTGCGATAACTGATTTGATTTATTATTGTCACATGGATTAGTATACAGTGAAAAGTATTGTTTCTTGCACGCTATACAGACAAAGCATACCGTTCATAGAAAAGGAAACGAGAGAGTGCAGAATATAGTGTTACAGTCATAGCTAGGGTATAGAAAAAGATCAACTTAATGCAAGGTAAGTCCAATCTAAAGTCTGACAGCAGCAGGGAAGAAGCTGTTCTTGAGTCGGTTGGTACGTGACCTCAGACCTTTTCCCGACGGAAGAAGGTGGAAGAGAGAATGTCCGGGTGCGTGGGGTCCTTAATTATGCTGGCTGCTTTTCCAAAACAGCAGGAAGTGTGGACATGTCAATGGGTGTGAGGCTGGTTTGTGTGATGGACTGGGCTTTGTTCACGACCCTTTGTAGTTTCTTATGGTCTTGGGCAGAGCCGGAGTCATACCAAGCTGTGATACAACCAGAGAGAATGCTTTCTATGGTGCATCTGTAGAAGTTGGTGAGTTGTAGCTGACATGCCAAATTTCCTTAGTCTTCTGAGAAAGTAGATAGCGTTGGTGGGCTCTCTTAATTATAGTGTTAGCCTGGAGGGATCAGGACAGGTTGTTGGTGATCTGGACACCTTAAACTTGAAGCTCTTGACCATTTCTAATTCGTCCCCATTGATGCAGACAGGGGCATGTCCCCCACTACACTTCCTGAAGTCGATGACAATCTCCTTCGTTTTGTTGACATTGAGGGAGAGATTATTATCGTCGCACCAGTTCACCAGACTCTCTATCTCTTTCCTGCACTCTGTCTCGTTTGAGATCTGTCCCACTACAGTGGTGTCATCAGCAAACTTGAAAATCGAGTTGGAGGAGAATTTGGCCACACCATCATAGGTTTATAAGGAGTATAGTAAGGGGCTGAGGACACAGCCTTGCGGAGCACCGGTGTTGAGGATGATCGTGGAGGAGGTGTTGTTACCTATCCTTACTGATTGCAGTCTGTGAGTTAGGAAGTTCAGGATTCAGTCGCAGAGGGTGGAGCTGAGCCCAGGCCATGGAGTTTGGAGATGAGTTTCGTAGGAATAATGGTGTTGAAGGCTGAGCTATAGTCGATAAACAGGAGTCTCACATAGATGTCTTTGTTATCCAGGTGTTCCAGGGTTGAGTGCAGGGCCAGGGAGATGGCATCTGCTGTAGATCTATTGCGGCGGTAGGCGAACTGCGGTCACCTCATGTTCATTATTTAGGGGTGGGTCACATTCCAATGACTCAATGGGTAAATGCTCAGCGCAATCCTGAGTTACATTGCTGGTTTGCATCGCATTACCCAAAATCATCATGTGGCAGGTTTGCTAAGATTAACCCTTAGTACCCCAAATGTAAGAACTAGCAAAACAAAATCAGCTGGGGGTCGTACTCCTGAGGATTTGAGTGATGTCCTCACTCGATAATTGCTGAAGATCAGGCTGTCATCAGCTGTGATGCACTGGATTGTTAAAAAGCTGGACACTCATTGTCCATGCCCATACACAAAGCATAACCGATTGCCTGAGGGGACAGGGTGGAGAGAGTGGCAACAACACCCATAGGAGCATATCCCTAGAAGAATAGAGTGAATGGATGGGAAGCGATATTGGCACATTGAACACGACAGATGCCATCTCCCCATTAAGGATATGCTGCCTCTATCCTGTGCCTCCATGCATGCAGTAACTGGGGACGTAGATTTTGAGTTCCAGAGGAAGTCAAAGTCATGCCTGACCAGCAGTAAGAGATGACAAACATCTCTGCATAGTCCCCTTCTGCCATGACTACTGTACCTGCTGACCTACTTCAGCTATTGGTTAAGTAATCCCCCAGCGTTAAAATTCTTATGTTTTTTCAACCCCCTGTTTCTACAGTCTTCTCCAGCCGTACAACTCTTTGAGATGTCTATGCTCTTCCAATTCTGGCCTCTTGCACGTTTCCGATTTTAATCCCTTCACCAGTGGTGGCTGTGCCTTCAGCTGCTGGAGTTTTAAGTTCTAGAATTCCTCCCTCCGTAAACCTCTCCACCTCTCTGCTCTATTTTAGTCTCTCTTTAAAGCAAATCTTTTTGACCAAAAGAGTCTGCTGGCCAGCTGTCCTAATATCTCCTTATGTACCTCAGTATCAGATTCAGTTTGCTAACATTTCTGTGAAGTCCTTTGGGGTACATTACTACCTTTAAAGGGAGAATACAACTTTACATTGTCTCACACCAATATGGTGGATTCTTAATGGATGTCTGAGGCCTAGCAAGCTTCTCAGCTGAATCAAATTGCTTGCATTGGTTCAAGAATGTGTTCCACTAGCACATTCTTAAAGCGACTAAAAATGAACAGTAAATGTCAGCCATGCAGTGATGCCCACATCTATTTGAAGGAATAATCAAATATTGACTTGGGATATTTATTTGACAAAGGACAGGGAGTTCGTCTAGACTCCTGGCCAACATTCCACCTTCAACCAATATCTCCAATAAAACATAACTGGCCATCAAATATATAAATTAAGGTTGCTTCTTTCTGTTTGTGTCATTGGACAAGTCAACTGCACCATAGAATAGAATCCCCACTGTGCAGAAGGAGGCCATTCAGCCCATCAAGTCTGTACTGATTCTCTGATGGAGCATCTTACCCAGGCCCACCCCATCTCTGTAACCCACATGCTTACTCCACGAATCCCCCTAACCTACACATCTTGGGACACTTAAGGGGCAATTTAGCATAGTGAATCCACCTAACCTACACAACTTTGGACTGTGGGAGAAAACCGGAGCAGACGTGGGGAGAATGTGCTAACTCCACACAGACAGTGACCCAAGCCGGGAATCGAACCCAGGTCCCTGGCGCTGTGAGGCAGCAGTGCTAACCACTCTGTCATTGTGCCACCCACAATCCCTCCCTTTCTAATTAAAAATGGGTTATGCTTCTCTAAGGGAACAGAACTCTCACCGGCGTTTTTCATAGAACATAGAACATAGAAAAACTACAGCACAAAGAGGCCCTTCGGCCCACAAGTTGTGCCGAACACATCCCTACCTTCTAGGCCTACCTATAACCCTCCATCCTATTAAGCTCCATGTACTCATCCAGGAGTCTCTTAAAAGACCCTATTGAGTTCGCCTCCACCACCCCTGACGGGCAGCCGATTCCACTCGCCCACCACCCTCTGTGTGAAAAGCTTACCCCTAACATCTCCCCTGTACCTACCCCCCAGCACCTTAAACCTGTGTCCTCTCGTAGCAGACATTTCCACCCTGGGAAAAAGCCTCTGAGAGTCCACCCAATCTATGTCTCTCAACATCTTATACACCTCTATTAGGTCTCTTCTCATCCTTCGTCTCTCCAAGGAGAAAAGACCGAGCTCCCTCAGCCTATCCTCATAAGGCATGCCACTCAATCCAGGCAACATCCTTGTAAATCTCCTCTGCACCCTTTCAATCTTTTCCACATCCTTCCTATAGTGAGGCGACCAGAACTGAGCACAGTACTCCAAGTGGGGTCTGACGAGGGTCTTATATAGCTGCATCATTATCCCCGGACTCCTAAACTCAATCCCTTGATTGATAAAGGCCAGCACACCATACGCCTTCTTAACCACCTCCTCCACCTGCGGGGCCGATTTCAGAGTCCTATGGACCCGGACCCCAAGGTCCTTCTGATCCTCTACCGTACTAAGAGTCTTTCCCTTTATATTGTACTCCTTCATCCCATTTGTCCTACCAAAATGGACCACCTATTGTTTTTTGTTTTTCCTGTTGTTTAATTTTATACTTTACAAGTACTGACTGGAGACAAGCTGTGAAGAAACATTTTGTGCAGAACTCCTGTGTTGGCATATGAGAGAAGCAGAGAATTGCTGGTAGATCTCCTCTTTAACTGTCGCAAGGCAACAGGAGGTGACTCAGAGATGCCGTTGCACGGATGTATTGAGAAAACCTTCCCATTAAGCGCACATTTATCAGAACTGTTGAGAACAGATACGTCAACAGTTTGCACATTGTAAATCAAGAGTTGTGTACCTGAAACATCATAGCATCACTACAGTGCAGAAGAAGGCCATTCAGTCCATCAAGTCTGCACCAATTCTCCCAACAGAGCATCTCGCGCTCCTAATCCCCCAAATCCCCCTAACCTGCACATCTTTGGACTGTGGGAGGAAATCCACGCAGACTCTGGGGGGAATGTGCAAACTCCACAGTCACTCAAGGCCGGAATCGAACCCCGGTCTGGCACCATGCCGCTCCATTCATCTTGAGCATAAAGAATAAAGGTGATTAAAAGTGGCAAGCTATGTCTGTCTCAGACACACAGAATGGTTAAGAAGTACTTTATATCAGAAGGAGATATTCTGTTTAATTGCCTTTTTGTTACTACATTCCCCTTTCTCATTCTGCAGCTCCTCAGATTATGGGATGTGTAGGTGTTCTGTCTTGTAGCTGTGGAAATGCAGCACTCGCTGTAGTACCAAAAGCCGGGCTATTAGGATAACAGGTCCAAAGGTTGGTTGGCTCTCCTGCCCACGTTAGCATGGTCTGTTTACATAGTAGTGACTCGTAGGCCTTGCTTATCAGATTGTGGTCTGAGGAGTAGACAGCTGCTGAGCACAGAAGAGTATGCACCCATGGCATGTGCATGTTTAAGGACCTGACTGTGGGGTCAACACAATATGGCCAGCTGCAGACAAGGCCAGGTGCGAAGTCCAAGCCCAGGACACTCCAGGAGTTCAGGCTCTGCCACTGAAATTAAATCTGTATGTGTGCATTCTTCCAAAGGTAGGGGAGTCTAAAACTAGAGGGCATAGGTTTAAGGTGAGAGGGGAGAGATACGAAAGAGTCCAGGGGACAATTTTGGGCGGTGAGTGTCTGGAACGAGCTGCCAGAGGCAGTAGTAGAGGCGGGTACAATTTTGTCTTTGAAAAAGCATTTAGACAGTTACATGGGTAAAATGGGTATCGAGAGATATGGGTCAAATGCGGGCAATTAGGACTAGCTTAGTGGTTTTAAAAAAAAAGGGCAGTATGGATAAGTTGGGCCATGGGCCTGTTTCCATGCTGTAAACCTCTTTGACTCTAAGAGGGAATGTTAAGGACTTTAAAAAAAAAATTGCAGACAGCAGAAATGTGTGTATTTCTTATCTCACTTCAGTTTCATTTTAGTTCTTTCCAAGTGTTTAATTATCAACCCTACACTCATGGTTTATTCAAGTTTGCATACTTGGGTTTGTAAGCAAAAGGGTTATGTTTAATGAGCTGGGGTTCATAGAAAAATCATAGAAACCCTACAGTGCAGAAGGAGGCCATTCAGCCCATCGAGTCTGCACCGACCACAGTCCCACCCAGGCCCTACCCCCACATATTTACCCGCTAATCCCTCTAACCTACGCATCTTAGGACTCTATAAGGGGCAATTTTTAACCTGGCCAATCAACCTAACCCGCACACTATTTAACATGGAGGAATGCTGAAAAGGTCCCGTGCTTTGCCTTAGTTGTGTTCTTGACTGCGCACGTTTCCTGTGTGTTCCAGGCAGGGGAGTCAGGCTATACTACATTGGCGGAGAGGTCTTTGCTGAATGCCTGAGCGACAGCGCCATCTTTGTTCAGAGTCCAAACTGCAACCAGCGCTATGGGTGGCACCCTGCGACCGTCTGCAAGATCCCACCAGGTAACTGCGATGGGGTGGATTTTGTGTGCTGCCGTCTGTTAAATGGGAAAGGAAACTTGCGTCGATGGTAAAAGCAGGGGAGAGGGTGGCACAGTGGTTAGCACTGCTGCCTCATAGCGCCAGGGACCCGGGTTCAATTCCGGCCTTGGGTGTCTGTCTGGGTGGGGTTTGTGCGTCTCACTGCGTCTGCGTGGGTTTCCTCCGGGTGCTCCGGTTTCCTCCCAAATATGAGTGTTAGGTGGATTGGCCATGCTAAATTGTCCCTTAGTGTCAGGGGGACTAGCTAGGGTAAATGTATGGGGTTATAGGGATAGGGCCTGGTGGGATTGTGGTCGGTGCAGACTCAATGGGCTAAATGGCCTCCTTCTGCACTGTATGATTCTATGAGCACTTTCTATTCACTATATTTCCCCATTGTTTATTCGTAACTATTCTTCATAGAATCCCTACAGTGCAGAAGGAGGCCATTCAGCCCATCAAGCCTGCACCGACCAAATCCCACCCAGGCCCTATCCCTGTAACCCCATGTATTTATCCTGCTAATCCCCCTGACACTAAGGGGCAATTTAGCATGGCCAATCCACCTAACCCGCACACCTTTGGACTGTAGGAGGAAACCGGAGCACCCGGAGGAAACCCACACAGAGAGAACATGCAAATCCCAACTAGACAGATACCCAAGGCTGAAATTGAACCCAGATCCCTGGCGCTGTGAAGCGGCAGCGCTAACCACTGTCCCACCCTTAAAGGGTGTGCTTCTTGCATAGAAATATGACCTGACAAAGAGTTCTAGCCTGATGCTTGTAGTGTAAGGCAGTGATGCCATCGAGTGGGGCACAGTCCTTTGTGAAATATGCATTTTCCTATTCTTTGCGAAGGGGCAGTGACTTTGATGTAGGCCATTTGTTCCCGAGTACCAAGAGGTAATAATTGGCGCAAGTGTCAACCCAATCCATCTCTTAATTTGAAATGAGACTGCTTTTGTAATACACCGCAGCCCTTGTGGTTTCTGATGCATTCCCTAACGGAGCTGTTGCAAACTACTGAACACCGGGTGGCACGGTGGCACTGCTGCCTTACAGCGCCAGGGACCTGGGTTTGATTCCAGCCTTGGGTTCCTGTCTGTGCGGAGTCTGCACATTCTCCCCATGTCTGCGTGGGTTTCCTTCCACACGCCAAAGATGTGGAGGTGAGGTGAAATGGCCATGCTAATTTGCTCCTTAGTGTCCAAAAGATTTTCATTTGGTTTGATTTATTGGAGCGTCACGGTGGCACAGTGGTTAGCTCTGCTGCCTCACAGCTCCAGGGACCTGGGTTTGATTCCAGGCTATCTGTATGGAGTTTGCACATTCTCCCCGTGTCTGCGTGGGTTTCCTCCGGGTGCTCTGATTTCCTCCCACACTCCAAAGATATGTGGGTTAGGTTGATTGGCCATGCTCAATTGCCCCTTAGTGTCCTGGGATGCATAGGTTAGACGGATTAGTGGGGTAAATATGTGGGGTTACGGGAATAGGGCCTGGGTGGGATTGTTGTCACTGCAGACTTGATGGGCCGAATGGCTGCCTTCTGCACTATAGGGATTCTATGATTAAATGCTAAATTTAAAAGCAAGTGGTTTGACGGTTTATATTATTTAATAACAATTTCCCAGCGGTGAGTTGCAGGCTAGATTCAGCTGGCCTATAAGTGGAATAACAGTTATGCAGGAACGAGCAACAGACTAGAATTTAATCAAGGGGTTTAGATGCTTTATTACTGGAATAACAGTTACCCAAGAGTGAGCTACAGGTTGGCACTCAATCAAGAGGTTTAGATGGTTTAAATAGGCAAACACAGGGACTTGGCAGGGAGCTGTAAGCTGGAATCAGGGTGGTGGGGTTGAAATTTTGTGGGCAGAAGATGGCAGTTTTTTGGCAAGCACCGTGCATTCTGATCTGCAATGAGTTTGCTCTCTCCCTTAACAGGATGCAACCTCAAGATCTTTAATAACCAGGAGTTTGCAGCCCTGCTGGCTCAGTCAGTGAACCAGGGTTTTGAAGCCGTTTACCAGCTGACCAGAATGTGCACGATCCGAATGAGCTTTGTTAAAGGCTGGGGAGCAGAGTACAGGTATTGTTTACGATGTTCGATGCCAAATGCATCACAGCCTCTCAATAATGCAGGGCTCTGGCAATGAAGGGCATTGGGTGCTTCAGACGCTCGCGGTCATGTTGGTTTGCACACCTTGCGACGCGAGCAGGAGTCCCGGTGCTGAGTCGAGAGAGCAGGTGGTGTGAATGCTCCACAGGGCTCTGCCAGTTCCGGGGATGGCTGACTGCTTCGTTTGCAGGACGGGTGAGCGCGAGTCCAAGGCTGTGTTTACGTGGCACTTGTTGGGGCCACTGTTGTATGGTGGGGGATGGGCCTCGCACTTTGCGTCCTTCTGAAGCCGCAATATTATTGAATGGTTCTACTAATGCCACCGGCACCCTTGGGGCAGGTTTCACACACATGTTGGCAAT
This sequence comes from Mustelus asterias, assembly GCF_964213995.1. Classification (NCBI taxonomy): domain Eukaryota; kingdom Metazoa; phylum Chordata; class Chondrichthyes; order Carcharhiniformes; family Triakidae; genus Mustelus; species Mustelus asterias. The sequence goes on from NC_135824.1 coordinate 6,604,164, forward strand.
CCCTAAACACACTTGTGCTTTCATGACTGATCTAATTAAAGAATAAAAGAGCAGCAACATAAAATTACTGTACGTTGTATTACCAAAACAACCTCGATCAACACAACAGTGGAATCGGAGCCTAAATCATTTGACAGCCGTGCCTTCAACTACTTGGGCTCTAAGCTCTGGAATCTCCTCCCTAACTCTTTCCATATTCCTTTCTTCCTTTCAAGGTGCTCCTTTAAACCTTGCACCTTGGAGAAACTTTTGATCAGCAGTCTTGATATTTCCTTAAATGGCTTTGCTGGTCGCCCATGAAGTGCCTTGAAATGTTTCACGACATTAAAGTCGTTCTGCAAATGCAAGTTGTTGTAAAAATGTGTTGTCCAAAGTATTGACCTAAAGGATCAGATGGATGTAAAGCTGTCCTGTGTCTGTGCAACCCACTTTACGTTGCTGGATGTTCAGTTCATCAGCATCCAGTCTTTGGAGGAAAAGGGGAGAACATTTCTATTACATTACACTGTGTAATTTTGCACAGTAATGTCTCCAAATTAGCTTGGTAATTCAAGATATATATTTCCTTTTGCACATTCGTGTTTAGCAGACAGGAGGGACAGCAGCAGCTCTGATTAGCAACTCCCACCCATTCTCCAAATCCACCAGATGTTTGGAGACTTTGCTGGTTCTCCCCACATTGAAATAACAGCCAAACTCCAAAAGCGTTGGCTCCTGTCCAGCTCGATAATCACAACCAGATGCTAAACACGCTCAGAAACACACACAAACAAAAATCAATGTTGCCCCCGAGCGTCCACTGAACATCTTGAATGAGGACCGAGAAGGTGAAAGGGAGCGGCGGGGGGGGGGGGGGTGCTTTGTAATGAAGTGGGGGGGGGGCGGGGGGAGAGAAAGAAACGATCATTAATTATTTAGAAAGTAGGCAAACAACTCTGCAGCGCGTGGTGTGTAAATCCTGCAGCAACTTTGGGCATAAACTGAAGAGGTTGGTTCCTGTTCTGCTTCTTCCCTCCTTTCTAAGGAAGCTCTGATCAATGCGAAGCCAAATAGTGGTTCATTTTCGTTGACTTTTTTTAAAAGTCTATTAAACTTCCAAGTTATCTCAAACCAGCAAGATTATGGTTTAAAATGTAATATTAGCACGCTCATTGAAAACAAAAATTGAGCTCCAGCAATATTTTGTTGCCTGTACCATCATCCGTGACAACTCTTCCATCCTCCATATCCCTGTCAAGTGGAATTTTTATCATAATTCTATTTAGCCCATTTAGTTGGCGGGGCGGTGGGGCAGTGCAGCAAGATGGCACAATGGGGTTAGCACTGCTGCCTCAGCGCTGGGGACCCGGGTTCGATTCTCGGCTTGGGTCACTGTCTATGTGGACTTTGCAAGTTCTCCCCGTGTCTGTGTGGGTTTTCTCCCACAGTCAGAAAGATGTGCTGGTTAGATACATTGGCCATGCTAAATTCTCCCTCAGTGTACCGAACAGGTGCCAGAGTGTGGCGACTAGTTTCACAGTAACTTTATTGCAGTGTTGATGTAAGCCTACTTGTGACTAATAAATAAACTTTAACTTTAAGCCTCCAACTTCCTCCTCTATATGAAAAACCTCTCAGTGCCCCTGCTCATTCGAGTGGGACTTACTCTTCTCTCCCTCTATCTGTGTTAATTTTTTTCTCACTCTCGCTACCTTTAGTGATCTGTCGGTATGTGAGAAATGCTACTGCAAGGCAAGTTACTAATAAAGCTGAAAGAGAAGTTTGCATGTTCAGCCTCAGAGAATTCAAATTCCACCATCTGCCATGGCGGGATTTGACACCTGGTTCCCAGAACATTAGCTGAGTTTCTGGATTAATAGTCCAGTGATAATACCACTAGGCCATCGCCTCCCCCACTACAGGTAGGTAGGCAGGCCAAATCCAATACAGGTAAGTAGGCTTCGTTGAAACTTCAGGTCACTGATTTGTTTAATCCTTTTTGTGTGATGTGGAGGTCGCTGGCTAGGCCAACATTTATTACTCTTGAGAAGGTAGTGGTGAGCCACTTTCATGAACTGCTGTAGTCCACGTGGTGTAGGTACATCCACAGTGCTGTTGGGAAGTGAGCTCCAGGATTTTGACCATGTGTTAAAAGGCACCATGTTCAGTGTGTAACCAAGTTCAGATCCAAAATCAAATCATCTCAATCATCAGGTAGGAGGGGCATGACAGAGTAAATGGAAAAACATATGAATTAGGAGCAGGAGTAGGCCACTCGGCCCATCGAGCCTTATCTGCCATTCAATTAGATCATGTCTAATCTAATTGTAACCTCAACCCCAGATTTCTGCCTATCTCCAAAAACCTTTCACCCCCTTGTTGATCAAGAATCTATCTAGCTCTGCGTTAAGAAAGTTCAAAGACTCTGCCTCCACCACGTTTTTTTAAATATAAAAGCTACTTACCTGGGGGAAGCGTTCTCATTGTTCGACCGGAGCAAGGCAGAGAGGAGTGATTTGATTGAACTATTTTTACTGGAGTAAAAAGCCCATGTCTCACGAATGAACTTTAAAAAACTAGTGCCGTGTACAACTGAAGCATAACCTCTCTACTTTTGTAATAAATTCCCCTCACAATAAGCGATAACATTCTATTAGCTTTCCTAATTATTCGCTGAGCAGAAAGGCACCATTTTAGAGGAAAGGATATGTCAGGAGATTCTGGATAGGTGCAGAAAAAATAGGGTTGTTGTAGTGGGGGACTTTAATTTCCCTGGCACAGACTGGAAAGTGCTTAGAGCTGGGGGTCCGGACGGGGAGGAATTTGTAAAATGCGTACTGGAAGGTTCTTTGGAACAGTATGTAGATAGCCCGACTAGAGAGGGGGCTATACTGGACCTAGTTCTGGGAAATGAGCCCGGTCAGGTCGTCAAAGTTTCGGTAGGGGAACATGTGGCAAATAGTGACCACAACTCTGTTAACTTTAGGATAGTAATGGACAAGGATGAGTGCTGTCCTACGGGCAGGGTGCTAAATTGGGGGAAGGCTAACTATAGCCGGATTAGGCAGGAATTGGTGGATGTTGATTGGGAGAGGATGTTCGAGGGTAAGTCCGCGTCTGGCATGTGGGAGTCTTTTAAGGAACTATTGATAAGGCTGCAGGATAGGCATGTGCCTGTAAAAAGGAAAGATAGAAAAGGTAGGATTCGAGAGCCGTGGATAACCAGGGAAATTGAGGATCTGATTAAAATGAAAAGGGAGGCGTACGTTAAGTCCAGGCAACTGAAAACAGATGGAGCTCTGGAGGAATACAGAGAGAGTAGGAAAGATCTCAAACGGGGAGTTAGAAGGGCAAAAAGAGGTCACGAAATGTTCTTGGCAGGCAGGATTAAGGAGAATCCTAAGGCATTCTATTCATACGTTAGGAACAAAAGAGTTGTCAGGGAGAAAATCGGACCTCTCAGGGACAAAGGAGGGGAATTATGCTTAGAACCCAAGGGAATAGGGGAGATCCTAAATGAATACTTTGCATCGGTATTCACAAAGGAGAGGGGCGTGTTAACCGGGAGTGTCTCGGAGGGAGGTGTTGAACCGTTAGAGAAAATCTCCATTACAAGAGAGGAAGTGTTAGGTTTTTTAGGGAACATTAAAACTGACAAAGCCCCAGGGCCTGATGGCATCTATCCTCGACTGCTCAGGGAGACGAGAGATGAAATTGCTGGGCCTCTGACGGAAATCTTTGTTGCTTCTTTGGACACGGGTGAGGTCCCTGAGGATTGGAGGATAGCGAATGTGGTCCCGTTATTTAAGAAGGGTAGCAGGGATAACCCAGGAAATTATAGGCCGGTGAGCTTGACGTCCGTGGTAGGGAAGTTGTTGGAGAGGATTCTTAGAGACAGGATGTATGTGCATTTAGAACGGAACAATCTCATTAGTGACAGACAGCATGGTTTTGTAAGAGGGAGGTCGTGCCTTACAAATTTGGTGGAGTCTTTTGAGGAAGTGACAAAAACGGTTGATGAAGGAAGGGCCGTGGATGTCGTCTATATGGATTTCAGTAAGGCATTTGACAAAGTCCCACATGGCAGGTTGGTTAAGAAGGTTAAGGCTCATGGGATACAAGAAGTGGCTAGATGGGTGGAGAACTGGCTTGGCCATCGGAGACAGAGGGTAGTGGTCGAAGGGTCTTTTTCCGGCTGGAGGTCTGTGACCAGTGGTGTTCCGCAGGGCTCTGAACTGGGGCCTCTGCTATTTGTGATATATATAAATGATTTGGAAGAAGGTGTAACTGGTGTAATCAGCAAGTTTGCGGATGACACGAAGATGGCTGGACTTGCGGATAGCGAAGAGCATTGTCGGGCAATACAGCAGGATATAGATAGGCTGGAAAATTGGGCGGAGAGGTGGCAGATGGAGTTTAATCCGGAGAAATGCGAAGTGATGCATTTTGGAATAAATAATGTAGGGAGGAGTTATACAATAAATGGCATGAGTCATCAGGAGTATAGAAACACAGGGACCTAGGTGTGCAAGTCCACAAATCCTTGAAGGTGGCAACACAGGTGGAGAAGGTGGTGAAGAAGGCATATGGTATGCTTGCCTTTATAGGACGGGGTATAGAGTATAAAAGCTGGAGTCTGATGATGCAGCTGTATAGAACGCTGGTTAGGCCACATTTGGAGTACTGCATCCAGTTCTGGTCGCCGCACTACCAGAAGGACGTGGAGGCGTTAGAGAGAGTGCAGAGAAGGTTTACCAGGATGTTGCCTGGTATGGAGGGTCTTAGCTATGAGGAGAGATTGGGTAGACTGGGGTTGTTCTCCCTGGAAAGACGGAGAATGAGGGGAGAACTAATAGAGGTGTACAAGATTATGAAGGGGATAGATAGGGTGAACAGTGGGAAGCTTTTTCCCAGGTCGGAGGTGACGATCACGAGGGGTCACGGGCTCAAGATGAGAGGGGCGAAGTATAACTCCGATATCAGAGGGATGTTTTTTACACAGAGGGTGGTGGGGGCCTGGAATGCGCTGCCAAGTAGGGTGGTGGAGGCAGGCACGCTGACATCGTTTAAGACTTACCTGGATAGTCACATGAGCAGCCTGGGAATGGAGGGATACAAACGATTGGTCTAGTTGGACCAAGGAGCGGCACAGGCTTGGAGGGCTGAAGGGCCTGTTTCCTGTGCTGTACTGTTCTTTGTTGAACCTTCAGATGCTTTCTTTCCATTAGACTTAAATCCATCTGTCCTAGCCAATTGCAGTACAGGAGCTTGGTATTATCAGGTCCTGCATCCCTTTTGCCCATAATTCCTTGATTGCTTTTATGTCTGTACGTCTTGTTTAGGGTTGTTTAGGGTTTAGGGTTGGTTCAAAGTTTAGTGAGGCCAGTTTGGTGATGGGAGGTGCATTTAATAGGGTGAATGGGGAACCTGCTGCCTTCCCACCTCTACCCCGATTAAGTTTTGAGGTGGGAGGGCTCATATGAAGGCCTTCCCATCAGTCACCATTGAGACCCTTAAGTGATTAGCCCTCATCCAGCCACTGCTGGACCCACCAGACTAAAAGCTTTGAAAACAAACCCCGTCAGGCTGCCTTAGGGGCTTCAGGGGTTCCTCCATTCAGAGGCACATAGTGCCTGATCAAGGAGGCTTGGCATTGAGATGGCAGGGGTCTGCTGATAGCCCTCTACCCATAACCCCATATATTTACCCTGCTAATCCTCTTGACACCAAGCGACAATTTAGCATAGCCAATCCACCTAACCCACACATCTTTGGACTATGGGAGGAAACTGGAGCACTCGGAGGAAACCCACGCAGACATGGGGAGAATGTGCAGACTCCACACAGACAGTGATCCAAGGATGGAATTGAACCCGGGTCCTTGGTGCCGTGAGGCAGCAGTGCGGCAGCAGTGCTAACCACTGCGCCCCTGTGCCACCCTTTATGGGTGGGGATAGAATGTACTTTTGAGGGAGAGAACACTCCACATTTTCTAACCTGCCTTTTGTCTCCGTAGGCGCCAGACAGTGACCAGTACCCCCTGCTGGATTGAGCTTCACCTGAACGGACCTCTGCAGTGGCTGGATAAAGTCCTCACCCAGATGGGATCTCCAGCCATTCGGTGTTCAAGCATGTCGTAAAAGATTGGTGTTATCTCAGGGAAGACACCTGTCAAATTTTGCTGGCCGAGTGTAGCTGTTAATTTATAGAAAGGTAAATCGACGACGACTTCTGCAGTGATACCCGGTACCATCATTGCCACTTTCCAATGATAACTATGAGCACTTTCTGTGGCAATGCTGTTCGGAAATATTTACAAGGGAAAACGCAAAATGACGACATACAAAGAAAAACACCAATTTTCAATTTTTTTTTACTGGAGAAAAACTATTGTGTCTTGCCATGCTACCAGATGGCAAATTTGTCAGTGGTTGTCTTGTGCCAACTGTAAGTCTGGCCATTTTATATTATTTGACTTTTTTTTAGTGTCCTGTCTCTACGACTAGACTGAATAGTACAGTTGCCTGGAGACAAATTGATCTCTCTCTCTGGTTTTTACTCTTTAACGTCCTCGTGGAACTTTTGATAGTTACGCCTGGGAAGAAGGTTGGTTCCTGCCTGCAATTGTCATGGTAACTTGAGCCATTTGTTACACTCGAGAGAGAAATGATTACAACCGTTCTATTCAGACCTCCTCCTCGCAAAACTCAGTTTTGAACCCACGATGGTTCTGCAGGGCCCCACCGCTGCATGGCAGCAACTGCCGGGGACTGGAGAATGGAACTGCCCTTCCCAGGGCATATTCTCATCATCAATGTACTGGAAGCTTATGATTTCTTCTGCCAGTTCTGTTTTTTCCTACTGTATTTCTACTTGTCGTACAAAAGTTTGACTTGTACACTAACCACCCACTTATACAACTTCCCCCTTTTCTAGTCAGAGTTGATACAGGTTTCAAGCACTTGATTATAGTAGTTGGCAGCTGTTATTTCTGAATGACCTGATCTACGCTGATAACTTTTGCATTGGATTCAATGAAGCTGAGGGATGCTTATTTTAGTTAAAGGCGCTATATAACTGCAAGGTGTAGAGCTGTGCAGAGCGGCCAATGTTTATTGATTAAGCATGACTCCAGTTAACTGCACCCCCCCCCCCCCCAGCACTTGACACCAGCGTCTGTGGTGTCTGCAGCACTTGCATAACGTTTGTCAGTAAAAATCAAGGTGCCATCTAATAGTTGTGCCCAAAAGGCTCGTACAAGCCAGGGAGTTCCAGGATTAGTGTGGTGTTGGCTGATCTCAGAGTGGTGGCTATGGGCCTTTACTGCCCCTGAGATGTTGTGGGGGACAAATCATCCAGGGTTCTTGCTGCTGGGCTTCAGCACTTGTGAAGACAGGGCAGGAGTGCACTGTGAGGGGGCAAGGATAGAGCAGAGCGCCAATGACGAGGCAGCACTGTGACACCCTCAACACGCATTCGCTAGGCTCCCACAATTTGGGCAAGTGGAAATCAGCTAGCATCCGTGGAACCTGCAACTTCACAACAAGCTGTGTGGCAAAGGGTTAAGAAATTAGGGGAAGATAAATGCAGCATTTTTTAACCTGGTGTCTTCACTTGATGCCTTTGCAGTAATCATTTTTATTTTCTTTTTAAGTTTTTTTTCTGAAGGGGTCCAATTCAAACTTGTAACACAAGCTATGTTTCCGTCTCTGGACAGAGTGAGACTTTGGCTGAACTGAAACAATAGGCACATACCATCAAACATCCATTTAAATCTGTAAAGCAATGCTTTTGGCTAATACCAAATTCACTGGTATTGTTCTTCATGCTTTGATATTTATGTTAACAGTGGAAGCCAGTTTGGTGGAAGTAATAATTCCTGCTCCTGGAATGAAAATCAGGAATTAGAAATGCATACACACACACTAGATCTGTCTGAAGTGGGGTATAGAAACTTAACTATTATATTAGCATATCATGGGACAGTGCCTGGAGATAGAAATAGTAAGACAATGTTGGATGATTGCTCTGCCCTACCCAGTTTTTCACAGACCTCCTGCATTTTACCCAGGTGTTAGTTTTTTTGCATGAAATATGCACAAATATGAGGGGCCTATTCCCCCATCACAACTAAGTTTTATTATGCTGTCTCTATATGTGTGTAAGGATCATTGGATGCCAATCCAGAGGGCAAACTCTAACTGATATTTGCCTGATTTTTAGTTCTGGGGTATCATAGTGCCCCAGAACCACCTGACCTAGCTGAGATCAATTAATAGCAGAGATCAGGAATTAATCTGCATCAGTGTCTTGACTTACTGGACCATCAGGACTAAACCTGTTGGTGCAAAACTATTCACACAGCTGTGAGGGGGAAACAAGTGAAAGTGTAGGGCAATTTATTGTAATAGTTTGCTGTTTTAAGCTGAACTCTTGTAATTTACCCTGTTCCAGTCACTCCCTTTGGAATTCTGTTCCAACTACTTTCCTTAAAACCTCCTTTGTCTTCATTTCTTCCCCATTTATAAAGTGCTCAGAGATGTTTTTATGCGAGTGTTATTGTGTGCATTTCTGTATAAACTTACCTCTGGGGATTTTGTGGGGGAAGGGGCCACATTATATGTGAGTTGGTGTGTTGAGTTGAATGGGGTGGGATGGTTTGGGTAGAAATCAGAAACATTGGTCTGTTGCCTCGCAGTGTGTGTACTTGTATGGGAAGTCTATTCTCCAGTCTTCTTGGATCCCATTGCCACTGGACCAAGGTCTTGTTCCGTCAAGCCTGTGTGGTAGCTGGTGTGTAACTGCTACCTCGTATTTAAACAACAGATGCATGGGCATCTTCCCCCTTTAAAATGAAGTTGGGGACCTGGAACGTCAGGACCCTCATGGACAACCCCAACAGCGACAGACCGGACCGGCGTACTGCTATCATTGCCTGGGAGCTCAGAAGTTTCAACATTAACATTGCTGCCCTAAGCGAGACCTGGCGAGCAGGGGGAGGCCAGCTCAAGGAACGACAAAGAATCATCTATGCTTGAAACCTTGGCTCTGTTCAGACCTGCTGAGATTTTCCTGCATTTTCTGTTTTTGTTTCAGATTCCAGCATCTGTGGTCATTTTGCTTTTATCAAGGAACAAGGTAATGGTTCCACCTTCTGGAAAGGTAAACCTGAAGAAGATTGTTTCCTCCACAGGGTTGGCATCGCCATTAAAAATGAAGTTGGCTCTCTGACTCTCCTTGCGGGATAGACCAGTGTGTCATGACACCTTGGCTCAACCTAGCCCAGAGCCAGTGCGCTAAAGTCCTTAGTGTGTACACCTCAATACTGGAAGCTACAGACAAGTCCAAAAAAGAATTTTTCCAGCCTCGAACAATCCTTAGCCCCGAGTCCAAATGGGCAACAAACTGATCCTCCTTGGTGACTTCAGCTCCAAAGTTAGAAAGGACACAGACCGCAACGAGGGGTAATCGGTAGTGAGTGGGGTAAGGAAACCCAACACCAACGGTATTCTGTTCCTGTCAAAATGCCTAAAACACAGCCTTGTCATAACTAACACCTTGTTGTGGCAAAGGGACAAGTACAAGGCCTCATGGTAACACCGCAGCTTCTCTCCAAGCACAGGGACCTGCTCGACTGCGTCGTTATCCAAACGAAAGACCACAAGGACTTGCATAACACCGGCGCTATGACAGGAGCCAATGATTGCTGGATGGACTACTGTCTAATCTGCTCTGTGATCAACAATGTTGCCCCAAAGCAGTAACAGCAACAGAAATCATGCTGCAGGAAAATCAATGTTGAGGAGAGAGACCTATTAAGCCAGTGCTTCACTGCCAACCTGACACTACCCAGTGAGCAGATGCAGTGTCCACAGCACCGGTCTGTTCCCAAGGCCTTTATAATCAGCACCTTCAAAGAGACGCTTTGTCACTTGACCAAGACTGGTTCAACCAGGAGCTGATGAGCTTCAAGCACAAGACTTTTCTGAACCTGGAACAGTAACCCTACTCAAGAGCAAGTAAACAGCTCTACAGACGGCTGAGCGCCAGTAAAAAGCCCATGACCTAAAGAACAGATGGCGGGTGGAGAAAGTGCAGGAGATCTAGCAGTTAACTGACAATCATGAAAATGTGGGGTTTCTTGAGCACAGTTAAGACCACCTCTGGCCCAAGTACCCAGGATTCTACCACATCGCTGGCTAAGAATGGAGAGGTGCCCATCAAGAACAGTGGGTCAGTCAGTGCACACTGACCTCATTAACAGAGACTCTGTCTTCAAGCGTCCTCGATTCCACTAAAACAGACTTGTCTGTAGCAGAGAAGACCTACTCCCTTATCTGGAAGGAGAATAACATGCTAGGAGATCTGAGATGCTAAAATCGAGGTCATTTTTTAAATAGGTACCTGGTCCAACTGCAGTAGTTACAGCTGGATTTCCCTGCTGTCAGCAATAGGACTCCTTAATTGCCATCTCTGAGAGTCACAATGCGGATTCCGCCCACTAAGAGGCACAATCGACATGATCTTCATTGCACAGCAACTACAAGAGAAATGCCGGGAACAGCACCAACTCTTGAGGCCACCTTTGACCTCAAAGGCCATCAACAATGTCAACCACAAGGGATTATGGCGTGTCCTCCATTTTGGCTGCCCCCAAACATTTGTCACCATCCTCCCCCCGCTCCATCATCATATGCAAGCAGTGATCCTGACCAACGGGTCCACCATGGACCCAATTTATATTCGGACTGGGGTCAAGCGAGGCTGTCATCGCATCGACGATCTTCTCAATTTCCCTTGTTGCAATTTTCCCTCAGCAAGTTGCCAGCTGGAGTGGAGCGAAACAACAACAATAAAGGGAATCTGTTTACCCTGCACTTCGTGCAGGTCAGATCCAAGCTCATCCCACCCTCTGTCATTGAAGTACAGTATGCAGATGATGCTTGTATCTGTGCCCCCGCAGAGGCTGAACCCAAGCAATGATCAACAACACCTTCACTGAGACATATACAAACATGGGCCTTCATAGTAAACATTTGTAAGACAAAGATCCTCTACCAATGAGACATTTCCCCCCCCCCCCCCCCGGACAAGGCATTGGACAACATCAACCCCTTTCTGTACCTTGGGAACCTACTGTTAACAAGGGCAGACAGTGAGTAGGTTTAACACTGCCTTGTGTGCCAGCACAGCCTTTAGTTCCCTGAGGAAGAGATTTGAAGACCTGGACCTCAGACCTGCCACCAAGCTCACGGTCTGCAGAATGCAGATACCTGCCTTCCCTTTATAGATCAGCTATGTGGACTATGTACAGCAGGCACCCCAAAACCCTGGAGCACCACCAGCTGTGCCTCTGCTAGATCCTGCAAATGCAGTGGTGGATAGAAACACCAACATCTGCGTTCTTGCTCAATCCAACATCCTCAGCATTGACCATGCTCCGACAACTCTGCTGGGTGGGCCAAAACGTCCTAACACAAGACCCCTGAAGCTAGTGGTCTATTCAGAGCTTCGACATCATGAATTAGCCCTAGGAAGGCAGAGGAAATGCTTCAAGGACATCCTTGGCCTTCTTGGAAAAAGTAGAACATCCACACCAACATCTGGGAAGCCCTGGCCCAAGAACACCCAAAGTGGAGGAAAAGCATCCGGAAAGAAGCTGGATGCAGAATTTCATCAAGAGCAAATTGAAGCCAAATGTTGGTTGCGTGGCAACCCAGGCACCCACCCACCTGCTCCTCCAACCACCATCTGCTCCACCTCACATTGGACTTCAGTCACCCGAGAACTACTTTTTAGGCTGGAAGCAAGTCCACCCCGACCAAGGGACTGCCTTAGAAGTAGTATCGCAATGGAAGGGTGTGGAACATTTCCTGCCCTGATTACAAGGAGTCTTGTTTTAAAATTAAGGATATTTTATGACAGAGGAGGGGTGTAATGTACACAATACATAACATTCATTGCCTGGAAATTGTGTGCAATGACCATCTCCAATAAGACAGAACCATTGACTCTTGATATTTAATAGCATTACTATTGCTGAATCTCCCACTATCACCGTCCTGAGGGTTACCATTGACCAGAAATTGAACTGGACTAGCTGTATAAATACTGTGGCTACAAGGATAGGTCAGAGGCTGGGTCACGCTGTGAGTAACTCACCTGACTTCCATCTGCATGGCACAAGTCAGGAGTGTGATCGAATACTTCTAGATGAATGCAGCTCCAGCAACACAAGAAACTTGACACCATGCAGGCTCAAGCAGCCCACTTGATTGGCACTCCCTCCCATTTACAAGATGCACAGTAGGATCTCACCGAGGCCGGCACCTTCTAACCCCAGGACCATAACCATCTGGAAAGATAAGGACAGCAGACACCTTGGAACACCACCATCTGGAAGTTCCTCTCCAAGTTACCATCCTGACTGGGAAATATATTACCATTTCTTCACTGGGTCAAAATCCTGGAACACCCTCCCTAACAGCACTGTGGGTTCACCTATACCTCAGGGCTGCAGCAGGTCAAGAAGGTAACTCACCACCACCAGCTTAAGGGCAACCATGGATGGACAATAAATGCTGGCCCAGCCAGTAACGCACACATCCCACAAAGGAACAAAAACATGCGCTATTCAACCTTCCTTAAGGTCAGCAGTGGGAATGTTCACTGATGATTGACAATGTTAATCACCATTTGTACACCTCAGATATCAAAGCAGTCCATGTCCAAATGCAGCAAGAGCTAGCTAATATTCAGGCTTGGGCTGACAAGTGGCAAGTAACCAATCACCTCCAAGAGAGGATCCAACCATCGCACCTTGACATTACCATAGCTGAATCCTCCACTCTCAACATCCTAAGCGTTACCATTGACTAGAAATTGAACTAGACTAGTCAGGGAAATACTGTGGCTACAAGAGCAGGTCAGAGGTTGGGAATCCTGACTCTGCAAAGCTTGTCCACCATCTGCAAGGTACAAGTCATGAGTGTAATGGCATACTCTCCCCTTGCCTGAATGAGCGTAGATCCAACAACATTCATGAAGCTTGACACCATCGAGGACAAAACAGCCAACTTGATTGGCACCCCATCCACAAACATTCATTCCACCACCACTGACCCACGTTAGCAGCCATGTGTACCATCAACAAGGTGCACCTTGGACAGTACCTTCTAAACTCTCAACCACTACCATCTAGAAGGAAACGGGCAACAGACACATGGGAGTACCGTCTTGTGGAAGTTCCCCGCCAAGCCACTCACCAACCTGACTTGGAAATACATCACTGTTCCTTTACTGTTGCTGAGTCAAAATCTTGGAACTCCCTCCCTAGCTCTGGGTGTATCTACACCACGTGGACTGCAGCAATTGAAGAAGGTATTTCACCATCTTTTCAAGAGCAATTAGGGATGGGCAATAAATGCTAGCCAGCGAGGCCCATAAATAATTTTTCAAAACCAGATTAACTAGTCATTCACGACTTGGCTACGTGTAGAATGACAAATGCAATGGCGAGACAAACACAGCAAAGTAATTGATTTTGATATGGACAAAGGTGTGTAAATAAATCACATTCCATTTTAGCTCAACTTTTGTTGGGGCACTCTTTGGGGGAGGTAGCCGCCATAATGCAGACTAATGCTGGTAAAACAAGCTTTTGAGGCAACCTGTCATTTCCCTTCCCAGGACCTCAGTTGTATCCGATCAAGGCAGGAGTTTGGTGTTCACTCCTAAGGAGACATAAGCACACCTTTCAGGGAAACTCTAGCTAGCATTCAGATCAATTGGAAACTTGTAGCCACACCGAAGCGGACAGTAGTTGGTGTACAGGAGATGCTTCAGACTAACTCTTCCTAAACATTTTTCTTGACATCCCTGTAGGAAAAGCAGCTGGCCTCAATTCTACACCTCCCCATAAGCCCAGTCTATGCCTGTCACAAACATTGCCATGTGTTTTTTTTGAACAGATGGTAACAATTATTCTTAGTGGAGGAAAGTTCCAAGCCTGATTAAATGAGGTTTAAAGAGAAAATTGTAATAACTGACCTTTTAGTATATATGTTTTTTTTTAATGTTTTCATTCTACTCAACAGTTCATGCTTTTATTTTTAAAAAATACATGCAAGAAAATTAGTGTCTGCTCAGGATTTCTTAGAATTAATATCGTCGTAGCTTTAGATCTGGAAAATAGGTACTTCTGAAAATGCCACTGGAACGTAGCACATTGAATGAGAAGAGATGATTTGTCCTTTTAATACTTCTCCTTCCACAATAAATACCTCTGATTTTTATGTCAGTCCCTTGACTATTTTAAGATTGAAATTAGAATGTGGTACTAATCCAAAATACAGTAAATACTCATGTTAGGCAGCATCTAGGGAGAGAAATCATAGAAACCCTACAGTGCAGAAGGAGGCCATTCGGCCCATCGAGTCTGCACCCACCACAATCCCACCCAGGCCCTACCCCCATATCCCTACACATTTACCCACTAATCTCTCTAACCTACGCATCTCAGGACTCTAAGGGGCAATTTTTAACATGGCCAATCAACCTAACCCACACATCTTTGGACTGTGGGAGGAAACCGGAGCACCCGGAGGAAACCCACACAGACACGAGGAGAATATGCAAACTCCACACAGACAGTGCCCCAAGCCGGGAATCGAACCCAGGTCCCTGGAGCTGTGAAGCAGCAGTGCTAACCACTGTGCTACCGTGCCACCCCAGAGAAACTGTTTCAGGTTGATGACAAAGAAAATTACAGCACAGGAACAGGCCCGGGGCCCTCCAAGGCTGCACCGACTGAACTAAAACCCCCTACCCTTCTATTCCCATCCTGTTCATGTATTTGTCCAGACGCCCCTTAAAAGTCACTATCGTATCTGCTTCCACTACCTCCTCCGGCAGTGAGTTCCAGGCACCCACTACCTGTGTGTGAAAAAAAAAAACTTGCTTCATACATCTCCTTTAAACCTTGCCCCTCGCATCTTATGCCCCGTAGTAATTGACTCTTCCACCCTGACCTTTCATCAGAATGCCCAAAAGGTCATGGACCTAAAACAATGACTGTTTCTCTCTCCACAGATATTACCCAAGTTATTTTCAACATTCTCAGTTTCTATGATGGAGAAAATTTGGTATGTACATCACACACTGATAGAAAGTTGTTCATGCAAGCACAACTCTCACTCAATAGGAGCTTCATAAGATTCAGGCACCCATAAGTATACCAACTGCAACACAGATGTGATGTTGAGGGAAATGCTCAAACAGCTGGGGCCAAAGCTATGAAAGATTCCCTATATACAGATATCCCCATACACTTAGTGTAAAAGAGAACACAGAGTAGAAGCAGAGAATTCAGACACTGATTAGCAGAGACTTTGAGACACCCATGGCTTTGGTTGATGTTACAATCATGAAGCATCAACAGGCCTCACCTACTGCAACAACATCTACTACTACTACTACTACACCCGCACCAAATCTTCAGAACTGCCCTTTCCTGCTTTGAACAGCACAAGGTGTAGGAATGTAACTGTACACAGCAAGGAAATCCCAGATTCACCCTCCAGGTGCAAGTCAGAGAATTAGGAAGCTACAGAAAATATTGTGTTTCTGATGGAAATTAATGACAGTATAGATTTAGAAATTTTGATTCCTGGCATTTGCAGTGCTTTTTTAAAGAAATAAATCTATAATCAAGTGATATTGCAGCGGTAAGATAAAAGCAAAATACTGTAGATGCTAGAATCTGGAACAAAAACAGAAAATGCTGGAAAATCTCAGGAGGTCTGACAGCACTTGCAGTGAGAGAGAATAGAGCCAATGTTCTGAGTCTGGATGACCCTTTGTCGGAGGGTCTGACAAAGGGTCATTAACATTTGAAACATTGGCTCTATTCTCTCTCCACAGATGCCATCAGACTCGCTGAGATTTTCCAGCATTTTCTGTTTTTGATATTGCAGCACTTTTGTGCCAGACTTCCCCGCGGCATCAAGTATGGATTAAGAGACAGAAACCTCCCAGAATTGGACCAGGTTGTAAATATATGAAATTGATCGTGTAATCTTAATGTCCATACATCTTTAGACCTTTAACACTAGCAAAAGGCAAGCACCCCAACAAGCACTTATGTACACTGCAAATTCTCAATGTGAAATGCAGATTATAGTCCCAGCCTGGCTGTACAATCAAGCACTACCCAAATGGCCCAGTGCTAAATTAGCTACGTGGCACTCCCAAGGCGTATATCAACCAGACTATCATCTTGTGTGAGACGCGCTACTGCTGCTCCTCATCAAACAACCTGCAGTCAAGGAACACCAGCAAAACTAGGATAGACCATGCCTCAAACATTGGCCGTAGAAATATTGGAAAAATATTCTCCCCCAAGCTCCATGGAGGCAATCTGACTATATTTGTAATAGTTGTATGTTTTACTAGTTTGGAAGCTTCTGTTCGAATTAAAAGGGAATAATTTTGTGCAAGGTGGATTAAAGCACTGTATTGAAGAGGTTCTCATAGTATTAATGTTTAAACAGAGACCAGCTTCAACGGGCCTACTTTTGGACTTTGTCTACCCGAGCATGTTTTGTGGTGCAGTGCATCATGGCGTGAAGCACCCTCCACAACCGCATCTGTGATGCTTACAACAGTGGAAGTGATAACTCATGGAATCAAAAGAAAAGCTATCCCATGCTGTGTGTATTTTTCTATTTAATGAAATGTAATGTGATTGTACGAACATATTTTTTACAAAAATTGGCCTGCAAATTGAAGGCAATTGAAAACCTACGTCTACCTTTATTGCTTACATACGAGGCCATGGATGAAGTTTAGATTGACTACCCTATGACCCACGTAGCTTTTTATCATGTTCTGTAGGGGTACCTTGTGAATCTCTCCAAGTAGCATTAAGCTATTTAGTTCCAGCAGATAATGCTGCATTACTTTCCCATTTTACAAAAAAAAGGTGCTTTCTTGTACATTGTTGCTGTTTTCTACTTTAAAGTGTTCGGAAATGGCCAAAAATTCTTTTCAATTTATGTAAATGTTTCAATGTTATTAAAGTTCATTTTATCATGTAACCATCATTAATGGAGTAATTTTGTTATATCAGCTATTCATGGATTAAGGGAAACCACACCCAAAAGTTCATCTTTGGATACAGAAAGCTTTGGTTCCATGGTGTCAACAGGACTGGTTGCCCTTACACCAGTCTTCATCTGCAATCTTAAATGGTGAACGCTAACCCCACGTAATTGTAGGGCAAATTTAAAAAGCCATACTCAACTGTGCCTTCATTCAATATTTAGGGCAGGATGGAGCCCTGTTGGATTGTGATCAGGAATGAAACTTCATGGCTACATATGGAGGTTTGCGGAAATGAAATTTGAGAGCAATTGCTACTCATCAAAATCCTGTGCTATCCTTTCTTTGAGCACAAGGAAACCATCAAGTATTAAGTACAGAGCTACAATATGCACCCTTACATCATTATATGCATGGACACCACAATGGTAGACCACATTTTTTTTTTAAAAACCACAAGTTTGTGACTAAATTCCTTTGCTGAACAAAGAAATCAAGCACATTTATACAGATATTGCCAAATAATAGTATTAAGTTGTCAGCATTAATCATGGGTTCATTGGTCAGTGCGGCAAAACGAACAAGAGAAAATGCACCGGGGGCCAAAAAACCTGTCCCTTTTTAGTAGACCAGCTCCTCCGACTGCCTCCCTCAGTCCCACCTCCCTCAGAAACACATCCAGATATTTAAGCCTTTATGTCACACACTGGTTTGTACAAAATTCCTTTTCTCTGGGTTAACCGCTTAAAATATTACGCGGAGCAATTTTATGTGAATGAAGACTTGCATTTATATCAAGCCTCATCACATTGCAAACATGCTAAAGTGCAGTCACTTAACGTAGATAACGTAATAACCATAATGCACACATCAAGATCCCACAATAATAATGAGGCGAATGGCCATTTCAGCAGCTTTTACTGGTGGCGAGGAGAATATTAGGAATGAAATCATGAGAACTCTTTTCAAAAAAGGAACTAATTCATCTTATTCTACAGTTGCATGCAAATTTTCAGGAATGTATCCACAAGGGTAGTCAGGTGTCAACTAGACAATCATAAAATGACAACTGTACCTTTAATGCAGGAAAAACATCAAAAGACATCACAGAAATGTAAAGAAAAACAGATACAAAAGGCAGAGAAGGAAATTTTAGTTTTCTTACCTCGGTGGATGTTAAGGAAGGCTTAAGGGCTGTTGGAGAGGGAGGGAAGGATTTAGGAAGGGAATTCCAGAGATTCAGGGCCAAAGTAGATGCTGGTGAGATGGATGAAGAAAGGCATAATGGAGTCAAAATAACAGAATGGGGTGGGGAAGGGTTTCTTTTCACAGGGCTGCAGGAGGCTAGACAGGGCACCCAAGGAGAGATCTAATCATAAATAAGGGAGTTTGAAACTTGAGCCAATGCAGTTCAACGAGGGTAATGAGCAAGTAGGACAGCACGCAACTAGAGGGAATCAAAATCAAACCTGATCTCGTTTCAGATGTCCACACCTGGGCAAGGGAAAACCCAGCCTGATTCTTTTCCCTCCTTAACTAGGGTACAATCTTTCATTTTAAAGAAAACACTCAAGACAGGAAGCATGAACAAGGAGATATACACACACACAAAAAAATATTTATTTTTTACACCATACACTAAAGATTAGCATGTGATTAGCTTTATGGAGAAATTCTGATAGAATATT
The DNA here is from genome assembly GCF_964213995.1 of Mustelus asterias. Lineage (NCBI taxonomy): Eukaryota > Metazoa > Chordata > Chondrichthyes > Carcharhiniformes > Triakidae > Mustelus > Mustelus asterias. The sequence goes on from NC_135824.1 coordinate 6,622,931, forward strand.
CAATTTTATGTCATTCTAGGTTTATGATTCATTTTTCCTCAGGTGGTGAGAGCTGTTAGTTAAAACTGAGAGATGGAACCTTTCCCCATTTTGGACATCCAGATTAAAAGCAGAGTCTAGCTCCCAACCATATACTGCAGCACCAACCACAAGCACATTTAATAGTGCCATGGCTACAGCTTTCTCATTTCCCCACATCTTCCTGCTGCTTCTAAGTCAACTTAGCACCAAGTTGGGAGAAGTTTCCATGCTGTGGGTACAGGGCTACAACAAGCTGGATCAGATAGCCTAAAACTGATTTCACAGCATCTCTGCAAACACAACAGACACTCACACTCGCCATCCTTCTGGCGTGAATTTGAAAGCAATTTTCATAGGAGAAAGGGGTTTACAATTTGGTATACCCACCACACATTCCTCAACTGGATGCCATTTTCTACCAAGTATCTGCTAAAGGAACAGACCCCAATGTTAAAAGATGACAATTTAAAAAAATGATTATCTGTGTAGGAGAGGTTTATGTTTCTTGCTCCATTGATATGTTAAGTATTGATTGGCAGCAGTGTAATTTTCCTGTCTGCTTACACCTCCATCTTTTACCAATAAAAGTCACTTAAAGTACCCAAAGTGAATCAATGGCAATAAATAGACAGTGTACACTTGGGCCCGATATGTGGCAAAAATATTGAAGGGTAATTTCTCATAAGCATATACAAGGAGTGAAGATGAATAGTTCATTCTCTTCAGTTATTTAACCTTACTCTAAATTGGTTTATTTTATGTGAATCTCTTTACACATTTCTCAACACAAATGTGTACATCGTCTGGCAGCATCATAGCTATTAACTCCGTTCACTGCATACAGTGCAAAGGAACCAGCTAATCAGAGCTTTATGCTGATTTTGGGACAAAATTATTTTAAGACACACACACACCGTATTCTTGGTGTTTGATATTGCTGTGGCCCTGGCTGCTCCAATAAACACTTATCACAAACGTACTGGTCCAGCAGTGATATGAGTGGAACAGCTGCTCTATACAAAATCCTATCCGTTTCATAAAACTAAAGCAAAGGACTGAGTGTATTAGGCATGGGAAAGCTCAAAAACCAAAATCCAGTTCATGTAACCAATGTCCAGAATCTTAGAGGGTGATATAACCCAGAAAAGAGTGGGGCAATGCTTCCTCCCACCAGGGGGGGGGGGTTCTTAGCTCACATGTTTAGTCTAATAAATAAGTACAGTTGAGAAAGAGGAAAACACAGATGAAAATCCATATCTTATTCAGTTGACTCAAAACATCAACTTGGGTGCATTGCATGAAAAGCCTTGACCCGGCAACCCTGGGAATGAAACGTCTACAGAGAGACACACAAGCTGAAACACTGACTCATACACAAAATAAAATCTTTCATCTGGAAAACCACAGTGGCCAAGCCCTTAGTCATTCTCTTCGTCAGATGGCTCCTCAATCTCTTCTCTGTCTCCACCAATAGCCATCCAAAAAGCTTTAGCAACCTGTCAAATGAAATAGGGTGAGATGTGTGAATATAAAACATGCACCCGGCTGCAATCTGTAAAATGTTGCTCATCTTCACTATAAACAGGATGAGCACGAGACATCGTGATAAGGGACCAGCGTGAGAAAGTAGCCACAAGTAAATAAGACATAAAATTACCCATGACATTTTTAAACAGATCTATTTTTGAAATGGTGCAAGTCAGTAAATTCTTTATCCTGTTCAGTTCACTCACTCTGCACCGCAGCTTCAATAAAAATCGATTTTATCAGCTTGAAAAAGGTGGCTCTGCAATTACTATCTTCAAGTAAATGCTTGTTTGGGGCTTATCTGACTTCTTTGCACATGGACACAACTTTCTGAGTGTCGGGAAAAAGAAGAGACAGGAAATGGGAAGAAAAATATTTGGAACTCTCCATTGGAGACAGATAGGGTAAATACGAAAGAATTTTTGTGTTAAAAATGCTGGAAAGTGCAGCAGGTTCTTTAAAATTTGTACAAGGATCCTAATGATCCTACAAGGATTCTTTTAGATGCACCAGCTATGGAATTCCAATGTTTTATACAATCTCTTTGGCACCTTGAAAACTTTAGCATTTGGATATTTATTATTCATAACATTTTACACAGCAGAAACTCATCACAAGATAGTTAAAAATGAGGAAGGCCACTCGGCCCATTTAAATTCACCTATGCAGCAAGATCCCAACATTGCTCATTAACTGCTTCTTCACCACATCCAGAGTTTGCACCACCATTAATCTATCCGGAAACCTATATGTTGATCACTGAACAAAGAACAGTACGGCTCAGGAACAGGCCCTTCAGCCCTCCAAGCCTGCGCCACTCCTGATGCCTGCCTAAACTAAAACCGTATGCACTTATGGAGTCCCATTCCCATCCTATTCATGTATTTGTCTCGATGCCCCTTAAATGCTGCTATCATACCTGCTCCCACTACCTCCCCGGGCAGCGCGTTCCAGACATTTACCACCCTCTGTGTAAAAAAAACTTGCCTCGCGCATCACCTCCCAACTTTCCCCCGTGCACCTTAAACCTATGTCCCCTAGTAGTTGACGTTTCTACCCTAGGAAAGAGCATCTGACTATCCACTCTGCCCATGCCACTCAATCTTGTAAACCTCTATCAAGTCACCCCCCAACCTTCGTCATTCCAGTAAGAACAAACTGAGTTATTCATCCTCTCCTCATAGCTAATGCCCTCCATACCAGGCAACATCTTGGTAAACCTCTTCTGTATCATCTCCAAAACATCCACATCCTTCTGATAGTGTGGCGACCAAAATTGTACACAATATTCCAAATGAGGCCTAACTAAGGTTCTGTACAGCTGCAGCATGACCTGCCAATTTTTATACTCAATGCCCCGACTGATGAAGGCAAGCATGCCGTATGCCTTCTTGACTACCTTATTCACCTGCGTTGCCAATCTGTGGACATGTACGCCCAGATCTCTCCGCATGTCAATACTCTTAAGGGTTCAACCATTTACTGTATAATTCCTACATGCATTGGACCTTCCAAAATGCATTACCTCACATTTGTCCGGATTAAATTCCACCTGCCATTTCTCTGCCCAAATCTCCAACCGGTCTATATCTTGCGAAAAAGGATTTGCTGATCTGTCTTCACTAGTTTAACCTGCATCCTTTTGCTCTACTCTTTTTTTCTTATTTACCGTCATAAAGATTGGACGGGTGGTTAACAGTGAGGCGGGACAAGAAGATATAGACGGAATGATCAAATGGGTAGATAAGTGGCAGATGGAATTTACCCCAGAAAGTGTGAAGTGATACACTTTGAAAGAAGTAATTTGACAAGAAAGTACTCAACAAATGATAGAACATTAGGAAGTTCTGTGGAACAAAGGGACTTTGACGCATTTGTCCACAGATCTCTGAAAGCGGAAGGGCATGTTAGTAGAGTGGTGAAAAAGGCATATGGGATACTTGTCCTTATCAATCGAGGCATAGATTACAAAAGCAGGGAAGTCATGTTGGAGTTGTATAGAACTTTGGTGAGGCCACAGCTAGAGTACTGTGTGCAGTCCTGGTCGCCACATTATTGAAAGGATGTGATTGCATTGCAGGGTATGCAGAGGAGATTCACCAGGATGCTGCCTGGGATGGAACATTTAAATTATAGGGAAAGGTTGCTTGGGCTTGGGTTGTTTTTGCTGGAAGGGGTGACCTGATCGAGGTGCACAAGATTATGATATGGACAGAGTGGATAGGGAGCACCTTTGAGTTAAAGGGTCAGTCACATAGGTTCAAGGCGAGGGGCAGGAGGTTTAGGGGGGATGCAAGGAAAAACCTTTTTACCCAGAGGGTGGTGACGATCTGGAATGTGCTGCCTGGGAGGGTGTTGAAGGCGGGTTGCCTCACATTCTTTAAAAAAATTTCTGGATGAGCACTTGGCACATCATAACATTCAGGGCTATGGGCCAAGTGCTGGCAAGTGGGATTAGGTGAGAGTTCAGATGTTTCTAATGTGTCAATGTGGACTCGAGGGGCTGAAAGGCCTCTTCTGCACTGTATAATTCTATGAATATTTTGGATTCACCTCTTCTGTAGATCTTTCTGCAGTATATCTCCATAACTCAAGACCTTTGACATAAGGAATCAGCCTCATGCCTCTCCCCTGCACGGCTTCCAGCACATGGAAGTTTCTTCGCTGGCTGTTACCAGAACTGGATGTAATGCAGCACGTGATATGACCAGAGCTCTGCACCACTTGATCATCAGACTCCCTCCGATTTAGAACATCAAGATAGTAATCTCAATTAAGGACAACACCATCATCTCTGACAAAGGGTCATCTAGACTCGAAACATTGGCTCTATTCTCTCTCCACAGACTGTCAGACCTGCTGAGATTTTCCAGCATTTTCTGTTTTTGTTTCAGATTCCAGCATCTGTACAATTTTGCTTTTACACCCGCCGCACTTAGGACAGCCTTTTATCATCAGCTATAAGCAAGTCAAAGTGGGGGGGGGGGGATGCAGGCAGGAGAGTGGAGTCAAAGCTATAATCAGATCAGCCATAATCTTATTCAATAGCAGAGCAAGCTTGAGACACCAAACGGCCTACTCCTGCTCCTATCTCTTAAGTCCTTATTCTACAGTAAGTAGTCTCACAACACCAGGTTAAAGTCCAACAGGTTTATTTGGTAGCACGAGCATTATCACCTGATGAAGGAGCGGCGCTCCGAAAGCTCGTGCTACCAAATAAACCTGTTGGACTTTAACCTGGTGTTGTGAGACTACTTACTGTGCCCACCCCAGTCCAACGCCGGCAACTCCACATAGTCTTTATTCTAGTTATTGGCATTAACGCCAAATAGCTGCTTGCTTCAGGGAATGAACAATTGTAAAGATCACTGAAATGTTTACTGAAGGTCCTATGTGTATAGTTTTGGCATCTCCATGAAAGATATAAAAGTGATAGAAGTGGTGCAGGACAGCTTCAACTAGGATATTACCAGATATCAGGGTTAAAATTAAGAAAGTCTTGAGAAATTAGACCTTTTTCCTTTTAGAGCCAAGAAGATTCGAGGTTAACCTAATATTTCTGAAAGATTATAAAAAGCCATGATCAGGTAACTAGCAAAAAATCATTTGCAGTAGTCCAGGTGGGAATGAGGGGACATAAAATTAAGCACAAGAGTTCAAGGGAAAGTTAGAAAATAGTGAGGAGAATTCTCTGCACAAACTATTGATGAGAGTCAATAAATTTTCAAAGGGAATTAGGTAGCTGCCTGAAAAGAAAACATTAAAGGAGACAGGGAGTGAGGATTAGACTACATTGCTCAAAGATTAGATTGACAACAGCCTCCCTCAATGTCTGTAATAGATCAAATCTTGCACGTACTACACATCTCATGCGACACCATTTTACTTGGTCATATATTAGCTCCAGATAAAGAACGCTGACGTATCTCCTGACTTACTCCAAGAGCAATGCCACAGGAGATCTGCCATAATGTACAAAGACCCGGAGTTTTGCTTAGTTTGCAGGCCCTTACCTTTTCTGCATGCAGTTTTCTTTGCTCATGAGGTAATGTTGCAGCTTTGTCTGTCAATGTAAAACAAAGAGTTACTCATGTGAAACAATGAGTTGGAAGGATTCCCAGACTATTAGCCATGCCAGCAATGCACACTTTAGCTACAATTTTTTTCCTCTTCCCCACACATCCCATCTCGGCAGCAGAGAAACCTGACTAGGTCTTAGCAAAAATAACACTCATTTAGGTAAAGCAGTCTATCATAAAAACAGTTTGCCTTGTCATTAAACTTGCTCAGTTGACTCATTAATACTGATCACAATGTATAAATTTGTAGCCCACTTCAAGTAGTACACCTTTAAATAACAGAAAATGCTGGAAAAACTCAGCAGGTCTGGCAGCATCTGTGGAAAGGGAAACAGAGTTAACATGGAGTCTTCAGCACTAAAGAGAGGGAGAAATGTGATGGATTATGGGCAGCACAGTGACACAATGGGCGGCACGGTGGCGCTGTGGTTAGCACTGCTGCCTCACAATGTCAGGTACCAGAGTTCAATTCAGGCCTCGGGTCACTGTGAAGCTTGCACATTCTCCCCGTGTCTGCGTGGGTTTCCTCCGGGAGGTCCGGTTTCTTCCCACAGTCCAAAAATGTGCAGGTTAGGTGGATTGGCCATGCTAAATTGCCCCTTAATGTCAGGGGGACTAGCCAAGGTAAATGCATAGGGTTATGGGGATAGGGCCTGGGTGGGATTGTGGTCGGTGCAGACTCGATGGGCCGAATGGCCTCCTCCTGCACTGTAGGATTCTATGATGTACTGGATAATGGGGTGGAGCATCTGGAGCTGAGTAGAGGTCAGTGATAGGTGGGAGCTGGGAGAATTGCAACAAAGATATGTAGGGTACATGACAGAAGAAGCGTAATGGTAGTGTGATGGGCTAGAGAAAGTGCTGATGGTGGCATAAAAGTGAGATAGCAGAATGTGTTGACGGGAGAACAAAGGTCAGTGCTCAGTGAAAGCAAAGTGAAAGAACAAGTGACAGGTGGCCCACCGGGGCATTGCAGGGTTGGACCAAAAATGTACTGGATTAAAAAGAAAATGGCCAATATTGAGGAGAAAGGTCACAATCTAAAGCTTATTTGTACATTTTATAACAACATCCCAATTTTCACAGTAACTTCATTGCAGTGTAAATGTAAGCTTACTTGTGATACTAATAAATAAACTTTAACTTTTCCTGTCGGACAGAAATGGAGCAACTCAATTGATAGTACACAGAGTGCTCTCACAGTAGCTGAGTTGAGATGATGTGCCAGTGAGGTTAATTTCCATCATCTTTCTGAAAACTGCTTTCCTAATGCAAAACTCACCTTTCATTTCCTTCAGCTTCTCAAATAAACGCTCAAAGTTTTCACAGTCAACCTCGCCTGTGGTAAGGGTGGCGAGTTCTTGGATATCCAAATGCAACATAGGATCTGCTAGGTAAACAAACAGATCATCAGCCAAACACTTTTTTTTTAAAAAGCCATACTTTTGAGAATAAAAAGGAATTGGATATCCATACCTATGACGCTGTCTGGCTGAAGAGCTGCCACCCTGTCACTATCTTCTGCAAGTGATTCAGCATCAGGTTCCACTAGGCTGTGATACTGTATTAGACAGAATGGTTAATTAAAAACTACTCCACAATAATATCAATTTTTCCATGTTACGCTGCACCCTTCTCATCTGGGCATCAATACTCTGGCACGCAGCCATTCCTGGGTACGTATACGTGAATAGAATGGAAAGCACAGCACCAGTTCATTTGGTCCTAATGGTCTATTCCGGAATACTCCATAGACGCCGACTTCATTTCACCTTATTTGCTCTATTCCTTTCTCTTTCATGTATTTATCAAGCTTAACCCATAAAAGGCATCTATGCTATTTGCCTCAACGATTCAATGTGGTTGCAAACTCCACACATTCTAACCACTTTTTGGATAAAGAACTTTCGCTTGAAGTCTTCACTGAAGTTGTTAGTGACTATTTTATGTTTATTTAAGTTTTGAACTTCCACCACTGGACAAAACTTCTTAAACTTCAGATGCAACAGTATGCCACATATACCTACAGCATTTCTTCTGTGGAGAACGCCACAGGAAACTCAATTGTAGTTACAGCATTACTCACCAGGTGACATTCATCCTTGTTGCATTACTGTACAGTGAACATCATTCAATACCTTAACCAAGTGTACGAGTTTAGACATTGAGCTTTTGCAGACTAGTGTACCTAAGGAACATCAAAGCCGCACCCAAATGTGAGTTCCACCCAAAGTCAACATACCAGTGCTTTCCAGCAGCTAGTTACTGGATGTCTTTTTGAAGTGGAAACTTTGGCTGTTCATTCCCTTCCACAATCCAGGGGTTCAGTAGTCAATTTGTAGCACCCCAATTGAGGTCAGCTAACTCGGCACTGTCTGAAAATGCAACCTGGGACCTTGTGGCATTGATGGTTTGGTAGTACAATGAGAGATGTGTTTACTCACAGGCCTCCAATGCATTTTTTCCATATAACCTAATGGCCTTGTCCATTTAACTATGTGACACAAGCAGGTTGAGGAAACTATTGGGGACTTTGCCTCACAAAACTGATTCCATCAGTCGATAAAACCACTATGGGCAACATTGAAATTTGATGCTTCAGGAACTTATTGTAGAAAACAGGAAGGTACTGGCTGATCCAAGACCACTTGAAGAAAATCAACATTTTGGCGGCTGTTCTTCCTGCATTCTCCTTCAAGAAAACCAATGGAAAAGCATCATTTTCATAGTTCTTCACTTAAGGACATGAAACATCTAGCACACTTACTGTCAGTCAAGATCGGAGTAGCCCCAATAATGAGCAGACACAACTCTTCTGCCAATACCTACATAAAATAATCGAAAATCGACCAAGACTGCCATCCACACTCCCTATTTAATTGTTATAATGGGAGGGTTTCCAAGCTTGTCATTTCATCTTTTAAGTTGTGAAAACCATTTTAGGACATTGACTGAAAACCTTCCACTGTTTGAAATCACACCCAGGCGTCAATATTTAATGAGTGAATCACTTACTTCCACTTGTGTTTCTGCTTCTGTTCCACAATTCTCAAGCACACCAGTTAAACTGCTGAGAATTCCAAAGTCCTGTGGCCGATCTAAAAGAAACGAAACAGCACACTAAGAGCTTTGTGTGAGGTTAAAAAACTAATCACCAAATGTATACTTCACATTTATAACAAATTAATATTAATCTTGTGCGAGTCAATGCCTATTTAGGAGGGTGGTAACCCAATAATCACGTTTCAGATTCAGGCACTACCGTCTCTTCCAGAGATCAAGACGTTTCAGGTCAGCTGTTTTGTTTTTCTTTATTCATTCATGGGATGTGGGAATCCCTGGCTAGGCCAGCGTTTACTACACATTCTAAATTGCTATTCAGAAGAGGGATGTGAGCTGCCTTGTTGAACTACTGGAGTCCATGTGGCGTAGGTATACCTACAGTGCTGTTAGGAAGGATTTTGACCCAGTGACAATGAAGGAACAGCAATATAGTTCCAAGTCAGGAAAGTGCTGTTGAAGGACACTGGTGAGTTGCTGCAGTGCATCGTGTAGATGGTACACACTACTGCCACTGTGCATTGGTGGTGGAGGAAGTGAATGGCTTTGTTTAAGTGGTGGATGGGGTGCCAATCAAGTTATTTGTCCCGGATGGTGTCAAGTGTTTTTGGAGCTGCACTCATACAGGCAAGTGGACAGTATTCTATCAAACTCCTGACTTGTGCTTTGTAGGTGGTGGACAGGCTTTGGGGAGCTAGATGAGCTACTGTCCATAAAATTCCCAGCTTTTGACCTGTTCTTGTAGCCCACAGTATTTATATGGCTGGTTCGTTTTAGTACCCCAAATCAGCATGCTGATAGTGGGGGAATGGTAATGGCTACTGAATGTCATGGGAAATTGGCTAGATTATCTTCTGTTGGACATGGTCATTGCCTGACACTTGTGTATTGTGAATGTTACTCGCCACAAAGTCCAAATATTGTTGAGTTCTTGCTGCATATGGACATGGACTGCTTAAGTACCTGAAGCATCACGAATGGTGCTGAACGCTGTGCATCATGAGCAAATATCCCAACTTCGGACCTTATGATGGATGGGAGGTCACTGATAAAGCAGCTGAAGATGGTTGGGCTAGGTTAGGTTTCTCCAACATGAGGACTCAGCATTGCTCAACTTGCCATTTGTACTTGATGTCATTATTTCAAACGGCATATCCCCTGCCTCGCAGCAAGCAATGATACAGGAGATCTGCTCAATTTAAATCAAACTTGTTCTATGCGTGCAATGTTACTAATGGTTTGAAACTGTGAAGTAATTGCGTTAGAAGCAAAAAAAGTCAAAAATCGAGATTAGAAAGATAAACTGCAGTCAAAGGATTATGCTTTGTTATACATGCATGCAGTACTTTCAGCAACTATCCAACTTTGTTTCTGCTGGGCAGGAGGGAGGGAAATTATAAAATAGAACACTTTTGTTCTGCGTAATCACAGAAAATAATGTTTGGTTCCCCAACACATTAATATACACCAACTTGTGTGTGCAATAAAATAAAATTAAACTTTAAGTATGACTCCTTGTATGTAGTTCTAATCTGTGTTGTCACACAGGGACTATTAAATCATTCATCTGCTAGAGGAAAACGCAAAAGGTGCAGATTAAACAAAGGTTGCTTGCTCCTGTTAGGTTAAAAACATTTAAGAAGTTACATTTAGCAATAGATTTATGATCTAATGGTGCATGTGGCTACTCTATTTTCTCTGCAGATAGTGCCTGACCTGCTGAGTATTTTCAGCACTTTCTGCTCTGATACGGTTGCCCGAACCTTACGCTCAAGTAAATGAAAAACAAAATCCGCTGCAGTTGTTTGCAATGTGTTGAGATGATACAACATTGATACTAATGTCACTTAGTTTACATATCTAGACACCATCTTAAACCTGATTTTGCAGAGAATTTAATTGTGCTTCTATGCAATGCAGAGTATAAACCGGAAAAAAAAAATCAGATTGGCAGTAGTAGCCTGGAAGAGGAGTTCTTAGAATGCTTTTGATGCAGTTTCTTAGAGCAGCAGTTTCTCAGAGTTGGAACCAACCAGAGAACAGGTTATATTAGATTTCGTATTGCGCAATGTGATGGGGTTAATTCATGACCTCAGACTGAAGGCACCCCCAGGGAGCAGTGACCACAACATGATTGGAATCTTCTTTCCAGTTTGAAAAAGAGAAGAGCTTTTAACCTTAAATAAAGGGCAACTATGTGGGCATGAAAGCTGAGCTGGGTGAAGTGAACTGGGAGAGTCGGCTAGGGGACAGATCAATAGAGACGCAGTGGCAGACATTTAAGAGGATATTTCAAAATACTCAGAAAAAGTATATTCCTGCTGAAAAGAAAAATTCCAAAGGGAGTAGCCAGCATCCATGGTTAACTAAAGAAGTGAAGGGAAGCATCAAACTTGAGGGGAAAAAAACATATCACTGGCAGGTCAGATGATTAGCCAGAGTGTATTGAACAGCAGAGAATGGCTAAAAGGTTAATCAGGAGAAAGAAATGAGAGTACAAGAGAAAGTTAGCTAGGAATGTAAAAAAAAAGCAAGAGTTTCTACAGGTGTTTAAACAGGAAAAAAAGTAAAGTGAATGTTGGTGCTCTAGAGAGTGAGAATGGGGAGTTAATAGTAGATAATAAGGAAATAGCACATGAAACGAACAGGCATTTTTCTTCTGTCTTCAAAGAACAAAGAAAATTACAGCACAGGAACGGGCCCTTTGGCCCTCCAAGCCTGCACCGACCATGAGGACACTATAGAGGACAAAAGAAACATTGTAGCAATAGCTGTAAATCGGGAGGTGGAAGGAAAGGGGAACTTGGTGAAACTGTAATCACTAGGGAAGCAGTACTGAGGAAACTGGTGGAGCTGTGGGCCGACAAACCTCCAGGTCCTGATGGAATTCATCCTAAAGTCGTGAAAGAGGTGGCTAATGAGATAGATGCATTGGTGTTAATTTTCAAAACTTAGTTAGATTCTGGAAAGGTTCCATCGGACTGGGATGTAGCAAATGTAACCCCTCTATTCAAAAAAAGATGACAACAGATCAAAAGCAGGTTAGCTTGACATCCGTCATGGGGGAAGGTGTTAGAATCGATCATCAATGAGGCTACAGTTGGGCACTTAAACAAGCTCAAGGTATTTGGAAACAGTCAACATGGTTTTATGAAAAGGAATTCATGTTCAACTAATTTACTAGAGTTTTTTGAAAGGATAACATGTACTGTGGATAGAGGGAAGCCTGTAGGCATACTGTATTGGGATTTCCAGAAAGCATATAAGGTGCCACATCAAAGTTTATTGCCAAAAAAAAAAGCTCATAGTGCAGGGGGTAACATATTAGCCTGGACTGAAGATTGGTTGGCTAGCATAAAACAGAGAGTATGAATAAATGGGTCTTTGATTGGCAAGACGTGACAATGGAAATTCTACAGGAGTCTGCGCTGGGCCCTCAACTTTTTACAATTTACATCAATGACTCAGATGAGGAGAGTGAGGCATGGTAACTAAATTTGTAGATGACACAAAGATAGGTAGAAAGTATGTTGTGAAAAAGAGATATAGATAGGTTGAAAGTGGGCAAATATTTGGCAGATGGAGTATAATGTGAGAACATATGAAATTGTTTGCTTTGGCAGGAAGAATAAAAAGCTATTACTTAAATGGTGAACAACTGCATAATGCCGAGGTGCAGAGGGATTTGGGTGTTCTCATCCATAAGTCAAAGTTAGCGTGCAGGTGCAGCATGTAATCAAGAAGGTTATTGGATTGTTATCCTTTATTACGAGAGGAGTTGAACATAAAAGTAAGGGTGTTATACTTCAGTTATCAAGGACATTATTGAGACTGCATCTAAAATACTGTGTGCAACATTGGTCTCCTTATTTAAGGATGTAAATGCATTGGAGGCAGTTTAGATGAAGTTTGCTGGATTGAAATCTAGAATGAGCGAGTTGTCTTATGAGGATAGGTTGGAAAGGCTGGGTTTGATTCCACTAGAGTTTAGAGAAGTGAGGGAGCGGGCGGCTTGAGTGAAGGTATTGACAAGGTGGATGTGGAAAGATGTTTCCTCATATGGGTGAGGGAGTGGTTCTAGGGAGCACGATTTTAAAATTAGGGTCTCCCTCTTAGGGCAAAGATGAGGAAAAATTTATTCTCTCAGAGAGTTGTGTGACTATGAACTCTGTCTCAGAAGATGGAGAAGCGGAGTCACTGAGTATTTTTAAGGCAGAGATAGGTACATTCTTGTTAGGCAAAGGAATCAAATGTTATGGGGGTTGGTATGGGGGTTAATGGGGAACATGGAACTCAAAACAAATAGATCAGCCATGATTTTAGCAGGTTACATCAGGTGTCAAGAGATGTTGCGAAAACACAGCAAACTATTTGGAATTTTAATCTGATGGAAATGGAGGGCAGGGGGAAGAAAAAAGGAGAATAAAAAAATCAGATGGGATTTATGCCTACTCAGTTGATGATAGGACCAGGTTCTGCAGCACAGGAAGCCCAGATAAAAATGGGAGGGTTCGGCAGGGAGGGAAGTAAAATAGCAGCCAGCCAGTAGACAATCATGTCATGGCTCACGAGAGTCAACTTGTGATACTGAAGGGATGACCCCTCTGGAACAGTACATTAGCATAAGCCAGCAGTATCAGAGGCCGAGAGAACACAATCAAGGTCAGTGTTGTGCCTTTATTTACCATGAAGGGAAAAGAGCTTTGATGACATTCTTCCCACAGCATTTATATTCTGTCGGTCAGAAAAACCAACAAGAAAGATAACATCCACTCACAGCTTTAACAAGCCTGTAGTGTGACAAGTTGCAAGTTGAGTGGCGCGGTGGCAATGGTTAGCACTGCTGCCTCACGGCGCCAGGTTCGATTCTGGCCTTGGGTGACTGTGTGGAGTTTGCACGTTCTCCCAGCGTCTGCATGAATTTCCTCTAGGTGCTCTGGTTTCCTCCCATGCTCTCTCCACTCCCATTGTTTTGTTTCTTAAAGACTTGATTAGTTGTAAGTATTCGCATTCCAACCATTATTCATGTAAATTGAGTCTGTGTCTTTATAAGCTCTGTTTGTGAACAGAATTCCCACTCACCTGAAGAAGGGCTCAGAGCTCCGAAAGCTTGTGTGGCTTTTGCTACCAAATAAACCTGTTGGACTTTAACCTGGTGTTGTTAAACTTCTTACTGTGTTTACCCCAGTCCAACGCCGGCATCTCCACATCATTCCTCCCACTATCCAGAGATGTACAGGTTAGGTGGATTGACTATGCTAAATTGCCTGTTAGTGTTCAAAGATCTGTAGGTTTGGGGGGATTAGTGGGGTAAATGTGTGGGGCTATGAGAATAGGACGCTGGGTGGGCCTGTGCAAGATGCTGTTCGAGAGTCAGTGCAGACTCAAGGGGCCGAATGGCCTCCTTCTGCACTGTAGGAATTCTATGATAAACTCAATAAATAAACTGACCAGAGTTAGCATTATTCTCTCTACAATACTGATTTCTTTTTACTTCAAGTTAAGCATTAAAAGATATTTAGGGTGTGGGGTATGGCAAACATTTGGTTCCAGTAGTTTACTGTTAGCTGCTTGCCAGACTTAATAAAATGCCTCCAGTAGATTTTTTTAATTTAATTTCTTTCACAGGATGTGGGGAGCTGCTGGCTAGGCAAACATTTATTGCCCATCCCTAACAGCCCTTCAGAAGGTAATGGTGAGCTGCCTTCTTGGACCACTGCAGTCCATGTGTTGCAGGTACACCCACAGCAACATAGTTGCAGCAGTACCCCTTCACTGCTCTCACTGCCTACCTCCTCCTGCCACTGATCAGAAACTTAACTAATTTTGAGATGGATACTCAATTACCAGAAGGTCAATTGAATCTGCATTTCCCACCCTCCCAAGTTAGGGTCGACACAAATTCGATCGCATGGCATGGCTTTTTCCTTGTGAGTTAAGACTTAGGGGAAGGTCAATACTTTGGGAACCTCGGATACTGTTATGGTGTAGCCAGAATGTTTCTTTGACTATTGTGGGACTGTAAATAGAATTAAGTTTATTTATTATTGCCACAAGTAGGCTAACAGGTCGACTTACATGTCACTGCAATGAAGTTACTGTGAAAATCCCCCTGTCACCACACTCCGGCACCTGTTCGGGTACACTGAGGGAGAATTTAGCATGGCCAATTCACCTAACCAGCACGTCTTTCGGACTGAGGGAGGAAACCAGAGCATCCAGAGGAAACCCATGCAGTAGTTTCTGAGATACCCTTTTATGAATCACTATACACTGAAAATATTATAGAATCATAGAATCCCTACAGTATATAAGGCGGCTATCGCGTCTGTACCGACTACAATCCTGCCCCGGCCCCATCCCCATAAACCTTCATTTACGCTGCCATTTCCCCTGACACTAGGGTCAATTTAGCAATTTAGCCAATCAACCTAGCCCGCACATCTTTGGACTGTGGGAGGAAACCGGAGCACCTGGAGGAAACCCACGCAGACACGAGGAGAACGTGCAAACTCTATACAGACAGTGGCCCGAGACTGGAATTGAACCCAGATCTCTAGGCACTGTGAAGCAGCAGTGCTAACCACCGTGCCACCATATATTTACATTCTTAACATGCTAAGTTTTCAGTTGTATCTCAGCTGTTAGATCTTCGATCTCTTCAATCAAGCTTATTCAAGCAATTGCCTATGAACAATTCACACTTACTGTACCATAACACTGTATTGTTAGAATGTTATTCAATCTGTCCAAGTAGTTATGCATCAGTATTGTAACATGGATTGTTAATTAACTCAAAATAGAGATTTGTTCAAAACATGTGAATTGGGTGTTAGTTAGTTAGTTAGACCCTGCTATTTTACTTTTGGGATGGATGTCCTGTTTGTTGGCTGTAAAGTGAATTGAGTTTAGGCAGTCTCAGTGCTGAGCTTACAATGTCATCTCATTCAGAGATCCACAGGATGGCTAGTGTAGGAAATGAAAAGGAGAAAATGACATATCAGTGCATTAAGGGTGCTGCTATTCAGATATTGGAACAGAGCAGAGTGCCAGACCTGATGAGTTTCATATGGAATAAAGAGTGCCATTTATCAACAGCAATAAGAACTGCTAACCCTTAAAAAAAAACTGCTTCATACCTGTTTTCATCTCAACATTTGACCACACGTTTGCATTCAAAGCTTGAATAATTCTTGTTACTCCAGTAGATTCAGGAAAATCATCTGTAGGGACACCAATAGGTCATATTTAATGAAGACATATTGCTGACAAAATATAGGAATTCACAGATAAAATGTAATTAGAGTGAAAATGTCCACTGGAATAAGAGTTAAAAATGACTGACAAATTAATGTAACAAAATGATATATCAAGTTGCACACAATTGCAAGGCATTATATTATAAAAACAACTGACAGCTGGGATCTGAACTTTGACACGTTGGTTGGTTTGAAGTGTTCATGTAATGATGCGTGATTTAAATTACTTCATTGTGTTACCATTTTTTTAAAATGGAGTTAACCTTTCTCCTCTCTTATCCCCTTCCTGTCAGACCCACACTGTAGTCAGACACTCTTCCCAGGTAGGAAGGCTGGCGGCTCTCTGGCCTTTATACCATTCTAGTAACTAAAGATACATCAAAATCATTAAATGCTAATGGTTTTACAGTCCATCCTATGGTAAGATTTGTAGAGGTACAATACTTCCAAATCTTTTTAAAAATAGGAAACAGCCAAACACCTTCTAAATAATTAGGTCAGAGATGTAGCTCACGCCAGTGGTATTTGTTCATCTGCCAATTCTATCTCGTGTACATTTGACACCTTTTCAGAGACATAGCAGAACCTTTCATCTGCAGAAGTCGGGGGGGGGGGGGGTAGTTTTTTTTTTAGTTTAAAAAAGTCTCTCTCTCTGCATTGAAAAAGTCTCTCTCTGCATTGAATTAGTTGATCTCACCCAAGGCAGCAATTAGGTTGCCACACATGGTCTCAACTCTCCTGGACCAGGAAAGATGAGATGGGGAGGGATCAGCTAAGGTGACCACTAATTATTGAAGGAAAGCACATGCCAGTTCCAAAGACAGGAATGGTCCATTTTTGATGTTCTGGTGTTAATTGCATGAGATTAAGTGTATACAAGTGAGGGAGCACTCCTTGGATAATAACTTGTGCACATTTAAAGAGACACGAATTATCGCCCCACAAAATGTTATTTTAAACCAGTTTCCTTTAGTGTTTTGATTTTTGTTACATAGCTTCTTTAACGGGCTGTTAATCAGTTCTCCTGTTTATTTTGGCATACTCAAAAGTATCTAGAGACGAACTGGGGCTGCAGTGCATCGTCCCATCATCGCACCTGCCCCACCCGCCCATCAAAGGATATTTTAATTCAGTAAGTTTCATTTGTAGTTTCTACAAAGTTTGTCATTTTTGCTGCGATAACCTGACAGTGCACTTTCAAGTGGCTGCTCATTTGTTTATCTGATTGCTCAATGGAGTGTAAGAGACACTTACTGACACTGGTGCTGGGCAGTAGAGTTAGCAATATTCATTTGTAATGTCTCCCTTTGTGAGTAAATCTAAAACCGAGTAGAGCCTGACTTCTGGTCTCTTCCTTCACCAACTGCCTACAAGCAGGTTAACATCTCTTAACAATTCTAGAATCTTGGGTCGTCAAAAAGCAGAACAACACTGTTCAGGCTCACGTCAGAGGAGTGGCCATCTGGCAAGTTTCTTAAGTGCTACAGGCACAAGTGAATTGTACCCCAGCAAAGGTCAGCATCTTCAAGAGGGAGGAAGGAAATTGCAGTAAAAAAAAAATCCAAGCTGAGTGTAATTTCCCTTAAAAGTTCTCAGCTTTGCTAAATCCATTCATTTCATTTTGGAGACACCACATTCATTTTATTGAACAGTTTTTTTTTAAAAGTTCACTTCTGCATACTAAAAAGACTAACAAATGGTTCTGAAATGCAAAACAAACCTTCTTCATCTGGCACTTCTTCTGGATTGAGCTCCACCAATTCAAACCCATATTTAATACACCATTTCTGTGCTGTTTGCCTGCTCACCCCTGGAAGAGAGATGATGATCAGATAATTCAACCATTTTGGCTAAGCAGAATCCACTTATAAATCAACATTTTCCTACATTTCAAGGAGTATTTTTTCTTCATATTTTCCAGCAGATGAACACGAGACATCAGAGCTGAAGGCAACACATTGAGGCACAGCAGCATCCTGTGCTAAGATTCATTTGGACAATGAGTGTCAACTCCGAGCTCAATGAGTGGATGCAGGATCATGGAGAGTCTGCCCAAGCTGGAGCAAGCTAGAGAAATACAGAAGCTTTGTTTTGCTGGGCTTAAATCAAACCTGCTGAAGACCAGAAATGAAAACAGAAAATGCTGGATGAACTCAGCACAACTTCTGTAAAAGGGACATATGAACTTCTCTCCCCACAGATGCTGCCAGATCTGCACGGTGCACAGTGGTTAGCAGTGCTGCCTCACAGTGTTCAATTCCTGGCTTGGGTCACTGTCTGTGCGGAGTGTGCACGTTCTCCCCGTGTCTGCGTGGGTTTCCTCCGGGTGCTCCGGTTTGCTCCCACAGTCCAAAGATGTGTAGGTTAGGTAGATTGGCCATGCAAAATTGCCCCTTAGTGTCAGGGGGACTAGCAAGGGTAAATGCATGGGATTATGGGGATAGGGCCTGTGTGGGATCGTGGTCGGTGCAGACCTGATGGGCCGAATGGCCTCCTTCTGCTCTGTATGCTTCTATGAGTTTATCCAGCATTTTCTGTTTTTATTTCAGATTTCCAGCATCTGCAGTATCTTAATATTTTCTGCTAAAAACCAGGCTGGTCTCTCCTCCCAGCTAACTCAAAAGAAACTGTTTATAGGGTACTAAGGTCTTACAGGTAGGAAAACAATGTCGCAAAACAACACACTCCTAAGATCCCTGTCTGGCATGACACAAAAACAAATAGAAATCTATACCACATTGAGAATTAGTTAAACATTGAGTCAGGTTCAGCATGAGACAATTATTTAATACTATCCTCTTCTCCTCTACACTCTGTAAACTTTAGTGCATTCAAAGTTCTACTGCTCGTATCTTACTCTCCACCAAGTACCGCTTATCAGTCAGCCCTATTTTTTTTAAGCAATCACTCCAATATTAGGTATGAAATGTCTCCAATTTAAAGTGCTAATTTGTTGTGTATAAATCCTCTCGTGGCTTCGCCCTTCCCTACCTCATTATATAGGATTTTTATTGGTGTTCTTAGAATTGTATTGTCCAATTACGCCTCCTTTTCTATGAATGCCAAACGCTGTTGCCTACAATATACAAAGGAAGTGCAATTGGTATAATCAGGACGACTGCTTTATGATGACTGAATAGCTTAAATGGGACTCTGGTGTTTTTACCAGCACTGGGGAGACCTTAATACATGAATCATTTTTCTATGAAAACCGAACACTATGTGCTCAAATGTTAGTGCAAGGTTCAAGCCCACCCACATTATAATAAATCAAAGGTAATTGTCCTTCAAACAGAACCAAGATAGCAGCAAGAAAATTAATTCCTTATTCAAAACGCAGAGCAACATTTAAATTTTATAAGTGGTCCCCAAGATTTAATGGTGCATACTTAAGATGACAATGGGGGCTTGGACATTTCTGATCTATCATGTCAGTCCTATATAACCACTATTTTGCTGAGTTATATCAAATCTCCTTTGCATTGTTTCAAAACTTACTGAAGCCAGGCTCTCAATTTGGCTTTAAAAAATCTTCATTGTTAAGTTGCATTTTTGTGTTAGGGATACTGGAAAAAACACAAAGCTTATTTTCTTAAATATCCCTGTTCATGTTATGAAGATACCAATGCCTGGTGCCAAACCTTGCTGGGGATCAATATTGGCCCCAGCAGTGTTCTAGTACCTCCCTCAAGTGGCCATTCTTCACATCAGTGACTGCTGATAGGATGATTAATCATTGAAGGCACCACAGTCGAGCTTAATCTTTATTCCACTTGGAGGCCATGCATGTGCGCCTTTAGTGGACAGCCCTCTGAGTGAATGGTCTTCCTCTGCGAAAGTCACAGGCGAGATCAGCAAACACGGCACTGAATGAAGGTCAAACCTGGAATCTCCTATATAGCTTCGCATTGAACCATGCTATACGGTTAACCTAATACACCGCCACCTGTATTCCATGCTATTAAATTTTCCACTCAGTTCAATAATGGCATTTTGTACAAACCAAACGCAGACAAGCCTCACAGTGTAAATTAATGTCACCCAAAAATCCAAATTTGTACTGAATGCAGTACCATTGTCTGAAACTCTGTCACACACCAGAATCAAAACCTCAGGAGTCCACTCTTGAGTCAGAGGAAGCCAAGTAGATACCTCATCGAGGCCCGAACTCTGAGGAAAAAAGTAGAACTTAATGATAAAAAGGATGTTAAAAGGTCAAACAAAGCTGCATATCAAGAAATATTAGCCAAGTTTCCAATTGGGCACTGTGTTAATAAATCTATGCCCTCCCACTTAAACACATCTGTAAAGTTGAGCTCATTCATACTTCAAACAAAATAAAACATGGAAATGCTCTTGCTTGGAAAAGGGAGTCACTTCTTTTCAAATAAATGCTCAAACAACTTGGAAATAGCCATATGATGTGGAAAGAACTTTGGGAATTTTACTTCATTACTTATGCAAGCTGCAGTGAATACGTACGTGTATTCTCAGATTGCTTACTACTTCAATTTTACAGCGCTGCTAATTGTGGCACAATGCTACTGGATGGACATATATTTATCCCACATTTGCTGTATACGTTTTACTCATTTATACTAGTTTATATGTTTGTTCACACTCCTTCCCAATCACAGACACACTCTGCTTTTCCTTCCTCCAGTGTGCCGCATGGTGTACAGTTTAAAGTTTATTTATTAGTGTCACAAGTAAGGCTTACATTAGCACTGCAATGAAGTTACTGAGAAAATCCCCTAGTCGCCACTCTCCGGCGCCTGTTCGGGTATACTGAGGGAGAATTTAGCATGGCCAATGCACCTAACCAGCACGTCTTTCGGACTGTGGGAGGAAACCGGAGCACCCGGAGGAAACCTATGCAGACACAGGGAGAACGTGGAGACTCCGCACACAGTGACCCAAGACGGGAATTGAGTCCACGTCCCTGGCGCTGTGCGACTTCAGTGCTAACCACTGTGCCACCCACAATTTCTGATCCCAAGGATAAATGTTGACACTGCACACCAAATTGGATACTTGAGCAAAACGGCCACAGGAAGGAAGCACAAAAAGAAATGAGAACAGACAATTACCATTTTCATTGGTGACAAGGGACATTTTTTTCTAGGAATTCCACAAATGATGTAGTTATGAATCTCACTTGAAGTTAGTTAAATTAATCTTAATCAAGTTCTCAGTATAGGGCACCACACAGTGATTAAGCACGTTATAAATGCACTTAACTTGTGTATTTCAGACCAAAGATACACAGGAAATGAAGTAGTCACGCTAATATCACTATATGTAACCTAAAGGTATTAAAAGACTTGGTGCTAAAAGGGGAGTCTGGGATGAGGAACAAGTTCTCCACTTAACAAAACTTTCTCCCTGTGACAGCACAAACATGTTTTCTACACTGTTCCGAGAGAAACAAGTTTTAGTGAGGAGCTGAAAAAAATCAGTATTAGTAGAGAAATGGTTTTGGGGAAACGGATGGGATTAAAGGTGGATAAATCTCCAGGTCCTGATAATCTTCATTCCAGAGTACTTAAGGAAGTGGCCCTGGAAATAGCAGATCCATTGGTGGCTATTTTCCAAAATTCTTTGGACTCTGGACTGGTTATTACAGATTGGAGGCCCCCTATTCAAAAAGAAAGGGGGAGAGAAAACAGGAACTATGGACTAGTAAGCCTAATGTCGGTACTGGGGAAGTTGCTAGAGTCTATTATCAAGGATTTCATAACTCAGCATTTGGAGGGCAGTGGTATAATTAGACAAAGTCAGCATGGATTTACAAAAGGGAAATCATGTTTGATAAATCTACTGGAATTTTTTGAGGATATAATTAGTAGAATTGACCCAGAAGAACCAGTGGATGCGGTTTATTTAGACTTTCAGAAGGCTTTCAACAAGGTCTCACATAACAGACTAAAGCACATGGGATTGCAGGTAATGTCTGGAGATGGATAGAAAGCTGGTTAACAGATAGGAAGCAAAGAGTTGGCATAAATGGGTCATTTTCTGATTGGCAGTCAGTGACTAATAGGGTTCCACTGGGATTTGTGCTAGGACCCCATCCATTCACATTATATATTGATGATTTGGAAGAGGAAAGTGAATATACTATCTCCAAATTCGTAAATGATACAAAGCTGGGTGGGAGGGTGAACTGTGAGGAGGATGCAGAGATGCTTCAGCGTGATTTGGACAGGCTGAGTGTGTGGGCATATGCATGGCAGATGCAGAATAATGTGGATAAATGTGAGGTTATCCACTTTGGTAGCAATAACAGGAAGACAGATTATTACTTGAATGTATGTGGATACTCAGCGAGACCTTGGTATCTTCATGCATTAATCACTGAAAGTAAGCGCGCAGGTACAACAGGCAGTAAAGAAGGCAAATGGTATGCTGGCCTTCATAGGGAGAGGATTTGAAGATAGGAATAGGGATATTTTGCTGCAATTGTATAGGGCGTTGGTGAGACCACACTTGGAGTAGTGTGTGCAGTTTTGGGTCCTTATCTGAAGTAGGATGTCCTTGTATAGAGGGAGTACAGCGAAGGTTTATTAGGCTGATTCCTGGGATGGCAGGTCTGTCATATGAGGTCATTTAGGATTATATTCATTGGAGTTTAGCAGAGTGAGGGGGGATCTCGTAGAAACTTATAAAATTCTAACAGGGTATATTCAAAAAGAATGTCCCCGATGGTGGGGGTATCCAGAACTGGGGGTCATGGTTTGAGGAGAGTCGGTACAGACTCAATGGGCTGAAAGGCCTCTTCTGCACTGTGGGGATTCTATGAATCTTTGCTAGGTATCCTGGGAAACATGGGGTGGGAGTGGCATTTTAAAAGGAGGATATGTTATTTAGTACTATTCTCTTCTAGTCCAAGTTAATTTTAATGGATGGAAAATTGGGGCTGTGCATTTGAGATTTTCCAATCCCTACTTTCTACGAGAGGCCTTTCTGGTGGTCTCACTAACCAATTGCTGATATAGCCAGCATTATGTTTTCTCATCAATAAATTGTAAAACAACTCCATATACATTTTAGCAGTTTCTAGTCTACCGCAATATTCAATAAAAACTGCATTGCTGAAAAAAAGAGAGGCGTGGAAGCTTTTCATCTTGCACCCATCTGGACACTTCGCAAGAATACCAATCAGGGGAAAACAACAGTTATTGATCCATCTCTGCCCATTTATCAAGTAAACATACAAAACATAATTTTCAGAGGGCTATGATAGGACATTATAATTAAGTAAGAATCCTGACTTCCTTTACAGTGGCAACTGAATTTCCCATTCCAGAAGGATGAGGAGATTATATTCACTGGAGTTAAGAAGAGTGAGAAGGGATCGGATAGAAACTTATAAAATTCAACAGGGTTCGACAGGGTAGATTCAGAAAGAATGTTCCCGATGGTGGGGAAGTCCAGAACTAGGAGTCATAGCTTCAAGATAAGGGGTAAATCTTTTAGAACTGAGGTGAGGAGAAATTTCTTCACCCAGAGGATGGTGAATATGTGGAATTCACTACCACAGAAAGCAGTTGAGGCCAAAACGTTGTGTGATTTCAAGAAGAAGTTAGATATAGCTCAAGAGGCTAAAGGGATCAAGGGATGGGGGGAGGGGCTTAGGATATTGAATTTGATGATCAGCCATGATCAAATTGAATGGTGGAGCAGGCTCAAATGGCCGAATGGCCTCCTCCTGCTTCTAGTTTCTATATTTTTATGTACTCTTCCTAGTGCCACCCCATGTGACCACCATTAGCAAGCAAATAAGAACTCCAAAACTATAGTATCTTATAAAATTAAAAAATTAGAATCTGTTTACAAAATGAAAACATTTGGGATGTGCAGAGTGTTGTTTGTTGTGAAAGTGGTGCGTCTTCGATTGTGAGCAGATGACTACTAATTGTTTTTATTGGGACAGAGGAGAGACTTTGTAGAGAAGCAAGTACCATCTGCCATGATCAAACTGATCACCAGATTTGGGTATAGGGATAGAATAATCTTTCTGAAACACAAAGTAGATTTGAATAAAAGAAGAATATAAACTAGACCAAGACTTGTGACTTAAAATTAAATCCTTGTGGTCTTGGCCACAGCAGCAAGATGATATTAATGGGAAAGAGCCAGGTTCACCTGTTGGTCAGTCAGTTGAGGCAGTACGGCCAGATATATAGCAGGAATACTATGTGCCATGCAAGCTAGTCTCAGGCAAACAGTAAAGGTACTATAATTTATCTTTGCATTCCTGGAGGTAGATCATGTTCGTGACTACTTGCTGAAAATGCTTGCAAGATTAGCAATGGCAACCTCATTGGAGTCAACTCCTATACTCCTCCAGTCAAAATGCCTCCTGACACTCCATCTCGGTTTACGTACAAAAAAATGGGTATTTGGACAAACTGTTTGAGAACACTGTGCCTGTGGAACCATTTGCTAGCAAGGGGTCAACGCTTTCAGAAGTCGGGAAAAAATTGGCAGAAAGAGGTGGAAAAAAAAGAGATGGAAAAGAAAGTGTAGGTGCACAACATAATAACATGCACACATATGGATGTGGAGCTAATGAAAAACATCAGTGTTTAATGGAGCTTTTCACCAGAATAAACAGTGTAGTTTCACTAACTGCCCATGTAGATTCAAATACCAATCCCAGATCATAATACTGGTGCTTGGTACATGTTAAATAAGCAATAAATAGAACACCTGGCATGAACTCAAACTGTGGTTTAAAATCTAAGTTTACCTTAAATGTGAGTGGTTTTAGTGGAAATGATTTGTACATAGTTTGGGTTCAATGTGTCTCTTCTTTACGGCCCCCACATTTTTAACTGAACATGGTCAAACAAAAATTAGAACAACTTGGTGGAAATCAAGAGATTGAAATTCCAGTAACTTTGACTTCGGCTTAGAGTCAATTGGAGGCTGCTCACTGATACTTGTGTAGTACAGTACTCAGGGCATGAGAAGAACTGTATTCTTGCAGATAATAAAGATATAATAAGAAACAGGTTTTCCTTACTGTGGTACTGTCAAAGTAAATCAGGAAGGCCTCCACTGTGTCAGCGATCTCCTTTGTCAGTTTGAATTTGTCAGGCGCCACACACACTTGAACAGTAGCGGTGTAATATTTGTTATCTATAGTCCATGGGTAGGATCTGACCTCATTCCTGGGGCCAGTGTACTCAGGAAGGTCATCTGCGCCAATAATGTCTAAAAAAAAAAGAGAGCAATAAACTTAATTAGACACAGAAAAAGGGGGAATTGACGTTAAATCAATGAACTTTAAACAAATCAGTGAAGCATTGTCACAGGCTAGCTTTGATTCCTAATCCGTCTTGAGTTCGTTGACCTTAATAGAGATACTGCAATGGATATCAGATCCCTGAATTCTGCAGGGAATGGAGTGGAGGGTAAATAGAGGAGGAAACCAAGGGGTCCATTGACCAACTTCTAATTTGTGACCCCTAATGGAAGATGTGATGTGGCTTTTGCTAGATTACCTACCAAGACTCACATAAAGAATGGTCATTTAGAGACAGATATAACAGAGTGGCATAGAGGATCATCAAAAGAGATGGGGAAGACACTTGTTTGGGTGCTGGGAAGATCTTTGAAGCATAAATTTTGCCAGATCTGGAAACAACCTGTGCCAATTTCACAGCCCACATAAAGTGAGGCGTTTCAAAAATAAAGATATACATAATCATTTCCCGTTTGGCTTAGCAACTTTCGCACTTTTCCTTTACGATTGTCAAGGGAAACAAAGTTAAAATTCTTCTCAGTATTTAGCTCATTCCACAGTAAAATTTCAGGTATGAACTTTAGAATTACTTGGGCCAGTGACAACATTACCCAATGCAGAAAATAACTAGCACACTGGGTGTAACTGAAGCATGTAATACCAGAGCTGTAGCAAAGCATTATATAAACTTCAAGTGGATATGTCCATATGAACATAGAGACATAGGAGTAGGCAATCGGCCTGTTGAGCCTACTCCGCCTTTTACAATCATCACAAAAATAATTCTGAATTTAATTCCTGACACTGAAGACTAAGCATGAAGTGAAGCACATTCGGGAGACTTTTAAACCCTCCAAGAAAAATGTTGAACTTTTTAAACAATGAAGGCGTTCAATCCTTAAACTCCAAGTTAAATTATTGCATATTTAAAATGCAATTCTAAGCGCTGTTAAGTAGGCTCTATGTTACACTATCACCAAATACATCACCAACATAAATACATCAGCCAGGGCCATTCCACAGTCCTTACATTTGGTAGATGTATCTAAAGGTATTTTTCACCAGGCAATAATGTCCCTTTGTGGGAAAGTCTTGCTACAATTGTACAGGATGTTGGTGAGATCACACCTGGAGTACTGTGTTGATTTGGCCACTGTACTCAAGGAGGGACATACTTGCATTGAAACAGTTCAGAGAAGGTTCACCTAGCTTATTCCTGGGTTGAAGCTGTTGTCTAATGAATAAAAGTGAAGCAAGTTGGATCTATACTCATTGGAGTTGAAAATGCAAGGCGATCTTATTCAAACATAAAATATTCCGAAGAGGCTTCTCAGGGTAGATGCTGACAGGATATTTCCTCATGTGGGGGAATCCAGACTAGGGGTTACAGATTCAAAATAAGGGTCTCCCATGTATGACGGAAATAAGTAGAAATTTCCTCTCTCAGGAGGATTGGTACTGTTTGGAATTCTCTTCCACAGTAAGCAGTGAAGGCTGGAACATTGAGTATAATCAACGTTGAACTAGGCAGATTTTTGATTGACAAGATAGTCCAGGGTTATGGGATGGAGGGAGGGGGGCAGCAGTACGGAAAGTGGACATGACTTTATTAAATGGTGGAGCAAGCGTCACAGAATCCCTACAGTGCAGGAGGCCATTTGACCCATCAAATCTGCACCAACTTTCCACCCCCCCCCCCCCGCCCCCCCTCCTGCCCCATCCCCGTACATTTATCATGGCTAATCCATCTAACCTCATGGCTAATACACCTCACCTATACCTCTGGGAGAACTTAGATAAAGAATGATTGTAAAATTCTGAGGTGCAGAGGGATCTAGCTGATTTACTGCATGAAGCACAAAAGTTAGTATCAGGTCTGGCAAGTAATTAAGAAAGCTAATGAAATGCTATCCTTGATGATGAGAGGAATTTAACATAAAAGTAAAGATGTTATGCTTCAGTTATACAGGACATTGGTGAGAACACCGCTGGAATTCTACCACCTCACCTGCCACAGAATCGGAGTGGGTGAGGGTCTAACAATGGAAATCTCCGTTGACCTCGAGCAGGAATTTCCGATCCCACTCGAGCGAGGCCATAAAATCCCGCCCATTATCTTGAATAGTGTGTGTTTTGGTCTCCTTATTTAAGGAACGATGTAAACGTGTTGGAGGCATTTCGGAGGAGGTTCAGAGGAGATTGATACCTGGATTAATTGGGTTGTCTTATGAGGATAGGTTGGAAAGTCTGGGTTTGTTTCGACTAGACTAGGTTTAGACTAGTCTGTTTCAGACTAGTGAGGGGACGACTTGACTGAACTATGCAAGATCTTGAGCAGTCTTGACAAGGTGGATGTGGAAAGTATGCTTCCTCTTATGGGCAAGTTCAGAACTAGGGGACATTGTTTTAAAATGAGGGGTCCCTTTTAGGACAAAGATGAGGAGAACCTTTTACTCTGTGGATTGTGTGACTTTGGAATTCTCTGCCTCAGAAGGCATGGAGTGGGGTCACTGAATATCTTTAAGGCGGAAGCAGATAGAATTTTGCTAGGTAAGGGAATGAAAGGTTGTCGGGTTAGATGGGAACGTGGAAATGCAAACCAATCAGCCATGATCTTATTCAATGGGAGAACTGACTGGAGGGGCCAAATGCCCTAACTTCTGCTCCTATTTACGCAAGGATAAAAATGAATGGTGAAGAGAGATTGGTGCAGGTTAGGATAGGATGAACAAACATTTATAGACAATGGAAGATGAAAAGCTAGTCAGGAGAGCATCAGAATAGTTGTGAATAGAGGTAAAGAGCGATGAGGGTTTCACTGGCAGATTAATTAATGTGTGTAATTTTCATGTTTAGTTCTGTAATAGGTTAAAGCAACGTGTGCCAGCCACAGAAAGTATACTCTAAATTCTGTTGAGTGTATCTCCTTCCCATTTTGTGTTTAATATCTCTACTATCAGGTATTTGGGGAACGTACAATGCCATGCCTCCCCCTCCACCCCCATAACTCTCGACTCCCTTATTAATCAAAAATCTAATTCCGTCTTGAATATATTCAGAGACCCATGCTCCCCTGCTCACTGGGGAAGATAATTCCAGGTAAAATTCTCCAAGTGAAGAATCAAAAGTCACATCTAGACTTGTTTAGAACACCCAGGAGTAGGGGTACTCAATGGAGGTTCCAAGAGACACACAAAAAAACCCTGCACAGAACATCAATTGGAGACAGTAAGATTACTGTGCAATTGCACATGGCATCCATGAAAAAGAACTGTACAGACCAACAGTATTTACACTGTGTTCAGTTTGAAGGCTGGGAGACTGTTATGAACAAATGCAGTTTTAACACACAGCATGCCTTAAACAAATCATAGGACAGCTGCAGTTCATTCGGCAATGACTTCCAGTTCACCCTAATCTTTCCAGCTTTGTTTTTATTCCACCTGATCTAAATTTGATGCCAAATTCACTTGGGTGATTCGAGGACTCGAGTGACAACATCGACTGAATAATGATGGGACATGATACACCACTGAGAAGTGAGTCCAATGCATTCAATGAGGAGTTCTAGCTACAGGGAGATAAACACACCAAAAGACAACGTCCCACCATTAAAAATGCCAAAGCAAATTAGAGATTTTATTCCACTCTGCAGCAAACCTTTGATTATAATATGCAGAGATTTTCAAAATGGAATCCCTGGAAGTACAAGAGGCTTTCAGAATCCTATAGTTATTGAAATACTTGCTTACTATTTATTTTACTGTGTACAGGCCACTTGATACCAGTAATCCAAATTATAAAGCAAATTTAAAATCTCTGAACACAAAGTGCGTTCGAATAGGGAGCTGATGTACATTTTCATAGGATCCTACAGTGCAGAAGGAGGCCATTCGGCCCATCGAGTCTGCACCAACCACAATCCCACCCAGCCCCTATCCTCATAACCCCACGTGTTTACCCCAGCTAGTGTCCCCGACACTAAGGGGCAATTTACCCTCTCCAATCCACCTAAACCGCACATCTTTGGACTGTGGGAGGAAACCCACGCAGACACGGGGAGAACGTGCAAACTCCGCACAGACAGTGACCCAAGCCGGGAATCGAACCCAGGACCCTGGCGCTGTGAGGCAGCAATGCTTAACCACTGTGCCACCATGCCGTTTTTCTTTGGGTAGCTGACACTATTCTTTGGAAATGGGTCAATGAAAGAATGTCAATTTTTGCAGAACATCCTCCAGAAGTACGACTTCAAAAAAAATCATACAGTTAAAGAAACCGATGCCCTACTGGTACCCATTGCCACCACAGTGATTCTACCACCCAGGATCATCTCTACAACAAATTCTACCTCAAGGGTAGGGAATCAAAGCACAAAACCACAACACTCTTCTGTACCTCCTAGTTTCATTTTATATCACATTTATATTAAAGAACTGTTTCTAAATGGATCAGTTCTGCTTTATAATCCACTTCACATGTCAAATCCACACTGCTCACAACGCAGAATGGATTTGGCTGCACGTATGCAAAATTAATTTTGGTCATCTGGCCAGGATATTTCTGATGTCAGAGGATGGCTCATACAGGTCAGCAATGGTGAAAGTGCATTATTGGCCTATATGCATGAGCTGAGGGGTCAGTTCCTCCCTAGGCATGTCCAAAAGTGGAAAAAACTGACCTAAGCTTCTGCAGCTGTTTAAATTCCATACTCAGTGGTCAAAGATATCTCCCAAGGGCAGAGTGTTTGCGTCATTGCATTTACTGTGCAGCGGAGATGTCCAAACTATGGCCTGTGGGCATGTTGATCATGGGTAATGCAACCACAAAGCCCAAGGAACTCAATTCTATCTGTGCTTTTATTCCTTACACGCTGGTTAGTCCTGATTGAGGTTGGTGTTTAGAAAGGGTTTTTCCTTGCGCTGTTGTTTCATTGGTTGAATGAGAACTCTTTGATATGTTAATGCCCACAGCTTGATACAGACAAACTAATGGAAATATTGATTTCAATTTTACACGCACACGTAATGCTCCACAATCTGAAGCAAAGAGCTTGGAAACCATGTACAGGACACAGAAAGAACCAAAATAGAAGAAAACAATTACCAAAACAAAGCAACAAAAATTTAAAAAGAAAGAAGTTACATCAATTCTCATTCTTGGACACAGCAGCGCAGGGGGATTAAAACGTGCTATATCTTGGGAATCACGACTGGAAAAGTCATGAGGAAAGTGCGTCGCAGAATGGTTTTTAATTTTGCTCGGGGTTGTTTTAATTTAATCATTAGCAACATGTAAATACAAGAGACTACGTATGTACACTCTTGTACAGTCAGGAGGAGAAGGCCATTTCCAGCAGCAAAATTCAAACCAGGCAGATGGTGACAGATGGTGAAAGAGGCAAACAATGTCGTAGAGAATAGCAATGCAAAAGGGAGAGAGTCCTGACATGACAGTGGCAGCCTCTTTTTTTTTTTAAAACCTCCAACCACCAAAGGAAAATCTGCAGCAACCAAAGTTGCAAAATAAACCCGGATCGCTTAAAGAAACTATTAGAAAAATGTTGGGAAGGCATAACAAAGTTCTCAGTCAAAGATGTCAAAGAGGTCACTAAACACAAGAGTGAAACTGGAGTGGTCCAGGACACAGATTCTCTTTCTTTTGGGGAGGTGAAATGGCTTTTTAGAAATTAAGACCTTGTCAATATTTGCAAATGTACTTTGCGTACAAATGCTGGAAAATTTGCTACTTCAGGTAGCCATCTGGATTCCTCAGAGTAAGCTGCATTGTCAGTCTAACACTTGGTATATACACAAACATACGCACAATCATTTTCACTCACTAAAAGCAAATGGAAATTAAATATTCCTTTGAGGTTTGTTAATGAGACAAGCAAACGACTGCACAAGCACGACTAGAAAGTGGTTGCATACAATTCAGGACCCAAACTTATAGAAAGGAAACAGCTGTCACAAATTGAATTAAAGACTTTTTCTGGAGTTCTGCAACTGTACTGCTGATGCTATTCTTCATTGTCCTACATGCGAGTTAGGATACTTCAATAGAACTAAAGTATACACATATTAGGCATGTTTTCAAAAGTAGTACACTTTAAATACTGTGACACTTTAAATACTTTAAATACTGACAATGAATGTATTTTTTAATTTAGTTTTGAGGAATAGTGTGTTATTCTGTAAAGAAGGCTGTGTGTTTGTGTAAATGATTTAATTAAGTTGGGAAATAGAAGCAGGAGTAGGCTATTTGGCCCTTTGAACTTGCTCTGAATTTGAAATCAGCCATGATCAGAATGAATGGCAATATCCTGATCCCGCCTTCCCCCTGTATCCCTTAATTCCTTTAGACACAAGAGTTATATCTAATTTCTTCTTGAAATCACACAATGCTTTGGCCTCAATTACTTTCTGTGGTAGTGAATTTCACAGATTCACCACTCTCTGGGTGAAGAAATTTCTCCTCACCTCAGTCCTTCTGTCTGGAAGAGTTGAGGGAAAGGAGTAAAAGTGCATGCATTTGTAAGGAGGCTTTCCTGGTCAAGTGGTTTATAAGTAAATAGACTAGGTTTAGAAATTTGCAGTAGGAGATACCTGTTGAATTTCAAAGGGGAGTAAAAGACTTTTACAGCTTGCAACAGTTTCATAAGCTAAACAATAGAAGGTTATTAAATTTTATTTGACATGGAAGTTGGACCATAGGAAAATATAAAAGATTTTTATATTTTGGAAAAAGTTGAGTTGAAAGAAGTACTGAAGACAATTGAATTGTAGGTGACAGATTAAAAAGGATATTTAAGGAGAGATGTTGAGAGCTTAGGGGTTGGCTGTGTGGAAACAGCTCTGGGCTGCAAGAGGTGCAATTTGAATTAACCATCCAGTCAAGTCAGGAAAGGGTCTTGTTCTGAAAGCTTGGATTTCCACAGCAAAGTGGGATTGAGTTTGAGAGGCTGTCTGGTGTACCTTATTAAAGCAACAGCAGCTTTGCCTTGGGGTAATATCACTGGATTTTTATCATTAAACATCTATAAAGGGAATGTTGCCTGAGTGGTGTTTACTGGGTCTGACTGAATAAGGAGACTTTTGGAGGGTATGTTTTGTAAGACTAATTTTAACTGTGTAACTGTAATCTTGTGTGCTTATGTTTCCTTTTCTTCTTGTTAATAAACCTTTCCATTTTTAAATTCCAAAAGTGGTACTGGAATTCTACACTGCTGAGATCAGGATATTTCTTCTCATTTTCAGAATACAAACAAAAAGGGTATGGTCCAGTAAGCTAAGTTTCCCTCTGGGACTTAGTTTGCTCAGCAATTAACATCTGCTGTGGTCATAACAATACATAAAATTACAATAATTAGCAGTATTTACACCAGATTACTTAGCACAGTGGCTTCTACCCACTGAGAAATAAATCAAAGGCAACATATTGCAAATGTTTTATGACACGTTTCTTATATAATACTCTTTATTCATCCTAACATCTCCATTATTGCCAGCATCACAAACCAATGTGAGCCGTTCAAAATTCTCTTCAACTTTGGAAGGACAAAATCTATAACATTGTCACAATCCCAGTGGACACAGTACTAAAATTCACAGGTTCGCCCTACACTTTGAATTCTTAGTGGTAAAATTAAGTCAGGACAATTTTTCCCAGTCATTATTGTTGATATTAAAGAATTGATGCTAGGAAGCATTAGTATTAAAAATAATGGAGATTTATTTACAGGGTGTGTTCACTCTGGCAGTTTTCCGCACAGGCGACCTATGACGTCACTTCCGGTGAATACATGAAGGTCATTGCTGTGGGGTAATAGGTACTGTTCTGCACATAATACTAGAGTGAGGGTGACTTTGAAGCCTCCACAAATCTCTACAGATCAATCCTTCTTGGTAACTCGTACTATTGGTGGGGCCCACTCACTTATGTGCGCAGCTTCCAAGACATCCGTCTTCACCAGTCATCCCAAGACAACCTCTACTTTCGGCCTGATAGCGGGGGGGTACCGATCTTGCCTTCAAGCATTTTGCTTGGCTTCCTTCTTTTAATCTTCAATTTGGGGGGGGTCGCTGTGATGCTTGTGGGGTTGGGTTCCTCCTTTTCGTGCTAATCAGGGTTCACTTTAAAGATGCCCCCAGATGCCCTCTGGAGAGATACGTGTTGGTTTTCAGTCAGAGCCCGACGTTAAAATTCCGCTCTTAGTAATTATACATTTGTTTCTTTCATCCATGTCAGTAACATAGATTGTAAATAGTTGAGACTCCAGCATTGATCCCTGTGGCACTCCATGGGTTACATCTTGCCAGCCTGAAAATGACCCATTTACCCCAATCTTCGTTTCCTGTGAGCTAATCAACCCTCTGTCCTATGCTAATATGTTACGCCCAATACCTAGGAGTTCTTATTTTGTGTAGTGACCTTTGATGTGGCACCTTATCAAATACCGTTTGGATATCCAAGTACAGCACATCTACAGGTTCCTCCTTATCTACATTGCATATTACCTCCTCAAAGAAAGCTAATAAATTAGTCAAAACATGATTTCCCTTGCACAAAAACATATTGTCTCTGCCTGGCTGCATTAAGATTTTCTTCATATCCTGCTTTAACCTCCTTAATAATAGATTTTAGCATTTTCCCTATGACAAATGTGATGCTAAGTGACTAGTAGTTCCCTGTTTTCTGGCTCCTTTCTTAAATAGAGACGTTACTATTTTCTAATTTGTTAGGACCCATCCAGAATCTAGGGAATTTTGCAAAATTAAACCGATGCATTCACTATCTCAGCAGCCATTTTTTCATGACCTTAAGATGAAGAAGTCCACCCAGACCTGGGGACTTTGTCAGACCTTAGTTCTAATCATTTTCTCAGTACCATTTCCCTGGTGGTTGCAATCACTTAAATTCCACCCTCCCTTTCATGCCTTGATTTACAATTATTTCTGGGATGTTATGTTTTCTACAGTGAAGGCAGACAAAATAGGTGGTCAATGACTTCACCATTTCCTTATTTCCCATTGTTAATTCCCCAGACACTCTCTAAAGCAGGCTTTTTCAAAGTGAGTCGTAGGCAGGTATTAAATGAGTTGTAGTATTCCCCAAAGATCACCTGACTTAGGTGCCAACCAAGAACTGCACACACTACACTAAATGCGGCCAAACCATCTGCCTCAATTTATACTCTCTTGGAACAGTAGTTTCTGCCACTAATCTTCGCAACAGTGAACAGGTCGGCACACAGGCGGACAGCGTGGTTAGCACTGCTGCCTCATGGCGCAAGGGACCCGGGTTTGATTCCCAGCTTGGGTCACTGTGCAGACTCTGCACAGACATTCTCCCAGTGTCTTTGTGGGTTTCCTCTGGGTGCTCTCATTTCCTCCCACAGTTGAAAAGGCGTGCTAGTTAGGGTGCATTGGCCATGCTAAATTCTCCCTCAGTGTACCCGAACAGGCACCGGAGTTTGGTGACTAGGGGATTCTCACAGTAACTTCATTGCAGTGTTAATGTAAGGCTACTTGTGACAATAATAAATAAACCTTAAACCTTGCAGGTACGTGCTTTCACTTGGAGGCAAGTTTCTTTCACTTGTGAGCAAGGCAAGAGGACCGTGAACATGGATGGCCAGAGACACTAATAGGCAGTGTACCTACTGGCCAGGATCTCGCATCAAAATCTATTGGAGAAAGCTGCTCCGGAGAATCAATGACAGGACAGAGCGGGGTAATGTTAGCTCTTGACAGAGCGCCAGGGCCTCTGGTGATCAGCCTAAAGAAGAAACTAAAATCAGGAACAAGGATTATTTCCTGAGGTATGGTTCTGTTAATTGTGCCAACAGAAATCAGAATGCAAAGACTATGGGCACGATTTTCCAAAAAAAAAACGAAGTGCCTAAACCCCGGTAGTAGGTATGCACATGATAGCTTGTCTGCGATGTACATTTCTTTGCCTGGCTTGTATTTGACTCTGACATGATATCTCTGCAGACGCATCAGTAATCTTTGGATTCTTGAGGGTGCAAAGTTGTGGGGCTTTTTAAATATAGCTTCCAAAGGCTTATGATCAGACTCTACCTCCATGTTTTTGACAGACAAACTGGTGGAAGCATTCTCGACCAAACACCATTTCTTTCTCCATTTGGGCATAACGCTGCTGTGTTTCAAATTAGTGCCTTTGAAGCGTATGGTTCCAAGTGCTTCATTTTGCAAAAGGTCAGCTCCCAGGCCAGTTTTTGAAGCATTCACTGATATCTTGACTGGCATCAGAATACTTTAACACTGATGCCTTGGTCATTGTACTCCTTAGACTGGTCAAAGCTTCCTGGTGACTTTGTTCGCAGAGCCAGTCCACATCATTTTGTAGAAGTACTCTGAGAAGTGCTGTCAGGTCTGACATGCGTGTAATGAATTTCCCATGATTGGTCACCATTCCAAGTCTCTTACGTTCTGGGGAGGCGACACTCTCACGACTGCTTCAATTTTACTCTGGTTCAGTGCCCCGCTTGTTGGCACATGGCCTGGGTAGTTCATTTCATGAAGACCTATTTTGCACTTTTCTTTCTTTAGCTACAAGTTCTTTTCTCGAGTTCTTGCCAGCACCTACCTCAGTCTGTGGTCATGTTCTTCCTGTGTGGCACCAGAGACCAACACATCATCTATATAGGTTTCCACACCCTCTCGCCCTTCAAGCAGCCACTTCACTGTTCTGTGGAACACCTCAAGGGCTGAATTAATACCAAAAGGTATTAAAACTTGTAACACCCAGAAATGGTGTGAAGGTACAGAAATAGGAATTGTGTTCATCCAGCTTGACCTGGCAGAAGCCTGAACTCAAATCCAAAACCGTATAGTATTTAGCATCAGCTAGCTTACACGTAATCTCTTCCACTGTTGGGGAACTGATAATGCTCTCTTTGTACTGCCTGGATTAAATCTCTGGGATCCAGACAGACAGACTTGCAGATTCCCATCTGGTTTTTCTGCAATTATAATTGGATTAACCCATTTTATCACATCTTCAATTTTCTTAAAATGAGGTTTCTCCATTCTATCCACTCTCAGTCGATCTCTCAGCATTACTGCTACATTCCTGGGCAGGTGTATCTTGGGTGTCACAGTTTTGTCAATCTTGATAAAAGCAAATTATTGGGGATGTTGGAATCTGAAACCAAGAGAGAAAATGCTGGACAATCTCAGCAGGTCTGGCAGCATCTGTAAGGAGAGAAAAGAGCTGACGTTGCGAGTCCAGATGACCCTTTGTCAAAGCTTTGTTTTCCCTTTAGTCAACTAATCCCCTTGAACACATCTTTATATCACTCAGGATGTCAGAGATTAGTCATTATTTTCTTGATTAACTTCAGATTTTCACAAGCTTTGATTCCAAGAATGGGTGTTGCATCATTTTCCACCACGAAAAATGGAAGTGCTCAAGGCCAATTTTTTGTAGTTCATTTTAAGCGTGCATTGGCCTCCTGCAGCAAAGTTTTCACCTGTGTAAGTAGATAGTTTCACTTTTGTTTTAGTTCGCTGTTTTCCTTTACTTATCGTACGATACAGGCCTACGGGAATGACATTTGTTTGTGCACTTGTGCCAAATTCACCAGCACGTTGGCAATTTTTAAACCAAACTTCCAGCAGTAATCTTCTTTCGAATCTGCTGTTACTGCATGAATGAAAAGTTCAAATTCCGTACCTGTCATCATCTGCAATCGTGTGCACTTCCTTCGATTTACACATCTTAGCAAAGTGATTTAGTTTTGCCTTCCACAAGCTGGACAACTACGTGGTAACTGCTCTGTTCCACATCAACTGCATTTAAGTGATTCAGCGGCTGTTTTGTTCTTTTTACCTTCAGGCGGTCGATTTGTTTTTTTTCCTCCAGTGCTGTTTCTGTTCAACTGCATCTAGCCATTTGACTGTGTGAGGTGTAACCATCATCTTTTAATCTGCTACTTTGTTGTCTCTGCCGTTCTGCAGACATTTGCTGCTTTCTCCAGTGTGAGATCCATTTCTCTCAAAAGCCGTTCTCTCAGAGTTCTTTATCTGGGAGGTGTGATTCTTCAAATTCACACGATTTAGTTGGTTTCCTCATCTCGGTTACGTGCTGACTAATGTTGTAACTGCCTTGCATGCACATTAAAAATTTGTATCTTTCATACATGATGTTTTTCTCAGAGCTGCAGCAAGCTCGAATTTTTCCATTATTTCCTTCAAATCATTTCATTTCTCATCACTTTCAAATGTGAATGTGTTATAAACTTCTAGGTGTCCTTCCCCTGCTACATAAAGAAAGATGGAAGACTGTACTTGCAGATCCTTGTTATCACTGCCCGTTGCTGTGAGGTACAGACCGAAGCGCTACTGGAATCTCCTCCAGTTTTCTGAGAGATCGAGTAGATTGGGCCTGTACTCGTTGGAGTTTAGAAGGCTGAGGGGAGATCTTATAGAGACATATAAGATAATGAAGGGGCTAGACAGGGTAGAGGCAGAGAGATTCTTTCCACTTAGAAAGGAAACAAGAACGAGAGGACACAGCCTCAAAATAAGGGGGAGTCAGTTTAGAACAGAGTTGAGGAGGAACTTCTTCTCTCAGAGGGTAGTGAATCTCTGGAATTCTCTGCCCATTGAAGCAGTGGAGGCTACCTCGTTAAATATGTTTAAGTCACAGGTAGATAGATTTCTGATCAATAAGGGAATTAAGGGTTATGGGGAGCGGGCGGGTAAGTGGAACCAAACCACGACCAGATCAGCCATGATCTTATTGAATGGCGGGGCAGGCTCGAGGGGCTAGATGGCCTACTCCTGCTGCTATTTCTTATGTTCTTATGAGATTGCCCTCCAACTGAGCTCGGTCGGTGGTTTCAGAATCTCCATTGTTATGTTTAGTTCACACCTGACACCATGTTTTTAATGTTACAAGATGAGTAATATAATTATTGCAAACTAATTTTACTAAGAGCAGAACATATTCACAATTAAAGGCCTGTAGCCTGGGCCTAGAGTCTGGTTACAGCTTACATTTACATGCGCAATCTGACGTTGACTCTCAGGTCTGGTGACCCAATGAAATACAGAGTGTACCATATCATATTTAATACTGGAATCCAATACCACAATCTCTAATATCATGACAGTCCTGACTGCTTATATTCATAAGACATAGGAGCAAAATTAGGCCACTTGGCCCATTGAGTCTGCTCTGCCATTCAATCATGGCTGATATTTTTCTCATCCCCATTCTCCTGCCTTTTCCCCATAACCCCTGATCGCCTTATTAACCAAGAACCTATCTATCTCTGTCTTAAAGACACTCAATGACCTGGACTCCACAGCCTTCTGCGGCAAAGAGTTCCACAGATTCACCACTCTCTGGCTAAAGAAATTCCTCCTCATCTCTGTTTTAAAGGATCGTCTCTTTAGCCTGAGATCGTGCCCTCTGGTTCTAGTTTTTCCTACTAATGGAAACATCCTCTCCACGTCCACTCTGTCCAGGTCTCGCAGTGTCTTGTAAGTTTCAATAAGATACCCCCTCATCCTTCTAAACACCAACGAGTACAGACCCAGAATCCTCAACCGTTCCTCATACGACAAGCTCTTCATAGAACATAGAACAGTACAGCACAGAACAGGCCCTTCGGCCCATGATGTTGTGCCGAGCTTTATCTGAAACCAAGATCAAGCTATCCCACTCCCTATCATCCTGGTGTGCTCCATGTGCCTATCCAATAACCGCTTAAATGTTCCTAAAGTGTCTGACTCCACTATCACTGCAGGCAGTCCATTCCACACCCCAACCACTCTCTGCGTAAAGAACCTACCTCTGATATCCTTCCTATATCTCCCACCATGAACCCTATAGTTATGCCCCCTTGTAATAGCTCCATCCACCCGAGGAAATAGTCTTTGGACGTTCACTCTATCTATCCCCTTCATCATTTTATAAACCTCTATTAAGTCTCCCCTCAGCCTCCTCCGCTCCAGAGAGAACAGCCCTAGCTCCCTCAACCTTTCCTCATAAGACCTACCCTCCAAACCAGGCAGCATCCTGGTAAATCTCCTCTGCACTCTTTCCAGCGCTTCCACATCCTTCTTATAGTGAGGTGACCAGAACTGCACACAATATTCCAAATGTGGTCTCACCAAGGTCCTGTACAGTTGCAGCATAACCGGATCATTCTTGTGAACCTCCTCTGGACCCTTTCCAAGGCCATCACATCATACGGGGCCCAAAACTGCTCACAATGCTCCAAATGGGGTCTGACCAGAGCCTTATACAGCCTCAGAAGTACATCCCTGCTCTGGTATTCCAGCCCTCTCGACATGAATGCTAACATTGCATTTGCATTTACTCTTATTATTACAATTAATGTTCTCTTTACCTCTATTGAAATTTGTTGTGTGCTATCTTCTGCCCCTCTCCAGGTCACGTTCCATTCCACCTTTCTCCAGGTCATTCTGCCCTCTGCCCCACCCTCTCCAGGTCACACTGTTTTATCTAATTGTGATGGAGTTGGTTGAAGAAAGAATTCAAATGGCACCGTGGGATTTTCACATTCATCTAAATAAGTAACTGTTTAAAATCTCTTTGAAAGGACAACGGCACCAATTCAACTCTCCCGCTCCTCATTTTTTCTGCCACACTGTTTAATGCTTCTGCTATGAAATTCAGCAGGTTAATAACGTGCTTTTGTTCTCACTGATTTTACACAATCTGATAAACAATAAGTAGAATCAATAAATATTTCACCCAGAAATGTTTAAAACAAATAGTTACAAAACAAAGTACTCTGAGAAATGCCTCCAATGCAATTATTTAGGTGGGATTAATCTTATTTTGCACTCCATCTGTTAAAACTATCCAATCTTACCTTGAAGTACGAGATGCTGTACTTAAAATAGAACTGTGATTTATCAGTCTCCATAGCCACCTGGTGGAATCTAAGCAGAACAATACAGTATCTGAAGTGTTTTATTATACCAGTCAGGTTTGCAGGTGAATTGGGTTTGAACTGTGGCTAAGGCAACAAACTGGACAACAAAGAGAACACAATGAGGCTGCTGTACATTTTCTCTCACCATTCCTTCCCTGATCCTCCCCCAACTCACAAAATAAAACTCAAAATATATGTTTGTTTTTGGCATTGGCAGCTTCTAATGATTTATTCCTCAGTTTAAACAATTGACTAAAAGTCCACATTTCACAGTACCCCACAAAACCTTAATTCTGAAGTTGCATTTAAGTCATCCCTACAGTTTTGCAAACCCAGTGTTTGTGAGAGGCAGGGTAACGAACTGGGTCAATGTAATGTTTTACCAGGTATCTGAACGAAACTGCTCCTTTAGGCACTAGACAAATCACTGGAAAGGGTGGCAGAGAATGTGAAAAAATGCAAGAGAGACAGAATGAGGTTAAAGTAAATTGTTGGGACATGTACAGATTACTTGCCTGTGTCGTAGATGACATGGGAGTGTCTAGTGCTAACAATAGGTTGGAAATTGTTCTAATCACCTGAAAAACTAATTTATTGTTTAAACTGGCCATGTCCTTTGGACTTCAAAAAAAACCTGGCAAGATCACTTAACTATATTACTAGAATGGGACAAATGGGCTGCGGTGTAGGTTTCATCCTGGATTAAATTGTCATAGTGATTTGGTGAAGAAATAATTTGAAAGTGGGCTAAAGATTTTGCAATAGATTGCATACTGGGAAGTACAGTGATGCAGGGCTAGAGTCAGCTAACTAAACAACATCTATTATTGAGAAACTGGAGTACTTCATTTTTTAAAAGTTTATTTATTAGTGTCACAAATAGGCTTACATTAAGACGGCATTGAAGTTACTGTGAAAATCCCCCAGCCGCCACATTCCAGTGCCTGTTTGGGTACACCAAGGGAGAATTTAGCATGGCCAATGCACCTAACCAGCATGTCTTTCAGACTGTGGGAGGAAACCGGAGCACCCGGAGGAAACCCACGCAGACACGGGGAGAACGTGCAGACTCTGCACAGACAGTAACCCAAGCCGGGAATCGAACCTGGGTCCCTGGCACTGTGAGGTAGCAGTGCTAACCACTGTGCCATCCCTTTTTTTCTACATCAACTAGATGTGTAGTTTATGATTTACATAAAGAATAAGTAGGAGCATGTTTCAAAGCAGTAGTGTCAAGAGGCTGAGATCAATCCGCCAGCAAAAACTTCCATAAACAATCCTCCTTTACACATTTGACCCAATTCTGTTCGCTGCTGACAACAAATTTAAAGTGAAAAGTAGCGCACCCCTATAGTAATGCTCAAAGTTTTTTTTATTCTTAGTACATGGGCGTCGCTGGCTGGCCAGCGTTTATTGCCCTTGGAGGGCAGTTGAGTGTCAACCACATTGCTGTGGCTCTGGAGTCACATGTAGGCCAGACCAGGGAAGACCTGCAGATTTCCTTCCCTAAAGGACATCAGTGAACCAGATAGATTTTTCCAATAATCGACAATGGTTTCATGGTCATCAATAGTTCTTAATTCCAGATATTTTTTTATTGAATTCAAATTCTACCATCTGCCATGGTGGGATTCAAACCCAGGTCCCCAGAACATTAGTCGAGTTTCTGGATTAATAGTCTAGCAATAATACTACTAGGCCATCGCCTCCCCTGTTGCAAAGTAACCCGTAGGAATTATAATCATGAATTTTATACCACATAGCCTCTTCTAATCCCATTTTCAAGCACTTGGCCCATAGCCCTGGAGGTTATGGCAATGTAAGTGAATATCTAAAACTTCTTATGTGTTACGAGTGGGTGAAAAGGTTTCTCCTGAACTCCCCTCTTAGCCTCCTACCTCTTATCTTAAATCCACGTCCCCTGGACATTGACCCCTTTACTAATTGAAAAAGCGCCTTCTTATCCAACCTATGCCCCTTTTTATAATCTTATACACACCTATTAGGTCCCCACTCAACCTTTGTTGCTGCAAGGAAAGCAGCCCAGTCTATCCAATCTCTTCTCATAGCTCAAACCCGCCAGCCCAGTCAAACCTCCTGTGCATCCTCTCCAGCGCGAACACATCCTTCCTCTAATATAGTGACCAGAACTGCAAGTAGTACTCCAGTTGTGGCCTAAAGAGCCTTTTATACAATTCCTGTATGACCTCCCTGCTTTTGTATTTATGCACAGTAAGAAGTCTCACAACACCAGGTTAAAGTCCAACAGGTTTATTTGTAGCACATACCATAAGCTTTCGGAGCAATGCTCCTTCGTCAGATGGAGTGGTCTCTGTATTTATGCCCCAGCTAATAAAGGCAACGATCACATATCCCTTCTTAACCACCTTTTCTATCTGTCCTGCCACCATCAGGGATCGGTGGAAATGCACTCCAAGGTCCCGCTGATCTTCAGTACTTTCAAGGGTCATAATTCTTTGTCTTGTTAACCCTCCCCAAGTGTATTATCTCACAATTTTCCGGGTTGAACTCCATTTGCCACTGCTCTGCCCGCCTGACCAGTCCATTGACATCCTCCTGCAGTCTATGGCTATCCTCCTTACTATTTACATGTCATCTCAATCTTCTTGATTGTATCTCCTACATTTAAGTCCAAATCATTAAAATACACCACAAATAGCAAGGTTCCCAGCACTGAATCATGTGGAATCCCACTGGAAACAGACTTACAGTCACAAAAACCTCTACCATCACCCTCTGCTTCCTGCCTCTCAGCCAATTTTGGATCCAATGTGCCATTTTGCCTTGCATCTCTTGCCAAGTCTGCCATGAGGGGTCTTATCAAAGACTTGCAAAAGTCCATATAAAACACATTAAATGCATTACCCTCATCAACATTCCCGGTTACTGCCTCAAAAACTTTGATTCAATTTGTCAAACATAACCTTCCCTTAACAAATCCATGCTGACTATCCCCAATTAACCTGTGTATATCCAAGTGTAGATATATTCTGTCTCCAGAATTCTAACAACTTCCTCACCACTGAAATTAGACTGACTGGTCTGTCATTTCCTGGCCTGCCCCTACCTCCCTTTTTTGATAATGAGACAATGTTAGCAGTCTTCTGGCACCTCGCCTGTGGCCAGAGAGGATTTGAAAATTACTGCCAGTGCCCCTAATATCTCCTCCCTTGCCTCCCTCAACAAAGAACAAAGAACAGTACAGCACAGGAAACAGGCCCTTCGGCCCTCCAAGCCTGTGCCGCTCCTTGGTCCAACTAGACCAATCGTTTGTATCCCTCCATTCCCAGGCTGCTCATGTGACTATCCAGGTAAGTCTTAAACGATGTCAGCGTGCCTGCCTCCACCACCCTACTTGGCAGCGCATTCCAGGCCCCCACCACCCTCTGTGCAAAAAACGTCCCTCTGATATCTGAGTTGTACTTCGCCCCTCTCATCTTGAGCCCGTGACCCCTCGTGATCGTCACCTCCGACCTGGGAAAAAGCTTCCCACTGTTCACCCTATCTATACCCTACATAATCTTGTACACCTCTATTAGATCTCCCCTCATTTTCCGTCTTTCCAAGGAGAACAACCCCAGTCTACCCAATCTCTCCTCATAGCTAAGACCCTCCATACCAGGCAACATCCTGGTAAACCTTCTCTGCACTCTCTCTAACGCCTCCACGTCCTTCTGGTAGTGCGGCCACCAGAACTGGACGCAGTACTCCAAATGTGGCCTAACCAGCGTTCTATACAGCTGCATCATCAGACTCCAGCTTTTATACTCTATACCCCGTCCTATAAAGGCAAGCATACCATATGCCTTCTTCACCACCTTCTCCACCTGTGTTGCCACCTTCAAGGATTTGTGGACTTGCACACCTAGGTCCCTCTGTGTTTCTATACTCTTGATGACTCTGCCATTTATTGTATAACTCCTCCCTACATTATTTCTTCCAAAATGCATCACTTCGCATTTATCCGGATTAAACTCCATCTGCCACCTCTCCGCCCAATTTTCCAGCCTATCTATATCCTGCTGTATTGCCCGACAATGCTCTTCGCTATCCGCAAGTCCAGCCTGGGATACATCTCATCCAGGCCTGCCATTTAAGACTGACAAATCTGCTAGTACCTCCTGTTTCTGTGTTAATTTTCTCCGATATTTCACAGTCCCCTGCCCTGATGACACCTTTGTCATCCTTTTCCATTGTGAAGACCAACACAAAGTATTCATTAAGGACCATACCCATGTCTTCTGGGTCCTCATGTAGATTACCTATGTGGTCCTAATTGGCCTTACTCTTTCCCTTGCTTTTTGTATATTAAAAAAAAACT
Organism: Mustelus asterias; assembly: GCF_964213995.1. Taxonomy (NCBI): domain Eukaryota; kingdom Metazoa; phylum Chordata; class Chondrichthyes; order Carcharhiniformes; family Triakidae; genus Mustelus; species Mustelus asterias. The sequence goes on from NC_135824.1 coordinate 6,667,413, forward strand.
TTGAGTTTTCTACCAACACTGAACTAACCTACAAGTCTGGGATTTGATTATCTTTTTCATGTTAAAATCTTACTATGCAGAAAACAAATCAACAATGTGTGTCTTGCAGGCCAAATGTGAACTCAGCTAATTTTTCCAAATCACTGTTTACAGTGAAAGGTTCAATGAAGATGGTGAATGTTTACCATGCATTCACTTGGTGTAAACACTCAAATGCTGACAACCACACTTTCAAGTATGCAAATCTGTGTTGCAAAACCTGCCACATTCAAATTATTTCTTCACCAAATCACTCTGACCACTGTACGGTGGTTTAACCCAAAATGCAACCTCTACAGCAGTTCAACTGTTACATTCCAGGAATACACACTAACCTCTGAAAAGAGAGTTTCTGTTGCAGCGCTGTTGCTAGTATTTCAACACAGCATTGACATTATCACGTAAATTGTGAAAATACTACAAGCATAGTTATAAATTTTGTTCTTCCAAAGATGCTGGACAGCACCATTGAGCTGTGTGATACTGGACTCTGAGATTCATCGTCAAAGAAGTTAGGGGCAATTTTGACCTTCATGTCTGACCTCAAAGTCAGAAGGTTGTGGTCCAAATCCAACTAGCTTTCGGAGCGCTGCCCCTTCATCAGGTAAGTGGGAGTTCTGTTCACAAACAGGGCATATAAAGACACAAACTCAATTTACAAGATAATGGTTGGAATGCGAGTCTTTACGGGTAATCAAGTCTTAAAGGTACAGACAATGTGAATGGAGAGAGGGTTAAGCACAGGTTAAAGAGATGTGTTTTGTCTCCAGCCAGGACAGTTAGTGAGATTTTGCAAGCCCAGGCAAGTCGTGGGGTTACAGTTAGTGTGACATGAACCCAAGTTTGCACATTCTCCCGTGTCAGCCTGAGTTTCCTCCAGGTGCTCTGGTTTCCTCCCACCGTCCAAAGATGTGCGGGTTAGGTGGATTGGCCATGCTAAATTGACCCTTAGCGTCAGGGGGACTAGCTAGGGTAAATGCTTGGCTTTATGGGGATAGTACCTGGGTGGGATTGTGGTCGGTGCAGACTCGATGGGCCGAATGGCCTCCTTCTGCACTGTAGGATTCCATGGTTGAGAATGTACAGTTAGCCATTGTCAGGAATGGCTGCAGGATGTTTCTCTAAGGGACAATGGAAACCTTCCCTGTGTTTCCAGACAAGGTACTTCTAAAAGCATCCAAAGACTGTTTATCATCCCCAGTAAAGATAAAGGAACATTCCATCTCAAAGACCCTGAGTGTAATTGCCTAGATCGATTTGTGTATTCTGGTTTCCTCTTGGCATACACAAAGAAGGTGGTTAAAAGCTAACTGAGAGCTGCCCAGGACCTGCCCATGTCTGTCTGTCTGTCACTGAAGGTACCTGCAGAAAGGAGATAACCATCTTTTGCAGGAATATCCAAAATTCTCTCTGACTGTGGGAGTAAACGAGCCAGCAAATAAAGGATCGCAGCTGGAAAAAAGAACTGAAATATCTCTACCAAACCCCAGAACTCCTGAACCAAAGAATCAACTATTCGCCAGCAGACCAACTATACTGGAATTAATTTGTAATGGCCACAACAATTTATCATCTACTCCTCGCAAATCAAGAACTATCATAAGAACATAAGAACATAAGAAATAGGAGCAGGAGTAGGCCATCTAGCCCCTCGAGCCTGCCCCGCCATTCAATAAGATCATGGCTGATAGAACATAGAACAGTACAGCACAGAACAGGCCCTACGGCCCACGATGTTGTGCCGAGCTTTATCTGAAACCAAGATCAAGCTAGCCCACTCCCTATCATCCTGGTGTGCTCCATGTGCCTATCCAATAACCGCTTAAATGTTTCTAAAGTGTCTGACTCCACTATCACTGCAGGCAGTCCATTCCACACCCCAACCACTCTCTGCGTAAAGAACCTACCTCTGATATCCGTCCTGTATCTCCCACCACGAACCCTATAGTTATGCCCCCTTGTAATAGCTCCATCCACCCGAGGAAATAGTCTTTGTGATCTGACGTGGATCAGTACCACTTACCCGCCTGATCCCCATAACCCTTAATTCCCTTACCGATCAGGAATCCATCCATCCGCACTTTAAACATATTCAGCGAGGTAGCCTCCACCACCTCAGTGGGCAGAGAATTCCAGAGATTCACCACCCTCTGGGAGAAGAAGTTCCTCCTCAACTCTGTCTTAAACCGACCCCCCTTTATTTTGAGGCTGTGTCCTCTAGTTTTAACTTCCTTACTAAGTGGAAAGAATCTCTCCGCCTCCACCCTATCCAGCCCCCGCATTATCTTATAAGTCTCCATAAGATCCCCCCTCATCCTTCTAAACTCCAACGAGTACAAACCCAATCTCCTCAGCCTCTCCTCATAATCCAAACCCCTCATCTCCGGTATCAACCTGGTGAACTTTCTCTGCACTCCCTCCAATGCCAATATATCCTTCTATCAAACTATCCCGTATAACATTTAATTTATATTTACTTACCATTGGACTGAACTCTTAATTCTAATCCTTATGATTGTTGGTGTATGTGTTTCACCATTTCTTGTTACCTTTTTACTAGTTAATAAATTTATGCTATCTCAACTCAAGAAAGCTTGGTTAAATTGGCTCCTTCTTAAACGTAACTATTGGGTCTGGGAAAGATTTCCAAGAGAAAGGGAACCTTGTTAGATTAAACCTTGTTAGATTAAACCTTGTTGCTACCAGCAGAGGGTGGGTTGAATACAGACACAGAACCAATCATCCCACCTCACCCTGGTTTATAACAATTTGGGGGTATCCCAGCCGGATGGTGACAAATCGAGGGATCTTGTCCAGATCAACAACTTTTGGGGAGCCTTACCTGGGACTGGTCTTAACATTTTGTAGACTGATACTCCAGTGCTGTGCAAGTGTTGTCCTTTGGATGAGATGTTAAACTTTATTGCTACCTTGTGGTGATCAAAGAAGATATTTTAAAAAAAGATTTGGGCGCTTATCTGGTGCCTTCGCTAACAGACTAATACCAGTCATTGATCTTAAATTTGTCTGTTGGGTTTTGTTGTGTGCGCAAATAATGTGCTTGGAAATGTTCCGCTCTATGAAAATGCAAACCTTCTATGAATTGGAGCAAATAAAGAAGCATTTTGGCACAATGGCAAAGTGTAGAAAGCCATGTTTGATTTTCTTTCTGCAGCATACTAGCATAACGTACTGTACCACTGGTACTAATACTCTAAATAAACTTAACTGACAACGCTCTGCAACAGCCAGCTGACAATCAATTCCTATACTTAAAGTCAACTCAAGCTACACCAAATTAGGTGAAAGAAAAACAGCCCAACATTTACACAAGGCTGACTCTCTGGCCTGACACGCATTCGCAAACCAAGCCAAGTCCTGCAACACATTTAAAATAAAAACAAAATAACACCAATCATGTTTCACTTGGATGGGGCTAAATTACAAAATTACTCATGCATTTCATCTTTGGTTAAATCCAGTTTTGCCTCATGATTGTGATTTATCACTCATTACATTCTACCAGCAACACAGGCTTGTTTTACTGTAAATAGTGGAATTAAATGTTTAATCTTGCAACACAAGCATTTCCATGGCTGAATAAAATGACACACTGGAAAACTTTTAGGTTTCCATAAAAAACTGCTGCATTTTTTTCCATGAGGTCAGTTTTCATTGGTATGGAAACTAACACTGAACACTCACTGCCAAAAGATGAGCTATTGTCATCAACTTCACTAATACCAAACACAATCACTTGCTCCAAGGATTTGAAATGGAGAGTTTTGTCTATAGTTAAACATGATACATATGCAATATTGCAAGACACTGAAATATATTGAGATGCCATTAACCTGCTCAAAGTGAATAATTTCATGAGCGCAACTTTTTTCTTGTGGGTACAAGTCAGTTTTAGTTTGACCGAATTTTGACAAGCCATTTCTAAAAAATAGTACAAAAGGTTTGGTGTACGACCAAACCTGTTGAGTGCTTTTCTTCTCTCCACCAAAGAGGCCTGCACCAGTGACTTGCCTTATGATGAGCTTCCAGCTAATTGGTATCCGGCCATTTCCTCACAAGTATATAGGTGGGGGGCAGGGGGAATGATACCGTGATCACCTACTTTCCCAATTACAGTCCCTTACTGCCACAGGACTAAAGGTAAGAATGATGACTATCACTTGACAATATCCCATATCTACACAATAAATTATGGCTTAGAGACGTTGATCATACAGCAGATGACAATCACGCTGATTGGACAAAGTGAAACTATGAAGCATTTGAAGAAAACAAAACGGGATTCGCAAGCAGTCGGATGAAAGAAATGTCACCCTGCCTCCAATTTATACCAATATCCGTCAAGACCGACGTCAGCACTAAACCGATGCCAATTTTCCATTAATTATGCCAATACTAGCCTTTGTTTGACAACAAAAGTCAGCAGAAGACATAAGCTGAGAACTCTAGAAAACAGCCCTCATGTATAAACCACGCTATTGGGAATTAAGGTTGACCAATTTTACCCTGTGCAGATTTTGTAATGGGATTAACTGATTTACTGTAAACCATTGATTTTAATAAGAAAAAGTTACAGGATCAGCAATAAATCTTACATGGCTATACTAGTTTCAATACAGCTGACGTAAGTATAATAGGACATACCGAGGCTGCACTTACACTATCACAGAATTGTTACGGCGCCGAAGGAGGCCATTTGGTTCATCATGTCTGCACCTGCTCTCCAAACAAGCATTATGACTTATGACTATAATTTTAGAATTGATGAAAAGGTATACATTTATAACATACCACATTTCGGAAGGAAATATTGGCCTCAGAGGTAGTGCAGTGTATATTTACCAAAACAAAAACAAGATTCTAGGCATTAAGTTATAAAGGTAAAATTACACAAACTAGGGTTGTATTCCTGGAATTTAAATGGTTAAGGATGATTTGGTGAAAGTATTCAAGATATTATGGGAAACAAAAAGGGTAGATATGGAGAAACTATTTTGGTTGATTGAGTTTAGGACCAGGGCAGATCGTCCACAAATTGGCCAGACTTTTATTAACAATGCCACTCCTCCACCTCTTTTACCAGCTTCCCTACACTTAGTGAAACATCTATACCCCGGAACGTCCAACAACCATTCCTGTCCTTGTTCTACCCATGTCTCCGTAATGGCCACAACATCGTAGTCCCAAGTACCAATCCATGCCCCAAGTTCATCTACCTTGTTCTGGATGCTCCTTGCATTGAAGTAGACACACTTCAACCCACCTTCCTGTCTACTGGTACCCACCCTTGACCTTGATACCTTCCCCAATACCTCACTACCCTCAACACTGACTTCCGGACTACAACTCCTTTTCCCACCCCCCGACAAATTAGTTTAAACCCCCCTGAAGAGCCGTAGCAAATTTCCCCCCCAGGATATTGGTGCCCCTCTGGTTCAGGTGCACCCCGTCCTGTTTGTACAGGTCCCACCTTCCCCAGAATGTGTTCCAATTATCCACGTAGCTGAAACCCTCCCTCCTACACCATCCCTGCAACCATATGTTTAACTGCACTCTCTCCCTGTTCCTCAACTCGCTATCACGTGGCACCGGCAACATACCAGAGATGACCACATGTTTTGTCTTGGCTCTCAGCTTCCAGCCCAGCTCCTGAAATTCCTGTTTTGAATCCCCGTCCCTTCTCTTACCTATGTCGTTGGTACCAATGTGTACCACAACTTGTGACTGTTCCCCCTCCCCCTTAAGAATCCAGAAAACACGGTCCGAGACGTCACGGACCCTGGCATCCGGTAGGCAACATACCATCCGTGAGTCTCTTTTGCTGCCACAGAACCTCCTATCTATCCCTCTAACTAACGAGTCCCCAATAACTATTGCCCTCCCGCTCTCCCCCTTACCCTCCCGAGCCACAGGAGATCTGCCCACTGCGGCTCACCACTGGTATGTCGTCCCCCTCAACTGCATCCAAAGCGGAATACTTGTTGCTAAGGGAAACAACCACAGGGGATCCCTGCACTGACTGCTTCCTCCCAGCCCCTCTCACTGTCACCCATCTATTTTCCTTTCCTGGAATAACTATAGCCACGAAGCTTCTGTCTATGGCCACCTCTACCTCCCTAATGATCCTAAGTTCTTCCAACTCCAGCTCCAGTTCCCTAACATGGTTTTGGAGGAGCTGCAGATGGGTGCACTTCCCACTGGTGTAATCAGCAGGGACACTGATGGCGTCCCTCACCTCAAACATACTGCAAGAGGAACATTGCACTACCTTCACACCCATCCCCTCTAGATACCTTGCCACTACCACTAGCAGATAGAGTTGCTCCAATGGAACAATGAGCTATTTTCCCCCCCCTTTTCCTCGGAAGCCACACGGACTGAAATTAAGATTTGCAATTGAAGAGACAACAAAACGAATTAAACTTACCCCGCCTCACCCTTTCTGCCTAAGCCCTTAGAGCCAAAGCCCTTACAGCTCTCACTCTGCTCCCTGCTTACAACGCTGCCCGCTCAAACGTGCGGCCTTCTTTTAAACCCACCAAAAACCTTCCCAGGCCTCCCCTGGGCCTACTTCCGGTTTCGGAAAAAACTTCCGATTTTAAACACAAAAATCACTGAAAAATAAATGAATAAATCAAGTCTAGAAACAAACTCTCTTACTCTCAGCCTGCTCCTGTGGAACAATGAGGCTGAAACCTCCAAGGTAAGCCCCTTTTAAACCCACCAAAAAGAATGAGGAGGCATATAGGGTGTCAGGAAACACATCTATACACAAAGTGTGGTAGATGTTTGGAACTCTTTTCCACAAATGACAATTATTGTTGAGTCAATTGTTACTTTTAAAACTAAGATTGATAGATTGATTTTAACCAAAAGCATTAAGGGACAGATAGGTTAAGTGAGTAGGCAAGACATTTGTGAGTGTGTCCAATTTGGCAGGAGGAATAGAAAGATTGAATATTATTTAAATTGAGAGAGACTGCAGAAAACTGTAGTATAGGGAACCTGGGTGTCCTTGTACATGAATTACAAAAGGTTAACATACAGTCCAGCAAGTAATTGGAGTCATAGAGGTCTACAGCATGGAAACAGGCCCTTCGGCCCAACTTAAAACCCCTAAGCTAATCCCAATTGCCCGCATTTGGCCCATATTCCTCTATACCCATCATACCCATGTAACTATCTAAATGCTTTTTAAAAGATAAAATTGTACCCATCTCTACTACTACCTCTGGCAGCTTGTTCCAGACACTCACCACCCTCTGTGAAAAACTTGCCCCTCTGGACACTTTTGCATCACTTTTGCATCTCTCCCCTCTCACCTTAAACCTATGCCCTCTAGTTTTAGACTCCCCTACCTTTGGGAAAAGATATTGACTATCTACCTTGTCTATGCCCCTCATTATTTTATAGACCTCTATAAGGTCACCCCTCAGCCTCCTACGCTCCAGAGAAAAAAGTCCCAGTCTATTCAGCCTCTCCTTATAACTCAAACCATCAAGTGCTGGTAGCATCCTAGTAAATCTTTTCTGCATTCTTTCTAGTTTAATAATATCCTTTCTATAATAGGGTGACCAGAATTGCACACAGTATTCCAAGTGTGGCCTTACCAATGTCTTGTACAACTTTAACAAGACGTCCCAACTCCTGTATTCAATGTTCTGACCGATGAAACCAAGCATGCCGAATGCCTTCTTCACCAGTCTGTCCACCTATGACTCCACTTTCAAGGAGCTATGAAAATGTACCCTAGATCTCTTTGTTCTGTAACTCTCCCCAATGCCCTACCATTAATTGAGTAAGTCCTGTCCTGGTTCAATCTACCAAAATGCATCACCTCGCATTTGTCTAAATTAAACTCCATCTGCCATTCTCCAGCCCACTGGCCCAATTGATCAAGATCTCGTTGCAATTGGAGATAACTTTCTTCACTGTCCACTATGCCACCAATCTTGGTGTCATCTGCAAACTTACTAACCATGCCTCCTATATTCTCATCCAAATTATTAATATAAATTCTAGACAGGCAAAGGGAATGTTGGTCTTTATTAATTACAAGGTGCAGGGGTGGAGTATAAAAGTAGTGGATTCTTGCTGCAACTGCTCATGACATTGGTGAGACAGTGTACAGTACAGTATATAGTTTTGGTCTGCTTACTTAAGGAAGGATACACTTGCACTGGAAGCAGTTGTCCAATGAGGAAAGGTTGAGCAGGTTGAGCCTATACTCATTGAAGTTTAGAAGAGTTCAACATTAATATTCCAAGGGGACTTTACAGGGTAGATGCTGAGAGGATGATGTTTCCTTTTGTGGGGGAATCTAGAATGAGGAGGCATATAGGGTGTCATCGATTTAAGACAGAAAAGAAGAAGAATTTCTTTACTCAAAGGAATTCCCTTCCACAAGGAGCAATAGAGACTGGGCCACTGAAAATGTTTAAGGCTGAGCTAGATAGATCTTTAATTGACAGGGATCATGGATGATGGGGATCATGAAAGAAATTGCTGTTAAGGCTACAATCAGATCAGCCATGATCTCAGTGAATGCCAGAGCAGGCTTGGATAGGCTGAATTGCCTACTCCCATTCCTACATTTTATGATAATGGGTCAAAGGCAGTGGAACTGGTTGGAGGGGCTAAATAGCCTCCTCCTGTTCCTAAGTGTCAGGGTATTGCCCGGAAAAAGGAAGTGTGTTGCGGGACCTTCGGCATCATGAGAGCTGAAGGGGCCATGTTTTACTTTGCATTTGAAGGTTGGAAATTCTTCTGTACTGAACTGAAATCCCAACTTGAATTATGTGCTTAAATCTCTGGAGATGGACTTAAGCCCAGAGGCAACAGTTTGACCAAAGTTATTGAGTCATAGAGGTTTACAACATGGAAACAGGCCCTTCGGCCCAACTTGTGCATGGCGCCCAGTTTTTACCACTAAGTTAGTCCCAATTTCCCACATTTGGCCCACACCCCTCTATGCCAAACTTACCCATGCAACTGTCTAAATGCTTTTTAAAAGACAGAATCGTACCCGCTTCTATTACTACCTCTGGCAGCTCGTTCCAGACACTCACCACCCTGTGTGTGAAAAAATTACCCCTCTGGATCCTTTTATATCTCTCCCCTCTCACCTTGAACCTATGCCCTCTAGTTTAAGACTCTTCTACCATAGGGAAAAAATGTTGACTATGTAGCTGATCTATGCCCCTCATTATTTTATAAACCTCTATAAGATCACCCCTAAGCCTCCTACACTCCAGGGAAAAAAGTCCCAGCCTATCCAGCCTCTCCTTATAACTCAAATCATCAAGTCCCGGTAACATCCTAGTAAATCTTTTCTGCACTCTTTCTAGACATAGACATAGAACAGTACAGCACAGTACAGGCTCTTCGGCCCTCGATGTTGTGCCACGTTTTGTCCGAAACCAAGATCAAGCTATCCCACTCCCTATCATTCTGGTGTGCTCCATGTGCCTATCCAATAACCGCTTGAAAGTTCCTAAAAAGTGTCCGACTCCACTATCACAGCAGGCAGTCCATCCCACACCCCAACCACTCTGAGTAAAGAACCGACCTCGGACATCCCTCCTATATCTCCCACCATGAATCTTATAGTTATGCCCCCTAGTAACAGCTACATCCACCAGAGGAAATAGTCTCTGAACATCCACTCTATCTATCCCCCTCATCATCTTATAAACCTCTATTAAGTCGCCTCTCATCCTCCTCCGCTCTAAAGAGAAAAGCCCTAGCTCCCTCAACCTTTCCTCATAAGACCTACCCTCCAAACCAGGCAGCATCCTGGTAAATCTCCTCTGCACTCTCTCCAATGCTTCCACATCCTTCTTATAGTGAGGTGACCAGAACTGCACACAATATTCCAAATGTGGTCTCACCAAGGTCCTGTACAGTTGTAGCATAACCCCCCGGCTCTTAAACTCAAATCCCCTGTTAATAAAAGCGAACAATACACATCTTTTTAGCCTGTCTTGATGCTCTCTCCACTCACATTGTTTTGTTTCTTAAAGACTTGATTAGTTGTAAGTATTCGCATTCCAACCATTATTCATGTAAATTGAGTTTGTGTCTTTATATGCTCTGTTTGTGAACAGAATTCCCACTCACCTGAAGAAGGGGCTTAGAGCTCCGAAAGCTTGTGTGGCTTTTGCTACCAAATAAACCTGTTGGACTTTAACCTGGTGTTGTTAAACTTCTTACTGTGTTCTACGAGATAGCCAGTTACTTATCCAATTGGTCAAATTTCCCTCTATCCCACATCTCTTTACTTTCTTCATGAGCCGACCATGGGCAACCTTATCAAATGCCTTACTAAAATCCATGTATACGACATCAACTGCTCTACCTTCATCTACACATTTAGTTACTTCCTCAAAGAATTCAATCAAATTTGTGAGGCAAGACTTACCCTTCACGAATCCGTGTTGACTATCCCGGATTAAGCTGCATCTTTCCAAATGGTCATAAATCCTATCCCTCAGGACCTTTTCCATTAACTTACCGACCACCGAAGTAAGACTAACCGGCCTATAATTACCAGGGTCATTCCTATTTCCTTTCTTGAACAGAGGAACAACATTCGCCACTCTTCAGTCTTCTGGCACTATACCCGTGGTGTGGAGATCCCGTGGACAGTGAGGACCCAAAGATCAAAGCCAAAGGCTCTGCAATCTCATCCCTTGTCTCCCAAAGAATCTTAGGATATATCCCATCTGGCCCAGGGAACTTATCGACCCTCAGGTTTTTCAAAATTGCTAATACATCATCCCTCAGAACATCTACCTCCTCCACCCTATCAGTCTGTATCACACACTCTTCCTCAAAAACATGGCCCCTCTCCTTGATGAACACTGAAGAAAAGTATTCATTCATCGCCTCTCCTATCTCTTCTGACTCCATGCACAAGTTCCCACTACTATCCTTGACCGGCCCTAACCTCACCCTGGTCATTCTTTTATTTCTCACATAAGAGTAAAAAGCCTTGGGATTTTCCTTAATCTGACCCGCCAAGGACTTCTCATGCCCTCTCCTAAGCCCTTTTTTTAGCTCATCCTTTGCTACCTTGTAACCCTCAAACGACCCAACTGAACCTTGTTTTCTCATCCTTACATACGCTTCCTTTTTCCTCTTGACAGGACATTCAACTTCTTTTGTGAACCATGGTTCCCTCACTCAGCCATTTCCTCAGTGCCTGACAGGGACATACCCATCAAAGACACACAGTATTTGTTCCTTGAACAAGCTCCACTTTTCATTTGTGCCTTTCCCTGACAGTTTCTGTTCCCATCTTATGCTCCCTAATTCTTGCCTAATCGCATCATAGTTACCCCTCCCCCAATTATAAACCTTGCCCTGCTGTATGGCCCTATGCCTCTCCATTGCAATAATGAAAGACACCGAATTGTGGTCACTATCTCCAAAGTGCTCTCCCACAAACAAATCTAACACTTGGCCCGGTTCATTACCTAGTACCAAGTCCAATGTGGCCCCGCCTCTTGTCGGCCTATCCACATATTGTGTCAGGAAACCCTCCTGCACACACTGCACAAAAACTGCCCCATCCGAACTATTTGACCTATAAAGGTTCCAATCAATATTTGGAAAGTTAAAGTCACCCATGACAACTACCCTGTGACCTCCACACCTATCCATAATCTGCTTTGCAATTTCTTCCTCCACATCTCTATTACTATTTGGGGGCCTATAGAAAACTCCTAACAACGTGACCGCTCCTTTCCTATTTCTAACTTCAGCCCATATTACCTCAGTAGGCAGATCCCCCTCGAACTGCTTTTCTGCAGCCGTTAAACTATCCTTGATTAACAATGCTACTCCTCCACCTCTTTTACCACTTTCCCTATTCTTACTGAGACATCTATACCCCGGAACTTCCAACAACCATTCCTGTCCCTGTTCTAACCATGTCTCCGTAATGGCCACAACATCGTAGTCCCAAGTACCAATCCACGCTCCAAGTTCACCTACCTTATTCCGGATGCTCCTTGCATTGAAGTAGACACACTTCAACCCACCTTCCTGTCTGCCGGTACACTCCTGCGACCTTGATACCCTCCTCAGTACCTCACTATAACTCAACACTGGCTTCTGGACTACAGCTCGTTTCCCCATCCCCCTGACAAATTAGTTTAAACCCCCCGAAGAGCGATAGCAAATTTCTCTCTCAGGATATTGGTGCCCCTCTGGTAAACCGTCCTGTTTGTACAGGTCCCACCTTCCCCAGAATGTGCTCCAATTATCCATGTAACTGAAACCCTCCCTCCTACATCATCCCTGCAGCCACGTGTTTATCTGCATTCTCTCCCTGTTCCTCAACTCGCTAGCACGTGGCTCCGGCAACAAACCAGAGATGACAACATGGTTTGTCCTGGCTCTCAGCTTCCACCCTAGCTCCCTAAATTCCTGTTTTAAATCCCCGTCCCTTCTCTTACCCATGTCTAGTTTAATAATATCCTTTCTATAATAGGGTGACCAGAACTGTACACAGTATTCCAAGTGTGGCCTTACGAATGTCTTGTACAACTTCAACAAGATGTCCCAACTCCAGTATGCAACAATTCTGACCAATGAAACCAAGCATGTCAAATGCCTTCTTCACCACCCTGTCCACTTGTGACTCCACTTTCAAGGAGCAATGAACCTGTATCCCCAAGTGTCTTTGTTCTATAACTCTCCCCAACTCCCTACCATTAACTGAGTAAGTCCCTATCCTGGGTCCAATCTACCAAAATGCATCATCTTGCATTTACTTAAATTAAACTCCATCTGCCATTCATCAGTCCACTGGCTCAATTGATCAAGATCCCGTTGCAATCCGAGATAAACTTCTTCACTGTCCACTATGCCACCAATCTTGGTGTCATCTGACCATGCCTCCTAAATTCTCATCCAAATAATTAATATAAATGACAAATAACAGTAGACCCAGCACTGATCCCTGAGGCACACCGCTGGTCATATGCCACCAGTTGAAAAACAGCCCTCTACAATCACCCTCTGTCTTCTGTCATCAAGCCAACTTTGTACCCAATTAGCTACCTCACCCTGGATCCCATGTGATTTAGCCTTATGCAACAACCTACCACGCGGTACCTTGTCAAAGGCCTTGCAAAAGTCCATGTAAACGATGTCGACTGCACCACCCTTATCTACCTTCTTGGTTACCCCTCCAAAAAACTCAATCAAATTTGACAGACATGATTTTCCACTCACAAAACCATGCTTTGACTGATAAACGTTTTGTTTTGAGATTATACACCAATGGACTTTTGCTACTTATCTTGAATTGCATAAACAAATGTGGGAAATCAACATAAGGAGTGAGATTTACATCAACACATGAAACTGCAGAATATTTTTCAAGTGAGGTGCACCACATTTTTTAAAAAAATCAATGAATGAGAATTAAAAGCCTAAAATGTAATGCAACATACTTCAGCTGGAACATTCTTATTTTGATCAGTTCTTTCCCTTAGGACATAGGGTATCAGCACTCAAAAATGGAAGATATCATCAATTTGAACACTCAGTGTCTTTGCCAAGGTAGGTACAGCACAATATGATAATACCCAATTCTACCCCACCTACAACCCCTCTTGCCACATCCACTGTCTTTAGATTGTCAGACTGCTGGTTTGACATCCACTACTGGTTCATAAACTTCCTCCAACTAAATATATGGAGCCTCAAAGCCTTCCGTCCCACCACATATTGTTCCAGAGGCAATCGATCCATCCCTCACACTGGCCAATCTACTTGCAATGTTAGTGTCATATTTGGCCCAGAGATGAGCTACCAACCACATATCCGCATCATCACTAAGGATACCTGTTTCTATGTGTGTAACATTGTTTAATTTTGTCCCTCAAGACTGACCCTGAGACAGCATGGCACTCAAGCAACAGTGAGCCTGACAGCAGGGCGCTAACCTCAGCAGCACAGTGCTCCCCCAGCACTGACCACCCAACGGCGCGGCGCGCCCCCAGCACTGACCACCCGATGGTGCGATGCGCCCCCAGCATTGACCACCCGACGGCGTGGCGCGCCCCCAGCACTGACCACCCGATGGCACGGCACGCCCACGGCACTGACCACCCGACGGCACGGCACACCCACGGCACTGACCACCCGACGGCGCGGCACACCCACGGCACTGACCACCCGACGGCGCGGCACACCCTCGGCACTGACCCTCCGACAGCGCGGCACTCCCTCGGCACTGACCCTCCGACAGCGCGGCACTCCCTCGGCACTGACCCTCCGACAGCGCGGCACTCCCTCGGCACTGACCCTCCGACAGCGCGGCACTCCCTCGGCACTGACCCTCCGACAGCGCGGCACTCCCTCGGCACTGACCCTCCGACAGCGCGGCACTCCCTCGGCACTGACCCTCCGACAGCGCGGCACTCCCTCGGCACTGACCCTCCGACAGCGCGGCACTCCCTCGGCACTGACCCTCCGACAGCGCGGCACTCCCTCGGCACTGACCCTCCGACAGCGCGGCACTCCCTCGGCACTGACCCTCCGACAGCGCGGCACTCCCTCGGCACTGACCCTCCGACAGCGCGGCACTCCCTCGGCACTGACCCTCCGACAGCGCGGCACTCCCTCGGCACTGACCCTCCGACAGCGCGGCACTCCCTCGGCACTGACCCTCCGACAGCGCGGCACTCCCTCGGCACTGACCCTCCGACAGCGCGGCACTCCCTCGGCACTGACCCTCCGACAGCGCGGCACTCCCTCGGCACTGACCCTCCGACAGCGCGGCACTCCCTCGGCACTGACCCTCCGACATCGCGGCACTCCCTCGGCACTGACCCTCCGACAGCGCGGCACTCCCTCGGCACTGACCCTCCGACAGCGCGGCACTCCCTCGGCACTGACCCTCCGACAGCGCGGCACTCCCTCGGCACTGACCCTCCGACAGCGCGGCACTCCCTCGGCACTGACCCTCCGACAGCGCGGCACTCCCTCGGCACTGACCCTCCGACAGCGCGGCACTCCCTCGGCACTGACCCTCCGACAGCGCGGCACTCCCTCGGCACTGACCCTCCGACAGCGCGGCACTCCCTCGGCACTGACCCTCTGACAGCGCGGCACTCCCTCGGCACTGACCCTCTGACAGCGCGGCACTCCCTCGGCACTGACCCTCCGACAGCGCGGCACTCCCTCGGCACTGACCCTCCGACAGCGCGGCACTCCCTCAGCACTGACCCTCCGACAGCGCGGCACTCCCTCGGCACTGACCCTCCGACAGTGCGGCACTCCCTCCGCACTGACCCTCCGACAGTGCGGCACTCCCTCCGCACTGACCCTCCGACAGTGCGGCACTCCCTCCGCACTGACCCTCTGACAGTGCGGCACTCTCAACACTGACCCTCTGACCCTCCGACAGTCCGGCACTCCCTCGGCACTATTCCTCCGACAGCGCGGCACTCCCTCGGCACTGACCCTCCGACAGTGCGGCACTTCCTCGGCACTGACCCTCCGACAGTGCGTCACTCCCTCGGCACTGACCCTCCGACAGTGCGTCACTCCCTCGGCACTGAACCTCCGACAGTGCGGCACTCCCTCAGCACTGACCCTCCGACAGTGCGGCACTCCCTCAGCACTGACCCTCCGACAGTGCGGCACTCCCTCCGCACTGACCCTCCGACAGTGCGGCACTCTCAACACTGACCCTCTGACCCTCCGACAGTGCGGCACTCCCTCGGCACTGACCCTCTGACAGTGCGGCACTCCCTCGGCACTGACCCTCCGACAGTGCGGCACTCCCTCCGCACTGACCCTCTGACAGTGCGGCACTCCCTCGGCACTCCCCCTCCGACAGCGCGGCACTCTCAACACTGACCCTCTGACAGTGCGGCGCTCCCTCAGTACTCGATGGAAAGAGGGGCTCTGGCATCAGCCGGGCTCAGAGGCCTTTACCTCCGTCAGGCGGCGGCTGCAACCCGCCATCCCGGAAAGACAGTGCGACAGGACGGCCCCGTTACCCTCAGGCACTTTTCCTCACCTTTCACCAGATTCTCCTCCACAAACCCCGGGCAGCAGCTGACGAACAAAGCACTGGGAATCTCCATCCCGCCTGGGCCCGCTGCTCACCTCTGACCTCTCACCCTAGCAACCGCTGGGCGGGGTTAAGAGGCGCCTGGCTTCCCACTAGGCCTCACCCTCTCCTCCTTAGCAACTGCCTTTGATAAACATTTAAATCCAAATCTGACCGGTTAAACGTACATTTTACTCCATCCTGAGCTAAAGATTTTGTTTATTCTCGAAGTGGCTTCTTTATTTTTTTATTCCTGGAGCCTGCAGAGTGTGGAATGTACCATTGTGCCAGAAGAGGTGGGAACCAGTTTTAATCATGTACCTATGTACAGAAAACCAATGAAAGGAATGTGACTACATATGTTCTTTTTAAATGTTAACATAAATAATTAAAGCACCATGGAAAATACTGGCGATCAGGATGAATTATCCTCTTGTTAGTCCTTAGTGTTTATACATTTCCCCCTATTCCCCAGTGGTAGGGGCTGTGTTCTGTTGCTATAGAAACCCAGGAGTATGACAACAAGCAAGATGGTGAGAGGTTGAAGAAACTATGCCCAGTGAGATGGCAGGACACATAGCAAGCAATAACACTGATGTGGGACATGTATTGGTCAAGGTACTTCAAGGATTGAATATTTCTCATGACCTAAGGGCCTTAAAATGTCAATTGAGCTGAGTGTTGTATGGCCTGGAAGCAGATTCAATGGTTTAAAGAGTGAGAGTTTATGAGTGAGAGGGGATCTCATCGAAACTTATAACATTCTGACAGGTTTAAACAGGGTGGATTCAGGAAGAATGTTCCCAGTGGTGGAGGAGTGCAGAACTAGGGGTCATAGTTTGAGGATAAGGGGTAAACCTTTTAAAGTAAAGATAAAGTAGAAAGTTATTTATTAGGATCACAAGTAGGCTTACATTCACAGTGGAATGCAGTTACTGTGAAAATCCCCCAGTCGCCACACCCCGGCGCCTGTTTGGGTACACTGAGGGAGAATTTAGCATAGCCAATGCACCTAACCTGCGCATCTTTGGTCTGTGGGACGAAACCAGAGCACCCAGAGGAAACCCACGCAGACACAGGGAGAATGTGCAAACTCCACATAGACGGTGACCCAAGCAGGGAATTGAACCTGGGTCCCTGGTACTGTGAGGCAGCAGTGCTAACCACTGTGTCACCGTGCCGGACTGAGGTGGGGAAATATTTCTTCAACCAGAGAGTGGTGAATGTGTGGAATTCACTACTGCAGAAAGTAGTTGAGGCCAAAACATTGTTTGATTCCAATAAATAATTAGATATAGCTCTTGGGGCTAAAGGGATGTGGGGGGAAGGAGGGAAATCAGGATATTGAATTTGATGATCAAAATGAATGGCGGAGCAGGCTCGAAGGGCCGAATGGCTTACTCCTGCTTCTAGTTTCTATGTTATGTTTCAATGGTTTAAAGTTTATTTATTAGTGTCACAAGTAGGCTTACATTATCACTGCAATGAAGTTTCTGTGAAAATCCCCTAGTTGCCACACTCTGGTGTCTGTTTGGGTACACCGTGGGAGAACTTAGCATGACTAATGCACCTAACCAGCACATCTTTCAGACTGTGGAGGGAACCAGAGCACCCAGACGAAACCCACACAGACACTGGGGGGAACTTGCAGAGTCTGCACAGTGACCCAAGACAGGAATCAAACCCAGGTCCCTGGCACTGTGAGGCAACAGTGCTAACCACTGTGCCACCGTGCCGCCTTAGAACTAGTAACTTTCAAGAAGAGAATTGCATTCAGCGTCCTGCATTTATCTTGCACCTTTCACAACCACGGGGTGTCCCAAAGTGCTTTTCCGCCAGTGTAGAGCCTTTGAAGTGCAGTCGCTGTTTTAATGTAGGAAACATGGCCGGCGGGGAGGAGATGGCCTAGTGGTATTATTGCGAGACAACTAATCCAGAAATTCAGCTGATGTTCTGGGGGAACAAAAACAGAAAATGCTGGAGAATCTCAGCAGGTCTAATAGCATCTGTGGAGAGAAAATAGAGCCAACGTTTCGAGTTTGAATGACCTTTGGTCAGAGACTAATGTCCTGGGGACCCGGGTTCGAAAACCGCCAGATGGTGGAATTTGAATTCAATAAAAAGTACCTGGAATTAAGAATCAACTGATGACCTTGAAACGATTGTTGGAAAAACCCATCTGGTTCACTAATGTCCTTCAGGGAAGGAAATCTGTCATCCTTACCTGGTCTGGCCTACATGTGACTCCAGAGCCACTGCAATGTGATTGACTCTCAACTGCCCTCTAATGACAACTTAGGGACAGGCAATAAATGCTGTCCAGCCAGCGACGCCCCTGTCCCATGAATGAATATTTTTTTTAAAAATTGAGTATAGCACACTCCTGCAAACAGCAATGTGAGAATGACAGATCATCCATTTTAATGGTGTTGGTTGATGGATAACTAGTGGACAGGACACCGGGGTTCTACTGCTGGGCAAAATAATGATGTGGAGATGCCGGCGTTGGACTGGGGTAAACACAGTAAGAAGTTTAACAACACCAGGTTAAAGTCCAACAGGTTTATTTGGTAGCAAAAGCCACACAAGCTTTCGGAGCTCTTAGCCCCTTCTTCAGGTGAGTGGGAATTCTGTTCACAAACAGAGCTTATAAAGACACAGACTCAAATTACATGAATAATGGTTGGAATGCGAATACTTACAACTAATCAAGTCTTTAAGAAACGAAACAATGTGAGCGGAGAGAGCATCAAGACAGGCTAAAAAGATGTGTATTGTCTCCAGACAAGACAGCCAGTGAAACTCTGCAGGTCCACGCAACTGTGGGAGTTACAAATAGTGTGACATGAACCCAATATCCCGGTTGAGGCCGTCCTCGTGTGTGCGGAACTTGGCTATCAGTTTATGCTCAGCGACTCTGCGCTGTCGTGTGTCACGAAGGCCGCCTTGGAGAACGCTTACCCGAATATCAGAGGCCGAATGCCCGTCTTGTCTGGAGACAATACACATCTTTTTAGCCTGTCTTGATGCTCTCTCCACTCACATTGTTTCGTTTCTTAAAGACTTGATTAGTTGTAAGTATTCGCATTCCAACCATTATTCATGTAATTTGAGTCTGTGTCTTTATAAGCTCTGTTTGTGAACAGAATTCCCACTCACCTGAAGAAGGGGCTAAGAGCTCCGAAAGCTTGTGTGGCTTTTGCTACCAAATAAACCTGTTGGACTTTAACCTGGTGTTGTTAAACTTCTTACTGGGCAAAATAATGCCAAAGGATTTTTTACATTCACCTGAGATCAAACCATTTAATATTTCAGTTGAAACACCGCACCTCCAACAATGCTCTGCGCTGGACTGTCAGCCTTGATTTTTGTGTTCAAGGATATACCTTTCTAACTCAGAGGCAGGATTACCAACCGCTGAACCACATCTAATCCTTTCTTTTATTCGTCTTCAAAAGGAACTAGATAAATACTTGAGACAGGGGGATTGGAACTAATTGGATCACTACTAAAGAGTACAGGCATGATGGGATGGATGGCTTCTTCCTGTATAGTCAGTAAGTTTTACTGTTTACCAGTGGATATCCCAGGATAGGCTGTTTTATAATTAAAGGTGTATTATACTATGTATTGTTCTTTAATAACTGGATAATTGGTCAAACTCCAATGGCATTGCAGATGGGGTGTGATGTTGATTGTGTTCAGGTGAAAGAGATGGTGGGGACTTCCAAATGACAATTGAAACAGTGCCATATCTCAGACTTGTGAGAAAGCTTATAGCTCATGAAATATAAGTGATAGAAGGAACATGAATACAAAATTGGCTAAGTAATAGGAAATTGTGAGTCATTGTTAATGGTTATTTTTCAGGCTAGAGAAAGTTTTTTTCATGGAGTTTCCCAGGGGTCAGTATTGGGACCCTTGCTTTTTTTGACACATATTAATGACCTAGATCTTGCTGTAGAGGAGACAATTTAAAAGTTTTCAGAGGACACAAAACTTGGATAAACTGCGAGGAGGACAGTATAGAATTTCAAAGGACTTAGACAAGTCGGTGGAATGGGCAGATGGGTGGCAGATGAAGTTCAATATAAAGAATTGTGAGATGATTCATTTTGCTAGGATGAACATGGGGAGACAATATAAAATAAGTATAACTCTACAAGGTGTGCAGGAGCAGAGGGATCTGGATGTTTATGTGCATTAGTCATTAAAAGTGGCAGGCGAAGTGGAGAAAGCAGTTAATAAAGCATACGGTATCTGAGATTTTATTAATAGTAGCACAGAGTACAAGAGCAAAGGGGTTATGTTGAACTGTATAAGATACGTGTTTGATCTCAGCTGGAGTATTATGTACATTTTTGGGCGCCACACTTTAGAAAGCATATAAATGTATTGGAGAGAGTGCAGGAGAAGTTTATAAAAATGGTTCCAGGGATGAGAAACTTCAATTATGAGGATAGATTGGAGAGGTTGGAACTGTTCTCCTTGGAGGGAGGGAGGATAAGAGGGGATTTGATAGAGTTGTTTAAAATCAAGAGGAGGCTGGACGAAGTAGATAGGGAGAAATTGTTCCTTCCTGTAAAAGGATTGAAAACAAGAGGGAACAGATTTAAAGTGATTGCATTTCTTTCTTCTGCAAATGTGAGAAATAACTTTTTCATACATGGTTCAGGTCTGGAATGCACTGTCTGGAAATGAGGTGGAGGCAGGCTCAATTGAGTTTTGAATCCTGAATGTTTCTGAAGATGAGTCACAAGGACTGTTAAGAGCTCAAAATGTCAATTCTGTTTCTCTTTCCTGAGATGCTGCCAAATAAGTTTTTTCAGCATTTTCTGAATCGTTCCCCACCCCCAGCAGCTTCCCCTCCCAGCAGCTTCCCCCCCCCAGCAGCTTCCCCCCCCCAGCAGCTTCCCCCCCCCCCCAGCAGCTTCCCCCCCCCCCAGCAGCTTCCCCCCCCCCCCAGCAGCTTCCCCCCCCCCTCCAGCAGCTTCCCCCCTCCCCCAGCAGCTTCCCCCGCCCCAGCAGCTTCCCCTCTCCCCCGGCAGCTTCCCCCCCCCCAGCAGCTCCTCCTCCCCAGCAGCTCCCCCCCCAGCAGCACCCCCCCCAGCAGCTCCCCCCCCAGCAGCTCCCCCCCCCAGCAGCTCCCCCCCCAGCAGCTCCCCCCCCCAGCAGCTCCCCCCCCCCAGCAGCTCCCCCCCCCAGCAGCTCCCCCCCCAGCATCTCCCCCCCCCCCAGCATCTCCCCCCCCAGCATCTCCCCCCCCCAGCATTTCCCCCCCCCCAGCAGCTCCCCCCCCCAGCAGCTCCCCCCCCAGCATCTCCCCCCCCCCAGCATCTCCCCCCCCCCCAGCATCTCCCCCCCCCAGCATCTCCCCCCCCCCAGCATTTCCCCCCCCCCAGCAGCTCCCCCCCAGCAGCTCCCACCCCCCAGCAGCTACCCCCCCCAGCAGCTACCCCCCCCAGCAGCTATCCCCCCCCCAGCAGCTCCCCCCCAGCAGTTCCCCCCCCAGCAGTTAACCACCCCAGCAGCTCCCCCCCCAGCAGCTCCCCCCAGCAGCTCCCCCCCAGCAGCTCCCCCCCAGCAGCTCCCCCCCAGCAGCTCCCCCCCAGCAGTTCCCCCCACCAGCAGCCCCCCCCCAGCAGCCCCCCCCCAGCAGCCCCCCCCAGCAGCCCCCCCCAGCAGCCCCCCCCTAGCAGCCCCCCCAGCAGCCCCCCCCCCAGCAGCCCCCCCCAGCTGCCCCCCCCCAGCAGCCCCGCCCCCAGCAGCCCTCCCCCCCAGCAGTCCACCCCCCCAGCTGCCCCCCCCCAGCAGCCCTCCCCCCCCCAGCACCCTCCCCCCCAGCAACCCCCCCCCAGCACACCCCCCCCCCCCCCCAGCACCCCCCCCCCCTCCCCCAGCACCTCCCCCCCCCCTCACCCCCCAGCTGTCCTGGCCATTATTTATCCGCTAGTCAGAATATAAAAAAACACAATTTCTTTGACTAACTAAAGATGATTCTTTTTAAATGTTTTCATCTTTTACAATTGCAACAACAGAATGAATTAATTCAGGGGAGAAGCTGTGTCTCAGCAACTCATTGTGCTAGGTGTAAAAGGATTATCTTTAGGAAAGCTGTCAGCTGTGGTTATGGAGCTGTGTTAAGTCTGGACTCTTTAAAGTCACAAAACCAAATTGCTGCAAGTTGGCACAGTTTGAGGTCAATTTGAGGCTCGTTGTTAAGTGACGTTACTCTCTGGATTGGCAGCTGCTTTCAAATCCCCAGATCCTTCTCTTGGAGCAAGCCATTGTTGTCAAAGTCAAAAGCAAACAGTAAGGAATTTAGTGTCTTTTTCTTTTTATATTTTAAATGTCGAAGTAGACTGGCCATTTAAAATAACTCTCCAGGTAGTCTTGTTGGAATGATTTCCTCTGTGCATTGTTTGTAGTAAAATCATTAGTGGGTTTTTATAAACACATTTTTAATTTCACATTACATAGTGCTGAGGAAATCTCCTGCTATTTGGGAGATTGGCAGCAAATTGGCCACATTAAACTCTGCATTTGGCCAGCATCAAACGTGCAGGTTTACAACTGCAAAAGCACATTAGTATAACATGCCACTAACTATGCTGGAGACACCAAAGCACTTTATGGGATAACTCATGATTTCAATATGGGCATAGTTTGGATACTGTTACACAGTACATCCAAAAACTTGTGTTTCTTGATAGGATCTTTTATGCTACATTTAAGCACTATACTTTTATGCCGTTTGCTTTTTAGGTTCAAGAGGATCTTCAAGAGCTGAAAGAGAAAATCTCCCACATTACAATACATGGGGAAGCAGCGACAGTGAGCATTCAGACACTTGAAACAGCCATACACAGGACAGAAATGGGCATAAAGGTCAGTGGAATAGGAGACATTTCTGCTGATTTAATAAGTAAGTAAGAATTAGTGAGTATTAATCAATCTTGCTGAAAAAGAGATGTGCTGTCAAAACTTTTTGTCTTGCACTCATCAGAACAGATTTGCAAGAATACCAATAGAAAAGGGAACAACAAGTTATACTGCATGAGAAGAGAGTGCGTATTGGTTGGCAACTGGACTCTTGAGCTAAATGACATCTTTCAGTATTATACTATAATATTTTATAAAAGCTGTATTCTTTGGAATACAATTAGTCAGAATCATCTCTGGGAAAGGACAATAAATATCTTGATACATTCCTTACATTTGCAAATGTGATTTTATTTTGAATAAGGGGCATGAGCTTTGCTTCCAAGTGGGGAATGGTATCTTTTTTCAAGTTATAATTATTTCACATTAAGTTATAAAAGGGCACACTGCATCTAAACGGGAGCCAAATGTTATCTGCACACAACCTACACGCAAAACATCCAGAGACAAGTCAAAGGACTTACCACCTCCCCCTGCTGGTTTGACAAGGAATTAAACAGCTTCAGTGCATCATTAGTGGACACAGATAAAACAGATCAGATGCAATATATTCATAGAAATGTTAGTTAAGCACAGGAAATAAATGACATTTTCTGTGAGCTTGACACACAACTGCAGAGCTGAAAACTGTTGTTATGGAGCTGATGTTGTTACTTTGGCCTTGTGGCCAAAAATATACTTGTGAACAGGTGGAAAGCATTTCTTCCCCCACAAATGTACCAAAAATAATATTTCTTCCTTTGACTACCTAAAGATGATTATTTAATTTTTTCTTGATTTGTTACTGAACAACTGAATTAATTTAAATACACCTGTCCCATTTATGAATTTTCAAGAAAAATGAAATACATATTAAAATTATTTTAAAATGGCAAAATACTGTGGATGCTGGAATCTGAAACAAAACCAGCAAATGCAAGAAAATCTCAGCAGGTCCAACAGCATCTGTGGAGAGAGAATAGAGCCAATGCTTCGAGTCAGGATGACCCTTTGTCAGAGCTGAAAACACCAGGATGGCTGAGTGGTTAAGGCGTTGGACTTAAGATCCAATGGACATGTGTCTGTGTGGGTTCAAACCCCACTCCTGGTAGTTGTGGTTACGGGCGACACGGTGGCACAGTGGTTAGCACTGCTGCACTCACAATGCCAGGGACCCGGGTTCGATTCCCGGCTTGGGTCACTGTCTGTGTGGAGTTTGCACGTTCTCCCCATGTCTGCGTGGGTTTACTCCAGGTGCTCTGGTTTCCTCCCACATTCCAAAGATGTGTGGGTTAGGTGGATTGGCCACGCTAAATTGCCCCTTAGTGTCAGGGGGCCTAGCTAGGGTAAATGCATGGGGATATGGGGATAGGGCCTGGATGGGATTGTGGTCGGTGCAGACCTGATGGGCCGAATGGCCTTCTTCTGCACTGTAAGATTCTAGTTCAATCCAAGTATGACAAAAAGCCTTCAGCTCTGATGAAGGGTCATCCTGACTCGAAACATTGGCAAAATTATTTTATGGTTTGCTGTACACTGTGAACATAAACCACTCAAATCAAGGGAAAGGCTTGCTCTACTTGCCATGAGTAGTGACATTGTAAATGTGTTTGAAAATATCGTGAAGTGGTTCATTTTTCCAGAAAACCACTGGCTTGATGTCAGGAAGTGGTACAATGATACAGTAACTCTCCAACAGTCCTGTGTTAGGATTTTTAAAAATACAACACCTGATCAGTATCCAGTGACATGCGCTGGAGCTGAGGACAGGACCAAGCTGTGGCCATCCCCCTCCTTTTGTCATAATTATAATCAAATGTATTTGATACTTGGATTGAACTGTATCGCATATTGCCTACTGATGAAGGTCAGATAGCATGTGGTCGGAAGTAATCCAATATAGCAGATTAAATGATCATAGAATCCCTGCAATGCAGAAGAAGGCCATTTGGCCCATCACATCTGCATCGACTCTCCAACAGAGCATCTTACCCAGGCCCTATCCCATGTATTTACCCTGCTGATCCCCCTAACTTAAATGACGTCACACCTGCAACTAAATCTGTGACTTTGAATGTTCTTTCAGCCTGAGGTGTGACACTGGTGATGAGGATTAATAGAGAAATGTTTAGGATTGTGTCATGGCATTTTCTGGAGCTGATATGTCTGCATTCTAGGCAACGACTCATTTGATCCAGCAGGTGATGCCAGTTCCATCAGCATGATATGGAAAGTGTGGCTGGCGGAGTTTGAAGGGTATGCTGACAGTCACAATCTGTTTTAGATGGGGCGATGCTAACGCAGAAAACACAGCGACATGCCCTATTGTTGTTCAGTGCGGGTGCTTTGGGTGAGGGAGACTTTCAAGATGTTGCCTGAGAGAATGCAGATTATGAACTTTCAGTGAAAGCTTTGAAGGACCATTATGTGGCAGCGCCAGTTGCCACATTCCAAAGGCATATTTTCTGTTAGATGAGACAGAAAGAGGGGGTAACAGTAGCCCATTATTTGACCTATATGAGGCAGACATCTTTGGATGGATGCAATTATATTGTGACAGAACCGGTTAACCAGATAATGGAATAGGTGGTCCAACATTGCAAGTCAGATAACTTGGAGACATAAGCTGCTGGAAAGAGGAGGTGACTTAACTTTGGATGACACTTTGAAAATACCAGCTGCATTGGAAGCATCAGGGGACAATTTCACAGCAAGGAAGTTGATTCCACCTCTGCCGTTGGCATGACAAAAGCTGAGGTTAACCGAGGCAGCACGGTGGCACAGTGGTTAGCATTGTTGCTCATGGCGCCAGAGACCCAGGTACAATTCCAGCCTTGGGTGACTGTGTGTGTGGAGTTTGCATGTTCTTCCCGTGTGGGTTTCTTCCGGAAGCTCCGGTTTCCTCCCACTGCCCAAAGATGTGCAGGTTAGGTGGATTGGCCATGCTAAATTGCCCCATAGTGTCCAAAGATGTGCAGGTTGGGGGATTAGTGAGGTAAATACATGGGGTTACCGGGATCTGGGTAAGATGTTCTATTGGAGAGTTGGTGCAGACTCGATAGGCTGAATGGCCTGCTCCTGCACTGTAGGGATTATATGATTCTATGAGTGACACGACAGAATCCAGATAGGTGTAAATGTAAAGAGCAAAAGTCTGAGAGTGAATGTTTCAGGTCTGGCAACTTGAGGCACTGTGGAAAAGATGCCTGCTGCCCTGCAAAAGGAAATATATGCAGAAAATGTGGGGGTAAAGATCATTTTGTGAAGGAGTGCAGAAATGAAGCTGAAAGAGAGGAACGTCTGGCAAATCACATAAAGGAAAGAGAGATAAAAGTAGCACAACTGTGAGACAAGTTGAAGAAGATTCAAAGAGTGAATGCGCAGATAGTAATCATGAATACATGTTTTCTGTTGATGGGAGCAACCACAAAAAAGATCATGGTCCAGATTTTCTGGTCTCCAGATGGGGTTGGAGACCAGGGAGGGGATTTTTCCGGTTGCGCTCCTCCCAAGACTGGAAAATCCCACCCGAGGTCAATGGACCTTTGCATGGTCCGTGCCCCACTTGCTACGATTCCCATGGCGGGCGGGACAGGAAAATTCCTATGCAGATGTATCCCAGAAAATGTATTATGGAACACCTTGGAAGTCCTAATGCAAGGTTATCTACAGGAATTGCCTAGGAATCTTCAATTCTCCTACTCACCTGAATTAGAGTTGGAGACGGGTTCTGATCTTTTTACCTGCCACCAGCATTTCCAAAAGTATTCCACAGGATAGTGTGGTGACCCACTGTAACTACATGTTGTATGCCTGGACACACCCCTGCTGCGCCTGACCCGAGACTCCTCCCTTTCCACCTGATCGAGGTATAAAGGTAACGGTTCCTCCCCTCGATAGGAATCCCAATAACGAGGTTAGCAGTTGTAGATAGACCAAAAAGAAATACATCATCCTGCTAATCAGAAATACTTTGGAGTGGATGATGGTACCATTCAGGGAAGACATACTTCAATCCACCAGAACCAGCACACATTATTACCAACTGGACCATGGGAGAATGTAGCAGTTGACGTCTTGGGCCCACTTTCATCGGGTGAATCCATACTAAAAGTGATTGATTACTGCAATTGTTACGATGAATATGTTGTGATGAAATCTACAACAGCAAAGAAAATTGGTGTCTGCAGTGACTGAAATGCTTGCAAGGTATGTCTACCAGTCACTCTGCATTCATACAATGGGCTACTAATAATTTCACAGACCTTTGCAAATTACATGCAAGTCATAGGCATTCACCATCACGGAGTGACCCCTAAATGGCCACAGGCAAATGGGGAAGTGGAACAACAAAAACAATCCTCAGAAAATGGATGAGGATTGCTCAGACTGATGGCAAAGATTGGAAGGAGACATTGCTATCAATATGTGGTCACATAATTGAGCAACTCTACTCGCTACAATGGGAAAGAGGCCAGCTGAACTGATATTTGAATGCAAAATATGCACCAAGACACCAGAGCTGAAGGACATCAGTGTTGATCAGGAGGTTCAAGATCATGAGAAAAAAAGGGTGCTGCAAAGTTTTATGCAGACTACAGATGGGAAGCTAGACAGTCTGATGTGATGCCAGGTGATGAAGAATTGCTGAGACAGGAGAATCCGAATAAGATTTTATCCCAAACCTAACACTATCAACGCCAAGAACGGAAACAGTGTAATTGTGCAGTCGCCAGAAGGAGTTGTGTATGTTAGAAATTTTTCATCTGTCAAAAAGTATCCTGGTGACAAAGACACAACAGCAGATGAACCAGATGTAGGGGCTGAGGCAGAGTTGACATCCCGCAATCCAGACATTCAAGTCAGCAATGCTGATGGCAGCTAGACGGAGGGATAAACATCAGTTCTCGAGGATGACAATTCTTGCTATCCCAGGCACAATGACAGTGTTCCTGAGACAGCAAGCAGACCACGGTGTAAGAGGAGACCACCAAAGCCATGTGAAGATCTTGCATAATTTAGCAAGAGAACATGAAGTTGGAAGTCAGCTTGGAGTAACAATTTCTGATTTTAAAGCATTGCAATTTTATGTTGATAAACAGCAAATCTCAACACAAAGTATGTGCCTGGATGTGAAGTTTTATGTGTTGTAATTATGTTAAAAAGAAAGGTGTACACCGAAAGATGCTCTTATGATTTTGAAGTTCCTGTTTGTGATGTTTGCAAGTTCACAAGAAAGCAATTGGAGTGGATCAGTGAGCAGCATTGAATTACATATTGATGAGTATCAGAAAGGATGCCACAGTTAAATAGTGAAACAGGAGTCAAAAATTCAGTTTACTTGAGATGGAGATACAGAGAATAACAGTTCCAGAAAGTGAAATACTCAGCAAAAGACTGAAACTATGTTGGACTGTGATACACTGAATTTACCTGACATTGGTAACTGAAGAAATTCACTCACTCAGTAAGTTAGGAAAATTACGATTTGTTAAGTTTGTCTGCAAATTTTATTGCAGTACATTTTTGTAAGCGTTGCCCCTTCGAAAGCTTGAAGGGGCAACGCTGCGAAAGCTCATGCTACCAAATAAACCTGTTGGACTTTAACCTGGTGTTGTGAGACTACTTACTGTGCCTACCCCAGTCCAACTCCAGCAACTCATTATAATGATAAGCGAATGAGTTTGGACACTTAGGTTGTCCTGTATTGCACGTTGTGTAGTGCTGAAGGTCAGATAACACATGGTCAGATGTGAGCCAACATAGCAGGTTAAATGATGTGACACCTGCAGCTAAATCTATAACTTCAAGTATTGTTCTTTCAGCCTGGGCTGTGACACTACACGCCCCCCCCCCCCCCCCCCGCCCTCACCAGCTGATGAACCCTCAAATGTTTGCTATTTGACCTCATACATGAAGAATGGTCATTTATTTGGGCAAAATGCCATGAAAGCTTATCTCAGCATGGGGGTAGCATCTTCAGGGGAGGAAGGCAGCAAATTAGAAGGGGAGAAAAGAGTTATTTTATTAATACTGAATCCTACATTAATCACACATGTTATTTTCTTTCTCACTTTTTGTGTAAGATGAATGCCTGATAATGACTCTTCTGTGATTTATTCAGTAATTCTATGGTTTAAATATATTTCTAAAGCAATACATAATAACAGGACTATTGAGATCACAATGTCTGTCATTTGCATCCCTTTTTGCAAATTAAGTTTCCGATCCTTTTTTTGTATGACACACTGTTATTCTTCGTTCACAATAGCCTCCATTGTCTAACATAATTTCCAGACTACTTTTAACTCTTATTAAAACTATTTTTATTTCAATGAGAACTGTAATATTATATTGTATGTGTGTGTGTATATATTTTTCCTCTATGAATTGTATGTATACAAATTACATTCTAAAGCCATTTGAAAAGCAGCTAATTTATATTAATAGCATGGTACTTCTATCCACTTCGCTCCTAAGCCAAAAAGGACACCAATCTATCAGCTAAGGCTTCTTTCTACTGTTGATCATTATCCTGTAATTGACTTTGAAAAGTGCATCTCATTCAAAACAAGCATTCTCATCCTTGTTCTCAAATCCCTTCATACCTAAGTAACTTCCTCCAGCTCTACAACCCTTTGTGATCTCTGTAATCCTTTAATTCCGGCCGCTCAAGCACCCCCAATTTTCTTTGCTCCACTAACTCCACCTACCTTCTGCTGGCTAGGCCCTGAGTTCAGGAATTCACTCCCTAAGTCTCTCAGCCTCTCTATATCTTTCTTCTCCTTTTAAGATGCTCCTTAAAACCTATCTCATTTGTCCTAATATCATTTTATGCCAAATTTAATTTGCTAACAATCTCGAGAAGCACCTTGGGATGTTTTGCTACACTAAAGATGCTGTAGAAATGCAAGTTGGTGTTGTGTGGGTGGTGGTAATAGGATCAAGCAGGCTGGTCACTGAATGCAATATCCTAGGAGCACTTAATACAAATGGCCACTTGCATGAGACACTGAAGTCCATATCATAACTTAGCATCTTTGTGAGAGAAGAGGAAAAATATACATTGTAGGCCAATCTTTGCCATGTTTAAGTTATTTTAAAAACTCTCAATCCCATTTTTTGGGGATTAATAATGAGAGACATCTAAGGGTGGGGCATGGTGGGACAGTATTCACAACTGTTTTCTAAACTTTTACAAATATGTATAATCTCTTTGTGTGACATTTCAATCCACAATTCCTGAAACTGTACTGTTGCAGTAACCATCCTGATTTTCTCATATTTGAATCATTATTTATTGTTATGAACAGACAGGTAGCATGCAACGTAACATGTCTAGATATAATGAAACACCATTTCCTTAACACGTTGGTGCAGTAGCGCATGTTGATTTAATGAATCTGTTGGCATGCTTGCACTTAGTAATATGGCAATATTATATTATTATATGATTCAGGGTAGTTTGTCGATGGGGTTAAATAAGAGAGGAGAAAAATTACGAAGCACAATTAATGATTAGGTACTGCCAAAGCTTGGGTTTCAAAAGCCACCCAATTTTGGGTGGCATTGAAGACTAAAGGAAGTATGGAGTTCTGTGGTTTGTTACTGCATCAAATACATATCAACCCTAAATAAAAACAGAAAATGCTGAAAAACTCAGCAGGCCTGGCAGTATCTGTGGAGAGAGAAATAGACTTTAACAGGAAATGCTCTGAAGAAGAGTCATATGGACATTAAACGTTAACTTTGTTTCTCTCTCCATAGATGCTGCCAGATCTGCTGAGATTTTCCCAGCATCTTCTGTTTTTATTTCAGTTTTCCAGCATTTGCAGTATTTTATTGTTATTACATATCAATCCTAGTTACATTAAACTTGTTCAGAACCTTGGTTGGACCACACTTGGAAGACTGTGAACAGTAGATCTCCGTGTTATGAAAAGGATACAAAGGCACTGGAAGAAGTGTAAAAAGAAGAATTTGTGGAGTGGAAAATGTGTGCACAGTACAGTGGCGTAGTGGTTAGCACTGCTGCCTCTGTAATTGGTTCCATGGTTTACTGGGTCAGATGACTCTTGCAGCTTGGTACCATTGGTCACATTACATCTGATACAAAGTTGTCACCGGTTACATTCTAACATCACACATAGTGAATTATATAGATCTGTTATCAGTGAGCAGGGCAAGCCAATTTGAAAGTAAATTTATGAAATATGTTTTATTGCAGAGCCATGCAGCCGAGTATCTGAATGTAATCAATAGACAAGTTTTGACCCTTCCTGCAGTGGAATACAGAAACATGCCAGCTGACCACACTTCAGCAGCGTAAGTAATACTGGTCACACTGTTAATCCCAACCCAACTCCTTGTCATTATTTAGTAATTTAATGGCAGTTACTCCTTATTGAAAGTACCTCTTGTATTTTATTATGAAAAAAATGAACAGTTAAAATTCTGGAAATGCTCCGCAGGTCAGGCAGCATCCGTGCAGAGAAACGGTGTTAATTGCTCAATAACCTTTCATCAGAACTGGAAAGGGACAGAAAGATAACAGGTTTTTATTTCAGATTTCCAGCATTTGCAGTATTTTGCTTTTGTATTAGTAGATAAAATTCTGACCTAACATAACCTATGGGGAGGCATACAAGGTTAAGTCTCCCTACCTGATAGACTGCTTTGTGGCAGCATAAAATGAGAGCATCTCCAAGCATCCAGGAGAGACACGATTAGAACTAACAAGAGCCAAGATATAGGACTGACTTGAGAACTGAATGACTGTTTTTCTTTATAAAATGGGGGAGTACTTTTGAATGAAGAATTCATTACTCCCTCTGGTCTCAAATTCCTCCAAGTAAGATATTAATTGTCCAGCGAACTTGTATTCCGATGAGAAGACATTGACCCAAAACATTAATTCTACATTCCTCTCTCCACAGATACTGGTCAACTTGACGAGTGTTTCTAGCATTTGCTTGCTTTTATTTCAGATTTCCAGCATCTGCAGTATTTTACTTTTTATCTTATTGCTTGAAACTGTTGCGGGCAGTTAATGTGAATATTGTCTTGAAATATAATGATGCTGAGGAGGTGAGAATTTGTGATTATAATTTATAGTAAAATGTCTGAGTTACTGCAGAGGAAATTCATATTTAGAGAATGTTGACTGATCTCAAGGTCACAATGTTAGAAATGTTTTTAAGCGTAAGCAAGGACAAGCTTTGGAGTGAGATGGGAGCAGGTGATGCTCATTGTAGCCTGTATGCAAGAGTTGGGTTTCTCCCCAGTGGGGGTTGGTTCTAAATAGGGAGAACATCCGGAAGGGAAGATTGGAAACCAGTTTTTGTACTGAACTATAGTAATCACAGAATGTCTTCTGTTACTATTGGGATGCTTCTAGCGTCCTCCACATGAAAACAGAAGGAAAATATTGATTTACTGTCGGTGCCATTTCTCTGTTTTACTTATTAACTCCCCAGTCTTGTTCTCCAAGGGACCAATCTTAACTTTAGCTATTCTGTTCATTTTTATATACTTGTAGAATCTTTTGCTATCTGTTTTTATATTTTGCACTAGATTTCTTTCATAATTTACCTTTGCTCTTTTTAGTTGGTCTTTAAAGTTTCCCAATCCCCCAATCTGACACCGACCTTTGCAATACAAATGCTTTAGTTTTTGCCTTTACATTATCTTTAACCTCTTTGCTTTTTCCCCCTCCGACAATCTTTCTTCCTCTCGGGCATATATTTTAGTTGGGAGGAATTCAATATCTCAAGTCTCTGCCACTGTACATCAACTGTCCAACCTTTTAGTCTTTCTGTCCAGTCCACTAGGACCAAATCTGTCCTCATACCCACGTAATTACATTGGTTTAACACTAGAACATCAGTGTGGGACTCACGTTTATTGCCCTCAAACTGAATTTGAAATTAAATCATGTAATGATCACTCTTCACTAGAGAATCCTTTATTACAAGATCATTAATTAATTCCATCTCATTATACAATACTAAATCCAAAATAGCCTGCTCCCTTTTTGGTTCGACAATATATTGTTCCAAGAAACAATCTCTAATATACTCTATGAACTCTCCCTTGAGGATACCTTTGCCAATTTGATTAATCCAGTCCGTATGCATATTAAAATCATCCATGATTATTGTCATACCTTGCTTATAAGCCCCCAGTATTTCTGGGTTTATACTGTATCCTACTGTGCAACCACTATTAGGGGACCTATAGATTACTCCCACCTGGGACTTCTTTCCCTTGCTATTTTTTATTTCTACTCAGACTGATTCAATGGGCAGAGTTGTACGGCCTCGCTCATCCCAAAACCATAAAATCTCGCCCAAGGTCAACGGACCTTTCTATTGGCTGCTCCTTGCCTCCTCTGATTGCGTGGCGGGCTGGGCAGTAAAGTCCTGGCCCATGTCTTGATTGCCAGTGCGAATATCATTTTTCACTGATCCCTTCCTTTACTGACAAAGCTATACCAAAATCTTTTCTTTTCTGTCTATCCTTCTAAAACATTGAGTACCCTTGGATATTCAAATCTCAGACCTGGTCTTCTTGTAACCATGTCTCAATAATCGCTACCAAATCTTATCCCTTTGTCTCTATTTGTGCTGTTAAACTCATTAATTTTATTCTGAATGCTGCACACATTTAGATATAAAGCCTTTATGTTTGTTCTTGAAAGAACCCCTCAGAAATCAGTGTCCTTCACCAGATTCCCTTTATTTACAAGGTCAATTCCACTCCTAAGAGTGCTTCGGTTACAAAGTCAGAATCCGGAGTGTCAGTAGCCCTGACACTCCTCTATATAAGGTGAGACTCCCTGATTGGGCAGGCAATCTTTACCCCAATCAAGGAGTTCATACTCCAAGAGGGCAGCCGAATGGGCCTCAATAAGGTCATTACAATTCTATTATTAATTTTCCCTACTCTTGCACGATTTCCTCGTTTAATACACATTCACATGCTCTGCCCTTTCCTTTCGTTATCTGCTAACGATTAGCCTCATCACTAACCTGTACTCCTACCTTCTCCTTACATTTTAAGTTTTTAAATTTCCATGCAACTGAACCCTTCACCCTACTATTTAGTTTAAAGCCTACTTCATGTAATTAGTATACATGACTCACACAGGTAGAATGGTCACTTGTGTGAAGGATTGTTAGTATCTGACAATGAACTCAAGCCAGTTCCTTCAAGAGAGGAAGGAAAAGAATTGAAAAAAGAAAATCAAGAGACTTATAGTTGAGGAGAAGTTTCAGAGGTTCAAAATTGTAACCTGGACAAATGGATAGAATTCAAAGATAAAAGTGCAGCTTCAGAGGTCTGATGGTGCCTGCAACCCCAGTAATTGATTGTACACCATAATTATTCTGATGTATATATAAAGAAGTACTTCATACTAGAAACCATTCGTTGCCACTAAAAAACTATAATGATTTGGTGCTTTTCCATTTTTTTCATTTAGTCCAGTTCCAATGGCTTTCAATAAATTGATCAAGAGGCCTGAAGTTTACCCATCTTTGAGTAAAAAGCACCACGGTATCCAGTTATGGAATGCACCTCAACATATCTCACCTGGAACACAGGTAAGTTCATTATCTATTAAGTACTTACTGGTTTGATTTTATATATAATATATATTGAATACATTAAAAATAGCTACAAGTTTTCGATCTTCCAAGAATAGTGTCAAGTTAAGGGTCATTTGTCCAGTTACAGATTATTATTCAATTAGATGTGCTTGAATACTGAAGATATATGCACCCTTCAGAGTAATACACTAAAGCTGATGGGGAAAGCCAGCGATAGCGGTGTTCTAGTGAATAGATCCAAAGAGTTTCTCAGTCAGTGCTCTGCGTCAATAACTAGAGAAAGTAGGGTCCTAAGGTGTATTTATAGAACAATGCACAATAAGATACAGCATACTATTTTATCCTTGCATGAGACTTTGGTTAGGGTTCAGTTAGAATATGGCGTTCAATTTCAGCAACCTCGTCTCGTGGATGACAGTGAGGCTTTGGAAAGGGAGCATAGGTTGGAACACTACAGCATTGATCCTCTGACCCATACTGTCTTTGAACATGGCTTCGGTGGCGCAGTGGTTAGCATTACTGCCTCACAGCACCAGGGACCCAGGTTTTATTCCCAGCTTGGGCCACTGTCTGTGTGGAGTTTGCATGTTCTTCCCGTGTCTCCGTGGGTTTCTTCCCACAGTCCAAAAAAGAATGTGCTGGTGAGGTGGATTGGCTATGCTAAATTCTCCCTCAGTGTACCCGAACAGGCGCCGGAGTGTGGTGACTAGGGGATTTTCACAGTAACTTCATTGCAGTGTTAATGTAAGCCTACTTGTGACACGAATAAATAAACTTTTGCTGGTAGGAGCAAAGCATCTATGATTTTACTATGGTGAGAAGGTGGTTGGATTAAGTTGCTCTCCTTCAAAGACTGGCCTTATAATTTCTTCCTGTTTCTAAAAATGTCTGCATGCTATAGCCTCACAAATTTATCTTGACAAGGTTTTCTTTCAAAGTAAATAATTTTGAATAACATTTCATTCACCATTAAGCTGCTCACTGATTCTCAATTTGGTTCCATTTGGATCATTTGGCTTCAGACATTATTACAGCCTTGGCCAAACTATGGACACAAAGTGAATTCCTGATTTGAAATGAGCATCACTGCCTTTGGAATCAAGGCAGTATTTTACTGAGTCTGGCACCATGGAGTCCTGGTAAATTTGAAGTCAATGTGGATCAGAGAGAAAACACCTCAGTTACTGGGTACATACCTGGCACATAGATTGTAGCTGTTCTAGGACATTGCTGCAGGGGTTCTGCAGGGCAATCTGCTGGATCCAGCTATCTTCAGCTGTATCGTCAACGACCTTCTCATTCTTCATAAGGTAAGAAGTGGGTTTGTTTCACTGAGTTCACAATATTGAACACCATTTGCAAATAATGAAGCAATCTGTTCCCACATGCGGCAAGACCTGAATAACATTCAGGCTTGGTCTAATATGTGACATAGATACATAGATGATAGGAGAAGGAGGAGGCCATTCAGCCCTTCGAGTCTGCTCCGCAATTCATTACAATTAACTCAATAGTCTAATCCTGCTTTCTCCCCATAACCTTTGATTCCATTCGCCCCAAGTGCTATATCCAGCCGCCTCTTGAATGCATTCAATGTTTTGGCATCAACTACTTCCTGTGGTAATGAATTCCACAGGCTCACCACTCTTTGGGTGAAGAAATGTCTCCTCATCTCTGTCCTAAGTAGTCTACCCTGAATCCTCAGACAGTGACCCCTGGTTCTGGACTCCCCCACCATCGGGAACATCCTCCCTGCATCTACCCTGTCTAGTCCTGTTAGAATTTTATAAGTCTCTATGAGATCCCCCCTCATTCGTCTGAACTCCAGCGAAAACAATCCTAACCTAGTCAATCTCTCCTTATACACCAGTCCCACATCCCCGGAATCATCCTGGTAAACCTTCGCTGCACTCCTGCAAGATCAAGAACATCCTTCCTCAGAAATGGAGACCAAATCTGCACACAATATTCCAGGTGTGACAAGTAACATTCATCCCACACAAGTGTTACCAGAATCCAGTTGGTTGGTGAAGTCAAAAACCAAAACACAGAACTTTTCCTTACTAAGCAAGTGAATTAATTTTGTTCTGTCTCTTACCTCTATTCCCCCACCCAAGTGTCACCCAATAATCAATAAATTAAACACTAATTACAGGGGTGACAGCCCCTCGTGGGGCACTTGCCCTCTATTTACATGTGATTAAAATACTTAATTAAATAGTACTTTTCACCTTTGTATCTTAACAATATAAATAGTATAATTAAGATATTATTAACAAGTGCCAGGCGTTGACCATCTCTAACAAGAGAGTGTCTGTCCACTTCCCCATAACACTCAGTTGCATAAACACCAGAGCCTCACATTAGCAACATGGGAGTAGTCATCACTGATCAAAATCTTAACTGGACCAGATACACAAATGCCGTGCCTACTGAAATAGGTCAGAAGCTGGGTGTTTTGCTTCTTGAGGACAACTATGGATGGCTAATACATTCTGGCCTTGTCAGTATGCCCACATCCCAAGAAAGAAATTTAAAATAAATCATCCTTCATTTCTTGCCAACCTATGCTGGACAACAACTTCAGAGCCACTTGATGCCCTGCAGTATCTCACTTTTCTTCAAGTGTGTGATGAGACTGAACCTGATGTCAGCAAAGCTGTGCTTTCCAAACGGGGTCAATGGGCAGTGCAGGAACTTTAATATTCCCCTTCCCTGATCCATGTGCCCAGTGAAAGATGCACAACAGGTTAGTTTCAGCTTCAGTCTCTGGCTTGTGCTGATCTCAACCTGGCTGACAGCTGGACACATGATGGGTAGAATTGAGCTCTTGTATGATGATTCATGTTCAAATATCCTGTCAATGTCTTGGTATAAACAACACATGAGAAATGACAACTTGGTAAGGTACTAAAGGGTTGCTAGTAAATTTCAGCATGAGTCCGTATCTTTTGGAGAGCAGAGAAAATTAGGGAGAAAAGGTAAACTTAGCAAACCATATTGCTTTGCAGCAGGGTCAAAGTCATTCCATCTGTGCAGACTAGAAATGATTTGCATTAATTTTAGCTGCAGCATCATTATATTTATATCTGTGCTGTATGAAGACCAACAATAACATTAATTGCTCATTTCTACAAGTGAAAAAAAGCTGTTAAAAGATATTTCTGAAAACTCGGATGAGTAGAATCTATATTAAAGTGACTGATTTTGTCCAATTGTATTAAACATCAAACCTACACATCTACATATTACTGCACAGTTTTAGCTACTTACGTACTTGAAAATGCAATAAGAAAAATTGAATTTCCAGTCTGAACCAGTCATTTATAGCTTATTAGCATATGTTAGTGTTCACAGACTCTAAAAGGCTTTAGGTTGTTTTACCAGCACGAAATTACATCATTTGGCAGCAATAGAAAACAAGTCATATTTTTGCCTCCAAGCTATTAGTTTATTTCATAACACACATCTGAAACAAGATTGGAGTGAAAATGTAATCATGCTACCTTATTGTACTGTAAATACAGGTCTGTGCAGTCATGTATGGCACAATTTGATTCCTTATATATTCACCAAAGGAAGGTTGGGTGTGATAGATTAGTGCATTAGCAAAGAAGGACTGTAATTCCATGTTTATTCTGGGGTTATTTGAAAGTGTTTATGTTTATAGATGTATAGACGGAGATCATTTCTGTTTGCTGGTACATATCTTCCTTCCTCTTCGTCTTCAAATTCATCCCTTTGCTGACCTCAGTGCATGCACCTCCTCCCCAGAGAGTGTACAGCATACGCCATATTTGCAGACGTCTGCCAAAGCTGCCCTTAGCCAGTTACAAGGAACTGCATGACAACAATGTGATGAGAACTTTGTCTTATTCCCCAAAGAAAAAAAGTGTGAAAATACACCAAAAAAAACCCCTTCCCTTGTGGCCTCTGCTGGACACATCCAGCATCTGTATGGAGTAGGTCAAAATAACAGCAACTCACATTTACAAAGTACCTTTCAAGCAATGAACATCTCGAGGAGCTTTGGAAGGGGAACACCAAGTAGAAATAGACAGAAAGTTAAAGGAAGTGGGTGAAAGCATGCAGGTTTCAAGAAGGCTTTTAATGTTGGAGACAGAGAGAGATAGCATGATGAATAGGTTTTTTTAACAAGATAATTCTAGAATGTTTGGGTTGTGATTGCTGAGGTTCTTCAGTCAATAATGAATGGGGGACTAAAATATGTGAATGAGCTGATGTCTCTCTCATTTTGTGCCAATGTACTACATGACTGGCTATCCCGAATGAGTTACTTTGACTTTTCTCCCTTCTTAAGCTGCACAGCACTATTAGTTTCTCCTGTAGCTATTCCCCACAAAAATTGCAGATATTACTATTGTCCTTTTCCACATTGCTGTCTGGCATAAATATAGGTAGTCAAATAATCACTTCTTAGGTCTGGCATGCAAGCCAGGTTACCCTATTTGCACTTTGTGGCTTTTACCTTGAGTTCAGACAGCATCATACTGAGGGAACTCATTTCCTCACCTGAGATAGGCTGATGACAAATTGAGGAAAATTGAGTATTGGACGTCGTGCTTTGAAGAGCTACAAGACTAATCAAACATGTTGAAGGCTTTATGTATAAAGAAAACCTGGAGAAATTTTGGGTTTTTGAGCCTTGATGGAGAGGTGGCTGACAGTGATCTTATAGATCACTAATCGTAAAATAATAAACAGAAAGGAAAGGTAAATCTGGAAGAAAGTTTCCTTAAATTGCAAGAGTACAACAAGGACCACAATGTCAAGTTAGTAAAATACAAAATTTGGACTGACTTGAGAAAGTTCTTCAGACACAACAAGGATTATTACGTGGAATGGACTACTGACAGAAAAACAAAAGTAAAATCCCTGGAATCATTTAAGAATCAACTGGATGCTTCAATAGGGAACTTTTGGGATACATGATCTAAAATGAGCCGAGTAACTACAATTATTTTGTGATCATTCCTGACTAGTCTTGTGCACCTCTCATGATTAATTTAAGCACAACAGATTATCTGCTTGCCCTACAAGCAAGGAATGGAACAAAGACACCTCTGTCCATGGACAGGACAACCTGGCTGGTGCGCAAGAGATGATATGATATCACATCATATTTGTGCCAGCCAAAAGACAGTAAGAGCTCGTATCAGAGCAACCAAAAGGATGTTTGGGGTAGGTGGAAGTGGCAAGTTGTGGTAACAATAACAAGATATTTTGTTTAGCTGAGTTGGGAGTCAAGTTGGAACTGAATAGGCCACTGAAGAATTTTGCAGGGCAGGTTCAGGTGGATTCCCAAGATATGGTGAGATGTGAGCACATAATTCAGGCTGACACTTCAGTATATTACTGAGGGAGT
Source organism: Mustelus asterias (assembly GCF_964213995.1). NCBI lineage: Eukaryota > Metazoa > Chordata > Chondrichthyes > Carcharhiniformes > Triakidae > Mustelus > Mustelus asterias. The sequence continues at coordinate 6,707,464 of NC_135824.1, forward strand.
GCTGCATTGTTGGAGATGCCATCTTTTGAATGAAATGTTAAACCATTGATCCTGCTTGCCCTTTCAGGTGAATGTAAAAGATCCCACTGCACTTTTTGAAGAAGAACAGGGGAGCTCTTCTGCTGTCCTGGCGAACATTTATCTGAAACTGATAAATGGTTATTTACTTCATTGTTGTTCATGGGAGCTTTCTATGGACAAATTAGCTCCTATTTTCCCGACATTGCAACAGTGAATATACCATAAAAAGAGTGCTTAATTGCATGTAAAGCGATTTAAGTACACGAAGGCCTAACAATTATTGCATAAATGCAAGTCATACTTTTAAATAACTATTTGCATCTGCCTTCACTACAGATGATAATGCTTATTTTCCAATAATATATTGTACAACTGGCACTAAGTTTAGAGTGTCAAAGTGAATGTGGATATAGTTCTGGCTAGAATAAGGGATCTTGAAATAATTTGGGCTGCTGGTACTGACAGCATTCACTCGGGTGCTCAGAGAAGTGAAAACTGAGCTCAGCAAGCCACTTTATTAAATATTTAACAGCTCACTAGTGCCTGGAATTGTTTTCATGGACTGGAAGATGACCCATGTGGTGCCAGTATTCAAAAGGGGCAAAAATCGGAACCAGAGAATTGCAGGCCCATTAGCTTGACCTCCATTGTAGGCAGGTTGCTGGGAGGGATCATTAGAGATACACGGTATGACCGCCTTAATAGTGAAGAGGCTACTCGAGACTCAACATGGCTTCTGGAAAATGTGTTCGCATGTCACCACTCCCGTTGAATTTTTTGAGTAGGTTGATAAATGTATATAACCTATTTGACATTGATTTTCAACAAAGTGCCACACAATAGACTGCTTCATAAAATAGAATCCTGTGGAATTAGCAGATTTGGGGTTGCATTAGAAATTGGTTGCATTCTGGTAGTTAAAAGGTTGTTATTAATAGCAGTAGTTCTGCCTGGGGAGCAGTTACGAGTGGAGTCCCACAGGGACTGGCATTTGAGCTGCTGCTGTTTACTTTCGTTATCAATGATCTGCATGACGACATTGCGTGCACTGTCTGCAAGACTTTAGTTGATGTAAAAATGCATATGGGTGTTAGAAAGTTAGGTAGAAATAGGTTACAGCAGATCTAAATGCAAGGGGGAATTGGGATGGCAACTGGCAGATGTTATTTAATGCAATGTATTTCTAGGGATAGGACTAATGCCAACCATGTATACATTTTGAGGGTTACAAACCTAAGGTTGGTGCATGAGGTGAATGATTTAAGTATGCATCAGACTTGAAGGATCCTGACCTGCAAGGCTATTGCAAAAGTAAATAGAGTGTTAGACTGTGTTGCCAGGTAATTGAACAAGAAATATTGGGGAGAAGTTCGCTATCACAAGCTTTGATTTGATTTATTATTGCCACATGTATTAACATACAGTGAAAAGTATTGTTTCTTGTGCGCTATACAGACAAACATACCGTTCTTAGAGAAGGAAATGAGAGAGTGCAGAATGTAGTGTTACAGTCATAGCTAGGGTGTAGAGAAAGATCAACTTAATGCAAGGTAAGTTCATTCAAAAGTCTGACAGAAGTAGTGAAGAAGCTGTTCTTGAGTCGGTTGGTACGTGAACTCAGACTTTTGTATCTTTCTCCCGAAGGAAGAAGGTGGAAGAGAGAATGTCCAGGGTGCGTGGAGTCCTTAATTATGCTGGCTGCTTTGCCGAGGCAGCGGGAAGCGTGGACAGAGTCAATGGATGGGAGGCTGGTTTGCGTGATGGATTGGGCTACATTCACAACCTTTTGTAGTTCCTTGCAGTCTTGGGCAGAGCAGGAGCCATACCAAGCTGTGATACAACCAGAAAGAATGCTTTTTATGGTGCATCTGTAAATGTTGGTGAGAGTCGTAGCTGACATGCCAAATTTCCTCTGTCTTCTGAGAAAGTAGAGGCATTGGTGGGCTTTCTTAACTATAGTGTCAGCATGGGGGGACCAGGACAGGTTGTTGGTGATCTGGACACCTAAAAACTTGAAGCTCTCGACTTGAAGCTGCGACATGCCTTGCATAATCTCGGGATGTCTCAATGTGTTTTACAGTGAATGGAGTATTTTTGAAGTCTCGTCACTAGTAATGTGGGAAAAGCTAAAGGAGCTGGGACATTTCATGGCAGAAAAGTGTAGACTTCAAAGATTTTTTTAAATATTGAAAAGATTAGATCTGGTCCATGTGGTTAGGTTACAGGGTAGATCAGTGACAAATTTCAGAACTGTGATTGATAAACCTTTGCTATGCGTAGGTATTAAGGAATAGAGAATCATGGCAGACAGATAGCGTTATGATACAGATGAATTATGATCTGAATGAGGGACCAAATGGTTGACCCCTGTCCCTATATTTCTATGTGGATTAGAAAGGTTAGGACCAGACACACGTATATAAGTTAAATAAGTGTAGAACTAGGTTAGATGTCAGGAGATATTTCTTTACACAGAGAGTCTTCTGTGTTTAAAAAAAGATTCGCAGAGGTGCGCCATTTGGCCCATCGTATCTGCATTAGCTCTCCAACTGAGCATTATGATTTAGTGCTAATCCCCTACCCTTTCACCATACTCCTGCACATTGTCTCTATTCAAATAATCATTTAATGCCCCGATTAAACCTGCCTCCACTATACTTCCAGGCAGTACATTCCAGACCCCAACCACTCATTGTATGAAAAACAATGTTGTGCAAATCACTTTGCATTTGTGGCCTCTTGTTCTTAAATCTTTTACAAGTGGGAAAATTTTCACTCTATTTACTCTGTCCAGCCCCCTCATGATTTTGAGCATCTCTATCAAATCATCTTTTACCCTTCTTCTCCAAGGAGAACAGTCCCAACCTGTCCAGTCTATCCTCAGAACTCAAATTTCTCATCCCTGGAACCATTTTTGTATACCACTTCTGCAGTCCCTCCAGTGCGCTCACAAAGCATTCTTTCTGGTTGTATCACAGCTTGGTATGGCTTCTGTTCTGCCCAAGACCGCAAGGAACTACAAAAGATCGTGAATGTCGCCCAATCCATCACGCAATCCAGCCTCCCACCCACTGACTCTGTCTACACTTCCTGCTGTCTCGGCAAAGCAGCCAGCATAATTAAGGACCCCACGCACCCCGGATATTCTCTCTTCCACCTTCTTCCGTCGGGAAAAAGATATAAAAGTCTGAGGTCACGTACCAACCGACTCAAGAACAGTTTCTTCCCATCAGACTTTTGAATGACCTTGCATTAAATTGATCTTTCTCTACACCCTGGCTATATATAGGGCGGCACGGTAGCACAGTGGTTAGCACTGCTGCTTCACAGCTCCAGGGTCCCGGGTTCGATTCCCGGCTCGGGTCACTGTCTGTGTGGAGTTTGCACATTCTCCTCGTGTCTGCGTGGGTTTCCTCCGGGTGCTCCGGTTTCCTCCCACAGTCCAAAGATGTGCGGGTTAGGTTGATTGGCCAGGTTAAAAAAAAAAATTGCCCCTTAGAGTCCTGGGATGCGTAGGTTAGAGGGATTAGTGGGTAAAAATATGTGGGGATAGGGCCTGGGTGGGATTGTGGTCGGTGCAGACTCGATGGGCCGAATGGCCTCCTTCTGCACTGTAGGGTTTCTATGATTCTATGATTCTATGAACTGTAACACTACATTCTGCACTCTCTCGTTTCCTTCTCTTTGAACGGTGTCCTTTGTCTATACAGTGCGCAAGAAACAATACTTTTCACTGTATGCTAATACACGTGACTATAATAAATCAAATCAAATCTTTCCTACAGTGTGGCAGCCAGAACTGTACACAACATTCCAGCTGAGGTCTAACTAGTGTTGCTGGGATGTGCAGTGAGTGCCACTTCACTGTAGCTGCTTGAAAGGGATTTGCACAAGCTGCAAACTATGGCTGATTTCACTGTCTGTAGAAGGTCAGAGGGGTATTGCCGAATGTGCTGCTAAGTCGCCATACTCTCCTCAAACTTGTTTGATCACCTTCGGGACTCATAGAGAAAGTTCACTGAGATTCTTACCTTGTATTATCCAGGGTTTATAAATTTGTTTTGATTCCCTATGGAGATTGTTTAATGGAGGTGACAAATAGGAGTCAAGGTGTGCATAACTTCCACTACGTCAATAGGGGAGAGATTTAATGAACCAGCTGGCCTTTTCGTGTCCATGATTTATGTCAGTTTGCCTCACTTAAATAGAAAAGTAAAATGGAATAGGACAGAAATCGAAGTGAAAGTTTTCCCAGAGAAAAAAAAAATCAAATGTATTCATATCTAAACTTTTATTTTATATCTAACTACTGTTGAATTATTTAGAAGCAAATAACACTTCTTGCGTAAATGTAGTTGAATAAATGAACTAATCTCCTCTGTTTAACAGCACAAGCATGCCATGGATATGAAGGTTTTGCATGATCCCACCAATCCAAAGAACAGATTATTTTTACATGAGAACTATGGGATTCAGCTTCCTGTTATTAAGAATGACATGCCTGAAGTAAGTACAGTAATTCCTTTTAATGTTATGGCATTGGATAGTGATGGGAGGTCTAACAATTTGAGCATGCCAACTGCTTTTCAAGCTTGAGTTATTTTCTTTTGACTTGCAAGAAGATTGAGCAGTGGGTTGAAATTTGACCTTCTGTAAGAGGTGTAGTAGTCTTCAGAGGAAAGTGTGTTCAAATTACTGTAATGGACATCAGCCCATAGCTGGTACAAAACACTATTTTTATTAGATTGTATTGGTGGGCTCAGTATTCAGAATGATGCTGATCCCTTGTCATGATAATAGCCATCACCCAGAGTGGCTTGGTAGCACCACTACCAAGTGTTGGACTGAGCTGGCCGAGTCCTAAAGGACATAGCTGCTAAACTGACTCTCATCAGGTTGTGAGGGAACCAACTGGAGGGAAAAATCTACTTGACCATTTCCTCACCAACCTACCTGTTGCAAATGCATCTGTCCATGACATTATTGGTAGGATTGATCACCGCATGGTCCATGTGGAGACTAAGGCCTGTCTTCACAGTGAGGTGACATAGTGGTTAGCGCTGCTGTATCACAGCATCCGGGACCCGGGTTCAATACCTGGCTTGGGTCATTGTCTGTGTGGAGTCTGCACGTTCTTCCCATGTCTAGGTGGGTTTCCCCCCCAGTCCGAAAGACATGCTGGTTAGCTGCATTGGCCATGCTAAATTCTCCCTCCGTGTACCTGAACAGGCACCGGAATGTGGCGACGAGCGGATTTTCACAGCAACTTCATTGCAGTGTTAATGTAAGCCTACTTGTGACACAAATAAATAAAACACCATTATGCTCTGATGATTGTTAGGAATGGTTTAACTGCAACCTTTCACTTTAGACCTAATTTGTATGTTAATTGTTTAATAGTGTTCACCGAGATATATAAAGGTGGTGTTGGGTGTGTGTTTGTGGAGTTGTAAAAGAAAATAAAGTGAGTTTGCGTAGAAGCTGGACTTGCAGCTCAGTAATAAAAGATGGTGCAACTGGGAGGCTAAACAATGAAGAGTCATCCAGACTTGAAGCATTAGCTCTGTTCTCTCTCCAAAGATGCTGTCAGACCTGCTGAGATTTTCCAGCATTTTCTGTTTTGGTTTCAGATTCCAGCATCCGCGGTAATTTCCTTTTATTATGCTAATTGGGATAGATTTCAACAGAACTAGCAACTCAAAACAGGGTATCCATTCGGCATTGTGAGCCATCAGCGGCAGCAGAATTCCATACAACCTTGATCTGTAACCTCATGACTCAGCATATTTCCCCACTCCATCATTACCATCAAGCCAGGGGATGAACCCTGGTTCAGTGAAGGGTGCAGGAGGGAATGCTAGGAGCAGCTCTAGGCATACCTAATAATGAGATGTCAACTTGTTGAAACTACAACACTGGACTACTTGAGTGCCGCACAGTGTAAGCAGCAAATAATACACAGAGCTAAGCAATTTCACAACTAACGGATGAGATCTAAGCTCTGCAGTCCTGCCACATCCAGTCGTGAATCATGGTGGACAATTAAACAACTCACTGGTGGTGGAGATGCAAAAATATCCCCACCCCCAGTGTTGGGGAGCCCACCACATCAGTTCAAAAGATAAGGCTGAAGCGGTTGCAAAAATCTTCAGCCAGAAGTGCCGAGTGGATGATCTATCTCAGCCTCCTCCAGCGGTCCCCAGCACCACAGATGCCAGTCTTCAACCAATTTGAATCATCCCACATATTAAGAAATAGCTGAAAGCACTGGATACTGCAAAGGCTATGGGCCCTGACAATATTCAGCCAATAATACTGAGTACTTGTGCTCCAGAGCTTGCTGCATCCCCAAACAAGTTGTTCGAGAACAGTATCAACACTGGCATCCACCCTGCAAGGTAGATATTGCCCAGATATGTCCTGTCCACAAACAGCGGGGAAAATCCAATCCACCAGGACCGCCCAGCCCCTGACCACATTATAGCTTTAGTCCAAACATGGACAAAAGAGCTGAACTCAGTAGGTGATGTTAGAGAGGTTGCCCTTGACATCAATGCAACGTTTGACCAAGTGTGTCATCAAAAGCCACAGCAAAATTAGAAACAATGGGAATTATGGGGAAACTGTCCACTGCTTGGAGTTGTACCAAGCACATTAGGAAGATGGTTGTGGTCAATCATCTTGATTGACCACAACCATGGTTGGAGGTCAATCATCTTGGTCCCAGGATGTCACTGCAGGAGTTCCTCAGGGCAGTGTCCTAGGTCCAAACTCTTCGGCTTCTTCATCAATGACCTTCCTTTCACCATAAGGTCAGAAGTGGAGATGTTCGCTGCTGATTGCACAATGTTCAGCACCACTCCTCAGATAGTGAAGCAGTCCATGCCTACAGGCAGCAAGACAATATTCAGGCTTGGGCTGATAAGTGGCAAGTTACAGTCACTCCTACAAGTGCCAGGCAATGACCATTTCTAACAGGAGAAAATCTGACTATCTCCCCTTGACATTCAATGATCTTACCGTTGGTGAATCCCCCACTATCAACCTCCTGGGGTTACCATTGCCCAGAAACTGAACTGGACTAGCCATATAAATACTGTGGCTACATGAGCAGGTCAGAGGCTGGGAATTCTGTGGTGAGCAACTCGCCTCCTGACTCCAAAGCCTGTCCAAGACACAACTCAGGAGTGTGATGGAATACTCTTCACTTACCTGAATAAGTGCAGCTCTGACAATGCTCAAGAAGTTCAACACCATCCAGGACGAAGCAGTTCACTGATTGGCACTCCCTCCAACAAAGTGGGGGCAATGCTGTGTACCAGCTACAAAAATCACTGTGAAAACTCACGCCTTCCAAACCCGCAACTTAAGTCAGGGGCAGCAGATGCATGGGAACACCTCACCTAGAAGTTTCCCTTCAAGCCACACACCATCCCGAATTGTAGGGTTATCACTGTTCCTCTACCGTCGATGGGTCAGAATCCTGGAACGCTATCCCTAACCTCACTGTGGATGTACTTACACCACATGGACTGCAACAGTTCAAGGAGGCAGCTCACCACCACCTTCTCAAGGGAGGTTAGGTGTGGGGAATGTATGTTGGTCTAGTCAGCAATTTCTACCTCTCATAAAAATATAATTAAAAATAAGAAGCGTTCTCAAGTCTATAGTAAGTTAACCGATCCCCATTCTGGTGACACAGTTGGCATCAGTAACCCATTTTAGGCAAAGGAAATTCATCCAGGGTTCCTGTTCCTCATTGTTATGCTAGGGATCTTTGAACCTTTGAAAAGATACCACAGTCCAGTGTGCCTTTTTTGTGGAAGATAAAGATCCGAAGAGCAGGGAGCTTACCTTGTATCGTATCAATAATTTTTCCTCAGCCCATAGAATTACATTGTATTTTACAGCACAGTAAAATACCTTTTGGCCAAACAAGTCTATGCCGGTGTTTTTGTTCCACATGACCATATCTGTAAAACTAGATTTAATTGATCATTCATCTCAGTCCTGTCAGTGAAATGTTGTTATGGACAAGGCATAATAGTTACTGATTTTCAAATTAATTCTTGTGAACCATTGTTTCTGAGCAAAAAGATAAGGCACTATATAAATGCACGGCTTTTCATTTTTTAAATTGAGGTTGTATCCTTGAAACCTACCTGACACTCTTGTACAGCAGAAGTGTACCTTTTATATTTTCTGTGCAATCCTTTTGTTTAATGATTAAAGATAATTATAAGACTAAGGACTTGTAATAATAGGCAGCTGTGCTTAAAATCTATTTGGTTTAATTAAGATGAACTTGTAAGGGACCCATTATTTCAAGGGGACAGCTAACATGCTGGATCTTTTTGCTGGGTGTAGCAGTTCAATGGGATCTCTTTTTGTATGATTACTTTTGAAACAAGATTGAATAGGATACAAAAAGAAAACACCGTACCACGTGCACAATGTATCTCTCTTGCTAATTTCCATCACAGCCTGGTTTGTCTTTCTGTTTTTAATCAAAAATATTATAGTGCTCCGCTGAACTCTCCTCGCACTATGCAGGCAAAGTAAGGGAGAACATGGTAACCAGTAGTCAGGTAATGCACAGCTTTAATTTTATGAGCTTGTGACCTATAGGAAGACAGGTTCGCAAATGAAAAAGGTAGAAATTGGCTGTATCTCTGCTACTGTTCCAAACCTTGGCCATTTAATCTCCAGCCAATATGATGATGTGGGTAGCCTTGTGCTGTGGGCTCAGTGAATGCAACTTCAGAGAAAACCCCTAACACTAGATACTCAACATACAAATTATATGTGGTTCCTTGATTGGAATGGATGAGTTAGGACAAATGCACTTTTCTACTCCGTTTTATTAATATATTTAAAAAATTCCATTTACATAGCTCTGTATCACATTTTTAAAATGGGTATCACATAGCGAATTGCTTTTGGAATAAACGGACTGTTCTACTGTAGAAAAATGTGACAGTCATTCTGGGCTTGATTTCAGCAAAGCCACAGAGAAGTTTTAGTTTAATGACGACATCTGCAACACAGATGAAAGTCACTTGGTTTTCAGGCTGTTCCTTGACAGATTCTTGGCACCTAAAGCAAACTTTGGCAACTGAATGCATGCAGCTCAATAACTGAAAAATTGTACTGTAAGATGAGAAAGAAAATGAAGCTTTTAGTAATTAGGAAAATCAGGAAATATAAATGTTTTCAACCAAGTCCTAAACTGCACATACTGCAAAGATAAGTCAACCTGGATTCTAACGTAGTTTTATTTTAATTAGATCAGAAGCTTTGACAACTGAATGCCTGCAGCTCAATCAATACAGAATTGTATGTAAAATAAGAGTCCAGGAGAAGAAATATTCTGGTTGCTTTTGGTGGCAATATTGTAAATGCGTTCTTTAAGACTGCTTCTAGTTGTATGTCAATCAAAAATGAATATTGACCAGAAGGAATCTTCATGACCACATTTATAATGCTGACACTAGAGGGTTATATTGTCAGTCAGGCAGTGTTCCTGTGTGAATGCTTAATATGCATGTCTTAAATTCCACCTTTCTAAAAGAAATGGGTTGATGTGGATTGTTAAAAAGCGCACAAAGGAATTTAGTACAAGTCTATTAATTGGTAACAGTGTCAATGGGAAAATATTTCCCAAGATGTACAGAGAAATTATCCACCTCCAACTCACAGTCCAAATTTTCTCATTAAAATATACATATCTTTTCTCCCAATTAGAATAGCCAGCTGCTCTTAGCCAACCGGCACTGGAATAGTTTAAAGATGTACATGCCACTGTCAACATACCTAAATACCTCTACACACTAACCCTGATCAGCTTACCATTTACCAAGGAGACTGAGTGTTTAGTTTTGCTAAGGTTTGTTGAGGGTTTTAATTAACTTGTTAAAATGAAAATAAATATCGTAAATGCTAAACCACTGCGCTGAATTAGTAGTTAATCAAAGGAAGAAAAGGGATATCAGCAGAATACTCACAGCAGTGAAAAATGAAAGAGTTTGGAGCCCCACAGCATTGTTGTCAGTTGTTAAATAATTGGAAGGGGAGAGAGCTGCATGGGTATGTATGGGGTAGAGGACTAAGATCATCGTAAAAGATCTACCTTATGGTCACAGTCAAAACATCAGGCACTGCCAATTGGCGCTCCCAAGGACTTCTGCAAGATAAGACTTGGGTTCATCAGATTCACTGTGATTGAAGTGTGTCAACTGATCTACTGTGACTTGCAGGAACTACAAGGTAAGTAGGAGTTGTAATTATAACTTTTGGTGATGGTGTAAAATGGTTGATATTGAATTAGACACCAACCCAAATTCCTCTTCAATGGATTAGAAAATCAGACATGGTGCAAAATGGATGGGCAGTTTCACATTGGCTATTTTAAGCCATCACCCAAAGATATAATTAACCCCAATTTACTGCTGCCACAGAAACCATTCAGCAGGGGACAATTCAGAAGTCAGTTGGTGCATTATTGATGCTGCCTTTAAAATGTAAGTGGAGTCTGGCTTTGCCAAATCACAGGAGTAACCACCATAGGCACAAGCAGAATCAATTAGAGTTTTACCAAATCACTAACCTCTCCAAAGGATAGGACATCATTGACAGTATGCATATATCCGTTTACTTAACTCCTACTGTGCATTCCCATATGGTTATGTACTATATATTATCTATGACATTCTTTCAAAGCCCCAGTAGCCGAGCAAGTCAGAATGGTGGGTGACTGCTGACTCCACTGACTATCTTCCTGTGATTTAGAATGTCTACTCTCTCCATCTACATCTGTCACACGTGCATTTATCAATAACAGGAGCATCTTTGTTTGAGCGGTTCCAGTCTTTGCTTGAAGCTGTTTTTTTAGTTCTCCATGGTGACAATCAACTGCTGTTGACATTATTGTTACTCAGTTATTTTGCCTTTGTGCACATGCCCCTACTTGAGGCAATTACCTTGACATATCAACGAATTTGAGTGTTGCACAGTGAACTTTGAATCAGTCTCAGAATCTTCCATGGTTTTGAAGATGACCTTAACTGAATATAGGGTTTTTGACCCGAAAACCTTACAGGAGTGCAAGCATTCACCTGAGAGCCTTGACTGTTGTTCCCTGATCGATAATAGTTTGCTGTGCAAGTAACCCATCCTCCATCCCTTACAGAGTCATGAATATGAAACGAAGGGAATTCACAACAAGCTCCAAGCTCTGCTGGAAAACAAAACCTCAAACCTTTATGCCTCAAGGTAATTGACCAAGTACAGACAGTATTCTCGGCCTCCATCCATCACTTGCTCATCCTTCATCAACCCCCACAATTTTTTGTATCATCATCAGGAGTGATCCGTGCTGTGTCCAGTGCTTTCACATTCAATATTTCCATCTGTATGTTGTCAAGTATCTGTATCCGCATTCTGACTTGGTGCAAGTCTGATAACAATTATGGCTGCGCTAATTCTTTGTGCAAGATGAGAGGTCACACGACACTAGGTTATAGTCCAACAGGTTTATTTGAAATCACCAATTCTTTGCACTGCACGGAGCACAGACAACTTGATTTTCTGTGACTGGTATAGTGGGCAATGTGATTGCATGAGTGCCATTACCCATGTGGGTGTTGCATCAATATTATATGAACAATTAAGCACAATTATCCAATGTTTCTGCATATATTGATGTGACATATTTCAGCATCATAAACTGATTAATGTACGCACCTGGCCTCAATCCAATTCCATAGGTGCAGTGCTTTACTTAACCTCCTTCCCTATTTTTGTCACTAAACAAATACTCTTTGAAATAGTTAAAGGCTTACTAATGCTGAAGAACTACTTGTGCTACTTGTCCTTCTGTTGTGTGCCAATGTAGTCTTAATGTAACAGCAGCACATGTTACCACAAGGTGACTTCAGCTAGATAAATTATTTTTTGTTATGCCATACATTTATACATTGTGAAATGTATGATGTAATTAGTATTAGTCTAAGAGTTTTACTAGTTCCCACCTTCTTTGCAAGATCCTTCATAGCATTGCTCTATATGGATACAGAAAATGTTGCCTGTAAGTACTAACTCTTGTATCTATCATCTGCAAACTAAAACTGGCCGAATTTACAACTGTGATTCATTCATTTCTTTGTCTGATTACATCACTTTTAGAATCTATCTCAAAGTGCTCAGGGATTTAAATTGAAATTAATTTCTATATGGATCTTCCATCACGGTGATGCTCTTTTTCAACATAATCTCACTCTATTCTTTGGAGCAATGGACAAGCAGTTAGCCCAGTCCCACCTTGCCAGTATTTGTGGGGCTAGCTTCTCGGGCTTCCTCTGTCAAATACACAGACCAATAAGACTTCAATGCATATCTAGATCATTAAGCTAGATTTTGCGAGTGTTTTGTGTAAGCATTTATAATTACTATTTTTAATGAATACTATGAATACCCAACTGTGTTAACATTTTTATCTTTACACTAGGTAAGTCACTCATCAAGTGCTTGAGAAATGTGAAATGGGAATTATTGTAGGTGTGTCATAATTGGCTATCTTTCTTGCTGTTCCCATTAGCAAATTCAGGTTGCACAAAGTCAGCCACAGTAAAATCAAAAGGATGCACAATTTTGATTATTAAACACCATGGAAAATACGATTATTCACTTTTTGAGGAAAAGAAGGAAAATATTCCCCAATGTATAATATAACACACAGCTTGGCTGGTGGTGCTGTGCAGGAAACAAACATATTATAACCGTAACATTAGGAGGAAAATAATTCTAAAGCAGTATTCAGAGCCTGGCTGGGAGCAGGCACTAATGTGCAGTAAAAAAAAGCACTTCCATGGAACAAACTTAACAAAAACAATGTTGTGAATGTTTTTATCCTGATGCTGTAGTCTCTTGTGTTGTTTGGCTTGTGGTCTGTTTATATCCTATCCACTCGATGCTGTAATGAACATTGCTCCCCTGGAATGGATGATTTTACACTCAAAGTGCACAAACTACCATAACAATTTAGGTAATTAAAAAAGGGACTTGTCTCGCTCTAATCATTTAAGAGTCATATATTTTTCACCACATGCCCTGGTCATTATGAGCAGCATTGGAGTCAGGTTTGTAGAACTGCAATTGCTACAGTTAGGTAACTTTTTACACTTCATTGACACCATTTGACTTGTCTATAAACATGAGAACATTAAGAAATAGAAGCAAGAGTAGGTCATACAGCCCCTCAAGCCTGCTCCACCATTCGTTAAGATCATGGTTGACTCCACTATAGTCCAAAAATCTATCTCAGCTATGAATATATTCAATGATCCAGCCTCCACACCTCTCTGTGGTAATGAATTCCAAACACAAGTGACCTTCTGGAAGAAGAAATTCCTCTTCATCTCTGCATTAAATGGGCGATAATTTATATGGCCCCTAGATTTAGATTCCTCAGAAGGGAAAACATCCTCTCAGCAACTACCCTGTCAAGCTCCCTTAGAATCTTACCTTTCAATAAGATCCCCCCTTATTTTTGTAAACTTCAACCTTTTTTTCAGAAGACAACTCATTCATCCTAGGAATCAAACTAGTTAATGTTCTCTGAACCACCTCCAATGCAATTAAGTATATCCTTCCTTGAATACAGAGACCAAAACTGTTTACAGTGGTCTCACAGACATCCGGTACAATGGCGGTGAGACCATCCTACATTTTTACACCATTTCTCTTGCAATAAAGGTCAATATTTCATTTGCCTTCTTAATTACTTATTGTATCTACATGCTAACTTTGTGTTTTATGTACTGGGACATCCAGATCCCTCTGTACCATTCAAATAACATCTTGCTTTTCTATCCTTCCTACCAAAGTGGATAATCTCACATTTTTTCACTTGATTCTCCATCAACCAAATTTATACCCAATCACAACCTACCTATATCCCTTTGTAGATTTTTTGGATGAAATGTAATGACAGTTGGGGGAGGGGGGAGCAACCTGACGTCTGTCACCAAAACTGGCAGTACTCCTATCGACCTGATTTCCAGGAACCTAGAAGGAATTAAGTCCTAATTAGCAGCAGCGACTATTCTGCCAAGGCCTACAACCCCAGGGAGGACATTTAATTGCAGGACTTACCCCAGAAGGGTGAAATTCCATCCCCCGAAGAGCTGCTAACCAATGAGAGACTGCCAGTTCTCCAATACCGGCAGTGCCACTGGAGCAGGGGCTCCTGTCGGTAACACATTTGGGTCCTTATCAGGGATCATTAAGGGATCCCTGGAGAAAAGTAATAGTGGATGGGGGTCGCAGGGAGAGAGTCGCCAACAAAAAAGACAGGAGGATAGGGGAAAAGGGCAGGGGGTTGGATGTCTGTGGGCCCCTCTTCCCAGTGCCAGGTTGCTTGATCAGGCACTCAGTGTTTTTGAACGAGCACCCCCCCCCCCCCCCCCGTACCCTCCTTCCATAAAATGCCCACACCCACCTTCAAACTCACCTCCCCATTTGAGCCTCCAACACTGTTCTCTGTGGCACCCCAAAGTTACTGTTTGTCAATCTGAAAATTAGTCATCTATCGTGGCTCTCTGTTTTATGATCCCTAACTTGTAGGATGCCGAATTGAAAGCCTTTTGGAAATCGATATACCCTACATCTACTTGTTCCCCTTTATCCGCCTTGCTTTTCCATCCTCACCAAGCGGAACGAACCTCGTGCTCTTGGCAAGAGTCTGATCCACACCAGCTGTCCAACCAACTGAACAAAACAGCTCGCCCAAGGAATCGGACATACACTTTTACATGTAGGTTGAGCAATGGATAGTGATGGAAGAGGTTGCCATTTTTTTCCATCACATGTCTGACCAGGAATCTCTCTCACTCTTACCACCTGCCACTAGCATATGTTGGAAGGATTTACAAGTTGATACTCAACCTCTTTGACCACATTATGAATGCACCTCGTTTGGTCGTCATGTCCTGGAGTGGGACTTGAAACTGGAGCTACTGGCTCAGAGGCAGGGTGGTACCCACTGTGCCAAAAAACCTCCTCTTTGATCGTATTATGATCTTCTAAATATCCTGCTACTACTTCCTTCATAATGGATTCCAACATTTTCCCAAAGGTAGATGTTAGGCTACAAATCTATGGTTTCCCGCTTTCTGTCTCCCTCCTTTCGTGAGTAGGGATTTTTCATTTGCAGTTTTCCAATCACTGGGACCCTTCCAGAAACTAGGGAACTATAGAAGTTTATAACTGAAGCATCTACTATAATTTCAGCCACTTCTTTTAAGATTCTTGGAGGCAGGCTATCAGGTCAAGGACTTGCCAGCCTTTAGACGATTAGCTTGCCAAATATCTTTTCTCCAATGATAATGATTGCTTTAAGTTCCTCCTCCCTTCCACCCTTTGATTTTCTATTTTATTGGGACGCTTTTATGTCTTCTACCGTGAAGATACAAAATCTTTGTTCAAAATCTCTGTGGTTTCTTTGTTTGCCATTATTAATTCCTCGGTCTCATCCTTTAAGGACCAACCTTTGCTTTAGCTAATCGCTTAAATATTCAGGTACTTGTAGAAGCTCTTACTGTCTGTTTTTATATTTTGTGCTACTTCACTGTCATAATTTATCTTCCTTTTTTGCAATCATTTCTTTCAAAAGGTTCTGAATCTTTGGAATTCTCTACTCGAGAGTTGTGGATGCTCCATCATTGAATCTATTTAAGGCTGAGGTACACAACTCTTCGGTGTCTCAGGAATCATGCGTTAGGAGGAGCTGGCAGGAAAGTGGAGTTGAGGCAGAAGATCAGCAATGATTGTATTGCTTGGCAGAGTATAGGCTCAAAGGGTTATATGTTCTACTTCTATTCCTATTTATTTTGTTCTTCTGGTCTCCACTAATCTTCGCAATATGATATGCCATTTCTTTCAATTTTGTTACATATTTAGTTAGTCACGCATTGTTCATCCTTCTTGTTCAGTCCTTCTTTCTCAATGAAAATATCTTTGTTGAGAATAATGAAATATGAGCAAACATTACTCAATGCTTTGACACTAATTTCCGTGGTGAATTTAGTTAGAAGATATGTTGAAGTACTTGCAGTCAAATAGCCTTAGAATGTTTTAAAATGGAGGGATGAAAATTGTGATTTTAAAATTAGCATCTGAACAGTTATCAGCACGTATTCAAATTACATTGAACCGCTCGTCATAGTATTTAACAATACCCATTATGCATAATTGCACCTTGGCTCCATTTATTTTTATTGCTTATTTTTTATAATAAAAGCTGCAGTCGATAGTTATGGATTGTTCCCCTTGAATGTAATCTGGCACGCATCTAATCCATTAGATTCCGGTTACACTGCAGTAATTTAGAAATTGTGTGTTGCATTCATAAAATCTTTACAAGAAATACACAAATTAATACAGTGTCACTGACAAAAATAGGAGATAATTGCCAAGGCAGAGCTAAGGAACAGATGACTACAATCAGTATACTTTCAACCCAGCATTTGGGAAGTGAAGGTCACCCCCATCTCTTATGACAGAAGAACATTTGTTGGTAAACAAATTAATCTTTCTAAAGGTCACCATTTGTTTAAGTTTTTATCCAGCGCTTGTCATCTGGAATACAAGACAAGTCTGTCATTCAGCCACGCAGGGTGCAACAGAAACGTGCTGCATGGATGCAGTAATGGTGTTCCAGTGTGTTTCAGCATTCTTTGGTAACATGGTGCCTGATTGGGATGCTATGGGCTGCTGGTTTACAGCTGTCTGTGGGCAAGATAGAGGTCCAGCCATGAATTACAATAAGATAGGTCCATACTTTCTGACTGGTACAAGCTGGACTTCTGCCTGGAACTGACATTTTCAATGTTATCAGCCAGCACATATCTCTCTCTCTCCTCTTTTTTTTCTCTCTTTTTTTCACTTTCTGCTACTTCGGCTCTTTTTCATTTTCATAAAGCAGCGTTTGAAATTTTAGTAAAGTTCTGCATCAAATGTACTCTGCAGATATTTTTTGCTACATCATCGTAACAGCCACATTTCTTATAAATGAGTATTGAAGTGGCAACTGTTTTCTCATTCGGATTACAGTATCCTTATTTGTCCCCTACATTATTTATGTCACAGAACTGTCCTCTATTTTGAAGCATTGTTATTTCACATTGAGCATTTAATTTTTAACAGTCCCCAGAGTGAACGATGGCAGACATGTGCAGGAACCATGCCTCTTAAAGATTTGCTGCGATTGCTAATTTTTCTTACATATTACCAGTCACTGCACTTCAAAGTAATGTACTCTAAATGAAATACCGCGCAACATCTCTGAGAAATGTAGTACGCGCTAATATTAAAATATTAAATATTTTTAATGTTTATGGTGGCAAAAGGCCTTGCAAGAGAGGATGGAGTGCTGCCGGTAACCAGAAAGAGTTTAATTAGATACATATTTCTTAATGCTGACTGATAATCTTCTAATATTTTTAATACAAACTACTATCTCCTCTCACTTTACATGCACAGAATGTCACAACTATGTTCTACTTAATGCAAAGGATCATTGTAGAGAATGTAGGACTTGTATTGAATAGTTTAAATCATTGTTTGCCAAATAAACAGGATGAAAAACAAAATGCATCCATATTGGGCCAGATTCTCCAAACCAGAGAATTCCAGCCATTATTTTTGGGCCCTTCTATTTTCTGTTTGGAAGCAGGGATAACTGTTATCTCCTAATAGAATTTCCTTACTTCTTTTGCTAAACAGCAGAGAAAAGTCAAGCACACCACACTGCGTTCTGACTCTCTCAATATCTCCATGCCAGACAGGTCAAAAATAGAGGTGTAACTCTACTGAAGAGCACTGGTGAAAGGTGGATCATTTTTGGAAGCAATGGAGCATCAAATTAATGGTGTAGAAAGCCCTTTACTGCTCACAGGAGAGATGTTCATGGACCAGTGTTGGACTGAAGTCCTTGGAGTGAAAGGGCTCAAAGTGAAAAGTGTCTCAACATTTCTCTTCACCGAATTCACCTTTACATGAGATGAAAGTGATCTTGCAGAAGAAGAAAGGTTTACATTTAAAATATAGAATTTAACAAAAATAATTTATGCTAGAATTGTTTTGTGCATGTACAATAAAAAAGCAGTAATTGCAAATAGGAAGCCTTCCAATTGAAAGATAGAAAAGGTGTAGCATAACTAGCAGTAATTTATTACAAGTGAGTACCACATTAACTTCAGATGTCAACAGGGAACCATTGAGTTTTGACCCCCTGGTGGGCTATACTGACGTTTGTTGCAAGTGAATGTGCATGAAATTCACAACAGAGGTTGATATCCAAAATTTCTCAAAATGGAAAAGAAAATTCATTCATAGCTTTTCTTTCCAACAGGCACCTTTGCAAAAACTTATTAAAGGTACCACAGTTGGCACGCTCGCCGTTTTGCCTGCTTCCCACCGTGAAAATCCAGCTCTCCTTCCTCCATTTGTATCCGAGAAAGATGCAAGAAAAGGTCAGTGGCACTAGAGCAGATCACAGGATGTTATGGGCAGTGACGTTAAGCAGGAACCAGCCCTGGGATTTTGTTCTACTGTGTTAGTCATAACTGCAGAAACTTGATAACCACAATTGTTTTAAGTGTAAAATTTGTGTTTTTAATGGTGTGGGATACCGCTTGGCCCACATTGGAAAGAATGTCACCGTACTCTGAGTGAAGCCTCAACATAATTAGGAGCAGGACTTCTCCACACTCTGCAACATTGTCCATATGCTTGCTGGCAGGCTTCTTAGTGCACCTAGTGTTTCCCAGTGCATGCCTATCAGTCTTCAGCAGCCCATCTGAGGTTAACATCTGAGTCCTTTGCATTAGGGCTGGTTTGCATTCCGGCAAAGTGGCACCTTGTTACGTTCCCACCCCTCCACCCTAGTTCCTGCATATCACCATGCAAAGACCTTTTCTGTAATACACATGTGCTTCTAGTCCCTGACCTGGTGCTTGCTAGAATGAGATTCTGTAACACTGCCCCTTCAGGAAGGCTGGGTTCACCTTCCTAAAATTATTAAGGTGTCTTCACATTTCCAGCACCTGGAACAGAGGGGCATGTATTAGTTTGTGGTGTGATGGGAGAGCAAAGAAAGAAGTGTTAAGTGAAAGGCTCTGCAGTTTATCATGCAGAACGTACAGGACGAGATGGAAGTAGGAAGGCAAGAGGAGGTTAAGGTGCGAAGAAACCCTGCATGACATCTCCTCTCTCATTGCCATTGCCTCAGCCATGATACTCTCCCATTGATGGTCAGTTGCTTTCTTCAAGAAGAAAGAAAAAGTGTACAGATGGGTTCAGTGTCCCCTTGTATCAGCTTCCTGTCTGGAGTTGTGCATGACCTTCTCATGAATAAAAAATGGGAATATGACATTCCTGTCAGATCTTTAGGGAATGGGTAGGATTTTACAGCCTCACTCGCCACACAAATGGAAAATCCCACCCAAGGTCAACGGACCTTCCCATGGTCCGCCCCTCTCCCGCTCCGATTCCCGTGGTGGGCAGGGTAGTAAATTCCGGCCAATATGTCTGTCGTGTTGAATAGCTGATATGCGGTGCACCTGACATAAGGTCTGGTGAAGTGGGGATTGCAATATTCATAGAATCATAGAATCCCTACAGTGCAGAAGGAGGCCATTCCGTCCATCAAGTCTGCGCCGACCACAATCCCACCCAGGCCCTATCCCCGTAGCCCCACGTATTTACCTTGCTAGTCCCCCCAACACTAAGGTTGATTGGCCATGCTAAATTAATCCTAACTCGCACATCTTTGGACTGTGGGAGGATACCGGAGCACCCAGAGGAAACCCACGCAGACACGAGGAGAATGCGCAAACTCCGCACAGGCCCAAGCCAGAAATTGAACCCAGGTCCCTGGCGCTGTGAGGCAGCCGTACTAACCACTGTGTCACCGTGCCGCCCAAAATGTTCTATTTTTTCAGTCATTGCTATTGTTCTCCATTAAGCAAGCACATAGATCATGGAGTCCCTAAGTGCCGAAGCAGGCCATTTGGCCCATTGAATCTACACTGACTCTCTGACAGAGCATCTTATCCAGACCCTATCCCTATAACTACACATAGTTAATCCCCCTAACCTACGCATCTTGGGACAATTTAGCATGGCCAGTCCTGCACTAACCTAACCTGCACATTTTTGGAGTGTGGGAGGAAAGCGGAGCATCTGGAGGAAACCCACGCAGACACGGGGGAAAAATGTGCAAACTCCACACAGTCACCCGAGGCTGGAATTGAACCTGGGCCTGTGGCGCTGTGAGGCAACAATGCTAACCACTATGGCACCGTGCCGCTCCTAAAGTTAATTTATTAGTGTCATAAGTAGGCTTATATAAACATTGCAATGAAATTACTGTGAAAATCCCCTACTCGTCACGCTCCAACGTCTGTTCGGGTACACCGGGAGAATTTAGCATGGCCAATGCACCTAAGCAGCATGTCTTTAGGACTGTGGGAGGAAATCGGAGCACCCGGAGAAAACCCACACAGACATGGGGAGAATGTGGGATCTGCACAGATAGTGACCCAAGCTGGGATCTAACCCGGTCCCTGGCGTTGTGAGGTAGCCTTGCTAACCACTGTGCAACTATGCTCAGATAATATAATTGAGAGAAACTACAGGCCAGAGAACCTGCTTGCTTTGTGATTTTTTTTATTCATTCGTGAGACATGGGCATCATTGGCTGGCCAGCATTTATTGTCCATCCCTAATTGCCCAAGGGCAGCTGAGAATCGATCACATTGCTGTGGCTCTGGAGTCACATGTAGACCAAATCTGGTAAGGATGGCAGATTTCCTCCCCTAAAGGACATCAGTGAACCAGATGGATTTTTCTGAAAGTTGACAATGATTTCATGGTCATCAGTATATTCGTAAATGATTGAATTCAAATTCCACCATCTGCCATGGCGGGATTCGAACCCGGGTCCCCAGAACATTAGCTGATTTTTTTTGTATTAATAGTCTAGCGATTATACCACTCAGCCACCGTGATTGGACAGCAATAATCCACAATGGTTAATTGGTCATCATTTGACTTTTAATTCCAGATTTATATTGAACTCAAATTCCGCCATCTGCCGTGGTGGGGTTTGAACCAGGGAGCATTACCCTGGGTCTCTGGATTACTAGCCCAGTGCCAATACCACTACACCACCACCTTCAAAAAAGAACAGAGACTAATATAAAATAAAGGTGCACGGTGTTACAGGTATTAGCATGGATAGAGGATTGGTTAACTAACAGTAAACAAAGAGTGGGAGTAAATGGGTGTTTTTCTGGTTGGCGATCAGTGACTAGTGGTGTGCCTCAGGGATAAGTGTTGGGACTGCAATTGTTTACGATTTACATAGATGATTTGGAGTTGGGGACCAAGTATAGTGTATCAAAATTCGCAGTGGCAGAGCAAAGTGTGCAGAGGATGCTGAAAGTCTGCAAAGGGATATAGATAGTCTAAGTGAGTGGGCGAGGGTCTGGCAGATGAGTACAATGTTGGTAAATGTGAGGTCATCCATTTTGGTAGGAGTAACAGCAAAATGGACTATTATTTAAATGGTAAAAAATTGCAGCATGCTGCTGAGCAGAGGGACCTGGGTGTCCTTGTGCAAGAATCACAAGGAGTTAGTTTGCAGGTGCAGCAGGGAATTTAGAAGGCAAATGGAATTTTGTCCTTCATTGCTAGAGGGATGGAGTTTAAAAACAGTGAGGTTATGTTGCAGCTGTATAAGGTGCTGGTGAGGCCACATCTGGAGTACCGTGTACAGTTTTGGTCTCCT
The DNA here is from genome assembly GCF_964213995.1 of Mustelus asterias. NCBI lineage: Eukaryota > Metazoa > Chordata > Chondrichthyes > Carcharhiniformes > Triakidae > Mustelus > Mustelus asterias. The sequence continues at coordinate 6,729,335 of NC_135824.1, forward strand.
TACTTGAGAAAGGATATACCGGCACTGGAGGGGGTGATGAGGAGATTCACTAGGTTGATTCCAGAGTTGAGATTGTTGGCTTATGAGGAGAGACTGAGTAGACTGGGGCTATACTCATTGGAATTCAGAAGAATGAGGGGAGATCTGATAGAAACATATAAGATTATGAAGGGAATAGATAAGATAGGAGCAGGGAAGTTGTTTCCACTGGCAGGTGAAACTAGAACTAGGGGGCATGGCCTCAAAATAAGGGGGAGCAAATTTAGGACTGAGTTGAGGAAGAACTTCTTCACACAAAGGGTTGTGAATCTGTGGAATTCCCTGCCCAGTGAAGCAGTTGAGGCTACCTCATTGAATGTTTTTAAGGCAAGGATAGACAAATTTTTGAACAGTAAAGGAATTAAGGGTTATGGTGAGCTTGCGAGTAAGTGGAGCTGAGTCCACCGGCGGAGCAGGCTCGAGGGGCCAGATGGCCTACTCCTGCTCCTAGTTCTTATGTTCTTATGTTCTAATATTGGTGAGTGTGTGAGTATGAGGAGAAGAAGAAGGTGGGGTGAAGAATGTTGTAATCATTGTCGGAGAGCGAAAGGAAGTGGGGGAAAGGAATGTTGTGAGTCATGATACAGTAAAAAGTCTCACAACACCAGGTTAAAGTCCAACAGGTTTATTTGGTAGCAAAAGCCACTAGCTTTCGAAGCGCTCGCTGCTCCTTTTTTCATTATTTTGTAAATTGAGTTTGTGTCTTTATATGCCCTGTTTGTGAACAGAACTCCCACTCACCTGACGAAGGAGCAGCGAGCGCTTCGAAAGCTAGTGGCTTTTGCTACCAAATAAACCTGTTGGACTTTAACCTGGTGTTGTGAGACTTCTTACTGTGTTTACCCCAGTCCAACGCCGGCATCTCCACATCGTGAGCCATGATGCCAGAGGAATGAGCAGAGAATAAGAAAGCAACATTTTTACCTTGACAGCTCTGCTGAGGTCATTGCATATTGTCTGGTATTGCAGTTATGTCCTGAGCATTAAGCCTCTGGTATTGGCCTCCTCTGTGATCTCTTCTCATTGGTGGCTGAAGTGTTGCCTGGAGAACTTCCTCCTGTTTGTAGCGAAGTGCTCCTCCTTTTTAAGGCTGTCCTTAGGTGGCGCACGATTTCCGCCATTTCCCCCCCCTCCCCCAACTCCAATCAGGTGTGTAGCCAGTGAATTGCATGACTTGCACAGGCTACAAACTAGAATCATTTTAATGAGATCCCAACACATATTGGCATGATCGAATTTCTAGGCCTGTCAGTCTGGATTGAATTTGAAGCTATGGCATAAAGATGAATGCCAGGACAGACACGACACAGCCCCATTCCCTAAAGTTATAACATACTGGTCAGCATCAAATAACGATTTTGCATTACTCACAGTTGCTGCTGATAATATTTTCCTTCTCTTGCAGGTATTCTGAGCTTGATTGAACGAGGCTTAATTCCTCCAGCATCTGACTTGACTGTTGACCCACCTTTTGTTCAACATAGAGCAGCAAAGATTCATGATATCCAAGAGAAATATAAGAAACCAGCCCCAGAAATATTTGGTAAAGATAATGCTAAAGGTTATGTTTTCTTGCTCGTATAAATTGCAATCTAGTAAAGATATTGCATGGTGTAGCATTAAGCTAAGCCCTCCAGAAGTTCTGAAATTCATTTTGGGTCTATGCTGAGATGACTAGCCTTGGCCTAAGGAGAGGGGAAATCAATGTCTCAGGATTCCCACTCCTGCTTGGTTTCTGGTGACTCCTGTTGAACTGTGAGGATGTGAGTATGTGTTTGATGAGTACACGGTACTTACTTAGCAGGAGGGAAACCATGATCAAGCGGGGGACGCGGCTAGCCCATTGCACTTGGGGTGTTCTGATGCCTGCGGTCATGGTTTTCCCTGGGTAGAGTAAGCAATCAGGGTGGCCAATGAGGTTAAACTGAGGCTTTGCCTATGCCACTTTTTTCAAAGCCATCTCGGCCTTTTGGCTGAGATGAAGCATTAGATCTGGAAGAAGGTGTAACTGGGGTGATCAGTAAGTTTGCGGACGACACGAAAATGGCTGGACTTGCAGATAGTGAGGAACATTGTCAGAGTCTACAGAAGGATATAGATAGGCTGGGAATTTGGGCAAAGAAATGGCAGATGGCGTTCAATCCAGATAAATGCGAAGTGATGCATTTTGGTAGAGCTAACGTACGGGGGAGCTATACGATAAATGGCAGAACCATAAAGGGTGTAGATACGCAGAGGGACCTGGGTGTGCAAATCCACAGATCCTTGAAGATGACGTCACAGGTGGAGAAGGTAGTGAATAAGGCATATGGCATGCTTGCCTTTATAGGATGGGGCATAGAGTATAAAAGTTGGGGTCTGATGTTGCGGTTGTATAGAACGTTGGTTCGGCCGCATTTGGAATACTGCACCCAGTTCTGGTCGCCACACTACCGGAAGGACGTGGAGGCTTTAGAGAGAGTACAGAGGAGGTTTACCAGGATGTTGCCTGGTATGAAAGGACTTAGTTATGAGGAGAGATTGGGTAAACTGGGGTTGTTCTCACTGGAAAGACGGAGGATGAGGGGTGACCTAATAGAGGTGTATAAAATTATGAAAGGCATAGATAGGGTGAACGGTGGGAAGCTTTTTCCCAGATCGGTGGTGACGTTCACGAGGGGTCATAGGTTCAAGGTGAGGGGGGGGAGGTTTAACACGATATCAGAAGGACGTATTTTACGCAGAGGGTGGTGGGGGCCTGGAATGCGCTGCCGGGCAAGGTGGTGGAGGCGGACACACTGGGAACGTTTAAAACTTATCTAGATAGCCACATGAACGGAGTGGGAATGGAGGGATACAAAAGAATGGTCTAGTTTGGACCAGGGAGTGGTGCGGGCTTGGAGGGCCGAAGGGCCTGTTTCTGTGCTGTATTGTTCTTTGTTCTTTAGATCAAGCCCGGGAGGGGGTGCAATGCCTCATCCTGTCAGCTTGGATCTTGTTTTGATCAGCCCCAGGATGGGATGAATATCCTTGTCTTGTCAGCTTGGATCTGGATGGCATGGTGGCACAGTGGTTAGCACTGCTGCCTCACAGCGCCAGGGACCTGGGTTCAATTCCGGCCTTGGGTCACCATCTGTGTGGAGTTTGCACATTCTTCCCGTGTCTGCGTGGGTTTCTTCCGGGTGCTCCAGTTTCCTCCCACAGTCCAAAGATGTGCCAATTAGGTGGATTGGCCATGATAAATTGACCCTAGTGTCAAGAGATTAGCCGGGTAAATGTGCAGGGTTACGGGAATAGGGCCTGGGTGGGATTGTGGTTGGTGCAGACTTGATGGGCTGAATGGCCTCTTTCTGCACTGTAGGGATTCTGTGGTTTGTCCCTTGTGTGGGGACTCTGGACTTAATTGGCTTTTTTGATTAGCAATAAAGTACGAAAAGGTACAATATATTTAGGCTGAGTTATTATTCCCTCCTTGGTTGAATTACCTGTTAACACTCACTGCTTGGGCTCACGTTTCAAGAGTAGTCACACAAGCAAAGTAGTGGAGGGAAGCCAATACCTTTAGAACCCATCATTATTCAACAGCTTTGGGAAAAGGGGTTAAAAATTTAAAAAACTCAAAAGAGGGAAACAATTATATTGGGATATAAAGTATAGTTTGGAGGCAAAGTAAGAACAACAAGAATATAGAAGAAGACACCATTTTTAACCATGCAATTCACATGATGCAGAATCCTGCTGCAGTGCACAAATTGAGGATATATTATGCAGAATTGTGGGATATGATTCATGTCCTATAAGTGACCTGGCTCATGAGAACGAAAGTCATGGATGAATTATGGTCAGTGTCACAAGTAGGATATAAATCATTATCCCATAGGTCTTCGTAACTATTCTGTTTAGACTATACATTAAAAATTAATTGGGTAAAGAGGTTAAAAAAAGACCGGTTTAATGGTGCACTATATTCCTTTGAGCATTGGTTTCAGAGTGGCTGGAGGCAGTGTGAGCCCTCATTAGTGTATCGTGCGGTATGGATTGTGAGTGTTTACACTTTTAACATTCCCCTCAAACAAATTCTCAAAGGGAAAAAAAGGTTCCGGTAATTATAATCTGAAGTCATGTAATTTTCATGAAGTATCAAAGTATTTGTTGCTTCATCCCACTTAGAAAGGAAGAATTTATATAGCTCCTATTACATCCTCAGAAAATCCCGAAGCTCTTCATACCCAACAAATTACTTTTTTTGAAGTGTAATCACTTGTTTTTTTAGGAAAGTATCATAGACAATTTGTACAGAACCAGGTCCCACAAACAGTAAATGAAATAAAAAGCCAGTTAATCTGTTTCTTGACAGTGTTGGATGAGGATAAACAGTTGATCACGTCACTACGAAAATCCTTGCTCCTCTTTGAATAGTATCTCGGGATCTTTTACATTAACCTAATGTGTGGATAGACCATGTTTAAATACCTAACCCAAAAGACAGCCTCTTCAACAATGAAGAATTCCTGTCATGACTGCACTGAAGTGTCACGGTGGCTCAGTGGTTAGCATTGCTGCCTCATAGCGCCAGAGACCTGGGTTCAATTCCTTCCTTGGGTGACTGTCTGTGTTGAGTTTGCACGTTCTCCCCATGTCTGTGTTTCCTCCAGGTGCTGCGGTTTCCTCCCAAAGTCCAAAGATAGGCAGATTAGATTGATAGGCCAAGCATAATTGCCCCAAAGTGTCAGGGGGTAAATATTGGGTTATGGGGATAGGATGTGGGTGGGATTGTTGTTGATGCAGGCTCGATGCGCTGAATGACCTCTTTCTGCACAGTAGGGATTCTATGAAGTGTCAGCCTAAAATATGTACCCAGGTCCTAAAGTAAAACTTGAATTCATGATCTTTTTAGAGACAAACCGTCTACTAACTGAGCTAGGCTGGTATTTTATAATTTTTTTTTGCTTCATAAGTGGAGGGAATTCAACTGCTCGGGATTAGAATATTTTGTCATTTAGGAATGCTTGCTCACCTTTGCAGTCCACCTGATATTGGCATACTGTTACCTGTCCAGTTGATGCTTATTTTCCGTAGGAAATATGATGAAAGTGTTGCATCTTACAAACATGGTGATAGTCACTGCCCTGTTACAGTTGTGCACTGCAGACTCCTGATGTGGTTTGGATGGGTGCAGTAGCAATGTTTCCTCCTGTGGATGTCTTCGCTTCCATAGGAAGAGCCAACCCTGATCCAGATGTGTTGTGCAGGATATTGTGCAGCAGATGTCACAACTGTGTTGCAATTTCTTTTGTGAAATGGAACCTTGAAGGTAGGTCTCCTATGATATGTCCAAAATGTAAGTGTCATAAGGGCAAGAAAACCGGAGTGATCCGCGCTAGTCTATCCGGCGCAGATTGGACCGCAATCGTCCCACACATAGTCATTTTTTGGGAGAGTGGTGAGTTTCCTGTTGATTCTGGGCAGGATGGGGCCTGCAAAGTGGTTGGGCGCCATTTTGGAAGGGTGCCCTGATCTCAGGAGACCCCCTGACTCCCCCATGAACATCAGGACCCATCCCCCATCGACGGCATGTTCCCCCACATTCTCTCCAACACAGTTCGCTGGCATTGGAGCATCAGGGTCCCCCCAATGAATCCCCTTTCATGACTGACAACATGCCCACCCCTTCACAACCTCCCTTTCACAGCCCCCCTGTCATAGCCTCCTTCATTGACCCCTTCATGTCCCCTACACAGGCCCCATCCTTTTGGCACTCCCCCTGGCACACTAGCAGTGTGCACCTGGCAGTGCCCAGCTGACCCTCCAGTTGCCAGGTGGGCCCTGCTCAGTCATGACCCTGACCACCCGGGACTTCAATGGCTTCTGAGCTCCCCTTCATGGCCATCATGCCTGGTCTGCACTGGTGGAGATCGGGTTTTCACCATGCCAAGGATCGGAAAATCTCGGGAGTTGGGAGAATCCAGTTTCGAATGGGCTTATCATATTTAAATGCAACTGTAAATATGCCAATCAGCCTTGCGCCCTTTCTGGGCGTGATCCAGTTTGCACCAGCAGAAAGGGACTGGGACGATTGCAAACCATTTGGCTCCAGGCACAAAACCCATTTTTAGGTCCACACGCAATTTTCCTGGATTGGTGCGATCTGCATCAGGCACGGCGAGACTGTAAAATCCTAGGTGTGGTCCAAACATCACATGGGTGGTTGCACCTGCATTTGTTGGATCCTTATAAACTCTTCTTACTCATGTATTGTAGGGCATTCAACACCCCAAAAGAATACCCATTCTCACCTCTTTTTAGTAGGTTTTCTCCGGGTGCTCCGGTTTCCTCTCTCAGTCCGAAAGGTGTACTGGTTAGGTGCATTGGCTGTGTTAAATTCTCCCTCAGCGTGCCCAAACAGGTGCTGGAGTGTGGCGACTAGGGGATTTTCACAGTAACTGCATTTCAGTGTTAATTTAAGCCTACTTGTGACACTAAACTTAAAATTTAAACTTAAAAAACTTAAAATTTAATTTACAGTGTGAAAGCCAGCACCAATCAAAAATAATGAAACAAATTATTACTGGGGGAGAAACCCCAAAGATGGAGCACGGCCCAGCAAAGCCAACTTACGTTTGGAGCTGAACGCAGCAACGGGAACCTTAAAACAGGGAAAGTAACCCTTGAGTATCTTAACCTATGCCCTTCAACAACAACAGCTGCATTTCTAGAGTATCTTTGATACAGCAAGATGTCTCAAGGCACATCTGAAGGACGTTATTAACTAAAATTTGACACATGACAGAAGGAGATATCAGGATAGAAGAGGTATGCTGTAAGGAAACAGGAGGAGAGAGAGAGACAAAAAAGAGAGAGAATTAGGTTGAGAATTCTAGAGTTTTATGGTCAAGGCTGCTGAAAGCATGGCTTCCAATGGTGGAGCACTTAAAATCAGGGATTGGCAAAAGACCAGAGTTGGAAGAATGCAGAGATTTTTTAAGATTTAAAATTTGGGAAGCTTACTTCAGATGGTGAGCTCTCATGCTTGTGTATGTCCCATTTTAATGTATAATGCTCATGCTGTTGTAAACTTTGGAAAACACCCTTCAGAATGGTGTTTAAATGAGAGTGTGGTCCTATTATTTAAGCCTCAGATCATGCCTCTTAAAATCAGATACTTAGCAAACTGGCGTGATGTCTCACAGTCTATTTTACAACTTCAGCCGGCTGAATGCAAGCTAAGTCAATGATGCATGGCTTCAGAAAATTTACCATGGTATATTTTTATCTTATAACCTTTGCTTAGCAGCACTGCATCTAATATGAGTCTTGTTTCCAGGTACTTACCCCAAAAATGCTTACTGTATAATCGTTAGTGAGTCATATACAGATGAACCAAAACATCTGGACAAGAAACTAAGTTCCAGGCAGCCATTCAAGATGGGCACTGTCACTCCTGCACCTTCATTCATGTCATCAGCTAAGGATATCAGAGCAGTTCAACACCTGCTTGGTAAAGAAATTGTGCCATTTGAGTTTCATCAGCCACAGGTATGGAGAACAATGCGTGTGTATATTGTAAAACAGTGCGCATGTTATTTTTGGAAGGAACTTCTTTGAAGTGAAAGGGCATTCAATGACTGAATTGCAGGCTTCCCAATGGTTGAATGGTAAAGCAGAGGTTAGTAGCACCCTGAAAATTGTGGGGAATGACTGAAAGTCCTGTTCCTGGCTTTGCTGTATTTGACTCGAGCTTTCCTTGGCCTAGCACTGGGCAGCCAGATTGCTTGTGGCAGTGAGGCAGTAAACCCATTTAAAATGCAAATTGAGGTCCTTAACGTATGTTTTAGAAGTGAACTGGGCATGTATGTACTGTGCATATCCTTCCCACTGCTTTCCCTACCAGCAGTTGGTGGCCCAGTCAAGGAGCAACCCAACAGGTAAGTTTATGTTTATTGCTGCAAAGTGCATTCCTGTTCCTCCTGGCTCCATAAAACTAGCCTGGGCCATTGTCACTCCATGTCCTGCGCTCCCGCAACGCATCCTCCACGAACCTAATGTTCAAAGGTCAGCCAAAATCTCTTCAGGATGAAAACCTGCCCCCAGACTCGAGGTAAGCAATACAAGCCAAAACCTGTCAGATTCAAATCACTATTTCTACAGAGTTAATTGATTTCAACCAAGATTTCATAGTTGGCTGTTCCTTGGCCTTGGGTCAGGGAGGGAGTACCATCCAAGCTTCCTGTTGCTGGTTTTAATCAAGTGAAATGGACCCCCCCCCGCCAATACAAAAATGCAGAATCGCCGAGCAGAAACTGATAGCCAGGTTCTACACACATGAGGACGGCCTCAACTGGGATCTTGGGTTCATGTCACACTACTTGTAACCCCATCATACTGCCTGTGTTTGCAAAATCCTACGAACTGTCCTGGATTGAGACAATTCATGCCTCTTTAACCTGTGCTTATCCCTCTCTCTGCGCACACTGTTTGTACCTGTAAAGACTTGATTACCTGTAAAGACTCGCATTCCAACCATTCTTCACATTCCAATCTGTAATTATCATGCAATTGTGTCTTTGCCTACAAACTTCCACTCACCTGATGAAGGAGCAGCGCTCCGAAAGCTCGCAATTCCAAATAAACCTGTTGAACTTTAACTTGGTTTTGTGAGACTTCTTACTGTGCCCACTCCAGTCCAATGCCGTCATCTTCACCTCATGATGCCCCAAAAATGTTTAGGTTCACATACAGAAATGAATATTTGGGCAGGATAATCGATGTCTATTGGTATCTTACTCAGTACACCATCTTCAGAAGAATCTTTCCCTCAAACCATGCACAAATTGGCAATACAGAGGAAGTTATGTCTTGGATCTGAACTATTCCACAGATAGTCCTAGGAGTCTTTGAACGCTGTCACTGATTGAAACTTAAGGAAATGTGTTCTATTTATTATGCACCAATTACTTTCCACTTGGTGCATAAGCATGCAAAAAGAACCAAACATATGTGACTCTAACATAAAAATTGATTTCTTCCCATCCCTCTCCACTTCACTGTTGATACTTCACTTTGAGGACCACTAAATTCCTTCCCTACCCCCTCACAAACAGTCATGTAGTACGATTAACCATCCAGCCTTTTGAGGTAGTCGGTTGACCTTAAATTAACTATTTTATCTGGGAGTCAATAAATTGATGATGGTTGGGAAGATTAGGAAACCAGAATAGAAGATAGCATTTTACAATCATTCCATATAAGTAACACCCCATTGACAATGTCTTGACACAAGCAGTAATACAACTGAAGAGTTTTGACAGCAACACAACCACAAGAGCAAAGTGCAGTCATGAGAATCTACAGACTGTGTTACAATCTGTAACACATATTCTGCTCCCTTTGCATTGGGTCATCATCTATTACAGATATCATCTTCTGTCAGTCAGCTAGCTCTCTTCCATCACTGACTATTACATTTACCCTTTCCAGTTTCTACACATTTTCTACGTTTACACTTTCATGTTAGCATGTTTTGCCAACACCTTGGGAGGGTGGGTCAGGCAGCATGATGTAAGTAAAATCAGACATGTATTGTGACATGGTGCCACATCTGCATGGTAGAAACCACTGTAAGAAGTCTCACAACACCCCCAGGTTAAAGTCCAACAGGTTTATTTGGTAGCACAAACTTTCGGAGTCTCGCTCCTTCTTCAGGTGAATAGAAACCAAGACAGAGGTATTCTTTTTTCATGCTTTGCCTGGAAAATCATTCCTCTTTTGCCACTAGACACTGCCAGTGCTGGGAACTTATACAGTATTACTTAGATCTGACATGTATCATATGACAATGATGCCAGTATTTTTGTAGAAGAACAACATTTGCTTGGGTGGAAGATGGATGGGCAGAATGCACCTTAGGGCATTTACTAAGTTGTCTCTTACTCATAGAGGCTTTTTTCATTGAAAATATATTATCACATTAACTAGTGAATTGCTGACTAATGGATTTAATGTTTTTTTTTCCTAGTGCTTTACATAGTACACAATGATGTTTAAAAATTAATTACTAATTGATGCGGTTGATGTTCCAGTTTCCTGCTTCCTAGCATAAAGTAATTCAAGAACTAAGTAGAAAATCAGTTAAATGTTATTTAAACAATGAGATGTAATTATGCAAAGATTTTCTTTTTTTTTCAACCTGCTCTATTGTACGATCCAGCCCAGAGGCTCTAAAGCTGAACTCAACAGTAAACTTTAGGCAAAATGAGCAAGAAATGAGCACTTGATTTAAAACCCTGGGTCAGGCTCATTATCTGTATTTTAATTTACTGTATGCTTTGTGCTGTGGAGAAAGTTTACTGCAAATCAATAAGTGGGAAGGATTTAACAAGGTTTACAAGAAATGTATCAGTGGTGGGATGATGGGGTGAGTGATTGGAAGCACATTAGGAAGCTATGATTTCTGAATGTTGCATGTTTATAAAGTACTTTCAAGGTACTTAACTCAAACTTTACAATCTCAGTTGATGGCGATTCCAGGAATATCAAGATCCAAAAATAATGGGAAGGTAGAAAGCGCTTATCTGGTCATCAACATCATAGATCATAGAACATCATAGAATCACAGTGCAGGAAGAGGCCATTCAGCCTATCGAGTCTGCACCAGCTTTCTGACAGAGCACCTTACTCTTATGAGGCCCTACAACCCCACATATTTACCCCGCTAATCATTTATCCTGCTAATCCCCCTAACATACACATCATGGGACACTAATTAGCATGGCCAATCATCTAACATGCACATCTTTGGACTGTGATAGGAAACCAGAGCACTCGGAGGAAACCCACACAGAGAGAATATGCAAACTCCATACACACAGTCACCCAAAGTCAGAAACAAAGGGTGGATCAGGGTGAGGTTAGGACCGGTCAAGGACAGTAGTGGGAACTTGTCAGAAGAGATAGGAGAATAAATACTTTTCTTCAGTGTTCACCAGGGAGAGGGGCCATGTTTTTGATGATGAGAGTGTGATACAGGCTGATAGGCTGGAGGAAACAGATGTTCTGAGGGAAGATGTATTAGCAATTTTGAAAAACCTGAGGGTCGATAAGTCCCCTGGGCCAGATGGGATATATCCTAGGATTCTTTGGGAGGCAAGGGATGAGATTGCAGAGCCTTTGGCTTTGATCTTTGGGTCCTCACTGTCCACGGGGATAGTGCCAGAGGACTGGAGAGTGGCGAATGTTGTTCCTCTGTTCAAGAAAGGAAATAGGAATGACCCTGGTAATTATAGGCCGGTTAGTCTTACTTCGGTGGTCGGTAAGTTAATGGAAAAGGTCCTGAGGGATAGGATTTATGACCATTTAGAAAAATGCAGCTTAATCCGGGATAATCAACACGGATTCGTGAAGGGTAAGTCTTGCCTCACAAATTTGATTGAATTATTTGAGGAGGTAACTAAGTGTGTCGATGAAGGTAGAGCAGTTGATGTCATATACATGGATTTTAGTAAGGCGTTTGATAAGGTCCCCCATGCTCGGCTCATGAAGAAGTAAAGAGGTGTGGGATAGAGGGAAATTTGGCCAATTGGATAAGTAACTGGCTATCACATAGAAGACAGAGGGTGGTGGGGGATGGAAAGTTTTCTGACTGGAGACCAGTTACCAGCGGTGTACCACAAGGATCAGTGCTGGGTCCTCTGCTATTTTGATTTTTATCAATGACTTGGAGGAGGGGGCTGAAGGGTGGATCAGTAAATTTGCGGATGACACCAAGATTGGTGGAGTAGTGGATGAGGTGGAGGGCTGTTGTAGGCTGCAAAGAGACATTGATAGGATGCAGAGCTAGGCCGAAAAATGGCAGATGGAGTTTAACCCTGATAAGTGCGAGGTGATTCATTTTGGTAGGACAAATTTGAATGCGGATTACAGGGTCAAAGGTAGGGTTCTGAGGAATGTGGAGGAACAGAGAGATCTTGGGGTTCATATCCACAGATCTCTGAAAGTTGCCACTCAAGTGGATAGAGCCGTGAAGAAGGCTATAGTGTGTCAGCATTTATTAACAGGGGGTTTGAGTTTAAGAGCCGTGGGGTTATGCTGCAACTGTACAGGACCTTGGTGAGACCACATTTGGAATATTGTGTGCAGTTCTGGTCACCTCACTATAAGAAGGATGTGGAAGCATTGGAGAGAGTGCAGAGGAGATTTACCAGGATGCTGCCTGGTTTGGAGGGTAGGTCTTATGAGGAAAGGTTGAGGGAGCTAGGGCGTTTCTCTTTAGAGCAGAGGAGGTTGAGAGGCGACTTAATAGAGGTTTATAAGATAATGAGGGTGATTGATAGAGTGGACGTTCAGAGACTATTTCCTCGGGTGGATGTAGCTGTTACTAGGGGGCATAACTATAAGGTTTGTGGTGGAAGATATAGGAGGGATGTATGAGGTAGGTTCTTTCCTCAGAGTGGTTGGGGTGTGGAATGGACTGCCTGCTGTGATAGTGGAGTCGGACACTTTAGGAACTTTCAAGCGGTTATTGGATAGGCACATGGAGCACACCAGAATGATAGGGAGTGGGATAGCTTGATCTTGGTTTCAGAAAAGGTTCGGCACAACATCATGGGCCGAAGGGCCTGTACTGTGCTGTACTGTTCTATGTTCAAACCTGGGTTCCTAGTGCTGTGAGGCAGAAGTGCTAACCATGGCTTCTGTCTGATCATTGTGTGTTTAAATCTTTGTTGTGCTACAGTGGATGCTCCCGAAAATCCATTTGCATTAGTTCCATTCTCCGCAGTGTCATTGGAGACTTACTGTACCTCTGTAATAAGGATGGACTATTGGAAGTAGAATCCTCACTCAATCACTGCAACATGCTTCCTGATGGCTACTTTCAGAGTAGTATCAGTATTCGGTTATGGCAATGTCATACAGCCACCTATGAATTGGGGAACATGATAACCAAAAAAGGACAGTTACTGGTCACAGAGAAAGAAAACTGAAACATGTTCTAAATCAGTTAGCACTGCTGCCTCACAGCGCCAGGGACCCGGGTTCAATTCTGGCCTCGGTCACTGTCTGTGTGGAGTCTGCACGTTCTTCTTGTGCCTGCGTGGGTTTCCTCTGGGTGCTCTGGTTTCCTCCCACACTCCAAAGATGTGTGGGTTAGGTTGATTGGCCATGATAAATTGCCCCTTAATGGTAGGGGAATTAGCAGGATAAATATGTGGGGTTACGGGGATAGGACCTGGGTGGGATTGTTGTCGATGCAGGTCCGATGGGCAGAATGGCCTCCTTCTATAGTGTAGGGATTTTAAGATTTCTTAAAAAAAACAGTGGAAAAGTAGTTTTATACCAAAAACTAGGTTCTTCATATGAGACATTGAATCAAACTGGCCATTGTGGTAGTTTAGTTGAATATTAACAATTCAATAGCAATATATGAAGAAGAACAGAAAATTCTTTAAGTTCCACCAAAAAGAAGTGGATCAATTGATTGTTCATCTCCTTTTGTTTGAGCAAAATGGCTGCTACATTCACAAACGGAGCTGTAACATCAACTCCTCACATATGAAGCACATTGGAACTTTTCTACGAGTGTATTTGATGCAAAATGCTTAATTCTTCTGGACAGTAGATTCTTAATTTCACCTGTGCCTTCACATTTGAGAGTTGAGTGTGGATGAGAGTTGGTTTTCTATAGAGGGGGAGGGGAAGGGAAGCAAAACCAGAAGGGTCAGCATCCAGATTACACTTTGAAAATTCCGAGCAGCCAGTTGGAAAGTGGAATTGTCCATATTCCCTGGTGACTCGGCTGGCTTATTCAATGTATAGTTGAGCTCCACCAGCCAAGAAGGTTGCAGGTTCAAAGTAGAAACTTGTTAGTTGTTTTCAGCAGAACTGATGGAAGCTTCAGCTTCCCTAGGCTAGAGAAATGGAAACCATCCAGCTTTCCTGAACCTGATCAATATCTGACAACCGCCTACTGGAAATGAACATGTTTAAATACTGGGTGAGCCAGGGTTAGGCTGGGCTATGGTGAACAGTTGAATAACCTTCTGTTCAGCACTGTCTAGGCTAAAACCTGAGTAACATCTACTTGCACAAGATATTGGGAGGCAACTGATGCCTTGAGTAATTATCATCTGGAAGGAGTAATTTTGGAAGAGCAGTGGGGAAAATTTAGAGAGCAGGACAGTAGAATCAACAGAGGCCATGAAGTAATCAGTGTTTGTGAGATGGTGATGGTGGTTGCAGTATAGTGGAGTACAAAATAGGCAGAGGACATCCACATGGGTGGACTGTTAATTTTTTGGGTCGCTGCTAAAATTTTATTTGGGAAAATTGGAGGGGGAGTGGGTGATGGTGGTTGTGGTGTGGTAGAGTACAAAATACAGTAAGAAGTCTAACAACACCAGGTTAAAGTCCAACAGGTTTATTTGGTAGCAAAAGCCACACAAGCTTTCAGAACAGGCTGTTCCTTCATCAGGTGGGTGTTTGTGATCAGAACTCCCACCCACCTGACGAAGGAACAGCCTGTTCTGAAAGCTAGTGACTTTTGCTACCAAATAAACCTGTTGGACTTTAACCTGGTGTTGTTAAACTTCTTACTGTGTTTACCCCAGTCCAACGCCGGCATCTCCACATCAAGAGTACAAAATAGGCAGAGAACATCCCAATTGGTGGCCTGTGAAATTTTTAGGTTGCTGATAAAATTTTATTTGGGAAAATTGGATTTTGCATGACTGTTTTCATGCCTTTATAAAATACAAACCAATGTCAATTTTTTTTACAGAAATCAAATCCTCAGAATTTATGTTGGGAACCTTATTCAAAGTGGCAAATGATAGATTTGTTTTTCTTTTCTACTATAATATATTATTTTCCTGATGCGTTTATAAATGTAAGTTTTCTGGAAATGTTATTGTGCTAATCAAGGGGAAGGATTGCAGTGTTGAGGAATAGCACAGTTGTCTGTTTTGATAGAAATCACTTAATGAAAAAGGTCTGTTTTCCCTCCTTAATTGATGACTCACTAATGAAACAGTGGCAATGTGTGACATTGAAACATGCAAGTTTTGAGACTGCAATTTGTTAGCAAGCCACTAATTGCAGAGAAAATCAGGGGTATCTTCTGTTTCTCAGTAAATGGTGAATTTAATCCTAACTAACCCCCTGCTGTCAGCATGAAGCACTCTGGCAATTATATCATGGATTGGCTGGAGACATGCTCACTCCAGTCCATCCCACTGAAGGTCACTCTTACTGTGTCAGCGTGAACCTTTCACACTAGCTATCAAGACAGAACTCTCCGTTTTGTATTAATTCATGCCTAATTGTGGGTAGCGTACTGCTTTTGAACAGTTTTAAAGCTACAAAAATCCATAAGAGAAAGAACAGAAGTAGACCACTCAGTGCCTTGAATCCTGCATCTTCCCCAGTTTTTGTCTCGGCTTTCAGCAGAGGCTTCTCATCCAGTCAGTCAGGGCTGGATTTGAATCCAGAGCTTTGAAGGACAATATCATGGCCTACTCCAGTACTCGGACCCTTTAGTCTTATCACCTCTGTTTCATTCAGGCACTGCTGCCTCACGGCACTCGGGACCCGAGTTCAATTCCGGCCTCGGGTCACTGTCTGTGTGGAGTTTGCAAATTCTCCCTGTGTCTGCGTGGGTTTCCTCCGGGTGCTCAGGTTTCATCCCACAGTCCAAAGATGTGCAGATTAGGTTAATTGGCTGTGCTAAATTGACCCTTGGTGTCAAGGTAAATGCATGAGGTTACGGGAATAGGGCCTGGGAGGGATTGTTGTTGGTGTTGACACAATTGGGCTGAATGGCCTCTTTCGACACTGTAGGGATTCTATGATTTCCCCATCCCCATATTTGAGTAGGATGGGACACTCCAGCCTGCAGGAATAATCTTTCCACCAGTGCTGCTGCTTGGCCAAGCTGGTGGGGTAGGGTAGTGGGGGAGGAAATCTGCCTGACTAATGCTGCGATAGTAAATATTTACTACAAAACCCCCATTATTGACTATATTTATGAGGATTTTTCTGATGTTTGATAGAAATTAGCAGGGAATGGGCAGTCAACAAATTTTGTTCTTGTATGATACACCAAAAATTTAGGGAAGGTGGACACAGAGTATAAATAACAGAAGGAACATAACATAGTTACCAAGAAAGTAAAGAAATAAACAGCAAGCCATGCAATGATGCAGCGTTGCAACTGAGCTTTTGTCCACCATACCGCCAAAACAGCCTCATGGCGCCGGGGACCCGGGTTTGATTCCCAGCTTAGGTCACTGTCTTTGTCAAATTTACACATTTTCCTCGTGTCCGCGTGGGTTTCCTCTGGGTGCTCCAGTTTCCTCCCACAGTCTGAAAGACGTGCTGGTTAGGTGCATTGACCTGAACAGGCGCCGGAGTGTGGCGACTAGTGGAATTTCACAGTAACTTCATTGCAGTGTTAACGTAAGCCTTACTTGTGACTAATAAATAAACCTTACGTTAAAAATCCTGACGGATCATCAGGAAGGCAGATAATTGGAGTGATTCTAGAGGTTTTCACTGAACATTCTTTATGTGGTGTATTGAAGTTTAATCAACTGTAGAGTGAATACACCTCATTTTTAATTGATGTGCTTTCCTGCGACTACAAATTATCTGTGCCTCGGTTAAAATATTTGATTCATCAATGGAAAGCTTTTTTAATAAATTGCTTGCTAAAAGTTTATGGTATTTCATAATACAGTTGTTTACTGTGCCAATGTGTCCATAACTGAGTTAAAACCTGGAACTTAATGCAACATTTTATTCTTGCAGCTTCAAGTGTTGCCAATTCAGCGGCACCAGGAATATTCACAAGCTTACTACGTTACTATTTTCAACGGTAAAATAGATTACATGGCACCAGACCTCCTGGCTTTCAAACAACATTACCAGTTGTACTGGGGACACATCCTTTCCTTTTTGGAATATCTTGAGAAGAAATTAAGAGAGTACGATGTGCCAGTTGCCATTATACAAGGCCAGAAGTTGGCGGAGTTTTCAGTTGTCTTTGAGCTTAATTCACGGCCCAAATGGGAGGACCTGCTTCCTGTGTTGAAAAATA
Source organism: Mustelus asterias (assembly GCF_964213995.1). NCBI lineage: Eukaryota > Metazoa > Chordata > Chondrichthyes > Carcharhiniformes > Triakidae > Mustelus > Mustelus asterias. Next base: position 6,746,442 of record NC_135824.1, read on the forward strand.
AAGAATTTGTGGAAGAGTTTGTCAAGCGTCCAGGCCAGCAGTACAAGGGGCCAGATGGCATTGAAATAGCAGCCACAAAAATCCAAGCTATCTGGAGGCAGTACCAGAGCAGGACCGCGTACCTCATAGTTTGTCGCCAGAAGTGGGCAGCAGGTGTTATTTCCATCTCCTGGCTCATGCGTGCTCAAAGGGTGCGGGTGAAGAAGACCCTAAAGCAGTCACGTCGGAGACACCTGGAAAATTTTCGCAGCAGGGCCAAGGTGTGTGGAGCTGCCAGCTGTTCTGCCAGCCCTCACTCTCCAAATATCTCCGCCTGAGCGCTCCTGTAAAGCTGTTCCCACATTGCCTTTCCCTGCACTTGTCTGAGAATCATATTTCATCCATCATCAGAGATGCAGCCGTTGAGGCTGCAAAGTCTGTCACTGTTTCTTTTTCTGCCTGAAAGAATGGTTCTGCCTTTCGCCACTTTTGGTCTGAACGTTTACATTGTCAAGAAAGTCAATTTTAAAGATTCCTACCTGCACTTGCTATAAGGCATTCTGAATTTGTTTGAGAAGCTCCCTCTCAAACTACAGCAAGCTCAGTACTTTATCGTACTGTATTTACTTTTTGCAGACAAGTGTGTTAATTAATGCTTACTTCACTTATGTTTAGTTTCTTTTTAATTCATATTCCATTAATTAAGCAAAGCACACTCCACAATCTCTCTGCTTGGAATACTGCTAGTGCATCATGTAGCGCTAATTAAATTAATTGGGGAAGATGTTTTAAGTATGTAATTAAATCAATTAATATAATTTATGCCTGGCTTGGTCTGACTGACTAAAGTGGAGCAGCTGAAGTTTAACTTGATGAATCTATTACAGCTTCTGTCACTGATCAATGCTCTTCTTGATTCCTAGCATCTGGCAGCCAACTGGAATCGCATCAAGGCCTCCAGGAGAACTATTATCCACATCCCATCATTAGGTATTGCACTTTTTTTTTGCCTGCAGATTCATCCACAACCTCTATTACCCACCACATTACAGGTCCTTGATTGAGTTCAGGAAGCCCCCTTGTTTTGTTTCAAATTGGTCTCGGTAGGAAGATGTTCTTCAGATGATGAGAGTAATAACACAAGCCCTTGCTCAAAACAGCATTTAATTTCAGGATTAAGCAAATAAAGTCATTACACGGGCCCTATTCGGATGAGAGGTGATTTGCTGTAATTCACTTTCATTTGTATGAAATGGAAGCTGAAAGGCTGCACTGAAATAGCAGATAATGTTTTCTATCCATCTTTAATGATATGAGAATTTGGGCTCCAGCTTGTTGTCGTGTTAAATCAATAAGTGGAGAATCTTGCTATATGTTGGGTTTAATCAAATGTGCAGTCAAAATGATAAGCTACATTGTCTGGAATTATTTAGTTCTAATTACTGTCAGATGGGAATCTTTATTTGCACTTAAGGCAAGGGGGTTCTGGTGCTGACAAAAGGAATGCTGTGCCACACTAAATAATTAAGACACTGAATAGTGGGCTCTGTGCTTAAATAATCTGTAGCTTTGAGTAAATCAGCACAAGCCCAGCAAATTAATTACTTTTTATTAATTCAGAGAATGGAAAGTCTGCAAACGTTCATTGCCTATTTATGTAGGATCTTTTGTTTTGTATTTCCTAGGGCATGCCGAGTCATTGAGAGCTTCTATGCCTGATATAGATACTCAGCAGAACCTACAGATGGGAAGGTTATGTGACATCAGGGGTGAGTGCTGTCACTGCCCGGTGTTTGTAAAGATAGTTTTGACTAATTACTGGTGTGCTCAAGGACAAGGTAACTTTATGGCTGTGACTTTCCCACTCCCTAGGCCAGCAAGCATTTAACCAGTGGTGCCGCCTGTACCTTAATATGTTTTGCAAATTTTACAGCAGACAGATACGCAAACTGTGTAAAGCTGAACTTTCTACAGAGAGAGAAACATGCTGAGTTTACAAAAAGTAAAGTCGTTAGTGTCCAAGATCGGAAACAGATTTGGGTTCAGACACTGTTTGCATATGGCATTTTTTGTTTTACTTTTGACTTCCCAATGTGGCATAATAAATGTGTATGCAGTTATGTTATATTTCACAGAGATGCTGTGACCAAGTAAAAGCCTGTTGTAAATTATACAGTAATTCCAATGCTGGTCCATATGGAAAATTGGCAGAAGGCAGAGAAATGTCCTTAATGGACTCTTGGGCTTTATAATCTGTGTTTCTGAATTGGTGTGTGCCTTATCATTCAGAGGTCTTTACTCAGTTGTGGCTGTGCACACATGCAGTCATGATGATGATGATTTCTGTGAGATGGGACTATTTAATGTTGTAAATTTAAAAATCACAATTTTAGGTCGCGAAATACAACATTGTGATGGTGGTTCAACAGAGAGCTCAGTGTCAGCCAGAAGATCGCAGGTTCAAGCCTCACTCCAGAGGTTTGAACTCGCAATTTAGACTGACATTTCAGTGCAGTAACTGAAGAACTACTGCGTAGTCTGAGGTATCCTCTTTCATATAAAACATTGGGGGTGATCTTATGGAAAAAACTCAATGCCGAACAAGCGTGAAAACAGGAGAGAATCACGCCGATTTGTTTCTTGGGCGTGCTCCCAGTCACAATCGAACGGCACATAGAAAACAAAAAGAGCCCAGATGTGATTCTCGCCAGTGGGGAAGGAGGCGGAGCCTATTTAACCAGGAAACTGCCTGCTGTGCTGTAGGAGCACCATTGCGGAGGTGCCCCGATCTCCCAGTGCACTGTGTACATAGTGCACACATAGGGCCACTGTCCGGCCCTGTTCCCAACAACCCGGGGGACTTCAATCGTCTCTGGTTGCACTGGCAAGCCCATCACATCTGGTCCCCATTGGTGGGGACCAGAAGTGATCCTCGCCGGTGAGGACCTCGGCCAGGACTCTCCTAATATATTCAAATGATGTTTTGCCGATTTTCACCAGCAAAATAGTGCCAGTAACGTCATGGCAGGTGAAAAACTGGACACAAACCCAATCTTACCAGCTCGCCACACCAATCAACCGGTGAGCCAAGCCGGTAAGATCGCCCCCACTATGTTTTATCCCCATCTTCCCTCAGGTGAACATAAAAGTTCCCAAGAAACCGGTTCTGCTTGATATCCAGGCCAATTTATCCCTCAGCCAACATTTCAAGCGTGCAATCTGGGTAACTTATATTATTGTTCTTTGTGGGAGTTTACTACATATAAACTGACTGCCACGTTTCCTACATTACTCTTTAAATGTAGTCATTGTTGTACTTGATTGGCTGTAAAGTGCTTTGGTATGTCCTGAGGAAGTAAGTGGAACTATAGACATTCAGGTTCTCATTTCTTGCTTAATTCAGATTGTTTTATTAAGTACATAACACATAAGAGGTGAGGGACTGACTTGGACAGCTCTTTTCAAGGAGCTAGCATAGATGTGACGGGCTGAATGACTTTCCTCTCTGTTGTCATATTCTACAATTGTGGATTATTTTTATTGTATACTTTTAAATATAAATAATATCAATAGTACAATCTAAATGCTGTATGTCTCCTTGAAAGATTGCAAGTATTTTCAATATTTTTTTATCTCTGTTTTTCTTTATAAAGGTCTGCTTTTTCTCCATCTCCTTTTATCTCTGGTTACTCCAGGAGTGGAGACAGGCCAACCTGGGTTCAGACTTTAGTATAACTGGCCACTAGGAGGTGTGTAGGGATTACTTTGGGTGACTCAACTCTCCAGTATGCCAAACATACCCTGACAACTCCTATTACAACTCAAGGGGAACCTTTTTTAAAGTTTAAAGTTTATTTTCTTAGTGTCACAAATAGGCTTACATTATCATTGCAATGAAGTTACTGTGAAAATCCCCTAATCATCGCACTCTGACGTCTGTTCGGGTACACAGAGGGAGAATTTAGTATGGCCAGTGCACCAAACCAGCACGTCTTTCAGACTGTGGGAGGAAACCGGAGCACCCGGAGGAAACCTACGCAGATACGGGGAGAACGTGCAGACTCCGCACACAATGACACAAGCCGGGAATCAAATCCAGGTCCCTGGTGCTCTGAAGCAGCGGTACTAACCACTGTGCCACCGTGCCGTCCAACTTAGCCAGAATACCCTCAATTTAATCCCGGGATTGATCTCCGTCAGATAAACGTTATGCTGCACGACTGGTGGCAAGGAAGAAGGGGGAAAAGTCATTACAGGACCCCTGTTTGGATACTAACCAGTGGTTCCTGTTGGAAAATATGTATGTGGATGTTAGGTGTGAATAGGAGCAGATTAGGCTTCCATGTGATGTTCGAGATTTAAGAGAACGGTCATTTTTCTTGAGAATTAAAAAGGTATACTTCATAACGTGATGCTGACATCCTCTCTATGTCTTTGTAGCAGTGAAATTATACGGAAAGACATTAAGAGACCTTGTTAATATTTATTAAGTAATGTGAAATGGCGCTATGTGTTAAAATCATCAAATCATTGCTGCAATCTACTGCAAAGCAATTGAGAACTTGGCTGGTGATTTTTAATTTCTTTATCGTTTACTTTTCACGCTAATAATTTAGAATGTAAGATTGTTGAGGTTATGAAAGGAAGAAAAATTCTCATTCCATAGGATGGAAATGTGAAAATGATTTTGTCTTCAAAACAGCCACGGTACACAAATTGATTCTCTGGTTCAAATTTCAGTCCTTTTCATGCTATGCCAACTGTAGTGACCTGCATTAACTATGCAGAAGCATTAGAAAAGCAGATTTTTAAAAAAGTATACTTGAACTTGAGATGCAGTTCCTTGGAATTAAATTACTCTTTTAAAAATATATACCTTCCATTTGAGTTTTCTCATTTTCAAAAAAAATGCACAGAATCATATGAATAACAATGAGATTAGTGCTTTTGTAAAAATAGCAAGATGCAATTTGAGAAGAAAATCATAAAAGTGGTGGATCAGAAATCCCTGCATCGGTTGAGTAAGATCCCTGCAAAGGATTAACCTGCCTCACACAGTAAAGAAGCTGCAGAAATCAAATTGACACGAGGATGAGGCTTGATAGAGGGAGTTAGAAATCAGCTCCAATCCTGCCTGCAAGGTTTTCCAAAGCACAACAAGGCCTACCATGGGGGAAAGCAGGGCAGCACAGTGATTAGCGCTGCTGCCTCACAGCGCCAGGGACCCGGGTCAAGACCCAAGCCTTGAGTGACTGTCTTTGTGGAGTTTACGCATTCTCTCCATATCTGCGTGGGTTTCCTCCCGGTGATCCGGTTTCCTCCCACAGTCCAAAGATGTCTGGGTTAGGTGGATTGGCCATGATAAATTGACCATTAGTGTGTTAGGGAGATTAGCAGGGTAAATATGAGAGGTTATGGGAATAGGGCCTGGGTGGGATTGTTGTCGGTGCAGGCTTGATGGATCAAATGGCTTCCTTCTGCACTGTAGGGATTCTATTATTCTAATTATTTTAATCATCTTTACAGGGTTTTATTAGGATCTAGCATAATGATTGACCCAATGTTCTAAGTGTCTTGGCTAATACTGAATAAAGTGACTTTTGAGAAATGTGGAAAGTAATTTCATTTCTAAGAATCATTTATGACAATCCTAAGCAGTGACTGTAATGGTGGTATATCCCATTATGACTATTGATACTCACTGCTGTCCTTGCCAGCAGTGGGTGTGTGTACAGACACTGACCAAACTTTTACTGGGCTGTTTAGTTGTTCACCATGGAGCCTTTTATGCTATAAAGTTTTTAATAAATGTTCTTATTAACTTGCAGAGATGTCAGCAGGTTTTGGTGTTCTGGTTTACAATTTAGTCCGCCATGAGGCAACAGTACTAAGGAAAACCCTTTCCAAAAGTCCGAAAATTTCAAATAGTGCTAACTAGTGAGTGAGAATAAAAGTGAAAAAATAACTAAGTTGCACGGACTTCATGGACCTTGTTGCCCAGGGCTCACTGGCCAGATATTGTCCTTAGGCTTCAGGTTGGACAAAACCTGTGTTTGAGTAGAGAAGGATGATGGCCGGTGATGTTGGAAGATCACTTGCCATTTCACACCATTCTGCTTGTTTAACAATTGTCTGATTTGGGGAAAGGAAAAATCATGTTCAGAACGTGCTTCAGTCTTTGGGAGTGGAATTTATTATCTTTAGCTTACAAAGAGAAACTAGCCCTCAAGATCTTTGGAAGCTTTGGCAGAACTCCATTTGGAGCCCAGTGGAACCACCACAAAACAGCAAAGAATCCTGTTGTATGTTTATAAAAGAAGTTCTCCACTTATCATCATTTTTTTTTGCACTGTGCGTGTGATTTATTTTACAAAGTGAATAGTCTATGGTATATTTTGTCTCTCTCCAGATGACAATATAGATGTTATCTATATTTGCCCACTTTGGATTAGTGAAGATGTGATCCAATACTACATGAAACTACTTGGGTTGCAAGAAGCTGTCAAAACGGGGATACCTGAGAAGGTAGCAGACATAGAAGATCGCCTCAAAGTCATAACCCCAGAGACAGTAAAGCAATTTCCTGTAAGTTTCTCCACTATCTTCATAAGGCTTGGTAAGTGAAGGGAGTAAAGATTAGAACAGAAACCAAGGTTCAACATTGCAGTAATGTACATGCTAGCAAATGTTATTTTTTAATGGATTTTCTTTTCCTTGAAGGATGACATTTTTTTTCCATTTCCTCTTCCTTTGGACACTCCACAGTAAGCATCATTCCTCAGTGGATATTCTCCCATAAGGATGGTATCAATGGCGCATCTTTAACTAAATGCGAGAGTAATTCTCCTTTATCACTCTGAGGTAGAACTTACCGCCTCATAGTGGTATGGTTAAGATCTGCAGCTCACACCACAATGCCATTAAAAGGATCGATTTACTGTACTATTCTCACCATGAACTAAAAACTGTACTATTCTCACCATGAACTACCAATAGCATCTAAGTGTTTGCATGATTCCTCTGACCTGCATCCTTGATGTATTGAGGCTAGTATAAGAATTTATATTTTTACAGGAAAATGGTCTATAAAATGATACAGGAAGGAAAATAAATTGGTAAGCTATAGAGTGGAGAGGTACAGAAAACTAATCAAGGGCATGGATAGGAACATACATAATCTGTGTAACCTGTGATCCAAGAATACTGCAGTTATAAATATTATGATTTGTGGTCGTAATCGAAATGTCTCTGCACACAAACTGAAAATAATTCTGAGAATAATCATAGTTTCTTCTGAACTTTGTTGCCAATTGTGTGTAAAACAGGAAAGACTAATGAGAAATGGGAGTTCGGGCAGTTCAAGGATTCAGATGTCGGTCTATCATTCTTGGAGGTTAAGTTCAAATCCAGCACAAGAATAGGGGATGAAAGTCTTCTATTGACTGCAAGTGACCTAGGCAAACTGAATTTGGCCAGTCTTAATTTGGTTCTGCGTGGGATACACCTATAGCGCATATGGAGATGATGTGTAGAGGATACAAAGAATTTCCACTAATGGTTGTAAATCAAGGGATGGAAGGGAACTTGGGGAAAATACAATCTCTAGGGAAATGGTACTGAGCAAACAGATGGAGCTGTGAGCTGGCAAGTCTCCAGGGTCTGTTGAATTTCATCCCAGAGTCATAAAAGAGGTGGCTAATGATGTACTAGATGTGTTGGTGTTACTGGTCCAAAATTTTCTAGATTCTGGAAAGGTTCCATCAGATTGGAAGTGGCAAATACAAACCCCCCCCCCCATTCAAGAAGGGAGGGAGGCAGAGAACAGGAAACTATAGGCCAGTTAGCTTGATGTCTGAGGTGGGAAAGGTTTGATATTTGATTTATTATTGTCACATAGAACCATAGAAAATTACAGCTCAGAAACAGGCCTTTTGGCCCTTCTTGGCTTTGCCGAACCATTTTTTGCCTAGTCCCACTGACCTGCACTTGGACCATATCCCTCCACACCCCTCTCATCCATGAACCCGTCCAAGTTTTTCTTAAATGTTAAAAGTGACCCCGCATTTACCACTTTATCCGGCAGCTCATTCCACACTCCCACCACTCTCTGCGTGAAGAAGCCCCCCCTAATATTCCCTTTAAATTTTTCTCCTTTCACCCTTAACCCATGCCCTCTGGTCTTTTTCTCCCCCAGCCTCAGCGGAAAAAGCCTGCTTGCATTCACTCTATCTATACCCATCAAAATCTTATACACCTCTATCAAATCTCCCTTCAATCTTCTACGCTCCAGGGAATAAAGTCCCAACCTATTCAATCTCTCTCTGTAACTCAGCTTCTCAAGTCCCGGCAACATCCTTGTGAACCTTCTCTGCACTCTTTCAACCTTATTTACATCCTTCCTGTAACTAGGTGACCAAAACTGTACACAATACTCCAAATTAGCATACAGTGAAAAGTATTGTTTCTTGTGCGCTATACAGACAGAGCATACCATTCATAGAGAAGGAAACGAGAGAGTGCAGATTGTAGTGTTATAGTCATAGCTAGGTTATAGAGAAAGATCAACTTAATGCAAGGTAGATCCATTCAAAAGTCTGACGGCAGCAGGGAAGAAGCTGTTTTTGAGTCAGTTGGTACGTGACCTCAGACTTTTGTATCTTTTTCCCGACGGAAGAAGGTGGAAGAGAGGTCATTAAGGAGGTTATAGTTGGGCACTTAGAAAAACTCAAGGTAATCAGGAAGAATTAGCATGGTTCTGTGAAAGATAAATCATGTTTAATCAATCGATTGGACTTATTTTGAAGGAGAAATATGCACTGTGGATGAGGGGAACTTGTAGACATGCTGTACTTGTATTTCCAGAAGGCATTTGGTAAGATGCCACATCAGTATTGTAGAAAATAAATGCCCATGTTGCAGGAGGTGATATATTAGTGTGGATAGAAGATTGGCTGGTTGGCAGAAAACACTGAGTATGCATAAATGGGTCATCTTCTGATTGGCAGGATATGACGCAGAGGTCTGTGCTGGAGCCTTAAGGGGAGTGAAAACATAGTAGCTAAATCTGCAAATGATACAGAGATAGATAGGAAAGCACGTTGTGTAGAGGACATGAGCAGATTGCAGATGGATATAGATGGGTTGCGTGATTGGGCAAAAATCTGGTAGATGGAATATAACGTGGGGGGTGATTCTCCTAGCCCACTACACTGCTTGAGTAGCACAGCCAGCTGGGAGACATCAGCGGAGGCCATTTTGCAGACTTCCTGCTGGGCATCAAGGCCTCCAAGTCTCTGGCACTAAGATTTCCAGTGCAATCAGCAGTGCGGAGCTGATTTCAATCTGGAAATTAACATTTGCATTTGATGTGCGGGCCCAGGACTGAAGTCTCCGGGCCAACTAGTGTATCCCCACTCCCTCCCCCGCCGGGGGTGTTTCCTTCCAGCGAGATTTACTTCAGCTCCCCACTAATAAGGAACAGGTGGCCCGACCCCTCTGGAGGGAAGAGAGGCCATGACGGTCCCTGCCCAGCAGGTCTGGGGTAAGGGGGGGGATGCCCCGTTGCAGGCTGGCACTGCCCATCAGGCATTGGGCAGTGACTCGGGGACGGGGCCAGAGAGGGTGGGGACTATTGGAGGACCGGGGGTTACTGGGGGGGGGGGGGGGGTGGGGGGGGGTGGGGGAGGGAGAGAGAATGATGGGGGGGGTGGGTGGAGAATGATGGGGGGGGGGGAGAGAGAATGATGGGGGGGGGGGGGGGAGAGAATGATTGGGGGGGGGGCGACCCACTGCCACTCTGCATTGGAATCACTGGGAGAGGGAGGGAAGAGAGCGATTGTGACTGGCCATCCGGGTGATTGGGGGAGGGGGTACGGTCAGGATTGTTGAGGGGTGGGGGGAGTCGGGGCTGGGTGGGGCGTGGGAACATCGGGGCTGGCCTAGGGAGGTCTGGGAGAACAGAGATTGGGGGGTTTGGAAAGCCAGTAATCTGGAGGCCAGCAATACAGGGCCACTGCACATATGCCAATCTCCGCACTGACAGATCGGTGCATGCGCAGTGGCCCACTCAGTGCTATGTTGCCGCCTTTCGGGTGGGAATAGGCCTTGCCCCTTGATTTCCAGAGTGAATCATGCTAGGGCACACTGTGTTGCACAGTGTTGGAGATTCATTCTGGAAATCACGCTTACAAAAAACAGCGGGATTTACTCCCCTTTTCCTGCACGTTGGGGACTTAGAATTTTTTTTGGGAGAATCCCGACTGTGCAGGATGAATAAAAAAGCAGAGTATTACTTAAATGGAGAACGACTGCAGAATTCTGAGGTGCAAAAGGATTATAGGTGTCCCAGTGCATGAATCACAAAAGGTTAGTATGCAGTACAGCAAGTAATTAAGAAAGCTAACGGAAAGGATGTTAAGCTTCAGTTATGCATTGTGGTGAGACCATATCTCAAATACTGTGTGCAGTTCGGTCGCCTTATTTAAGGAAGGATGTAAATGCATTGGAGGCGGTTCAGAGGAGGTTTACTAGATTGATACCTGGAATGAATGGGTTTTTGAATGAGGAAAGGTTTGGTAAACTGGGTTTGTTTCCTTGTTTAGAAGGATGAAGGGTAATTTCATAGAAATCATAGAAACCTTACTGTGCAGAAGGACATCATTCGGCCCATCGAGTCCGCACCGACAACAGTTCCACCCAGGCCCTATCCCCATCACCCCACATATTTATCCCGCTAATCCCTCTAACCTACACATCCCGGGACACTAAGGCCAATCAACCTAACCCACACGTTTTTGGACCGTGGGAGGAAACCGGAGCACCCGGAGGAAACCCACGCAGACATGGGAAAATGTGCAAACTCCACACAGGCAGTGACCCAGGCCAGGAATCAAACCCAGGTCCCTGGAGCTGTGAGGCAGCAGTGTCAGCTATTGTGCCACCGTGTCGCCCCCGCAGATTGATTGAAGTATACAAAATCCTGAAGGGTATCGACAAGGTAGACGTGGAAAGAATGTTTCCTCTTATGGGTGAGTCCAGAACAAGGGAGCACTGTTTAAAATTGGGGTGTTGCCCTTTAAGGACAGAGATGAGGAAATATTTTTTCTCCCAGAGGATTGTGTGACTTTGGACCTCTGCATCAGAAGGCATGTTCATCACTGAATATTATTAAGATTGTTGTTAGACTGGCAAATTAGAGGTTATCAGGGGTAGATTGGAATGTAGAATTTGAAACACAATTGGATCAGCCATGATCTTATTGAATGGCAGGGCAGGTTCAAGGTGCTGAATGACCGATTCTGGTCCTATTTCGTATGTTCATATAGCACGGAAAAAGCTTCTTGTTCATCAATAATTAGTGATTTAAAATGATAGAGTAGTGCAGGACAGGAGGCCATTCTGCCCATTGAATCTGAGCAGGCTTTTTCAAAATGCAATCCAGTTATTCCCACTCCATACTTGACTTTTCAGTTTCAGGTCCTACTCCAGATGTAAAAATTAGTATAAAAGTCTCCCAGTGCAGTGCAGAGCGAGGGCTGTACTGTCAGAGATTCTGGCCGCAATCTTATCTTTTTGCCCCGCTGGCGAGCCGGTAAGATTGTGAGAGCCAAGCAATCGGGTTCAAGCCCAATTTCTCGCCTTTTGTGATCTTACTGGCACCGTATATACGGTGAGATCAGCCTTGTGCCCAAAATGTGCGCAAGGCTGATCTCGGTATTTAAATTCTATTGAAATTAGAATTTAAATATTACAGGTGAGGCCGGGACGGAATCACCTGGACTCACTTTCTTCTGTGGCCTCGTCGGTTAAGGTTCTCTCCGGTGAGGATCACGTGGCCCCTCTCAACGGGGCCCAGACGTGATGGCCTCACCAGTAAGACCAGAGGCCATTAGGCCCTCCAGGATGTCGGGGACAGAGGGGCGGGCCCCTTGGCAGTGCAAACCCAGCTCCCTGTCACTGCCCACTGGCACGGCTCACTGGGCACTGGGCCACTGCCATTCTGCAACAGCAATCGTGGGGGAGCTCTGTATGCTCTGCAACTGGCGATCAGCCAGTTCACGTGTGGGGGTGGAATCAGCCACGGAACCCCATGGCAGGAGGGTGGGGGGGAGGGCACAATGGTCCAGGCGGGCAGAAAATCAGCCACAAAGGCCAGCGGTAGCTGTGGGAGGCAGTGACTGTCAAGTCAGTTCACAGAATACAGAGATCTGAGCGTGCACCATTGCGCCTTCTGCTGCTATCTGCCGACTTTTGGCAATCTAGGCCCCGCCCCCTCCCCTGCTGCTGGGAAACAAGTTTGGCCTAATTAGAGAGGTAAGATTTGATTTTTTTTTTGACACGACACAGTGATACAATATCACTATGCCATAACATCCCCAAAATATAAGGTTAGATGACATAAGGCATTTTCTTCCAGAGCCATCGACATCTGGACTGAATTATCAGAACATGCAGTATGCATGATTCACTGCAGGCCTTCAGAAGCGGGTTACCTATAATGGAAGGCATCTTAAGTTCTCGAAGTAGGCTAGGGTTAACTAATTGCAATATCAATTACTGCAGTGTCCTGAAGCTTGTCAGATTGTGTTAGAAGTTGGAGAGGAATTTCCCTCTGTTTTTGCTAAATTGGCCTAAATTCCATCTCCCTCTGCACCCCCGCCGAAGGTGATGGGGGAGAACGTTGATAGTGTATGCAGACGTATGCTGCGCCATTAGCAAATCACATGGGTTGGATGGACCAAGTTATTTTTTTCCTGCATTTTTCATGTGTTTGTGCACGGTGGCACAGTGGTTAGCACTGCTGCCTCACAGCGTCGGGGACCCACGTTCGATTCTCGGCTTGGGTCACCGTCTGTGTGGAGTTTGCATGTTTGCAACTCTGCCAAAAAGGGTTACCACCTTGTTACAGTGAATGTGTGTATGGGAGAAAACTCGGCTTAAAAGAAGACAAAATTTAAAGGAAACACAAGCATTTTGTTGCAGACACAATGTGAACAGAACTACAAAATTTACATTGAATTCACAGTTGCAATATTTTAAAAACATTTAAGAACAAAACCTGCATTTTTGCATATTAAATACAGTTTAAGACTTGTGCAGATGATTTTGACGGTGGCATTGTACTTAGGGGTCACACCACACCAAACAGCTATCAGAGGTCAATGGCCTATAATATAACAGCCAGCGGCACAGCTTCCAATTTCCCTGCTGGCTTGCTGTGATCGTCCCCTTACCTTTTTGATAATATAAGTTTGTGCTAGAACCATTACATATCCTGCCTTTTTAACTGCTATATTGTCCCTGCCATTTTATCATGAGCCTATCTTGCCATATTGTAATGGTACAAAAACTGGAACAGATCAGATTAATTAATGAATTTATTTTCAATTCCCACTTGAGCTGAGTGAGTACAGAAGCTGCCTGCTATACTAATAAACCATACAGACCAGAGGATTCCTGGTTGGAGCCCTTTACCTTCCTGAGTTTGCTTATTTCAAACACTACAGTAGATTGTTACCCATTGGGCCATGTCTTAAAATGATGATTCTTCCTGTGTGGTAACAGACAATGAATTTTCTCCAGGTATTGAATCCGAGGAGGAATCACAATCTAAATTCGCCCTCTGTTTACCCAAATTTCACATGGAGCAATTCTTTGCCGTGTGGATAGCAATCGGGAGCAAGAAACGCTGCTGGATTTTATTTGTTGCCTTTTCTCCCCATTGTCCAGGAATATCGAGTCCATTTCTATTGGTTCTTTGCAAAGATCAACTGACCCAACACAAATTTGGAATTAAGACTGTGGTCTGTCTGGTTCAGCGAGATAGTATATTTATCCATGGCTTTCAGACAAGCACCCATTTTCTTTTTAACAAATATTTTACATGAGTCCCGCTGAAGATAACGCTTATCACTATCACTGAACAGCTTTAAATTTTGTATAAAAAGGATTTCCTAAATTACAATCCCCTAGTACACGAAAATTCACTGAGAAGATTAATAAGCGGCATAGCACTTACTGTGAGAAGGAATTCGTTACAGACTGGTAACCTGTAGAACTGTGTAGGACTATGTGTGTTTTTTAATGTCACTGCAATCCAGCTGATGCATTTTTTGTTAGTTATTTGTATTGATTTTCTCCAAGCTTTCGTCTTAAACTGTGGCACAACTGTCGTTTAGATAAATCACTGTTATTGAAGGCTGCCAGCATCTTTTCAAGCGACAGAAGGATAATTCCACGTGGATCAAATAAATACAGATGTGTAGTAATTAGTTGAATTCCCAAGGAACCCATTTACGATGCACTAAAAATGTGAAGGATTATGGAACTGTTGTGAGTCTCCACACTGGTGGCTTTTATCAATTTAAACTGCTAAACTATAGCTCTGGTCACAACCTGGTCTACTATTAATAATGTATTTGTTGTGTACAGCATAATAAATTAGGCCTTGGGAGCAGAAAAGGACACAATCTAACAAGAGTAATGTGACTATTCGCAGAACCACCACTTGTGCCTGGCCACTCATCTGAAATACAGTCCCAAGACAATAAAGCGAATAAAAAATCTTATTGAAGGCAAGGCTGCATACATCGTTGGTGGGCTGCTACACCAGGATGACTTAGCTGTTGCAGATATGCTAAATGTACCAATTCTAGGCCCAGAGCCGAAAGTAGCCCATCTGTACAGCACCAAGTCTGGAGGCAAAAGAATCTTTGCAAGTGCTTGTGTGCCAATGCCACCTGGGGAATATGATATATACAACCTTCAGCAGGTATGTCATAATTATATTCATACAATGTAATAGAGTATGTTCCTTCACATCTTCAATCTGTTTTTTGTTTGCAATTGTTCTTAGTTACAACAAATTGGCATATGTTGTTTATGTGTTGTATGTATTCTTCATATTATATATGTGTGTGTGTATACTAATATCATGTGTTGAGTGATGCATATCCTTCTCTCTTTGCAAGGGAAAATGTTATGGTTAGCCATCACTGATAAGCCAATGAGATCCAGATTTTGGAATATCGCACCTGGTTCTGCCTCAGCAAATACATTATTTTTTCACTTTAGGCTGCATCTCAAATAGCCTTGAATCACATTTGCCATGTGATCTTCATTCTGTTACCAGTGAGTCTGTTTGGTTTACTTCTTCACGTTTCTAGGATAAATCATATATTCTTGTAATCTGCCCATTCTTCAGCCAGATTGGGAATATTATCGGGATGATTTTCCACCTCAGTCAGCAGCTCAACTGAGAACACTATCATACCCAGTAAGGATATCATATTCCAAACTTTCAAGATATGGATTTCAGTCATAGAATCCCGACAGTACAGAAGGAGGCCATTCAGCCCATCGAGCCTGCACCGACAACAATCCCACATCGGCCCTATCCCCATAACCCTGCACATTTGCCCTGCTAATCCCCCTCGCACTAAGCAATTTAGCATGGCCAATCAACGTAACCTACACGTTTTTGGACTGTGGGAGGAAACTGGAGCACCTACAGGAAACCCACGCAGACATGGGGAGAATGTGCAGACTCCACACCGACAATCACCCAAGCAGGGAATCGAACCTGGGTCCCTGGTGCTGTGAGGCAGCAGTATTAATCACTGACACTGTGCTGCCCCTGTCAATGTAGACTTTTTGAAGCTAACTTTAAAAAGTGGACAATGTGCATCAAAGATGGTGGCCAAAGATCAGGTGACCTTGTGTGGTTTCTGCACAGACAGAGGATTAATCCATGCCTGAACATGCTTCCAGAAAGTTCTGAAAATGTAAATTTAATATGGTGGGATGCTTTCCCGTGAATGGGCGTGCTGAGGACGAAAGCACTTGTGCAATTTAAAGCTCCTGTGTAGTTACCAAACCTCAAAATCAATAGATCCCCCCACCCCCCTGATGCAAGCTCAACCCTTAACAAAGAGAGGTGCAGAGAAACAAGTTTTTCACAAGGTGGTGCGAACAGCTATCATCAAACACCTACTGTGTAGCAACAGCTTCTGACTTTGAATCATTTGGGTGGACAATGTGATCTCATGGTCAAAACTGACTTCAGATAATGAATCTTATTCCTCCAAGAACCAGGAAGAGATGGATCAATCTGAAAACCATAAGAGGGACCACTCCTCCAACCAGAACCCTGTCTGTCAACCCAGGCAGTGCGAGGGGGACTAATTTGTTTTCAACTGTAAAGATTTGTCTGTGCAAAAACTCAGCCATAGCCACATCTAGAAATCCAGAGACTTCCATTGTTCGCCAAAGAGTCATGAGAGAGAACCCATCCGTGCTCCTAAAGGACCAATTATCCACCTGATTTGCTTCTTGTTATCCAGTCAATAATCTAGCTGCATACTTAATTTTCTAGAATCCATCGTTTATGTGTGTATCTTTGTGTGAGGTAGGGAATGTTTTTCATTATATTTACATATTGGGGAAACGTTGGATTCTCCCAAATTGGGACTGAGTGCCCACACCAGCCGGAAAGCTGGAGGGTTTCCCTTTGGCTTTAGCAGCATCTATCAGCTGGGATTCACTCACCTGATAGATGCCAATTTATTCATAGCAGGCAATCCACTGTTCCAAGACTAATCCACCATTTTTAAAGGATGACCCGGTTTCTCTGTTGGGTGACGCCCCCAAGCTGGACACGGGCATAGGCTTAACTTCAAAGGGTGGGGAGAATGCCTAGGAAAGTGAGGGGATGGGGCAGAGCAATGTCGGGACGTGGGGAGGGAGAGTGTTGAGGGCGGGCCGATGCTGTTGATGGTGGAATCCTATGGGGAGAGCAGGGTAGCAGAGATAGTCAGAGGGAAAGATTGGGATGGGGTGGCAGATCCATGGTGAGAGTCTGGTAGATGAAGATCTCATCGGGTGGGTCATATAGGGGGACAAGACAGGTGGTTTGGATAATGGGAGGGAGCAGGTTCAGGATTGGCGCGGGGTCAGTAACAGGTGTGTCGGCTCTGGGAGGTGAAAAGGCATGAAGAGATGGATTGTCATAAGGTCCAGAATGATGGGAGGAGGTTCAGGGGAGATGGGAGAGGAATGCTGATAATGGGTAGGTTTTTGGTGATGGGTGGGAAGTTGGTGGGTGACAGTGGAGTGTAGAAGGTGAGGGAGTGAATTTGAAAGCTGCCATGTATTATTTTTCCAATCTAACCTTGACCACAGTCAGTCAGTAAGATCCTTTGAAGTCGGAAAGAGGCCTTTTCAGGTGGCCGGAAGTCAAGATCAGCAAGTGTAGCTAACCAATAGCACTGTGGGGGCACCTACACCAGGGACTATAGTAGTTCAAGAAGGCCACCATCTTAAGGGCAACTAGGAATGGGCAATAAATACTGGCCAAGCCAGCAACGCCCCCATTGTGTTTTAACTCTATTATGAAGCCTGCATTGCTGCAGGGTTGTTCCAGACTCATGGGTCTCATAACATGGAGATTCCAGCAAGGTGTGGAGCTGCTGTTCTTTCTCTGTTATTTGCCATCAGTTGCAGTGAGAGCCAGGGCGGGAGGGCAGTGGAATGCCTCCAAGGAGTATAGTTGGTGGAGGGCAGTCAACTCAAATCCAAACCTCTATCCTCCAGGGTGAATGGTTATGGCTGACAAGGGATCATGCAGTTAGTTTTTCCATACTACCAAGGCAATGGTCTCTTTACAGAGTTTCAAGGTTAGTAGAGACAATCATAAAAGTGTCCACTTGATGCTCTGTGAAATGGCTCTTATTATCCTACTCCAAGAGCAATGTCTTCATATGTATTCACGTATGAATGGAAGGAATACCCATCACTGGTCCACTACAAGATCCTTTACCTTTAGTGTGGATGCCATGTCTAGATAGAGACCAGGCGAAGGGCTTAGCACTGGCCTTCTGGCTTTGAGATGGAGGGAAACCTGTAAAGGACATGCTCACTTAATGTATCACTTCAGTTCATTCACACTTCCTCTGAGGCATTGATGATGCAGGCTGCAGGAAACCCTGCCTTCGTAATGGCTCTCTTCCAGATGAGGTGAAGGTGAGTCCATCACATTGCTAGAATAGTTGGAGAGAGTTTAAACAAATATGGCAGAGGGGTGGGAACCTATGTAAGGATTCAGAGCAGGGGGAATCAAGAACAAGAGAAAAAGACAGCAAGGAGTATAATAAGTGATAGACAGAGAAATCAAGGGCCAAAATCAGGTAAAGACACAGTAAAAAATAGTAGTGTGGATGTTAAGATTTTGTACCTGAATGCTCGGAGCATTCAAAATAAATTGGATGAATTAGTTGCACAGATAGATGTAAAGGGGTATGATACAGGTGGGATTATGAAGACATGGCTCCAACGTGACCAAGGATGGGAACTAAACATTGAGGGCTATTCAGTGTTTAGGAAGGACAGACTGAAAGGAAAAGGTAGTGGAGTTGCATTGTTGATTAAAGAAGATATTGAGGGAAGATGTTAGCACAGATGATGTGAAAACTTTATGGGTCAAGTTAAGAAACATCAGGGAATCCTGTCCCTCCCATTCATGCCCATATAAAATGTCTCAAATCTTGGATGTACCATCAGTGTGAAAATCTAAGGACTTCGCTCTCAAGAGGTTGGGGAAATAGGGTAAATCTGCAATTGAGTCGTTGCCTGGGCCTCCCCTCTCTTTGGTTCCTATTACCTAGGAATGGGCAATAAATATTGGCCAATTACTGACATCTAGGGGTGGCATGGTGGCACAGTGGTTAGCACTGTTCCTCACAGCGCCAGGGACCCGGGTTCAATTCCCAGCTTGGGTCACAGTCTGTGTGGAGTTTGCATGTTCTTCCCGTGTCTGCATGGGTGTCCTCTGGGTGCTCCACTTTCTCCCACAGTCTGAAAGACATGCTGGTTAGGTGCATTGACCCGAACAGGTGCCGCAGTGTGGCGACTCGGGGAATTTCGCAGTAGCTTCATTGCAGTGTTAGTGTAAGCCTTGTGACTAATAAACCTTGCCTAGCTCAACTGTGGTATCAGCTGGAGGCTTGAGAAATTTTCTTGACTTTCAAGTAAAATATATTAACCTTAAAAACCATGATACTACAAAAGGATTACTTAATATACAGTATGATGATCGAACTCTGTGCAGAGTGCCAGTGCAAGTAGGTTTTCTTGAAATAGAAATCACACATTTAGCCTCTTCAATGGCTTGGCATTGTCTGTTGCAGCACTGGACTGTTAATTTCTTGCAGATCTAAACAGGATGCCCTTGTAGCTCATCTAGGTACCTATTCCGTGTGTGAACAGGGATGGCGAGTGTTTTTCCTCCATTGAGATATCTGCGGAATTTTACTGCCTCGCCCGCCCCGATTCCGGGCTGGGCGTGCCAGTAAAATTGCGGCAATCACATCTGATCCTGACCTACCCACATATGCATATTTCAGCAAATGTTGTGTTTGAGAAATGGCTGCCTGGCCATTATTCTCCCTTGTAGACCTTGCAGTGGGGCTATTGCAGTCTTCCTACTACTAACTTCACTTCCCAGGCTAAGAATCAAACTGGGAATAATCATAGTCATAGAGGAATGCCAGTATATATTCCCTGTGTCCAACATGGTTAATGGTAATTTTGTCATATTGCCTATGAGGCAATTTCATTTTCTTATAATCTTCTCTATCACTTTCCCCACCTTCTCTACCACTTTCTGCACCTCTTTAATTTTCCCAAATTCAGTTGGTCTGCACTGGTGATGAGGACAACTGGTGGTAGAGAAATAGGTGAACAGGAATTGAAACAAAAAACAAAATATCTTTGTTTCTCGATCCTTGCTGATGCCACAGATGGGGCGCTACAATTAGCAAGAGAACACCCAAGTCAGAGGAAAGAAGATCAACTGATGCTGCTACTCCAACCGTTAGCCTTATTCCGGTAATTGTGTCTGTACATGTGTGGATGTTGCGTGAAGACCAGACTGGGCTCAGCTATGACGGTTCTCGTGGTTGGATGACCTGCCAGTGCTCCTTGTCAAGATTCACGCACAAATAAAGACCACAGTACAATCAGTTATTGTGGAGCTCCACTCAGGAAGGACTAAATGCATTCAGGGAAAGAGTTGCCAAGGAAATAAGAACAGACAATGCTGGAGATGTCAGTCAGCATTTGGATGAGAAAGAAAGGCTAATATTTTGAATGGGAACTTTGATCAAGAACTGACTGAAGCTCCGTGTATTGCTCGCAATCTCCGTTTTTTAATATATTTTCAGCATTCAAGATTATTTTATAACCTCTTGAGTATGTGGTGTAAATTAGTTCGCAAAGAAAGAAGATCCTTTTTATGATGAGAAATCGCTGCAATAGACTTGCTCGTCCAGTTTCAGCATACTGGCCAATATTTAGACACTCCAATCTACAGTATAAATCTTTATTTTGTTTGTTTAAGCACAATTTGATTGCTGAGATGGTCGATATGTCCCTGAAGCTACAAATTCTTGAACACAGAAAACAAAGATAGACGAGAACACTTCCATATTTAACGTTATTTTTTTAAAATTGTAACTGAATTTCCCTCCAGAGTACAGACATCAAATTGGCCTTGTTACTTTTGTTTAAATGTGGCAAATAGCTTCTCCCAATCTATATAACCAAAAGGATTGACTTGGAAAATTTCAAAATATTCGCACACGTTCTACACCACCCAGATCCATTTGAAAAAGTAACTTGCTTCCGCGATGATTCATGAGCAACTTGGAGGGGGTGGGGTGGTCAGAGGAAGATATCTCTATTATAAAGGTGCTGTCAAACTCCCTGGACATAGATGTTTTAAAAATCTTGCATTTCAATCTACATTCTTACCACACTTTTTCTAACATCCTCTTCAATTCTTTTTATGATTATATAAAGTTGCTCCCAGTGTAAAAATCAGTACAGTCTTGCTGACCAATGGAAACTTCCATTTTGAACATTTATTATTATCTGAA
The DNA here is from genome assembly GCF_964213995.1 of Mustelus asterias. Classification (NCBI taxonomy): domain Eukaryota; kingdom Metazoa; phylum Chordata; class Chondrichthyes; order Carcharhiniformes; family Triakidae; genus Mustelus; species Mustelus asterias. The sequence continues at coordinate 6,767,351 of NC_135824.1, forward strand.
TTGCAAATTCCCAGCTTAGGCATGGCAGTTAGAAGTGCCATCCATTCCAGTCAGAATAGGGAAAGAGTTAGAAGTCCGTAGAGGCAGTGTGTGTCTTAATTTTACTTACCCAAAAACAAAACATTGACCACTACTTTCTAAAAAAATTATTTCATGGGACTTGGGCGTCACTAACAAGGCCAGAATTTTTTGCCCTTCCCTAATTACCACAACTCGTGCTTGCTAATGGACAGTTAAGAGTCAATCACATTGCTTTTGGTCTGGAGTCATACGTAGGCCAGACTGAGTAATGTTGAGAGATTGGGCCATAATTTCCAAGCCCCCCCATTTTGGTGGGGTACCCCAAAGATGTGCCGGGGAATCCCTCTTGGAACTTCATAAGTAAGCATTTGCACGACAATTGCCCCGAAGCACAAACTTCTTCTGGACAATTGTCCTGCACTGTGAACCATCCGAAAATGCTATTTAAATCGCAAACTTCGGTTGGTTTCAACAGGACTACACTAGTAGTTACTCAGAAAAAGTTTGAATTAAAATCTCTTCTCGCTTCTGGGTAACTATTGTAAAGACCCAGACCGATTCCACCACTCCCATGACTAACCACCTCTCTCCCTTCCCCACTTACCTTTGGAACTTGCATTCTCCCTAGCCTGTCAATTTCAATCTAATGTCCTTTAGGGAAGGAAATCTGCCATCCTTACCCAATCTGGTCTACACCTGACTCCAAATGCATAGCAATGTGGTTGACTCTTAAATGCCCTCTCAAGGGCAATTAGAGATGAGTAATAAATGCTGGCCCAGCCAGCAATGCGCACAATCCATGAAATGTATTTTTAAAATCAGACCTTTTACATTTACCTGGTTGATGGCAGCTAGTTCTGTAAAAAAAGAAGTGGCCTTCTTCAATCTGACACTGCTGGACTGCAGGGCTGGGCTTCAGAGACATTTGCACTGCCTGCATCTTGCTCGGTCTGAGTCAGAATGTCGGGCAAGACAGACGAAAAAGATTTGGCGCAGGTAAGTGACAATCTGGTGTTGCCATCACTACCTTCCCTGAAGGACTTTAGTCAACCAGATGGGTTTTTATGACAATTAATGGCAGCTTACTTGTTACTAAGACTGGCTTTCAGTTCAACATTTACTAATTAATTGAACTTAAAGTCATCATTGTGGGATTTACACCTATATCTGCATTACAAGCCCATTACCGTTAGATCTCCCCTAAACTATTAAACTTATTGCTCATGAGTTATCTAGTCTACCCCTGTGAAGATGTCAGTCACACTTGTCTAGTAACTACACAGTGCATGGTAAGGTTCTTTTTTTTGTTTCTGTCCCATAAAATATGGGCGATTCAATGTTTGCCGTAAATATAATTGGTCAGCATTCCACTCATTAAAAGTGTTTAGAATCTGCTTTTGAATAATTTTGTGTATTTTATGATAAACCCTCTTTGTGCAGATGCATGAAGTTCTTGTTCAGCTTATCCTTGAAAACGTGGAGATTAAGCGCTGGCTCTTCAAAGTGGATGCTGAATTTGGTGGGAGAGGTACTGCGTATTTTGATGTCTCGCATCTGAAGTGTTATAAGCAGATTCTAAAGGAGTGTAGGGAAGTTGGTCCTGCAGAATGGCTGATGAAGAAATGGATTCGGGTATGTACACCTGCGATTTCAATGTTTCGTTTTGAGGAAGAACAAGGAAATTATAACCAAATTGCAGAAAATTGAATATTTAGGTACTATTTACAGCCAGTGGCCCTTATCCATTTACTTTGCAAATGTTACTGCAATAAATGCATGTGCCCATATATTACTGACTATAATTAAGCACCTCAAGCCGAAGTTCAAAGGGGAGCTATGCTATTTTAATAAGACATCACTCTTGATTTTTACTGTAGCACTTGGAACAATTGCATCAGAAATTAGTAGCCTGCCTGGAATATTTTGCTTTATCAGAATGTTGTAATGGAGTCAAAGAACATAGAGGTTTAGAGCATTGAAGGGGGACTTTTGGTCCATTGACTCTGCTAAAGCAATCCAAAATCATTTTCCTGCCCATTCCTCATTGTCCTGTATCTTCCTTGTTTCCAATATTTATCTACTTTTCCCTGAAAAGATACCATGCTCTCTCCTTCAACTACTCTTGTGGAATAGCATTTCATTCCCCAAACTATAAGCCTCTGGCGACAGACTAGCGACCTTTTCCAGGAATTACTAACTATTGAAATAGATGAAAATAGCCTTAGGTGCAGGAAAAGAATTGGAATTTCACTCCCCGACACCCCTCTGCATAAAAAAAATTCTCCTGATTGCTCTCATCACAATTTGAAATTGATGATCCTTTGTCACTGACTCCCCAACAAGGGGAAATAAATTTTCACTATTCACCTTACCAAAACTTTCCAAATCTTCACCTTTCTGAACAACATCCATTAACTGTAATCCTTTGTTTTCTGCTTTAACAAATTTCTCGCTACATTCTTCCATTTTTGAAATCACTTTAGCTGTCAAATCCATCGCTTCTTCAATAAACACCTGCTAGATTTGTCAACTGGTCTTTAACACATCGGTGCTCACTCTCAGTAATTAACTTGTGCATTTCTAAATGCAAAGTCTTAACTTAAAGGTGCATTTCAATAGAACCTCAATCAGCATCTCTGGCAGCATTTGTGTGTACTAGAAAGGGGACGTCATAAAATGCAGTCCGTGGACTTCCCATCACCTCCCCATCCACCCCTGACTTGTCTCCTATTTTCCAGAGAGGCAGGGTAGATGTCAGCCAGCTCTCCTGACCTTAGAACTATTGAGGTCCTTAAATGGCTAATTAATGGCGGCTTGGGTGTTTTGTTCCACCTCTACCACTATCTTACACGTGGTAGGGGGAGGCCCAGGCCAGTTGGGGAACCAGGCAGGTTTTAACGTATGGGCTGGTGTTTGAGCAGGGGCCATTGCTCAAACCTGGCACTGCTGGAGCCACCAGCTAATCGAATTGCTGCTCATTAGGACAGGTCTTCCTCGCCAGATGGGGGCAGATGCCTTACCTTGCGCCAGTTATGCAGCTTCTAATGTAATATGTCTGCAGAGCATCCAGCTTTTCGGATAGGCTCATGACTGACTTTTCAGTCTGGTGGGTGAACGCAGCGAATTCGGCACCCCGTAAAATTGAGCCCAACATTTGGGTCAATGATTTTGCACCAGAACTGATGACGGGTCAACAACCTGAAACATTAATTCTATTTCTGTATCTCCATTTTTTTTCAATTAATGATTCAACAGACTGTTGACTTTCTTTTTGTGGTTTCAAACCACAAGGCAGTGACATATTTTGCAGCATGGTAGCACAGTGGTTAGCACTGCTGCTTCACAGCTCCAGGGTCCTGGGTTCGATTCCTGGCTTGGGTCACTGTCTGTGTGGAGTTTGCACATTCTCCTCGTGTCTGTGTGGGTTTCCTCCAGGTGCTCCGGTTTCCTCCCACAGTCCAAAGATGTGCTGGTTAGGTTGATTGGCCATGCTAAAATTGCCTCTTAATGTCCTGAGATGCATGGATTAGCGGGTAAATATGTAGGGATAAGGGAGTAGGGCCTGGGTGGAATTGTGGTCGGTGCAGACTCGATGGGCCAAATGGCCTCTTTCTGCTCTGTAGGGTTTCTATGATTTCTATGATGACATAACATATTGTTATTGAATTAGTAATCCTGAGACCTGGGGTAATGGTCGAGCGACCCAGGTAAAAATTTCATCACAGCAGATGGTGACGTTTGAATTCCATAAAGTTCTAGAATTAAAAGTCTGGTGATGATCATGAGACCATTGTCGGTTGTCATAAAAACCCATCTAATGTCCTTTTAGGGAAGGAAATCTGCCATCCTTACCTGGTCCGACTTGCATGTGACTCCAAATTCACAGCAATTTTTAACTGCCCTCTGGCATGGTCGAGCAATCCGCTCTGTTCAAGAGCAATTAGGGATGGGCCAGCATTTATTGCATGAATGATTTTTTAAAAATCAAACATGAATAGTAGCATTTCCGCCAATCAGCCCGCTAAGGGGAATTTCATAGTAACTTCATTGCAGTGTTAATATAAGCCTTACTTGTAACTAGTAAATAAACTTTAACTTTCCTTCTGTGAGTGTGCGGATGTACACTGATTGCTATATCTGTATATCCCTGCTGCCATCAGATTTTTGAATGGGCTTATCTTGTATTGAGTTGATCTTTCTATGACTAACACTATATTCTGCACCCTTTCCTTTCCTTCTGCTCTATGTACTCTATGAGTGGTATGCTCTGTATAACATGCAAGAAGCAATACTTTTCACTGTATCCCAATACATGTGACAATAATAAATCAAATATCCTGTTATACAAACCTTTTGCACAGCAGGTATTCTTCACTACCAGTTACACCTTGGGGTTCTTTATCTCTCTCTTCAGCATTGTATTCCCAGATATACACAATACATTCTTCTGACGTAGAAAAGCCAGCCTATCCAAGATTTCTTCCTTATTTTATGGCTCCAACTTGCTGATAAGATGCTTAGTCTCAGAAACTGTTTCTTAAATCTGTCTGAGTCCATAGCATTTGTTAATTGTTAAAACTTACCTATGGCTTCAGTACACGGCAAGAACTTAAATGAGGCCCCAGAGTAATTTGCACGATATAAGCTGGATAGTTTGTGATTATATGAAGCAAAATTTCAATTCACAGAAACTGAATTTTAAAATTCAATGAAAGAAAAATATTAGCAGACCCTTTGCCTGGTTTCCTGAGGCAAACGAGACAATTATTTGCTGGATTCAATTACAAAATCTAGTAGTTATTTAATGTTTGTTTGCATTTAATGATGATGTTGGTCAGTAGGTAGTAATGTTCAAGGACACGAGCATTTTCACTTAACATGCACCTGTGCCCCCTATCAATCATCCTTCATGGAATCATAGAATCCCTACAGTGCAGAAGGAGGCCATTCGGCCCATCGAGTCTGCACCGACCACAATCCAACCCAGGCCCTATTCCCATAACCCCACTTATTTGCCCTGCTAATCCCCTTGACACTAGGATCAATTTATCACAGCCAATCAACCTAACCCACACATCTTTGGACTGTGGGAGGAAACCGGAGCACCGGGAGGAAACACACGGGGAGAACATGCAAACTCCACACAGACAGTCACCCGAAGCCGGGTCCCTGGTTCTGTGAGGCAGCAGTGCTAACCACTGTGCCACCGTGCCGCCCTATTTTCTTCCTATTTTACAAGTAACAAGGTTGCATAATTGTGGCTACAGTTGTGGTCATTCAAAACCCTTAGTGAAGGACCCAGGGTCGTCCTCCTCCTCCTTCAGGTATCATGCCTTAAGAAGACATTGGTGACCATGAACTTCCATTGGATTGGTCCATAATTATGCTTGGCAAAGTAGTGCAGCAAGAGTACCACTACAATTTGGGTGGGGGGAATAATTATTTTCTAAAATGAAATATAACAGATGGTTTTTAAAATTGTGAATTCAATGGTGATCAAAGCAAGTTACCTCAAAAGAGAAAAGAAAGCCTTACAAGAACACAGGAAATAGGAGCAGGAGTAGACTTCTATTTTCATTGCCTTCACAACCTTAGGATGCCCCAAAGCCCATTATGGGCGTAATTTTCCCATCCCACCCACCACAGGAATTGTAGTGTGTGGGACACGGGCCATGCAAAGGTCTGTTGACCTTGGATGGGATTTTTCGGTCTTTGGGTAAGCATGGTCGGAAAATCCCGCCCTACAGCTTTGATGTACGTTGGAATTGTAGTCACTGTTGCAAAAGTAGGAAATGCAATTGACAGTTTGCACATTGTTGGTTCCCATAATCGGTGTTATGATCATGACAAATCTGTTTTTGTTGATTGAGGGGCAAATATTGGCTAGGTTACCAAGGATAACATCCCTGCATTTCTTTTCAGAATAGTGCCATGGGATTTGGTATGTCCACCTGAGGGAACAAATGGGGCCTAGATTTCACAGCTCTTTTAAAAGATGGCATCTCTGACAGTACACCACTTCTTCTGTACTGCACAAGAGTATTATTTTGTACTCCAGTCTCTGGAATGGATCTTAGAACCCATAACATTCTTATTCGGAGGCTAGCGTGCTATCAACTGAGCCATAGCTGACACTAGAACAGCATGAACCAAAAGGTGATAACGCTAGGAAAAAGAAAAGGCTGCTTTGATTTTCAGCCTACTTCTTCCAATAGGTCATGTACCATTTGACCTGTTGTAGCAATCTCTTCAATTCCTTGAGGAAATCTCTTAAACTGGTGACAAAACTATCAAAAAGTCTAGAATCTGCATAACTTATCCATTAGTCAAGGTAATAAAATAAAAACATCAGTGGGTCTCCACTGGCAGCACATTGGTTAACATATTTATAATTTTGTTCATGTGCTGCTTTAACTCTGGGTGCATGGAGACTGTGGGCAGGATTTTCTAGCTGTGCTCGCCCTAAAACCGGAAAATCCTGCTAGAGGCCAACAGACCTTTGCATTGTCCACCGCCCCCCCCCCCCCCCCCCCCCCCCGCCCCCCCGCCCCCACCCCAGCCATTATGATTCCTGTGGCAGGCAAGACAGGAAAATTCCCCCCTGTAGGTTTGAGGCTGGGATGTGGTTCTGTTGGGAGTAGCATCTAAAAATGTGTTTGATGGGAGAGGAGGGGATCGGAATGAATATCATAAATTTTGATCCATTCCTCTACACTCGAGCCTCCTGAATGTTTGTTTGTGCCATGCAGGAACCCCAGTGTTAGTTGTTTGGTGCATTTGCCAATTATCATCAGTTGCACCCAAAGTACAAGTATATACTTGATGTGAAAAATACTCAACTACTGTTTTTTTTTACTTGAAAAATCACTCACAATCATCCACTCCTGCAGTACATTGCCATAGTCCTGGGCATTATCCATGAACCAACTTTTAGCTTTGAAGTGTTGCCTTCGCTATAGTAGTGCATTGAGGAACCTAAAGCTAGTTGCCACATCATGGCTAGAGAGCCAGATAGGCTCTGGTTTGTGAGTGTGGGTTCATGTTGGGAAGGATGCAAATAAGATGGATCTTCTGGATCTTCACACCACCTTATTCTCATCATCTCCCATAACCCTTCGCCTTCCCACTATCCCTTCCACCTCCTCACTCCCATCATTACCTCTTCTTCTTTGAACTATCCCTCCAACTCCTGTATACTACTCCTTTCCCATGCTCTACTGTCACCCTATCCGCTACCCAGCTCCCTCAGATTTCAACCACCTGTGCACATCTGATTTCTGAACACATGGAACACCAAATGCTACTTCCAAATGAAATAAAGTAGCCACCCAGCAACTTATTTTCAAAGATCGTGGCGTCCCAATCTGTGGAGCCTCGGGCCTCGCCAGAATGACAGTGCAAACCATGCTCCCCAATTCTTTTTTTTTGACAGTGTCAGAAGATCTGGTCAGAAAACCTGGCTGTGTTTCTGGAGAGAAAAATGCCAGTTTTCGGTCCGAACCTGACACTTGGCTATTTTTTGGAAAATTCCATCTATCATGTATTGGATTAAACTATACACACTATAATTCTACAACATTGATACTACCAGAGACCACCAGATGGGAACAATTAAACAATACCAGGAAACCGAAGATAAAATTTCAAGAAGGTAACCATAAAAATATATTTTTTTTAGTCAGTGATGTTGTAGGACATAGACTGATATGGAAATAGATGTTGATAGATGAAGGCTAAGGGGTGCAACAAATAAATTGGGGGATGAAGGTCAGATTCCCTTTCAGTCTGAATTCATTCAGGTCAAATATAGTTGTAATTTGAGACTCCCCGTGCAATTAATGCTATTCTCATAAATCTTCATATTTTATTTTAAGATGTATTTAAAAGCTAATGAATGAAACCTGATTTCTAATCAATAGTTTGAATGAAATAGGTTTTAGTTAGAAAAAAATGGATTTTAGTATGAGAACATAAATTAACTAGGTGTAAATCTCACACAGCAAATATCTCATGACTTTATGAACATCACTGAAAACATTGATGCTGAATAGAACATAAAATCTGGAATATTGTTAATTTCAGTACTTGTTTCAACGTAAATAGTAGGAGCAAATTTGCTTTTCTCGTGTGAAGCTTCCGTCAAGGTGGATTAGTTGGAGAATCGAGAGCAGAAGGTTGTCAATCTGGGCAGGACTTTCTGTCCACACTCGCACCGAGACTGGAAAATCCCATCCGACATCAATGGACCTTTGCATGGTCCGCCCCTGCCTGCTACAATTCCCGTGGCTGGCAGGATGGGAAAATTCCACCCTCTGTCTCTGACTCACACTCCTTCCCAGAAGTGGAGGACGATAGAATTACCCCAACAGCTTATGCTGTTTTTTTAATTAACATATTTTATTCACAAAATATCTGAGAAACAGTACAAAACATTTCAAATTGTCGTAACAGGAAAGTGCAATGATATTCATTTTCTCCAGAGATCAAGATGCACTCTGAGGTGCTTCGATTCAGTAATGAAAAAATTTCAATATTTTCGTTAGCAAGTACAGTTTTGTTCAAAGTATATACATCAGTCATGTTGCACTCTGAGGTGCTTCAATACAGTTACATACAGTTAGGAGTAAGCGCACAGTCTGAAGGGTTGGACACGGTTACAGCTCCTTGATGTTCACTGGCTGAAAGGTCTTACATTGTAGCTATTCCTCATTGCGCCTTGGCAGTGACTGCCCCAAGCTTGAGTGTGTCCCTCACCACATAGTCCTAGACTTTGGAATGTGCTAGACTGCAACACTCCTTAGAGGACAATTCTTTGCACTGGAAGATCATCAAGTTTTGGGCAAACCAAAGAGTACCTTTCACCAAGTTGATGATCTTTCAGCAGCAGTTGATGTTTGTCTTGGAGTGCGTCCCTGGGAACAGCCAGTGGAGCCCACCGTAAGAAGACAGAATTGCTCAGGATGAACTTCGAGAAATACTACTGCATCTCTCTCTCTCCAGACTGTCTTAGCAGAGGCATGTTCCCCAAGGAGATGTGCGACCATCTCATCCCCCCACCCCCCCCGCAGCCGCTTTGAGGGCTGCATGCAGTGGCACAAAGACAGCAAGCAACTGCCTATTCACTTTGAAACTTGTAACATATTGAAAGGGAAATGTGTTTGTTGCTGTAAGATTAATTTTAAACCAAGTGTGCAGTGAAGCCTGCTTGCTTACTCTGCCTTTTGCGTAAATATCTTTGTTCTCTCTTTGCCTCTAGTTGCTGAATCTCATTTTCTTTCGCAGTTCATGCCTTCATCATTTACTGCACACCTCAAAACAAAATATCTGTCAGAGAATGTCTTTCTTGGGAATTTTCGGATACCTTAACAATCACATGATATGTAGCTGTGTTTGTATGTAAAATGCAATTGTAATTCATCAGCACATTTGAGGACGTAAGGGAAACATTCAAGCTAAGGAGATAGTTTAGAGTAGCTGATCCCTAGTGTCAAGGAACTGAATTATGAGGGAGCCTGGAGAAACTAGGGCGCATTAGCCTTAAAATTGAGAAGGTACTTGTAGAAGTATATAAGATGCCAAATAGTATAAGTAAGCATTGCTTCAAGATCCATGAGCTAAACTGATGCCCTCCCTCACCTGTATCTACCATGAACATCTTTTCTCCTATATATTGATGTAGTACTGGTAACATTAGCAAGAGAAACGGGTCCATCACTCTGCTGTCCTCCTAAAGTCCCTGATTTTCACTTATTCTCATTCAGCTACAGTGGTTAGATACTATAGCATACGGAGAAGATTATCCAAGTGTTAATGGTGCTGGTTTTCCAGAGCTCCCTATTTCTCCCCCCCCCCCCCCCCCCCCCCCCCCCCCCCCCCCCCCCCCCCCCCGGCCAACCAAAACATTGTTGTTTTCTCCTTTTTGGGGACCTCGTAGAACTTCACTCATGTTGAGTTCCATTACCAAGCACTGCGCCAAGGCTGGACAGGGAAGGCAAGCGAAGGCTAGATGGGGAATTTTTGGACTGTGTGGAGTGAAGGCTGGACAGAGGAGGTAGGCTTATGGTAAAGGGAGTTATACAATGTCGGGGGGGGGGAAGGTGGTGGTGATGGTGAGAGTGTATGGGGAACACTGGGGTGTACTGGTATCAAATCTGGGGTCCTGAACTCGGGATACTGGTGATAAGAGTCAGAGGGGGAAATGGGATGTGGTCAGATGCAGGTTTAGGGTGAGAGACTGGTGGGTCCAGGGAGATCCCAGCAAAGTGTGGAGCTGCTGTTCATTCTGTGCCATTTGTCATTAGCTGCAGTCAGAGGCAACAATGAAGGGAGGGAAGGAGGTGAAATGCCTCCAAGGGTATGGCTGCTGGAGGGCAGCCAGCTCATGATTCCAAACCTCCATTCTCCTGGGTGAATTGTCATGACTGACAGAGGATCATGCAGTTAATTCTTCTATACTGCCAAGGCAGTGGTCTCTCTAATAGAGTTTCATGCGTTGTGGAGACAAACAGAACAGTTTCTGTGTGAGGCTTCTTCAAAACGGCTGTCATCGTCCTACTCAAAGAGCAATGTCTCCATACGCATTCATGTATTAACGGGAGGAACAATCATCATCCGGTCCTCCAGGATCCTGTACCTGGAAAGGGTGAGGTGCAGATGTCAAGTCTGGACAGAGGCCAGGCAAAGGGCTTAGCACTGTGCTGGCGTTGAGATGCAGGGAAACTTGTAAAGGACATGCTCTCTTCGTGTATCACTTCAATTCGTCGACCCATCCACTGAGATGTCGATGATGCAGGCTGCAAGCAATCCTGCCTTGATTATTCCTGTCATTCAGATGAGAAGAAGGATGCCCATTGCAGGTTATCACATGGGCCAGGAGGAGCAAGGGCTTAAGAAGCAAGAGACAGCAGGGCCCATAACGTCAATAGGTAAATAGAATATGGAACACTGTAACAGCAAGCATTGATCCAACCATGGATGATGAGCAAAAGGCAATGCCAGAGGCACCCTTGTATGTTCTGTAATGTTGTTAGTCACATCTGCCAGATTCTCTGGTATAAGATGCACTGTAGAAATTCACCAAGCTTCCTTAGACAGCACCTTGCTTCCATAGACAGCAACTTTCACACCACAATCGCCACCATCTAGAAGAACAAGGACAGCAGACACATGGGAACACCAGCTGTAAGTTCTTCAAGTCCCCCACAGCCTTACCTGGAAATATATTACCATTCCTTCACTGTCACTGTGTCAAAATCCTGAAACTCTCTCCCTAACAGCACTGTGGGTGGATTGTAGTGGTTCAAGAAGGCAACTGACCTTCTCAAGGGCAATTAGGGATGGGCAATATATGCTGGCCTCACCAGTAATGCCCACAACCCAAGAACGAATGATCTAAAATAAAAAGGACCCTGTAGGAGTAGTGCAGATTTCCAGGCCTGTACTGATTGAATGTTTATCTGAGTACTATTTAAATATGGTGCCAGGATCTTTGACCTCCATGGTGGGGTGGGTGACTTCCTGCCTGCCCCGCCACAAGATTCGACAAGATTCTCGCGGATACATAATTAATGAGCTGAAAAGCATTAAATTCCACATGTTCATCCGCCCCGCGCCCAGTGGGAATCACACCAACATTCCCACCTGCCATCAAACTTGGTCTCCAGAAAATTCTGCCCCCGTCCTTCAAAATGTATGGTTTGGCTACAATACCGTGTAAAGAAAATATTTTCCCTGGTTGGGGGAAAGGACAGTAAGGAGTCTAACAACATCAGATTAAAGTCCAACAGGTTTATTTGGTAGCAAACGCCACTAGCTTTTGGAGCGCTGCTCCTTCATCAGGTAAGTGGGAGTTCTGTTCACAAACAGGACATATAAAGACACAAACTCAATTTACAGAATAATGAATAATGATTGGAATGCGAGTCTTTACAGCTAATCAAGTCTTAAAGATACAGACAGTGTGAGTGGAGAGAGCATTAGCACAGACTCAGTAACACATTAGCTTCAACACAGTAACACAGACTCATTAACACAGACTTAGCACAAACTCCGGTCAACCTATAACACAGACTACGCTGAGAGACTTTGCCATCGCATCTCTCTCTCCCTCCTCAAACACCTCATACACCAACTCTACAGCAAACCCCGCTGCCTGGAAACCAAGATAGAATCCATATTCTCAACTTGCGCTCAGGATGCAGACCAGCTCCGAAACTCTGCCAAGCAGACGAGACAAAGGAACTACACCATCTACATGCACACCAAGAACAGGAAACTTGAGAAACTCGGCATCTCCACCAGCAGCAACCAAGCTCCCCCGGGTACCACAGTAGAAAACAGTACCACTACAGGGAAGTCCATTGTCAACTTGTCGGACTACACACTTCAACCAGATGAAATCGAAGTTCTCAGCCGAGGGCTCAATTTCTGCCCCACCACCAAAATAGACCCCATCGGTCTCGCAGCAGACACAGAGCAATTCATCAGGCAAATGAGGCTGCGGGAGTTCTTCCACAAACCCCAAGAGGCCAACAGCGAACACCATGAGACAGCCAATGAACCGGAACAGCTGACCGAGAGATCCGCAGTGCATCCGAAGAGGAAAGAGTCGAATTGGACTCCTCCTCCTCGACTTGACATGTATGCCCACGCCATCAGGAGGTGCGTCAACACCAAATTCATCAGCTGCATTCACAAGACAGCCCCGAACATCACCCAAGCACAACGCAACGCCATCCACGCGCTCAAGACCAACCGCAACATTGTCATCAAACCAGCAGACAAAGGAGGGGCCATCATACTGAACAGAACGGATTACTGCAAAGAAGTGTACCAACAACTGAACAACGAGGAACACTACGGACAGTTACCCGCAGATCCGACCAAAGAACACACCCGTCAACTTAACACTCTGATCAAGATCTTTGATCCGGACTTTCAGAACACCCTCCGTGCTCTCATCCCACGTACTCCCCGCGTTGGAGATCTCTACTGCCTCCCAAAGATACACAAGGCAAACACACCAGGCCGTCCCATTGTATCGGGCAATGGGACCCTGTGCGAGAACCTCTCCGGCTATGTCGAGGACATCCTGAAACCCATTGTACAAAGAACCCCCAGCTTTTAACGCGACACGACGGACTTCCTACAGAAACTCAGCACACATGGAGCAGTTGAACCAGGAGCACTCCTTGTCACAATGGATGTCTTGGCACTCTACACCAGCATCCCCCACGATGATGGCATTTCTGCAACTGCCTCAGTACTCAACGCCGACAACTGCCAGTTTCCAGATGCAATTTTACAACTCATCCGGTTCATCCAGGACCACAATGTCTTCACCTTCAACAACCAGTTCTTCATCCAGACACACGGAACAGCCATGGGGACCAAATTCGCACCTCAATATGCCAACACCTTCATGCACAGGTTCGAACAAGACTTCTTCACCGCACAGGACCTTCAACCGATGCTATACACTAGACACATCGATGACATTTTCTTCCTTTGGACTCATGGCGAACAATCATTGAAACAACTATATGATCACATCAACAAGTTCCATCCCACCATCAGACTGACCATGGACTACTCTCCGGAATCGATTGCATTCTTGGACACACGCATCTCCATTAAGGACAGTCACCTCAGCACCTCACTGTACCGCAAGCCCACGGATAACCTCACGATGCTCCACTTCTCCAGCTTCCACCCTAAACACGTTAAAGAAGCCATCCTCTACGAACAAGCCCTCCGTATACACAGGATCTGCTCGGATGAGGAGGATCACAACAGACACCTCCAGGCACTGAAAGATGCCCTCATGAGAACAGGATATGGAGCTCGACTCATCGATCGACAGTTCCGACACGCCACAGCGAAAAACCGCACCGACCTCCTCAGAAGACAAACACGGGACATGATGGACAAAGTACCCTTCGTCGTCCAGTACTTCCCCGGAGCGGAGAAGCTACGACATCTCCTCCGGAGCCTTCAACATGTCATTGATGAAGACGAACATCTCGCCAAGGCCATCCCCACACCCCCACTTCTTGCCTTCAAACAACTGCACAACCTCAAACAGACCATTGTCCGCAGCAAACTACCCAGCCTTCAGGAGAACAGTGACCACGACACCACACAACCATGCCACAGCAACTGCTGCAAGACGTGCCGGATCATCGACACGGATGCCATCATCTCACGTGAGAACACCATCCACCAGGTACACGGTACATACTCTTGCAACTCGGCCAACGTTGTCTACCTGATACGCTACAGGAATGGATGTCCCGAGTCATGGTACACTGGGGAAACCATGCAGACGCTACGACAACAGATGAATGAACACCGCTCGACAATCACCAGGCAAGACTGTTCTCTTCCTGTTGGGGAGCACTTCAGCGGTCACGGGCATTCAGCCTCTGATATTCGGGTAAGCATTCTCCAAGGCGGCCTTCACAACACACGACAGCGCAGAGTTGCTGAGCAGAGACTGATAGCCAGGTTCCGCACACATGAGGACGGCCTCAACCGGGATCTTGGGTTCATGTCGCACTATCTGTAACTCCCACAACTTGCTTGGACTTGCAAAGTCTCACTGGCTGTCCTGTCTGGAGACAGTACACATCTCTTTTAACCTGTGCTAATGCTCTCTCCACTCACATTGTCTCTACCTTTAAGACTTGATTAACTGTAAAGACTCTCATTCCAATCATTATTCATTATTCTGTAAATTGAGTTTGTGTCTTTATGTGCCCTGTTTGTGAACAGAACTTCCACTCACCTGACGAAGGAGCAGCGCTCCGAAAGCTAGTGGCGTTTGCTACCAAATAAACCTGTTGGACTTTATCCTGGTGTTGTTAGACTCCTTACTGTGTTTACCCTAGTCCAACGCCGGCATCTCCACATCATGGGGGAAAGGAGACAGCAGTGGTGAGATGAGGTTAGCTGGCATATATGGACAGCCTAAGAATTGATCTCATCCATGGGCAAAACAGAATGCGATCTGGGCATTCGCATTGCTAACAGTGGGGGAGAGGGACCACCTTTTTGAGCTGATTGGCTGTGATAAGCTCTAACACTGCCACCTTTGCAATAGCACAATGCCACCGGAATCAAGACTGCCGACAGGTACAGCCAAGTAACAGAGATGCAGCAATAATCGGACACACGGTCCTCTGCACTGTGCTACACTACATTGAGCCAGCAGGAGGCATATCTGCTGCACAGTAAGAAAGCCAGTGTCAGTTTACTTTCAGTTTTAACCCCACCCCCTCCTCCCTTATCCCCCCAGGTCTCTCTGCCTCCACAGGGTGCCCCACCAAGCAGCCAAGCTGAGAGCTGATAAAACTGATCATCTGTTTCCCTGGTGAATTCAATTATCAGACAAGCCCCTGAGGCACCAACCTACAATAATGTGAAATGAGCATCTTAACTGCTACACCACCAGATTAAAAAAAAATACATTCTCCTTACTAAATTTTTTACACACCTGTAGACCGTACAGGTACATCATTGGGCCCTCTGACTATCATGGTGACAAATTCAGACTATTAGCATTGATACCACAATGCAAGCAAAGTGCTGAAATGATACAGCAGAATGTCTGGCCCACATTTGTTGTTTATTACACCTCTTGAATCAATTTTTTTTTGTGTTTTTAACAATTATGAGAGTTTAGATTATCTGATCATTACTAAAATAAAAGATATTTTCTTTAATTTTAAAAAGGAACGCCTGCATCTTCAGATGTGTAATCAGGTCTGATCTTGTAAGCTTGTCCTATAAAATATCATCAGGCACACACTTCAATATGGTGGAGCAATAGGGGTCCTTCCCTGCAGGGTGGAATGTTCTAAAATATGCCGTATTAAGAAAGGAACAGTAAAAAAATAAATGAATCTTCCTCCATGTCTACGTCTAAACATTTTAAAGCATAAGCTGCTGCAGATGATAGCATTTGCTAGCATAGTGCGCCTTTCGTAGCTTAACGTGAATACCATCGTAAGGGAGCATATTGTAAAACCGTATGTAATGATTCCCGTAAATATCCACATTGAGCAAAGATGACAGAATTGTTGCAGACTGTCACGAAATAGTAAGAAAAGTCTGAGTGTAAAGGAGATACTCCAGGGTAACCTTTTTAGAAGTCGGCCAGACAATGCTTAATGCTATCTTTTTGGTTTTGCTCAACCCTATAAACAAGGATTGCCAGTTCCATTGGAGGATCACACCGGAAAGATTACTCTTTCTCTTACGGATAATAGCCAATGTGCTGTGCATTTCCACCATTTTCCATACTCTTGTTGCCTTTCATATTTGTGTATACATATATACAAGCTGTTACATCTACTACATTGTAACCTCCCCATTAAAGTGTAGAAAAATACACACATATCCAGTGTTTTATCATTTTCCTCAGCACCAATTCAAAGGGCTCCATGTATTATTGATTACTTTGAAGTACAATGACTGTTGTTAGATGGTCAAATACAATGGTAGTTTTATCTACGGCCAGATGCCACAAGTCAGCAAAAAGGTGAATGATCATTTAATCTGTTTTTTTGCTGATTTTAGACTGAGGGAAGAATGTTGGCTAAAATTAGAAAGATGATTTTTAACATGCGTCTGAATCATTGCCATAGTTACGCAGGGTCTTATCTGACAGTTTTAAAAATAGGATTTTTTTAATGGCACTTTCAGGGATTGAATTTTTCCAGCAACTTTGTGAAAACACGCAATGCCATTTAATACAAATACTGGACATGTATGAAACAGAATCAATTAAAACCAAGATTTTAAAATGTTTCAAATGCATTGCAGTAGCAAACAAAACAATGCAACTAGTGTGTACAGGAATTTGGGAATAAAAAGAAAAATAGTGAAATGGTGAAAAGCAAAGCTGGTCCAAAAGCAATGGGTTCATGTTCTGGATGACCTCCTTGTGTTCATCTGGAGTCAGTGCTTAGTGTTGCCCATAACACTTAGCACCTCTGTGAAGCTTGCTCACTGCCACAATCTACCATGTATACAAACCCAACTTTATCAAATTCTATGAATGCAAAAGGGAAAATGCTGGAAAATCTCAGCAAGTCTGGCAGCATCTGTAAGGAGAGAAAAGAGCTGATGTTTCAAGTCCAGATGTCAAAGCTTTGACAAAGGATCATCTGGACTCGAAACGTCAGCTCTTTTCTCTCCTTACAGATGCTGCCAGACTTGCTGAGATTTTCCAGCATTTTCTCTTTTGGTTTCAGATTCCAGCATCCGCATTCGCATTCAGCATTCTATGAATGTACTTGTTGCCAACATTTTGTAACCAAAGAAGAATTTGTAATATCAAGGGTAGCTAGCTTGCAAAAATAAATTAGGTGCAACAGTTGAGAAGGTGCAATGTGGAACAAATAAAGACCTTGTGGTCTTGGGCCAAAATGACAGAAAAACGTGATTTGTCTGAGCGAATGGCACAGTTTGTTGGAGCAATGAACAAAGTGAAATATTTTCCCTTCCCCACCTCCCTTGGATTGTTCTTTAGTTCATCTGGGTTGTAGTGGTGAAGGAAAATCAGATGGAAGATTCATTCTTGAGCTGTCATTTTGCACCTCCTACCACCTGGCTTGAAGTACCGATGGCAAATGCTTGTAATCTGGTTACCCATTAGGCGTTTTGACTAACGCCTAATGTCTGTCCCAGAGACTAAAAAATACTTAATGACTCAAGTTGTGAAAAAGTATAATATTTTGGAGTATTTCTAGTTTCTCCTTGTTCACTAATTTGAGAATTCATTGTATTTTCCTCCCATTATTATCGTGTGGACCAGTATAACTATAATCTTCACCTGACAATGCATTGTAATGCGAGGCGCGTTATGCTGCTTTCTGTAATACCAGGAATTGCAAAGCCCGAATTGATTCTATATCTCATCAAGCATTACCTGAAGCTCCAGGAATTTAATGTAACGTTTTGCTGCGGTTCCCCACTGCTCTTTCTTTCTGTGCACTGTTTCATTGCAGGATTTTGCTATTTAAGTAAGAGTTTTGTATAAACTAATTACTTTCTAAACCAGCTCTTTTAGCCATGCTATTTGAGAACCATTTTTATATTGCAAATTTGAACATCTCACAGCCTGGAACTATCTTATTCAGCTGTTGACCTTTGGTAATGATTGTTACACTGAACTTTAAAATATAATTATTGTCACATTGGTAATGAGTACAGTTTAAATTAAACACTGGCATGTTGTGAATGATACCAAAGATATTGGGAAGACAAAGGAACAGGGGCTAAAATTGTGCTCCAATTAACTGAAAAGTACGGAAAGGGTTGACATTTATAGGACTATTGGATAAATACACTTGCAAATGAAAGCACTAAAAGTTTCCAGTCCTTGTGGAATAAAAGATAACTCATTCTAGAACTAGAACAACAACGTGCCTTCACGCAGCATCTTTAATTTGGTTAAAAAATATGTCCCGAGATGCTTCATAGGACCATTGTCAAAAAAATTTGACATCGAGTCACATAGAGATATTAGGACAGGTGAGCAAAAGCTTGGTCAAAGAGGTAAGTTTTAAGGAGTGCCTGAAACCGAAGAGAGGGATATAGAGAGATGGAGAGGCTTTAGTGCAAAGTACAGCATAAGTAACAAAGAAAGAAATAAAAAGTAACAGAAAATTCTTTGTAGACAAAGAAAGGTGAAGAAAATATGTACTCGATCTAAATCCAATAGAAATAACAGTACAAAATAATTGGTATCTGTGGCCAGAAAACTGAAAAAGGAGTTTTGTAATATATGCTGTGAAAATGATCTGACACTTTTTATTTAATTTTGTCTTAGATCACAGTGACAGGTTTATTAGAGTGCTGTGTAGAAAACATTCAAGGTTTTTGAGTATGATGGTGCCTAATTAATTGCACCTCATAAACCTGTTAATATAGGAAGCACAGATGACAGTTTGCGCTGTTTGATAGGCACCTAACTTTAAAAGATTTTTTCAGCAAAAAAACCCACCATGCAGGCTCCACTGATAAAGGCTGAGCCACACAGCCTAGAAAGTCCCAGATTTGATTTCTGGTCTGCATTGAATAAGCTGCCCCCCAGTCAGGGTGACAGTTGTGCTCTGCACTGCCAGGTTAGGGAGGAAAAAGATTTGGCCAGCACAGTTGACTCTCTGGCAACTGCTGTCAGAAAGATCAGACATACAAATGTTGGGTGAATATCAAGCTCAGTTGTGATGCCCTTCATGGCTGGTTTCTACTGACACACTGCAATGAAGAAAAGCCAATTTGAGACGGATACAAGAAGACAGTGGGTGCTCATGAAACCTTATCTAGCAAGAAGGCAAGAAAATTAGTCCAAGGAATATTGTAATTTTTTTTTAAACTGTATCCAGATCCTGTTTTTTCACTCTGTTTCTAAACTACATGTGTATACTTTAATTATTGAGTATAATTGGTCTCAGCTTGAAGAAGGGTAATTAATCCAAAGAAAAGAAGGAAGTGGACCCCATGTGGTATTTAAGAAAAGAAAATGTAGCTGAACAGAAGAGAGTACAAGACAGTAGAGCGTCTGGGTCCTGTGCCAGGCATTTAAAGCAGTTATTTTCTGCTTATGTGTTCCAGCATAACATATGTGCCCCTATTATGTTATAAAAAAAAAAGGCTCTTCAATTTTAAACAGACCTAAGCCTTTCTGTGGAACTGGGGTTGAAGTCTGGATAATGAGCGATGCAGCCTCTCAAGGAAGAGTGAGCAGATAATACCATGTGGACACAGAGTCTGTATGCAGCTCTCAATTCCACTTAATGCATGCTGAAGCCACATCGAATTGCATTTCACATAAGCGTGATGGGTCATTAGATATAAGAGGAAATTGTCTCAGATGGGTTCAATAGATGCAACAAATATTTTACAAAACATTTTCCATTAACAGTGAAAGGCAAAAAAAATGAAGCATTTGTATAGTAATATGCTAACATACAGAGATCCCTTTTACAAGGAGATTGTGTAATACTTTTACTGTGCTTCTAATACTGCAAATATTGATAGTTGAGCTTTTCTCGATTTTAAAAAAACATGTACCTTTTTATATCGTAGATAGTGAACAACATCTCATATAATTACTCTTAAAAAGGCAAACTAATTACAGAGAAGGGATTCAAGTAGCATATTAATTCATAAAAGCAATGCAGCCATTATATTACTGATTTAAATTCACAAAGAAACATCTGCATTTATTTTGTATTTTTTATGTTTCCGTGAAGAATTTTTTAAGAGCAGTGACTGTGCTGTATGCAAATGTGATAACCATCCTACACCAGAAATATCCCACATGAGGTGAATGGCCTCTAGGTATTAGATATGGGTTGAGTGTTAGCCGCAACAGCTGAAGCCCTTGCTCCGACAATAGAGCATCCAAGCCAATGGCATAAAGAGACAGGGCGTCAGTGTAATATCTTACCCTTTTAACAATGAAATATTCCTTTAATTTTGCAGTAGGATGTTAGTGTGGGTTAATGCTCAGGCCCTAATGTGAGGCACAAATACAGAACTTTCTAATCCAGAGGTGGAAGCGTTGCCAAGCTAGCGGTCATTTTTGATAATTAAAGATTATTGTTGCAATACCGCAGATGCACTGCCGTGGCCCCTTTTAAAGGCTGCACAGAGACTTGGGCAAACACAGGCTCAAGTACCATGATCAATCAGTTTTAGGTATTGTGCCTCAGAAAAGAATACATTAGTCTCAGAGGGGTATCACCATAATAAGTGGACAGGGTGAATGAATGTGGTTTGTTCCCTTCAGTTTCGAAGGTTGAGAAGTGACCAAATCATGATCTTGAAATGTTAAGCAGATCAGATAGGGACATAAACTTAACGTTAGAAATAGGTAATTTAAGAATGAAATCGGGAAGCATTGTGCCCCTGAAAATCTGGAACTGTCTATCCCAAAAGTTTGTGGATGCAGGATCAATTGATACTTTGAAGACTGAGGTTAATGGATTTTGCTAGGTAAAGATATCAGGGGCCATAGAGGAAAGGCAGGTAAATGGAGTGGAGGTGAAGATCAACCATGATCTAACTGAATGACACAACCGGTCCAAAGAGGCTGAGTCAGCTTGCTCCTGTTCCTTTGTTCGTAAAAACAAGGACTTGTATTTATGTAGTGCTACACCTGATCTCCATTCGACTCATGCTGGAGTAGACAGAGAGAAACTATTTCCTCTGATGTGAGGAGTCTAGAATTAGTGGGCATAACCATAAAATTCGATTCGGCCTTTTGGGGGTGATGTTGGAAAGCACTTCACACAACAGGCAGTGGAGATCGGAAGTTCTCTCCCTAAGAAACAGGTGAGGCTGGGGGATCAGTTGAAAATTTAAAGCTGCAATTGACCTTTTTGTTTGGCATTATTTTTACTATTTATAGAACCAAATGGCATTAAAGTACAGATCAGCCATGATCTAACTGAATAGTGCAACAGGCACAAAGGGCTGAATGACCCCACCCACACCCCTTATATTCCAAGGAAGGGCATAATTGATTCAACGTGAAGTGGTCATATTAAAGCATTAATAATCTGGAGGCCTAGACTAACAACACAGAAAATGTAAGTTCCTTCACTGACCAGGGTACTTGGGTCAGTTGCTTTCTGTGAAACTTAACTCGGGGACAGTCAGCACCTAAAGAGAAGAGGGAACGAAAAGGATTTCAATCTGGGCAGAGATCCAAGTAGGTAAACCTGTGTCATATATGCATTGTGTATTTCTTTTAATTCCAAGAATTTAAAAAAAAAAATAGTCTCATTTGATTTGTACTAAACTGGATCAATACTGGTGCAGCATGCCATAATTTCAGTTGCTGATAAACTTAAAATGGTGATTTAAAACTGCAGGGTAGAAGTTAACACTTGAAGTGTGTATACTAAATTGTTCTCGGCACTACCCAAACCTACTTTCTAACATAAACTATTGTGGGGGAAAGATTCTGCAACCTTGGGCATCTTGGAGAGTAACACCAATAAGAGACACTCTAACTACCGCCCATTCACATTCAATGGTGTTATCATCACTGAATCCCGCACTGTCAACATTCTTGGGGTTACCATTGACCAGAAATCAACTGGACTCACCACATAAACACAGTGGCTACAAGAGCAGGTCAGAGGTTAGGAATACTGTGGCGAGTAACTCACCTCCTAGCTCCTCAAAGCCTATCCACTATCTACAAGGCACAGGTTACATGGGTGCAGCTCCAACAACACTCAAGAAGTTGGACACCATCTAGGACAAAGCAACCTGTTTGATTGGTACCACATCTACAAATATCCACTCCCTCCACCACCAATGCTCAGTAGCAGTAGTGTACACTAGCTGCAAGATGCACTGTAGCGATTCACCAAAGCTGGACAAGCTAGGTTCGAGCTTCCCACAACCTGTGCCACTGCTGTTGAATAGAAGGCTTAGGAAGAGAATGATTAGCCTTTGTTTTTTCTCCCTTCCTCCTCCTCAGTGCTTTACGATGATCCTTAGACACCTTCCAAACCCACAACCACTTCCATCTGGAAGAACAAGGGCAGTAGATACATGGGAACACCACCACCTGCAAGTTCCTCTCCAAGCCACTCATCATTCTGACTTGGGAATATATCTTCCTTCACAATCGCTGGGTCAAACTCCTGGAATTCCCTCCCTAATGGCATTGCGGGTCAACCCACAGCACATGGACTGCAGCAATTCAAGAAGGCACCGCCTAGGGCAACTAGCGATGAGCAATAAATGTTGGCCAGCCAGTGATGCCCATGTCCCACAAATGAATTTTTAAAAACTTTTGAGTTGCATCCATGGCAACTTGCAGACCCTGACACTCTTGCTCCATTGTGCACGATGGGGCAGGGACCACTGTACTTGATTTGCATACAGCACAAGGACATGGTTATATAATTGTTCAGGCTTTCTGCAGTAACCATTTCGGAATAAATTTTAAATGTCATAAATTCTTACAGTATGAGGGTTAATGTTTAAATTTAAATATATGTATTGCTTTGAATTATGGCATTCATTTTAATACTTTATTTAATAAGTTGAAAGTACTGCTAAATTTGCACAAAGCCAAAATTTCTTGAT
This sequence comes from Mustelus asterias, assembly GCF_964213995.1. Classification (NCBI taxonomy): domain Eukaryota; kingdom Metazoa; phylum Chordata; class Chondrichthyes; order Carcharhiniformes; family Triakidae; genus Mustelus; species Mustelus asterias. The sequence goes on from NC_135824.1 coordinate 6,790,490, forward strand.
CTTTGTGGTAATTGGGATGTTGGCTGTATTTAAATAAATAATCATTTTAAGTTGCAACACAGAACAGTAGCTTGGGCCATTGAGTAGCCACATCACAAAAGTCACAGAATATTGTGTTCATCAAACAACTCCCTGTACGGTTAGTTCTGACCGCCACATCGTAAAGGACTGAGGAGGAGGAAGGGAGAAAAAACAAAGGCTAATCATTCTCTTCCTAAGCCTTCTATTCAACAGCAGTGGCACAGGTTGTGGGAAGCTCGAACCTAGCTTGTCCAGCTGGTCAGAGAGTGATGCAGAAATACTTAGAAGAATGAAGGGTTTGGGTGGGAGCTATTGTAGGACTGGAGGAGTTTATATCAAGTTGCAAAGAGTATATAGCACAGAAGCAAACCATTTGAGGAAGTGACGAAGATGATTGATGAGGGTAGGGCAGTGGATGTTGTCTACATGGACTTCAGTAAGGCCTTTGACAAGGTCCCTCATGGCAGACTGGTGCAGAAGGTGAAGTTGCATGGGATCAGAGGTGAGCTGGCAAGGTGGATACAAAACTGGCTCAGTCAAAGAAGACAGAGGGTAGCAGTGGAAGGGTGCATTTCTGAATGGAGGACTGTGACAAGTGGTGTTCCTCAGAGATCAGTGCTGGGAACTTTGCTGTTTGTAATATATATAAATGATTTGGAGGAAAATGTAACTGGATTGATTAGTAAGTTTGCGGACGACACAAAGGTTGGTGGATTTGCGGATAGCGATGAGGACCATCAGAGGATACAGCAGGATATAGATCAGTTGGAGAGTTGGGCGGAGAGATGGCAGATGGAGTTTAATCCGGACAAATGTGAGGTAATGCATTTTGGAAGGTCTAATACAGATAGGAAATATACAGTAAATGGCAGAACCCTTAGGAGTATTGATAGGCAAAGGGATCTGGGTGTACAGGTACACAGGTCACTGAAAGTGGCAATGCAGGTGGAGAAGGTAGTCAAGAAGGCATATGGCATGCTTGCCTTCATTGGCCGGGGTATTGAGTTTAAAAATTGGCAAGTCATGTTGACGCTTTATAGAACCTTAGTGAGGCCGCACTTGGAATATAGTGTTCAATTCTGGCCACACTACCAGAAGGATGTGGAGGCTTTGGAGAGGGTACAGAAAAGATTTACCAGGAAGTTGCCTGGTATGGAGGGCATTAGCTATGAGGAGAGGTTGGAGAAACTTGGTTTGTTCTCACTGGAGCGACAGAGGTTGAGGGGAGACCTGATAGAAGTCTACAAGATTATGAGAGGCATGGACAGAGTGGATAGTCAGAATCTTTTTCCCAGGGTGGAAGAGTCAATTACTAGGGGGCATAGGGTTAAGGGGCAAGTTTTAAAAGAGATGTACGAGGCAGATTTTTTACACAAAGAATGGTGGGTGCCTGGAACTCGTTGCCGGGGGAAGCGGATACGGTAGTGACTTTTAAGGGGCATCTTGACAAGTACATGAATGAGATGGGAATAGAGGGATATGGTCCCCGGAAGCGTAGGGGGTTTTAGTTAAGTCGGGCAGCGTGGTCGGTGCAGGCTTGGAGGGCCGAAAGGCCTGTTCCTGTGCTGTAATTTTCTTTATTCCTTGTTCTCATTGAGGCCAAGTCATGTCTGCTCCATACGAGCCTTCCCCATACCCTCTTCTAACCCTATCAACTTTTCTTTCTTTTACTTACTCCCTCATGGTCTTATCTAACTTTCCCTTTAAAGCATCAATATATTTACAGAGAAAAGGAGGGGCAATGACATGAAATGATTTAAATTGAGGTGTAATGGGTCTAAGAGCCAATGCAGGGAAGTGTGACAGATGAATGGATTTAGTATAGGTTAGGATGTATCAGCTTTTGTACACAGCAAGATTCCACAAATAGCAATGGGAGTTTTTTTTAATGGATGTCAATGGAAGCACCCTGGCCAAAATTCTGGGACAATCTCCGTTCTCAGATAAAAGCAAAATACTGCGGATGCTGGAATCTGAAACAAAAACAGAAAATGCTGGAAAATCTCAGCAGGTCTGACAGCACCTGTGGAGAGAGAATAGAGCCAACGTTTCAAGTCAGATGACCCTTCGTCAGAGCAGACTCAAGATGTTGGCTCTAGTCTCTCTCCACAGATGCTGTCAGACCTGCTGAGATTTACTCGCATTTTCTGTTCTTGTCCCTGTTCTTAGAATAGTTTTGTGGAATCTTTAGTGTTTATACTCATGACTGGAACTGTCAGATGGTTTAACATCTCATCAAAATACTGCCGTGTCCAGCACTCCCTCAGCACTGAAATTGAGCATCAGCTTAGATGATGAGCTCAAATTCCTTGTATGAATGAATGTTAAATTACTTCCTTTGCCACATCATACACTCAGCAGGTGCAACCAACAGAAAACAGCAGGCCATGTCTGTAATAATAAATTACAAAAGAAATCCAAACAGCAGGACACAATTAAAACCCAGTATTAGTTTTCCCGAAGATACAGTGGCTAAATTAACTACATGGTGTGGCACTGACCAGAATATGCCAGAATTTGTACTTGATTTAACTCATCTCAGTTAGAGCAGTAATTATGGATGCAGCAATTAGAAGCAGCAACCTTTGGCTTGGGATGGAGAAATTGGCTACGATTCCTACTCATGATCATTGTTTGTTGATCTTTTTGGAAGCACGGATTGCAAACATCAAGTAAATCCAGTATCAGGATCTGCTCTGATGCCCTCATGTCAAAAGCCTCACACATGAACACTTGGTATCAGAGATTTTTCAATTCCTGTATGTGGATATAGCCAAGCATGTTTTTTTAGTTTATTTATTCGTGCCACAAGTAGGGTTACATTAACGCTGCAATGAAGTTACTGTGAAAATCCCCCAGTCGCCACACTCCGACATCTGTTTGGGTACACTGAAGGAGAATTTAGCATGGCCAATGCACCAAACCAGCCGTCTTTTGGACTGTGGGAGGAAACCAGAGCACCTGGAGGAAACCCATGCAGACACGGGCAGACTCCACACAGACAGTGACTCAAGCCGGGAATTGAACCCAGGTCCCTGGCGCTGAGAGGCAGCAGTGTTAACTATTGTGCAGCCCTCAGTGTCCTTTAAGAGTGAAAGAAATAGAAACAGGGGAACAAGAAATCTAGCATTAAAGTATGGATGTGATATTCGCAATAGCAAACTGTTGGCTGCCATCTTTGTGCGTGTGATTGATATGACTGTTAATTTTCCCGTTTCCATTTTGAACTACATTCACTTATATGTGTATAATCTCTGCTAATGTTTGTGTTTAACATGTTGCATAGGAACCTGCTGAGCTGAAGTTATCAAGGGAATTGCCTGGAATTTTGGCAGAGCATGCACAGCCAGCTAATAAGAAAATATTCCCAACATGGGAAAAGTTCTTACAAATGTTCCTCTGTCAAGGTATACATTTTTCTTGTGATAACATGTTTGTCATGCTGCAGAAAATCCCATGTTTGTTTTCAAATCAAATTGTTGCATGGAGTTTCTTAAAGAACATTGATTTTATATAGTGCTTTTCATATCCTCAGTGTTTTCCGAAGTTCTTTACAGCTGATGTGTTGTTTGAATTATAGACACCATTGAAATGTAGGCAAACATGACAGCCAGTTTACACACAGCAAGTTCCACAAACAGCATTGAAGTAAAAGATCAATTAATCGATTTTGGGAGTGTTGGCTAAGAGAAAAGTTTTGGCTACAAGGACTAAGGAAATTTGGCATGTCAGCTACAACTCTCCAACTTTTACAGATGTACCAAAGAAAGCATTCTTTCTGGTTGTATCACAGCTTGGTATAGCTCCTGCTCTGCCCAAGACCGCAAGGAACTACAAAAGGTCGTGAATGTAGCCCAATCCATCACACAAACCAGCCTCCCATCCATTGACTCTGTCTACACTTCCCGCTGCCTCGACAAAGCAGCCAGTATAATTAAGGACCCCACGCATCCCAGAATTCTCTCTTCCACCTTCTTCCATCAGGAAAATGATATAAAAGTCTGAGGTCATGTACCAACCGACTCAAGAACAGCTTCTTCCCTGCTGCTGTCAGACTTTTGAATGGACTTACCTCACATTAAGTTGATCTTTCTCTACACCCTAGCTGTGACTGTAACACTACATTCTGCACTCTCTCGTTTCCTCCTCTTTGAACGGTATGCTTTGTGTGTATAGCGCGCAAGAAACAATACTTTTAACTATGTTAATACATGTGACAATAAATCAAATCAAACAACACCAGAGAACTTCTTTGTCCTTCTTGAAACAATGTCTGGACAGGTGTGTGTTTGGCCCATTACACATGTATCATTCTAGCTCTACAATAGAGCCATACACTCATCCCTGACTATTCCAGGAACAACTCATTTAGTAGATGAAAGTTGGAGGGAAAGAATTGGCATATCTATGACATTCATATTTATCTATTTGAATCCAGTTGAGTGGTGTAATTCAGTAGCACATTTCAGCCAAGACGATGTTTAGAGGTGGATTTTACATGTTTAGGTTTTAAAATGTTGTACTTGCATTTGTTTACAGTCATAACTTAAAAAGTAGTTAAATTCTTAGTGGGTTCTCCAGATTTTATCAAAATACTCTAAATACAAAAACTGAGATTATAGTCAAATTGTTGCTTCTGAACCTAAAACTACTATTAAAGTTTTTTTATTAGTCACAAGTAAGGCTGCCAACACTGCAATGAAGTTACTGTGAAATTCCCCTAGTCGCCACACTCCGGTTCGGGTCAATGCATCTAACCAGCACGTCTTTCAGACTGTGGGAGGAAACCGGAGCATCCGGAGGAAACCCACGCAGACACAGGGAGAACGTGCAAACTCCACACAGACAGTGACCCGAGCTGGGGATCGAACCTGAGTCCCTGGCGCTGTGAGGCAGCAGTGCTAATCAGTGTGCCACCGTGTCGCCCCTTTGGGGAGCAGCTGTAATTTTAAAAAATAACTTGCATTCATAAAGCAACTTTCACAGCCTCAGCTTTAGAGCCATTGAAATACTTTTGAAATGTAGTCCCTGTTGTAATTTAGGAAACACAGCAGTCATTTTATGCACAGCAAGCTCCCACAAACAGCAGTGTGATAATGATCAAATAATCTGTCCAATTATGTCAGTTGCAGTGCAATGTTGTCCAGAATTATTTGCCATGGGATCTTTTCCATGCATCATGGGGGAAGGTGGTTTAACATTTCACTTCAAAGGGCAGAATTCTCCCAAAAATATTTTAAGTGTCAAATTTGTGTGAAAGCTGGAGTAATTCATGCTGGTTTTTTCAGCGGGAGTTCAGAGAAGAATCTCCCACACTCTGCACATTACATTTCAGGAGGCGGGGCCTATTCCCATTGGAGAGGCTGAAATCAGCGTGCTGAGCGGGCCACTGCGCATGCATCGATCTGTCAGTGCGGAGACCGACGCATGCGCAGTGGCCCTGCACTGATGGCCTCCCGCTTGCTGGCCAGCTCAATCGCTGGCCAGCCCCCATGACCCCCGCAACGCCTGCTCTCCGCCCAGCCCCGACCGCGCCCGCAGCCCACCCTGATCTCTAGCCCCTCCCCCCCCCAACTATTCCACTCCCGACAGTTACCCCCCCCCAGCCTACCCTGATCACTGACCTCCCTCCTTCCCTCAGTGATCCTGACTGCAGAGTGGCCGCGGGACCCCCCACACCCACCAATCGCCCCTAGGCCCCCTGCCTCCTTGGCGCTGCCCCAAGCCAATGCCTAAGGGGCACCCACCTGTCATCCAACCCTTTGCGGGGGACCCGATTGCCCCCCTTCACTCCAGCGGGGTTGGGCCAGTAGTTCCCCGAAAGTGGGGAGCTACTTTGATCCCTGCTGGAGTGAACCACTCTGGGGGTGGGGGGTGATGCTAGCGGGCCCGGAGACTTTAATCATGGGCCCGCTAATCACATTCATATGAGATTCTAATGACCATGTAATGGTCTTTGCACCTCCCTGCCAAATTCCGGTGCAGGCCACCGGAAATCCGGCACTGGAAGACGCTAGCAGGGCGCAAATTTGAACCCTGCAAATCGATCACGCAACAATCCCCTGTCCCGTTGGGCTAAAAGATTTGTGTAGCGGGATGGGAGAATCATGGCCAGCATCTCCAACAGTGCAGTAACCCTTCAGTGCACCACTGAAGAAATGTTTTGAGGAATGCTTTGCAAGAGAGCCATTAATACAAACTGGAGGTTATGTCCAGGAACAAGTAAATCCAGAGCCTTGGATTTCTATAAGTATCCATGCATCACCAGGAACCTGTCAATGCTAATTCATTAAGGACATGGTAGCATAGTGGTTATATTGCTGGACTAGTAACTCGTTGACCGGACTAATAATCTGAAGACATGAAATTGAATCCCACCAGAATGGCTGGGGAATTTAAATAAAATTAATTAAATAAAATCTGGAATATAAAGCTAGTACCTGCAATGGTGACCATGCCAATGCCACATTGTCATATTAAAACGAAACTGGTTTACTAATATACTTTAGAGAAGGGACTGTGCTGTCTTTAACTGATCTGGCCTAAATGTGACTCCAGAGCCACAGCAATGTTGTTGACTGCCCTCTGAAATGGCCTATCAAGCAACTTACTTGTACGTTATTCAAGAAGGCAGCTGGCCACCATTTTTCAAGGGCAGTAAATACTGGTCTTGCCAGTGGCTCCTGTGAATTAATGAAAAGAAAACACCCAACCATCTTAATGACTTTTTTTATCAATTTCTCCTCACTTCCCTTCTTCAGAAGGTATCAATTGCTGGAGTATGGTCCCAGGGGCGTTAAGTGGCTTACTGCACCTAACCAGGTATGCTCTGAGGGTGAACAGTCAACAGGCTGTTCCATGTGTACCAACATCACAACTGAATCCAGTCATGTCCTGACATCACCAAATTCGTGCTGCCATTCACGCCAGCGGGACTGCGCACCCCCACTGCAGGTTTCCCGGCAGCAAGAGGTGCATTCGACAGGAAACCCGGTGACAATAGCAGGACCATGAGATCCTGCCGACAGCGAGCAGCGCACCGACTCCTGTCACCGCAAAACAAGCCACAGAGAGGGAGAAAAATCCTGCCCTATATCCTTACACCTGCATCTCCCAGTAAAGGTTCCTGGAAAGCGAGCAGCATTGGGAACCCTGGCTGATTTCCAACTCTTCCCAGGCTAAGAACAGCTATCTCCACACAAACTGGAGCCTAAACCTCATACTTTCCAGATCTACCTGATTTGGTTTTCCCTTAAATAAACCCAATAAATCTTCAATTTGATTAGTCCCTGCATGTTGCAGTATTCAGAAGATGTGGGAAAGGTCAGAGTCTTTTTTGCTGAGTTTTTTAAAGATTGGTTTATCGAGCAATCAATCTTTCAAATTTAACTCATCACTGTCGAGTAAAGGATTAACTCTAATGATAGTTACTGAGCATGTACATAAATAGCTATGTCACTGCTGTCACTCACTGAGAGGAGAGGAGTATGGAGCATCTCAGAAAGCAGCTGCAGCTATGTCTTGGTGTGGCACAGTGGTTAGCACTGTTGCTTCACAGCGCCAGGGACCCAGGTTCAATTCCGGCCTCGGGTCACTGTCTGTGCGGAGTCTGCACGTTCTCCCCGTGTCTGTGTGGGTTTCCTCCGGGTGCTCTGGTTTCCTCCCACAGTCCAAAAATGTGCGGGTTAGGTTGGTTGGCCATGCTAAAGTGACCCTGATGTCAGGGGGATTAGCAGGGTAAATGTGTGGGGTTACGGGGATAGGTGAGATTGTGGTCAGTACAAACTCGATGGGCTGAATGGCCTCCTTCTGTACTGTAGGGATTCTATGATTCCTATGTAATCTTTGTTCATAGTTAGTGGGCACAGTAAGAAGTCTCACAACATCAGGTTAAAGTCCAACAGCCTGTTGGACTTTAACCTGGTGCTGTGAGACTTCTTATTGCACCCACCCCAGTCCAACGCCAGCATCTCCACATAATAATCAGTGGGGAATTGGTTCGCTCAGTTGGCTGGACAGCTGTTTCGTGATGCAGAGCGATGCCAACAAGGTGGGTTCAATTCCCGTACCAGCTGAGGTTATTCATGAAGGCCCACAGGTGAAGGAACTGAAAGGATTGACTCATTCATCAACAAATTGTACTGCCATGCCAAATATTGAGAGTATGGAACACCAAAAGCGACCTGATCAGAGATAGTATTATCTTTGGTGTTTTAGATGAAAATCTCTCTGACTTCTTACAATCTTGGGAAGATATAAATATAAGTGAAGATATACAGCCGGCCTGCAGGCTGCAGAGTGGAGGCCAAACAAGTCCTTATGTCTGAGATGCGGGGGGAAATCTCCAGGATCAGCCCAAGGGAGTCAATTTGTGGCTTGTGGAGTGGAACCCAAAGTATAGCAAGACAGCAACCAGGGTAATATGATGAAAAGGTGCCGACAGCCATTTTCCCAAGTCCCCTCTGTGGCGGGAAGAAGGGCCACAGGCAGGAAAAGTGCCCCACACACATTGCGGAGTGCCATGTGTGTGGCAAGTTAGGGCATTTTAAATTGGTTTGTCATTCCAGAAAATCTGTATTTACGAGAAAGAAGGAGAAATCTGTTAAAGGAACTTCCGTTGAAGTAATTCAAAACCTGGCAGTCCCGACCGCCCCCACCCCTCCCCTCCCCTCCCCCCCAAAGCAAGCTGATCCCCCACCCCCCCACCCTGATGGCCAATCGCTGGTCTCCCTCCCTCCCCACTGATCACAATGTAGAGTGGCAGCGGCACCCCCCGCCCCCACCGATTGCCTCGCCCCCATAGGTTCCGCCCCCTTTAATTTCCCTGAGTCTTTATTCCCATAGTATTACAAAAACAAGGGGCGATTCTCCCATCCCGCTGTGCTAATTTTTTAGTGCAACGGGCCAGGAGATTCCAGCAGCACTCAATGTGCAGGATCCAGGCTAGGCGTCCCGTCCTACTGGCATCTCCCCTGGGCATTGGCACTTTGCCCCTTGAGCAGTGCTGGAGCCACAGGCTGGCACTGCCAGGGGGTCAATGCCCAGGGGGCACCAAACCCCCTGCCACCCAACCCTCTGGGGGGGGGCCCTCATTGCCCCCCTTCGCTCCAGCAGGGTCAGGCCACTAGCTCACCGAAAGTGGGGAGCTACTGTAAACCCTGCTGGAGTGGAATACTCTTGCGGGGTGAGAGAGAGGTTAATGGGCCCAGAGACTTCAGTCCCGGGCCCACTAATGGGATTTAAAATATATGGTAATAAATATTACCATAATTTAGGCGCCTCCCTGCCAATTTCTGGCACGGAGCTGACGTTGCCGGAAATCCGGCACTGGGAAATGTCAGCGGGCTGGGACGCCCAGCGCGGATCCTGCGCATCCAGCACTGCTGGAATCTCCCGGCCTACTGCAGTAAAAAATTAACGCAGCGGGATGGGAGAATCACCCCCTGTGTTTGTAACACTATGGGAATAAAGACTCGGGGAAATTAAAGACTTAACTCTAATAGCTTCTGAGCGGAGATGAGTATGAGGCATCTCGGAGAGTAGCTCCAGCCAAGTCTTGGTCTTATTTAACCTTTGTTAATATCAGTATGTGAGTAACTGTTTTGAATAAAAGGCCAACGTCTCCATCAAGATCTCTCCTGGAGTAAGAAGCCAACAAATCCTGAGGTCACCCACAGTAACAGAGCCACAGAGTGATAAAAATAGAGTAAAGCGCAGTACAAAACAGTTGGCCTACACCTTGGCATTGATCATGTACAATCTGTACATTTGTGGATTTCGCCTTAAAGCCTGGGCATAACTGCTTGATGATATTAGTGAAATAACATTTAAATTTTGTATTGCTAAAGGTTATTCCTAGCCATTAATCTCTGGAGAAAGGTTTTTTATGAACACTCCCTGATCCTTAACAGTAATCAAGTAAAGCTCCCGAATGTTCAGCTATCCTCATCCCTGTACTGTTTGACCCTGAGATGGCTGTGCTCCCCACATTGCATTCTGTCAGTCCCCAGCAGAGGAAGACTCGGGTCTCGAGGAACATTTGATTAACTTAGCCTGCCCCTATCTGATAAGCTGTAAACTTATTTCCAGAAATTGATTTATGTGAAATCAGTTGCTTTATGAAGGGGACTAAGCCTCAGCTGCTTTTACTGTGAGACTGCGCATCCACCACTGCAGCAGTAAAGCATCTTCTAATGTCAGGTCAAGTAGGGATGAGCAATAAAACTTTCAAAAGCATACAAAGTGTTAATATGTTCAGGTGAGCTGTAAATATTTTAAAGTTCATTTATTAGTCACAAGTAAGGCTTACATTAACATATGTCACATATGGTTTAAATCCTGAAAAGGTCTTCCCAGGTTAATAGCTTTCAGTGCTGTGAAGAACCTGTCCTCTGGTTCCAGATTGCATCTGGGTGCCATGGAGCAGTGATACTTGATGTATGGGAAGCAGCCTGTCCTGAGGATGTGGTAATTGATCCCTTTGACATTCCAGTTAAAATGGGAGAGTCCAAACTGGTCATTTTCCACAGAGCTGTATTTAACAAAGTACGACGTCTAATGGGGGAGCTTTCTCTGAAGTAAATGTTGTGTTAGGACATCAGACGCTTTGGGCTTTACAAATATTGGACTCAAAGGAACAAAAGACTATTTTAAGTAGGGCACCATGAATCCTCTTCATTACCACAGCCATGGCTGTAAAACAAAATTCAAAGTGCTAAAGTTAAAGTTAACTTATTAGTCACAAGTAAGGCTTACATTAACGCTGCAATGAAGTTACTGTGAAATTCCCCTAGTCACCACACTCCGTCACCTGTCCAGGTCAACGCACCTAACCAGCACATCTTTCAGACTGTGGGAGGAAACCAGAGCACCCGGAGGAAACCCACGCAGACATGGGGAGAACGTGGAAACTCCACACAGACAGTGACCCAAGCCAGGAATCGAACCCGGGTCCCTGGTGCTGTGAGGCAGCATGGCTAACCACTGTGCCACCGGGCTGCACAGCATATATACGGGCATATGTGCACAGACCTACGAGTTCTCCCTTTTCCCTTACCAACTAGCCTTTGAGGACTGAGGCCAGGGATGGAGACCCTCTGAAGAACCTACAAATTTGGGCGGAGAGCTGCGGAATTTGCACTGCTTACACTACGGGGTACGATTAGTGGCGGGAGTAGCACACAGGTGCTGCTGGTGGCACAGTGCCAAAGGAAAGGCAACATAAATAAACCATTTAAACCCCTCAATTACATTACAGCCTCATAATCACTCCCAGGTATCCACTATTCTATACACGGGCCATCTGGAGTCCCTTGATTCAATTACAGCCTTTATCTCACTGCCAGGTATCCATTATTCTCAGTTTAAATGACAGAGAGAAACTTGACGGCACCATTTTAGCAAAAAAAAACAGCGCCATGTCCAATTTTGAAAAATTGAAGGAAGAGATCCGCAGAGAGAACATAAAAATTCAAATCTAAAGTGTTTGCTCATCATTATTGAAAATGTTTTCTGTATGTTGCATTGTGTTCTCGCAGCTTCGATATTTTTCATGTTTAGAAACTCTTTAATTCAGCTTGGAGCAAGTATACCGGAACGTGAATTGTGGATGTGTTTGCTTGGCTGCTTTTCATTTTGTTTGTAAATGATAACACGCAGAGATGAAAACCACATTAAAAACTGGTAATCTATTCTCCAGTGCAGATTTGCTGCATCTTTTCCATGATGGATATTGAATTTCATCAGAATTTGATCTCGGTTAGCAACTCAATTCTAATGCCGTGCAATTTCTATTCAGAATAATGCTCCTGGGAGCCTGTTAACAACTATTAAAATAGCAATATTACAGCTTAAAATTTAAGAAAATACGTTATTTTAATAACTGTAATATTTAAATGTTTCCTCTAGTGTTATATAAAGTTAAGTACACAATATCATTCAGATTCGGTTTGTAATCAAGTAAAATCTTCCTCTTGTGGTTTTCATAGAATGTGTTTTATCACTTGGTTCAAGAATGACACACGGCTTAGATTTGGGTGCTGGGTACAATACTGAGCCATTCCAACACAGAGGACACTGGTTTGATCCTTGGTCTGTGCCGCGTTGGCTTATATCAGTACGGGTCAATTGGGATCAGTGCCACAATAGAGTGAAATGAAATCAGAGATGCCAATTATGATCACTCTGGTGACCCCATGCTGGAAAGTGTGCATGTACCACATGGAACAGGACCAGGCTTTGCGACAGTAACTCTCGTTGTTGAATAGCAGCCCTATTAAAGCATGAGTTAAAATGGTATCCTTCTAAGTCTACAAGATTATGAGGGGCATGGACAGAGTGGATAGTCAGAAGCTGTTTCCCAATGTGGAAGAGTCAATTACTAGGGGGCCTATGTTTAAGGTGCGAGAGGCAAGGTTTAAAGGAGATGTACGAGGCAAGTTTTTTTACACAGAGAGTGGTGGGTGCCTGGAACTCGCTGCTGGAGGAGGTAGTGGAAGCAGATACGACTATGACTTTTAAGGGGCGTTATGGACAAATACATGAATAGGATGGGAATGGAAGGATATGGTCCCCGGAAGGGCAGGGAGTTTTAGTTCAGTCAGGCAGCATGGTGACGCACCTGATGAAGGAGCAATGCTCCGAAAGCTTGTGATACCAAATAAACCTGTTGGACTTTAACCTGGTGTTGTGAGACTTCTAAAAATGGATGCGTAACACATGCTAATATCTCCCGAGGGCAACTTCATAAAAAGGGAATGCCTTAAATTGTTTATGATCACAAACACTTTGATGAGGAATAAAAAACATTGTTGTGAGATATTCAGAGGAATCTTTTAGAATGTTATTTGTGAAGGAATAGATATGTTACCTACATAATGTATTTAATCTTGTTGCCTGTTTGCTTTAATATCTGAGTGGATTAATCTGAAATATTAATAATTCCTCTCAGATCATGAGCTGACTGGTTTCCACTTCTTCTCCTAGGTGGTGTGATGGAGGCATACCCTCCTTCGGACAGTGTTACCAACCTCACCATTGACATGCTCATAGAACCAACAGGTGAAGTGTCAATGGTTTCTTGTGGGGACCAGATCCATTCCAAGAGCCCACTGGAATGTTGGGGCTCCACTGTGCCGCAGTGCTCCATAGATCCGGGCAACTTGCACTCGGTGTGTGTAAAGATTGCGGAGGCCTGTAAATCCAGAGGAGTGATAGGCTTCTTCTCAATTGACCTGGTGACCTTCATACATCCACACACAATGGAGCAGCAGGTGAGGTGGACACAAATTGAGGTTCATATATCAGACTGACTAATAAAGATCCAGCTCCCTGGGTGATGATAAAAAAAAGAGATTACAAAAAATAATGTGAAGCATTGCGAACATATCAGCTATAAAATTCACCAAATGAGCTAATCCATCTTCTCAGGTCAGTGAACTAATTGCAAACTCAAAGGGCTGGCTTTTGCCATGTGGGATGTACATTAATATCATAAGTATTATTTTAATTAATTAAATTGCATTTTATTAGTGCCCCTCTACGTTTATATTTGACTGCAATAAGTTAGCACTCAATACTCATATAAAGATTCATTGTAACTGGTCTATAATTGTTATAGTGACTCTTGATCCAGAAGAACAATTTAACTGAATGGGAAATAGCTTAGTTTCCCCACCAAAACACAACTAATCCAAATGAAATGGAGAATAATAGATAAGTGAGATTGGTTACAAATTTATTCCCAGATCTGGCGCTGGTTCAGGTTCAAATATGTAGAGCTGCGACATTTAGTTTGGGGTATGGAGAGGAAAGTTGAAGGATTCGGTTGATACCATAAACCATAAGAAGGAAGTTCATTCATACCAAGTACCTGAACTCCTAATATTAAAGTCTTCAAATTACCCTCTGTTATGTTATTGTTTGTATTTACAAAGCTTTAATTATCTGTGGGGATAATTTTTGCAGTTTTCTGTTCTAACTGCTCTCAGCAAGGAGTCTAACACCAGGTTAAAGTCCAACAGGTTTATTTGGTAGCAAACGCTACTAGCTTTCGGAGCGCTGCTCCTTCGTCAGGTGAGTGGGAGATCTGCTCATAAACAGCAAACAGGGCATATAAAGACACAAACTCAATTTACAGAATAATGAATAATGATTGGAATGCAAGTCTTGATTAGCTGTAAAGACTCGCAAGCCAATCATTATTCATTATTCTGTAAATTTAGTTTGTATCTTTATATGCCCTGTTTGCTGTTTATGAGCAGATCTCCCACTCATCTGATGAAGGAGCAGCGCTCTGAAAGCTAGTGGCGTTTGCTGCCAAATAAACCTGTTGGACTTCAACCTGGTGTTGTTAGACTCCTTACTGTGTTTACCCCAGTCTAACGCCGGCATCGCCACATCCTAACTGCTCTCAGGCAGACAATGAGATTGACTGCACTCCAGATTAAATGATTCCACTTGTTGAGAATAGAGGGTAGAGCTTAATCAACTTTAAATGGATTAACACATGCATAATGGTAGAACACCCAGGAAAGCAGGGCTTATTTAGATGTTAATTTGACCCTTCTGCTCCATAATCTGACATTGTGTGCTGAGCTCCCCCAATGATAGAATCCCGACAGTGCAGAAGGAGACCATTTGGCCCATTGAACCTGCACCGACTTTGCAAAAGAGCATCTTACCCAGGCCCTATCCCATTACTCCATGTATTTGCTCCACTAATCCCCTAACCTGCAAGGGGATTCTAAGGGGGAATATAGCATGGCCAATCAACCTAACCTGCACATCTTTGGATTGGGGAAGGAAACGGCAGTACCCGGAGGAAACCCATGCAAACGCCATACAGATAGTCAACCAAGGCAGGAATTGAACCACGTCCCTGGCGCTGTGAAGCAGTGGTGCTAACCACTGTGGCACTGTGCCACCCTGGGTGATGGGTAAAGGGACTACACAGGGACTGCACAGATTCAATTCTAGTGCTAAATTCGATACTCTTGGCTCAGGCAGCAAATGAGATGTTATAATTGGCTTATCCAATTTTGGTCTCTTCTGCATTCCCTCTGCTGTTGGTGGCCGTATCTCCAGCACTCTGAGGCCCAGGCTCAGAGATTCCCTCACTAAAAACTTCTCTGCCTTTCTACATCTCTCACTTGTTTTAAGATGTTCCTTAAAACCTGTTTTCCACGTTTTTGGTTACCTCTCCTAACATTTCATATGGCTCAATGTCAAACTGCTGCTTGATAACTTTCCTGTCAAGTACCTCGGGATGCTTTACGACAGTAAAAGGTGCTACATAAATGCAAGTTGTTGCCATGGTACAGGGTGGCACGGTGGCACAGTGGTTAGCACTGCTGCCTCACAGCGCCAGGGACCTGGGTTCGATTCCCGGCTCAGGTCCACTCCACCATTATCATGCAGGCAACACTGTTGAAAATTATCCCAAGGGACCTGCACATAAATCAATCTCCAGCCTTTTGCTTTGTGTGGTTTGACATCAGCCAGTTACAAAATGGCTTTGTTTTACTATGTCACTGGATGCAATTTTTAAGCCTGTTTGAATTATGCTGAGAGGCAAACTTTGGAACGAGCATGCCATTAAAGTTTAGTGTAAGCAAATAATAGGACCTCAAACCTGGTCACTTATAAATCTAATGGGGAATTCAGAAGAAACTTATTTATCCAGAGGATGGTTAGAATGTGCCACTAGCACATGGAGTAGTCGAGGCGAATAGGGATAGATTCAAGGGGAAGCTAGATACGTATATAAAGAAGAAAGTAATGGGATACATTGATGAAGTTAGACAAAGGGGATGGGAAGGGGCTCTTGTGGAGATTAAACACCAGCATGGACCTGTTGGGTCTATATGACCTGTTTCTGTGCTGTAAATATTTTGTAATCTTCCTTCAATAACCTCTAGCTTTTTTCAAGTCAAGTTTGTCATCACAAGGTCAATGCTGCCTGACTTATCTCATCTTCCTGCCAATTAATTTCATTCTTGATGGTGTCCTGCACTGTGAGCCTTGGTCCTGCATCCAGATTTCTCAATAGAAAAAAAGCATGATTTAAACTCCCACATTATTAAATAATGATCAATACCGAGGGAGTCTTAAGAAACATGCTTCAAACCTAATATGCATTTTAAAAATTTGATCCCACAACGTCTTTAATAAGAACTTCTACCATTTTCCCTATGCCAGTTAGCCTAACATCTGTCATAGGGAAAATGTTAGGAGCTAGTATTAAATATGTTATGGCAGGGCTCTCAGAAAATTTTAAGGCAATCAGGCAGAGTGAACTTATTTTTGTGAAAGGGAAATCATGTTTGACGAATTTATTGGAGTTCTTTGAAGGAGTTACAGGTGTTGTGAATAAAGGAGAACCGGTGGATGTACTGTACTTAGATTTCCAGAAGGCATTTGATAAGGTGCCCCAAAGGTTATTGTAGAAAATAAAATCTTGTGGTATGGGGGGGTAACATTTTGGCATACAAGACTGGCTAGCTAACAGGAAACAGTTGGCATAAATGGGTCACTTTCTGGATGTCATGATGTAATAAGGGGTGCGCCACAGGGATCAGTGCTGGGTCCTCAACATCTGACAATTTATATAAATGACTTGGATGAAAGGACCGATGGTATAGTTACAAAATTTGCTGGCATATGATGTGGGCAAATGTGAAATTGTCCATTTTGGCAGAAAGAATAAATAAGAAATGGTGAGAGATTGCAGAGCGTGTCCTAGCGCATAAATCACAAAAGGCTACCATGCAGGTATAGCAAGTAATTAGGAAAGCTAATAGGATGTTATCATTTATTGCCAGGGGAATGGAATATAAAGGTAGGGAGGTTATGCTTAATTGTACAGGACATTGGTGAGACCACATCTGGAGTATTGTGTACAATATTGGTCACCTTATTTAAGGAGAGATGTAAATGTGTCAGAAGCAGTTCAGATAAGGGTGGGTTGCACAGGTTAGGCTTGTATCCACTGGAATTTAGAAGAGTAAGAGGCAACATAATTGAGGCCTTTAGGATCCCAGGGGTCTTGACAGGGTGGATGTGGAGATGATATTTCCTCTTGTGGGTGAATCTAGAAATAGGGGTCCATTTTTCAAAAATAGCATCACTCATTTAAGACAAAGAGGAGAATTTTTATTCTGACATTCGTGAATCTTTGGAACTCTTCTTCAAAAAGATGGTAAAAGCAGAGTCCTTGAATATTTTTAAGACAGAGCTAAATATATTCTTGATTAACACGGGGATGAAAGGTTATCGGGCGGAGGCAAGAATGTGGGATTGAGGTTACAGTCAGATCAGCCATGATCTTATCGAAAGGTGGAACAGGCTCAAAGGGCCGAGTGGCCTACTTCTAATTTGTATGTTTGTATGTACCAGACCAAGCAACGCTGCCACCTCCAACTGTGATATATGCTGAAATATGGATCCTGCATCAGTACAGTATTTGAATATAGGTTTTGCACCAGAAAAGGGAAACAAAAAAAAACCTTGACTCCAAAAATGTGCGGGTTAGGTTGATTGGCCGTGATAAATTGCTCTTTAGTGTCAGGAGGATTAGGAGAGTAAAGATATGAGTTACAGGGATAGGACACCCCTGGGTGGGGTTGTTGTGGGTACGGATTCGCTGGGCCAAATGGCCTCCTTCTGCACTGTAGATTCTACGATAGCCAAATGGTTTGATCAGCTTGGATGCCCCCAACCATAACAGAAGCTAGTCCCTCAGCTGGAATTGCATTTAACTGCAATGGGGCTGATTGGAATTTGATATAACTCATGTTTTGCTCAACCCTAGATCTTCACTTCTGTTGGACAGTCATTGGGCTATTGAATTATTTTAAGGGTTTTTCTAATTTTCTTCTCGATTGAGATGTATAGGTAACTGATGCTGCTCTGTAACATGAGGAAAAACAAGGCCCAGCATGATTCTTCCTCTGCCTCCTGAACCTTCATGAACTATTTGATCTTCACTATTCATAGAATCCCTACAATGCAGAAGGAGACCGTTAAGCCCATTGAGTCTGCACCAACTACAATCCCACCCAGGCCCCATTTCCTTAACCCCACGTATTTATCCTGCTAATCCCCTGACACTAAGGGCAATTTAGCATAGCCAATCAACCTAACCAGCACATCTTTGGACTGTGGGAGGAAACCAGAGCACCCGGAGGAAACCCACGGAGACACGGGGAGAACATGCAAACTCCACACAGACAGTGACCCGAGGCCAGAATTGAACCCAAGTCCCTGGTGTTGTGAGGCAGCAGTGCTAACCACTGTGCCGTCAGTGATTCTGCCTGAGCTCATTAACAAGTTATGTATATAACATGCTGTTGGGTCGCTCCATACTACATGCCCCACACAATGCTGGAGTACATAACCACAGATAATTCATACAGCTTAATAATGTAATTAAATATAATTATACTGTAACTAGAATATGGTAATTGAAAACATAAACCATTTAACATATTATTTTCTAAACTAATGTTTAAATGATATAACCGAAATGCTTTCATGCAAAGTAGTTGTGGAATCT
Source organism: Mustelus asterias (assembly GCF_964213995.1). Classification (NCBI taxonomy): domain Eukaryota; kingdom Metazoa; phylum Chordata; class Chondrichthyes; order Carcharhiniformes; family Triakidae; genus Mustelus; species Mustelus asterias. The sequence continues at coordinate 6,809,064 of NC_135824.1, forward strand.
GGTTACTGCAGTGCTGAATCTTCTCTTTCTGAATGGTTTGCCACTAGGTGGCAGTCTCCATGGGCCCTTTCATTGAACAGTCTGTGGCATTGGTCTGGAAAATTAGACATTTTCACACTTCTACACAAATCTTTAAAAAAATTCCCTTTCCCCATTTTTCATAAATGTTCTACTAACACTCCGTTTTTTTTGCCTTCAGGCCAAGCAGAAATAACTAATAATGTAAAGCAAATACGACTGCACATCCAACACCCACCCCGCCCCCATCTCTGTTGTAGCCCTTTCTGTTTGTGTTTTATCGATGCTGCCATAGTCAGTCCTCCTCTCTTGTTTCACTCCTGCTGCCCAGCTCCTCAGTGTGCGGTGGTCCTCCTAAATGCTCAATGTTAAAGTTGGAGCTTCACTCCTAATGTGCCTGGTTTCCACCAGGGATCTCAAAACTGCAAAGCTCCTCATCTCCCTCAATCTTCCTTTCCTCCTATAATTTTCATAGTTTCAAGCCACAAACATGGCATCACCTAACCACTAAGTCCTGATTTACCTAATCTGTACTTCTCAGACTCTGGTGTCTTGAGTGTCCCTGATATTAATTGCTCCATCAGTAGCAGCCATGCCTTCAAATGGCAAGGCCCTATACTCTGGAATTCCCCGGTGAACCTCTCCTCCTTTCTGTATTGCATTAAGATTCTCTATAAAAGTTATCTCACTGACCAAGCTTTTAGTCATCTGGCCTAACATCTCCCTATGTGGTTCAGTGTCAAACTTTGCTTTGTAACATACCTGCAAAGCACCATAGGACATTTTCTTACATTAATCCCCGACATAAAAACAAGGTCTGCATCTGTGAGACTGATGGTCCAACAGCATAAGGAAATGCTGGGAGATTTGCTCTGGTTGTTATTTTCTGTGAAATTGTAAGCATTCTATTTTTTTTACTGTTCGTGGCAAGTGGAAACATCAGCGATCAAACACAGTGATGAGAAAAAACAATCTCTGATCTTTTATTTATTTCAATCTTAGTGACATCCAGCACTTTAGGTTTTGACCCTTCACAACGGTTTTCTCATTTAAAAAGTTACAAGTGAACTAGAAGGAAACAAACCCCTTGAATCCAGTGATATGGCCGACACTATAGTTAAGAAAGCCCACCAACACCTCTACTTTCTCACAAGACTAAGGAAATTTAGCATGTCAGCTATGACTCTCACCAACTTTTACAGATGCACTATAGAAAGCATTCTTTCTGGTTGTATCACAGCTTGGTATGGCTCCTGCTCTGCCCAAGACCGCAAGCATCTACAAAAGGTCGTGAATGTAGCCCAATCCATCACGCAAACCAGCCTCCCATCCATTGACTCTGTCTATACTTCCCCCTGCCTCGGCAAAGCAGCCAGCATAATTAAGGACCCCACGCACCCAGGACATTCTCTCTTCCACCTTCTTCCATCGGGAAAAAGATACAAAAGTCTGAGGTCACGTACCAACCGACTCAAGAACCGTTTCTTCCCTGCTGCTGTCAGACTTTTGAATGGACCCACCTTGCATTACGTTGATCCTTCTCTACGCCCTTGCTATGACTGTAACACTACATTCTGCACTCTCTTGTTTCCTTCTCTATGAATGGCATGCCCTGTCTGTAGAGTGCACAAGAAACAATACTTTTCACTGTATGCTAATATATGTGACAATAATAAATCAAATCACATCACGGTGGTACAGTGTTTAGCACTGCTGCCTCCACAGCGTCAGAGACCTGGGTTCAATTCCCGGCTTGGGTCACTGTCTGTGCGGAGTCTGCACGTTCTCCCCGTGTCTGCGTGGGTTTCTTCCGGCTGCTCCAGTTTCCCCCCCCATGGTCTGAAAGACGTACTGGTTAGGTGCATTGACCTGAACAGGCGCCAGAGTGTGACGACTCGGGGAATTTCACAGTAACTTCATTGCAGTGTTAATGTAAACCTACTTGTGACATTAATAGATAAACTTTAACTTTATGTTCATCCACTTTAATATATTGTAGCAGCAAAATTACAACCGTAACTATAATCAAATTAAAACATTAAGCACATATTCAAATCCAGTTGTTCTCAAATAAACAGATTAGCACTCGCATACAGGTAACAAAGAAGGGAATTTGGTGTGAAGTGGTCAGCAATCCATACATCACCACTTCATAATATCTGGGCAATATTCTGGCAGTGGTACTGAAGACTTGGTGTTATCCAGATTGAGAGTAAATTTTTCACAAATGCTTGGGAGCAGGCCCATTCTTCAATCTCCAGTCTCTGCTGAATCTGGGTCACTCTCTGGTGCACATGACACATCTGCTGATGTACACCGGGTGGAGGAGGGAATATCCAAGGCCTCTGGAACACGGAGCCTGCCGGAGGTGAGGACTCAGCTGGACCCAGGCTTCATGCTGGGCCTCTGCAATCTCTTCTCCCTCAGTTGCTGAAGGTGCAGCAACAGAGCCATGGAATGCAGGAGGGGCTGAAGCAACACTGGACCAACTGTGAGGCTGTTGGGAGGAGCCCAAAGCTTTCAGGCAGACCAGCTATTGCCTGTCCATGGTTCCCAGGCCAACACTGCAAGGGTGATATCCATGGTGGAAAGCCTGGGGCAGGAAATCCTCACTATGAGTGGCAGGGTCCAAGCGATGGCCGAGTCACAGTAGGCCACAGCGGAGTCCCAGAGAGCCTCAACAGGTTTCGAGATTCTGTGGACAGTAAGACAGCACCGGGACACAGTGGGCTATGGCAGCAGCCCTTGAGAACGTGGCCCAGTCACAGAGGGTCATGGCGGAGGAGCTGCAGAGCGCGACCCAGCCTCAGAAGGCATTTGCTGCTGCCCCTTGCAGCAGAGGGCCATGGCAGACAGATCAACCACTATGGCAAGAACGTACGTGGTCCTCCAAGACTGGCAGGGCCAGGTGGTGCCGGAGCTTCTGGAACTCACTGCAAAAGTACTGCAATTCCATGGAATGACCCAGGGACCCATTGGAGCCCTGAGGGAGGAGGAAGGACTCGAACCCGTGCCAGGCCTTCCACCCAAGAGACTGTGGCTGTATCATTCCGCCCCCCCCCCCCCTCCCTTTCCTGACACCGGGGCATCTCAGCGGCAGCAGAATGAAGAGGGTGAATACGTCCCTGCTACCTGGAAGCCGGCCAGGGCCCTCAAGGTCCAGGCCTTCCAGAGGATGATCACCAAGGGCATCACAAGCCATGGGGCATGATAGGCAGCTGGCGCCCTCCACCTCCGATGTGTATCCTGGGGAGACACTGAGACATAGTGATAGGCCGCGCAAGGTTAAGAAGTTGTAGCGGCACTAAGATGGCATGGGTGAAGGTGAACACTAGGTAGATAGAATATTTAGGCACTTTAAAGTCTCACATACACATGTTTTTATATTATCACTTATTTTGAAAGCACTATTATTGGCAACAATCAATGTTATTTCACCCCACACTTGTGATGAACTTGTCTCTAATTAGCCTCTAGCAGGAATGTACTTTTCCCGACGGTCTTCAGAGGAACCCTACACGTTGATGTTTGTGGGAGAGGCACCTCAATGCATTGCTGCTGAGAAAATCAAGGTGCTCAAATAATTCACTGGCTACAGTGGGTGGATGCATTGGCAGCAACTTACAGCATCTGCCATGGCATCCCCTGAACGCACAAGAGATTTCCCCCTGGCCCAGGGCCCTGCATGGGGGTTTAGTGCTCTCTTACCCACCACCCAGACGTGGGCCCAGGTGCCAGCGTGCATGCGGAGCTTAGGCAGGAGTCAGACTAGTTTGCACCAGGGCATCATCATAATGGCGCATAGCAAGTCGTCATCACCCTCTGCCTGCCACAGAAACTCGCTAACACAATGCACCCAGGCCTACCACTCTGGTGTTACCATGTTGCAGGAGATTGTAGGACTCCAAAGGGGGTTGGGGGGAAATGGAACGTACATGCGGCAAAACAGGCCCCTAGTGATCAGGGCCCTCCATCGCAGCCCTCGCATGCCTGATCCTTGCTGCCACCAGCCCTCCAGCACCTGGGTGGTGTTGCTCATTGTCCTCCTCCTGCTGGGCCGCCTCCTTCCCAGCGACGCCCAGCTGGTCACCCTCCTCCTCCAAAAGGTATCCTCGCTGCTGCACCCGGCTGTATAGGGCACAGCACACCACCACAATGCGGGACAATATAGCCTGAACCGCATCTTGAGGAGCCCTGTGCATCGCTCCACTATTGAATGGGTGGCAACGTGGGCCTCATTATACGGGGTCTTCGCATCAGTCTCAGGCCTCCGCACAGGCGTCATCAGCCAAATCCAAAGCAGTTAGCCCATGTCCCCCTGAGCCATCCCTGCACCCCAGGCTCCTCCTCAAAGACCTCTTGGACATCAGAACTCCTCAATGTAAAGCTGTCATGCACGCTGCCGCAGAAGTGCATGATGTTCAGCTGATGGTCACACACCAATTGTACACTTATTGAGTGGAAGCCCTTTCTGTTCATGAATCTTCTTGGATTCTTCACCAGGGCCTTGAGGGTGACGTGGGTGCAGTTTATAGCCCCCCGCACACTTGGCATCCCTGCAATGGCCACGAATCCTGCAACCTGGGCTTCCTGCTGGGCCTGGTCCAGGTCAAATTTTATTTATTGGCCAGCCCGGGCATCCATGACCTTCTTGACACACTTGTGGACGGATGTTGGGAAATACCACAAAGGTCTCCACTGATGGTCTGGAAGGACCCGTTGGCATAAAAGCTTAAGGCGGCCATCACTTTCACAGCCACCTGGAGTCGGTGCCCGGTGCCCCAAGGTGCCCTGCAACAAATAGCACAGGTGTTGCATTGTCTCCTTTTGGAGCCGGAGCCGTCGGCAGCAATAGTTGCTCGAAGCCTGTCTCCGGCAGCTGTCTCCCTCTATTCCTGCGAGTGGTAAGGCCTTGGCCTCCTCTGCTCGCAATTCATCCTCCTGCTTCTTCTTCTCAGCTCCAGCAGCAACCAAAAGAATGGGTTGCATTGCAAAAGCCATCTCATCAAACTGAAGGAGGAGGAGGGGGATTTGGAAGGAGAGAGACAGATGGAGATGTTAAAGAACTCTGCTCACCCCCAACCCACCAACACACACTCCCCATTCCCCCCCCCCCCCCCCACAGACCCCCAGCAACACACAGCCCCATACCCTCCCCCCACAGATCCGAGTATGGCAACACAACCCCCTTCCTTTCCCCACCCCACTCAAAAATACACACCCAGAACCCATGCACTAGTGGCCACAGACAGTGCTACTTGACAAGTCCTGAGGCTGCAGCACTGCCACTTCACAGAGTTTCCAGCCCATCCCCACCAGGAACAGTGCTTGCAGCTGCCTGCACTAGGACCCAGAGCCAACGCTAAGACCCGAGGTCGGCGCTCTGAGCCGAGTCCGTGCTGAGAGTCCAAAGTCAGACCCCATGAACAACAGCAACACCCCACACACACACACACACACTCGCAGGCTCCCCTGACCTGAAACGCTACATGGCTGCCACTAAACAACGCCCTCTGAGCAGCACAGAGCAGTTTGAAAGTAGAGACTTACCTCCTCGCTCGCCCTCTCTGCTCAAGCGCCTGAGTGGGACTGTTTTACATGAGGTGTTTTCCTGACTGATCCGGCTGCAACGAACGGGGTGGTTAAGGCAGGTGAGCTGGGATGATTGGGAGTGAAGCTCACTGATTACATTGTGATGGATGCAAAAACATGCAAATTGACATTTTGCCCATTTGCTCCCGATCGTTCCAATTTTTTTTATTGGTAAAATGGGAATGGGCGTGAAAACGGGCGCCATTCCCGCAAGTTATATCACACCCGATTTTACGACATTTTCCCACCACAAAAAGGGCGCGATGAGATCGTAAAATTCCATCCATATTGTTTTCTCTTGGGTTGAAATTCTAAAAAATATCCCTGAGGAATGAACATGAAACTTTTCAGGCGTACAGCTGCCTTCTCTTTTAAATTCTTTTCATAGAATAAATAGTTTAAGAAATGCCTCCATGAAGGCTCAAGGTCTGTAGTACAGATGACCACTAATTCTGAAAAGAACAGGAGATTATCAAGTAACGATGGCTAGTTTTAACGACTCATCTTGGAGAAGAAAGAGCTGGCTAACGGAGGAAAAGAATTCCATAGTTTTGATCTCATGGGAAAGAATGAGTTAGAGAAGGAAATGGTGCAATCAGTCTTGTTTCAGCTGAGTGACGATTTGAGATTTCTAAGTGAAATTAGTTGAAGCAATCGAAGCCTAGATGTGCTATTTTATTTTTCCTCGCCAGTTATTAAATTACCTCGCAGCAGCTTTAATGTAAAGAAGGAAGCAAGAAATGCATAAAGAACAAGCATTAGCAACAACGACAATTTAAAACAAATGGCACTTCACAGTAAAGTAACGCAAGGCACTTCAGAGGAGTGTTCATCAGATAATATTTGACACTGAATCTCAGAAGGAGATATGTTTACTTAAAGGAGTAGATTTAAGTAGCATCTTAAAGGAGAGAGAAGTGGATAGGTAGAAGGCTTTAGGAAGAGAATTCCGGAGCTTGGGGCTTTGGCAGCTGAAGACACAGCCACAAAAATAAGTTTGGAATTGAAGGACAGAAATTGCTATAGGCTTTTGGGGCTGAAGAAGGCGACAGAAATAGGGAAGCCAGGAGGAATTTTTTTTTAAAAGATTTTAAATTTGAGATATCGCTGGACCAGGAACCAAAATAGATCCAATATAGCACAGGGGTGATTTGTGAATGTGAGTGTCCGCTAGGATGTGGCAAAGAGTTTTGAATGAGTTCAAGTTCATGCAAAATGGAAGATATGCGGCCACCCTGGAGGACATTGAAGATTTCAGCAGCAGATTATCTGAGACAGGGATTGGAATTGGGCCAGGAAGGGAGAGGTTAAGAAGCTTGGATGAGAATTTAATTTTGAGAATGATTTTAAAAGCAGAGAGAAAGAGAGGCAGAGAGGTCCAGAAAGTTAGGCTGAGGCCTTTGAAGACTGCGATCAGAAAGGGAGGAACTAAAGAAAACTCATTCTGCCAAGTCAGTTATTCAAGAGGAAGCAATGTGGTTTTCATTGTTTGGTACTTCAGGGATTTTGTTATGTGAAGGAGATGTATCACTCAATGGATGGCTCTCAGGAGTATCTATAGATTTAGTTTATTTATTAGTGTCACAAATAGGCTTACATTAACACTGCAATGAAGATACTGTGAAAATCTCCTAGTTGTCACACTCTGGCGCCTGTTCAGGTACACTGAGGGGAATTTAATATGGCCAATATGCCTAACGAGCACACCTTTCGGACTGTGGGAAGAAACCGCAGCATCCGCAGGAAACCCACGCAGATGTAGGGAGAACGTGCAGACTCCGCGCAGACAGTGACCCAAGCCAGGAATCGAATCCAGATCCCTGGTGCTGTGAGGCAGCAATACTAACCGCTGTGCCACCCCTGAGTATCTTTTGTATTCATGGCTGTTCACACCATTAAGTAACCCTGAACAAGATGATCACCGTAGGACTGGATGCTTGGGCCTTATAAGAAATGTAAACAAAAATGAGGAGTATCTTGTCCTTTACCATCCTACAAGCAAAGTTTATCATCTGGAAGCAGGTACATGGGAGACGAAGGACAGCAGGGAGTCACTGTGCTTCCTCCGTGCAACTTGCACTTGCACCTGTATCTTAGGGCCAACCATCCTTCATGCAGAAGGCCATCTGTTCCTCTGGTATAAAAAGTATGGTACTACCCACTGCATCACCAACTTCACTGTATCAATGTGAGCAAGCCTATTTTCAATTAACAAAGAATCTCCCATTTTATAGTAGCTGCAGCCCTTTAAGAGCTGCTGTCTTGCTGGATGCTCCCTTCCTTATGATGTGCGCTACAGTCCAAGCTCTCTGAGCAAGCTTCTAATGTGCCAGGAGCCAATTCAAATTAAGGGTGAAACTCCCATCAGAAAATTCTGATAGCCTGGATAACCTCAAAGACATGAGTTAAAATTCCACCACAGTAGCGAAGGAATTTACATTTGATTAATTAAATAAATTTGGAGTTAAAGAACTCTTACCATTAAGGGTGACCATGAAATTATTAGATTGTCATAAAAACCCACCATTTTTGTATTCTTTCACAGGATGTGGACATCAGTGGCGAGGTGAACATTTATTGACCGTTAGAATAATCACTACAACTGGGACTAGTTTCTTTTTAAGTTCCAGATTTATTTAAATTCCACCAACTGACATGATGAGATTTGAACCTGTGTCCCCAGATCACTAGCCTAGACCTTGGGATTGCTAGTCTAGGAACATTACCACCACGTCATCACCTCCCCCAGTTCATCGTGGATGATTTTGCCTTTTCCTTAAGTTTAAAGACCGAGAATTTAAATTGACACTATCTCACACTAAATCCGACACTTTGAGGAGAATTATGAATAAAACAGTTTATTTTTTTAATAAACTGGGGTTGCTTCAGGGTGTTCCTTGATTGAGATCTTCCTGCTTGGTTCACTGGTTCTCTTTCCATCAATACATACGATTTGATTTGATTTATTATTGTCACATGTATTAACATACAATGAAAAGTATTATTTCTTGCGCGCTGTACAGACAAAGCATACCGTTCATAGAGAAGGAAACGAGAGAGTGCAGAATGTAGTGTTACAGTCATAGTTAGGGTGTAGAGAAAGATCAACTTAATTCAAAAGTCTGACAGCAGCAGGGAAGAAGCTGTTCTTGAGTCGGTTCGTACGTGACCTCAGACTTTGTATCTTTTTCCTGACGGAAGAAGGTGGAATAGAGAATATCCGGGGTCCTTAATTATGCTGGCTGCTTTGCCGAGGCAGCGGGAAGCATAGACAAAGTCAATGGATGGGAGGCTGGTTTGTGTGATGGATTGGGTTACATTCACGACCTTTTGTAGTTCCTTGCAGTCTTGGACAGAGCAGGAGCCATACCAAGCTGTGATACAACCAGAAAGAATATTATTTGCCTTCTTTCCTGAGTAGTCTTGTGTGAAACTTCTCAGAGGTTTTACATTTTCTGAAAGAGCTTATCCGCTTCTGGATATTGTCTGATTCATGGATTGCATGTTCAGCTGTTGGTTGGTTAACATATTCCCAAAGATAAGCCAAAGAAGGATTTCTTCCTGTCGCACTGCGATTGCCTGCCTGTTTACTACAATTATCAGTTATATTCAATTCAAATTGTTCTATTCTGTTCAGCAGTACCACTGCAATTAACAAGATTTGTTTAATTAGAAGTATCACACCTGTCAAATTTCCACATTACAAACACTGTTCTGAACTCAGCCAGTCCACTAAATCTTTCCTTGTATCTCTCATGCCCTTTAGGGAAGGAAACCTGTTGTCCTTGTGTTAGACCCACAGCAATGCGGTTAATGCTTAACTGCCCTTTTGAAATGACTTGGCAAGCCATTCAGTTGTATCAAAACTACAACAATGGATTGGAGCAGCTCACAAAGGTGGCTCACCCCCATCATCTTCTCAAGGGCAACTAGGCATTGGCACATCCTGTCAATGAATAAATATTTTGTACCAGTGGCTAAAACAAGTCTATTTTTGCAATTATTGGAGGGATTGGGTGTCATGTTTACCGCAGAATGCCATTGAGTCAGCTGGTCTGTCACATTTTGAGAAACATGTTATTTAATTGACCTTTGGGGAGGGGTTAGTATTATATATTTAAGTGGTTGCAGGTTGCTTTAAGAGCTGATCACATTATTTGATGATGATGTCATTAGGGTGTTGCAGTCTGTTGTTTTCCTTTCAGTTTGTACTCTGTGCAGTTCAGAAAACATCTCTTTCAATAAATTTGTTATTGTTGGTTTGAATCTACGTGTATAATATTTTTTCTTTTTGTTAAAACCCACAAGCCCAAACATAGCTAGGTTCAAGATTTTGCAGTTTTATCTCTTACTTGCCTTGATTTGGGAGTGTGATTATGTTTATTATTGTCTGCAAGGATCTCATGTGGGAGCAAAGGATATTTCCAAGATGGTAGCCACACGCTTCTGTAGAGAGAGATAATTGTAGAATTAACAGCACAGAAAGAGGCCATTCAGCTTTTCCTGTCTGTCCCAAGGCTAACTCTTCAGTGACAGCAGCCCACTCTAATCCCATTTCCCTGCCATTTCTCCATTTCTTTTGATTTTGGCCCTTTTCAAATACTTGCCCATCGGAATATCAGAAATATGAAAGAAGTAAGCCACACAATCCTGTTCTCCCATTAATTTCATCATGGTTAATGGTCTTACCTTAATGCCACCATCTCTCTCTCTCTCCGGGGTCGACGAAATAATTTGATCTACGTCTCTTCAAAATCATGTCACGATCTCTGCCTCAATAGCCATGTCTTGCAAAACAATTTGACCTTTGCCAGAGATGATTGAGGTTCCATTTGATGTTCTGGTATGGCTTCTGAGTTTTTGCCCTTCTTGTTAACAGCTCTCTCCCCAATGAAAACAATCCTTGACATCGTTTCAGAATTTTGAAAATGCTATTAGACGCACCTTCCCCTTCTCCGTTCCAATGACAACAGCCCTAATTTAAATAGCAATTTACATGACCTATGAAACACATTTTTTTGTGGTTAGGGAAGTTACTTCATTTACTTTTGCTGCAGTTTATTTTCCTACTATTGGCAAACTACGGCTTTAAACATAATACTCATGGACTGAATTCTGTCATTTTCCAAGTATACTCTATTTGTTAACTAACCACTTGATGCAGTTGGCAATTAATTATTTTGTTTTCATTCTTAGCAAGGTTTACTAACAAAAAGGCATTTGATTAATGAATCCATCAAAAGCTCTGCACCCTGTCTTTGTTCATAGTGATTTCATTAACCCGCCACAGTCATTCTCCCAACTCATAGTCAGATAGTCACAGTATTGGAGTTGAGCTTTACATCCTGTATCCCATCTATTACCAATATTTTGAATTCCAACTCGACAACATTGCCCATCTCTGCCATCACCTCATCCTACTACCAGTGAAACCCTTCGCCAGATTCAATTTCTCCACCACTTTCTTCAGTGTAAAACTCTATACTACACAAGTTCCAATTCTTTGAAAATGACCCAATCGTTACTGAACTTCACAAGATCCTTGTTCCCCCAAATCCTGGTGCTGATTTACAATTTCCTCCATAATCTCACCCTACTTTACCTCTAATCTCCGCTTGGGCTAAATGTTGTTTTGTTCTTTGGTCTTTTAACTCTAGGTTTCATTACACATATTTCCACTCCAGTATTGAGCATGGATTCTTCAGCCATCTTATTTCCATTCTTTGGAATTTTTACCGCAAACACTTTGACCCTTCTATTCCTCGCCCAACTTCACAATTTTAAACAAAATCTATTTTACTTCAACTTTGGGGGTGGCACGGTGGCACAGTGGTTAGCACTGCTGCCTCACAGTGCCAGGAACCTAGGTTCGATCCCCGACCTCAGGTCACTGTCTGTGGAGTCTACACGTTCTCCCCGTGTCTGCGTGGGTTTCCTCCAGGTGCTCCGGTTTCCTCCCACAGTCCAAAGATGTGCGGGTTAGGCGGATTGGCCATGCTAAAAATTGCCCCTTAATGTCAGGGAGACTAGCTAGAGTAAATGCCTGGCATTATGGGGACAAGACCTGGGTGGGATTATGGTCGGTGCAGATTCAATGGGCCGAATGGCCGCCTCCTGCATTGTAGGATTCTATGATTCTACACTTTCAACAACTAACAATATTCCGACTATTGCTTGGCCACCATTTCTTCTTTGAGAAGTGTGTTGGGACATTTTCTTTGTTAAAGATATTTTTATAAATACAAGGTGTAGTATAGCTTTCCAAGAAACTGAAGAAGAATCATACAGTAGTACACAATAGAAGGTGGCCATTCAGCCCCTCAAGACTGCTAGCTTTTTCAAAGCCAGTTCAGTTACTCATATTACCCCATCGTTTCCCACATCCTTGTAATTTATTTTCTCATTCAAGCATTTATCCAAATTGCTTTTTGAAAACTACTATTGAATTTGTGTCAACACGCTACTCTATTCAGATCCTAACTACTCAATGCATAAAAAAGCTTTTCCTCACCTCACGTCTGGATCTTTTATTGATCACCATAAATTGTGCCTTCTGCTTATTGACTTTCTAGCTGTTGCAAATAACGGCCAGAATATTCCATTCTAGAGTCTAAAAGTTAGGTGGCGGATGTGGAAGTGGGAGTGATTTCTGATCTTGTGCTGTTCAGATTATTAAATATGTATCCCATGAGGAGCTCGCTGAATGTTGTGGTGGGGATGGGTCGGAAGTTGCTATCCTCACGCCAAATTAAGTTCCCCCCAGCTGCCAAGCTTCTCGCTGCTAGCCGGACCAGAAGATTCCGTCAATATCTCTTTAGTTACACTGTCTAAACCCTGCATGATTTTAAACAGCTGCATCAAGTCTCCTCTTAGCTTTCTTTGCTCTAAGGAGAAGGGCCAAAGGCCATTGTGCTGGCTACCAAAAGGTTGAAAAGAGTTAGAGATCAAATGAAGAAGCGGTGGTTAGATGATAGCCTGCGTGGGGTTATAAAGTATGCAGATTGTGGGAGAATGGAAAGACTGAGGGAGATGACGGGTTTTCAGAGCCCACTAAAGAAGCAAGAGAGTTTTACTTTCTACACAGTGTGGCTGCATGGAAGAGGATTTTGATTTTGATTTGATTTGATCTGATTTATTATTGTCACATGCATTAACATACAGTGAAAAGTATTGTTTCTTGCGCACTATACAGACAAAACATACCGTTCATAGAGAAGGAAACGAGAGAGTGCAGAATGTAGTGTTACAGTGGAAGCTAGGATGTAGAGAAAGATCAACTTAATGCAAAGTAAGTCCATTCAAAAGTCTGATGGCAGCAGGGAAGAAGCTGTTCTTGAGTCCGTTGGTACATGACCTCAGACTTTTGTATCTTTTTCCCGAAGAAGGTGGAAGAGAGAATGTCAGGGGTGCGTGGGGTCCTTAATTATGCTGACTGCCGAGGCAGCGGGAAGTGCAGACAGAGTCAATGGGTGGGAGGCTGGTTTGCGTGATGGATTGGGCTTCATTCATGACCTTTTGTAGTTTCTTGTGGTCTTGGGCAGAGCAGGAGCCATACCACGCTGTGATACAACCAGAAGAACCTGTTTGGAGGGACAAGTGGAGAATATACATAAGATCACCGACTGCAGCAGGGAGGTAAAATTGAGAGACATTCAAGCATTGATTGGAGGCCACAGATCATCTATCAGACAGCTTTTCTCTTGTATTCTGCATGGGAGTGTGAAAAAGGCACTCACTCGGAGGCAGTGCTGGCCATCCTGTGGTTTAAGTGATGCCCTTTTGCTTAATTTGTCTCCCATGCTTTTTGGAGAATTTCACAATATTAAAAGGGAAATGACATAAAGAATACAGACATTGTGTGTGCATTTGCTTAAAAGTACTTAATCAAGAGTGCAGCATATGTCCCCATGAGAGGTTCCTAAAGTCTGGCATGTCGCAGATCAGCAGGGTTTCAAATAAGCATGACAATAAGATTAAACTGAGCTTGTGTTATTTTTGAATGATCTTTTCAAATATGCTTTGGGATGAGTGAAATAACTATTGAATCCAACTGAGATAGATACCCGTAATCTGCTGCATAAAATTTAAAGCTAACAGAAGCCACCTATTTCTTTGAACAAACACATTTGTGGATCTATATCCATTTAAATCTCTTACCTGTTGCTGAATGCAGGCATCTTTTTTAAAGGAGGGAGACATGTCACATATGTTTGCCCTCACAATGCTATGGCACAAGGCAAGTTAATAGGGAGCCCCAGCTGCTAGATTGCAGCTTTAATGAAAACACAGACAATACAAACAGGTATGATTCAGGATCATATTTCAATCTTCTTTGTTGCTCCTAACAATGACGCCGGGACCGTTTGATTCTAGCTGTTGTTTAGTGGGGTTTGTAAAATGCTGTGTGGATCATGCTGGTGGACGATGGATGTGAGTGGGATGTGGGACGTATAGAAACCAATCACTTTTACTGCTGCACGTGAAACCTAAGAATTATAAAAGCCTTAGAATTAGAGTTATAGAGTCATACAGTGCAGAAAAGGCCCTTTGGCCCATCGAGTCTGATTACTAGGCTAGGATGGAGGAAGAAAATTCCAGGAAGGTACCTGTTTGCCTTTTCATATTCTCATAGGGTGGGCCAAGGCTGCGTTTATTAGCCATTCCTGTTGGGAAAGTTATGGATCATTTTCTTCATCTACCTCCAGCAGGCTGCGACCAGTTCTAAAAAAAGGCCGTGTCGAATTTAGCAGTAGCCCAGGAGTAGATCAATAGGGTGCTTTCTCACTGCTAATCTCGCCTGTAAAACTGGAACAACAATGTTGAATTTAGTCCCCTTGTCTTGCAGATTCAGACAATAAAAACACATTGAATTTATCGCACACAAATTGGCCTTTTGGTCAAACCCATCTTCGCTGGTGTTTTTTTTATTCATTTGCAGGACATGGATGTCACTGGCTGGCCAGCATTTATTGCCTATCCCTAGTTTCCCTCGAGAACCTTCTTGACAACTGAATGGCTTGCTAGGCCATTTCAGAGGGCAGTTCAGAGTCAACCACATTGATGTGGCGCTGGAGTCACATGCAGACTAGACCAGGTAGGGAGACAGATTTCCTTCCCTAAAGGACATTAGTGAACCAGATGAGTTTTTCTGACAAATCATTTCATGGGGGTCATCAGTAGATTCTTAATTCCAGATATTTTTTATTGAATTCAATAGCCATCATCTGCCGTGGCGGGATTCAACCTGGGTCCCCAGAACATTAGCTGAGTTTCTGGATTAATGGTCTGGAGGGAGAGGGGGTGCGATTGGTCTGGATGGGGGTGGGTGGGGCAACGGGGGCTAGATGCCCATGCATTGTGGGGCTCGCAATTGGCTACAGGCCCTCGCAATTACATTGGGAGGGAGCTGGTTGAGGCGAGCTGGTTGAGGCGAGCTGGTTGAGGCTGCCTGCAATAGCAGGGGCCTGACAGCTCTCTGTCTGTCAGACCCTTGCCGCTGCTATTGAGCATGTGCAGAATCAGAGGTCTGCACATGCGCAGTAGCTCCCTCTGCAGGCTGCCTGGCAAATTAAGCCCCACCCATTGCCTGCAGCAGCTAGAAACAGTCGACACCATTTTTTTCAATGACTAAGTGCATAAAATTGGGCGTGAAAACACACCCAAAAAACAGATTAGGAACTCTCCCATTTTCATGCTAGCTGGACACTTAGAATCAAAATGGTCAAATCAGCCCTAAGTGCTGAATCTGGGAGTGTTTCAGATCCGACTTTTAGACCCGTTCTCAGGCACCCCCATACACACGCTGCCTGAAAAAATATCAGTGATTTTGAATCGCGCTGCAGTAGCCTGTGGGCGGGGCTTAACGTGCCCGAAACACTGCAGCTCTGATCGGAGCCTCCAACTGCGAATGTGCAGTGAGAAAAAAATTGAAAAACGCTCCCCTGCCACACCGCTCCCAGACCAGATAATGCCTTCCCCTGCCCCCACAGACATTGCCCCACCCCCACAACATAACTGTCCCCCTTATCCCCCACCCCCCCACTACCCCGATCGCAGCCCCCTGCCCCCTTCCCCCCACCGATCGCACGCAGAGTGGCAGCGGACCCCCCTGCCCCCCACCAGAGCGCCATCTGACCCACCTCCCTCCTTCCCCCCCCCCCTCAGAGCACGCCCTTAGAATCAATCTTGTAAAATTCTATCCCATTAACTCTCTCTCTAAAGATACTGTAAGAAGTTTAACAACACCAGGTTAAAGTCCAACAGGTTTATTTGGTAGCAAAAGCCACACAAGCTTTCGAAGCTCTAAGCCCCTTCTTCAGGTGAGTGGGAATTCTGTTCACAAACAGAGTTTATAAAGACACAGACTCAATTTACATGAATAATGGTTGGAATGCGAATACTTACAACTAATCAAGTCTTTAAGAAACAAAACAATGGGAGTGGAGAGAGCATCAAGACAGGCTAAAAAGATGTGTATTGTCTCCAGACAAGACAGCCAGTGAAACTCTGCAGGTCCACGCAACTGTGGGCGTTACAAATAGTGTGACATGAACCCAATATCCCGGTTGAGGCCGTCCTTGTGTGTGCGGAACTTGGCTATCAGTTTCTGCTCAGCGACTCTGCGCTGTCGTGTGTCGCGAAGGCCGCCTTGGAGAACGCTTACCCGAATATCAGAGGCCGAATGCCCGTGACCGCTGAAGTGCTCCCCAACAGGAAGAGAACAGTCTTGCCTGGTGATTGTCGAGCGGTGTTCATTCATCCGTTGTCGCAGCGTCTGCATAGTTTCCCCAATGTACCATGCCTCGGGACATCCTTTCTTGCAGCGTATCAGGTAGACAACGTTGGCCGAGTTGCAAGAGTATGTACCGTGTACCTGGTGGATGGTGTTCTCACGTGAGATGATGGCATCTGTGTCGATGATCCGGCACGTCTTGCAGAGGTTGCTGTGGCAGGGTTGTGTGGTGTCTTGGTCACTGTTCTCCTGAAGGCTGTGTAGTTTGCTGCGGACAATGGTCTGTTTGAGGTTGTGCGGTTGTTTGAAGGCAAGAAGTGGGGGTGTGGGGATGGCCTTGGCGAGATGTTCGTCTTCATCAATGACATGTTGAAGGCTCCAGAGGAGATGCCGTAGCTTCTCCGCTCCGGGGAAGTACTGGACAATGAAGGGTACTCTGTCCACTGTGTCCCGTGTTTGTCTTCTGAGGAGGTCGGTGCGGTTTTTCGCTGTGGCGCGTTGGAACTGTTGATCAATAAGTCTAGCGCCATATCCTGTTCTTATGAGGGCACCTTTCAGCGTCTGGAGGTGTCTGTTGAAGATACTGCCAGACCTGCTGAGATTTTCCAGCACTTTTTACTTCTATTTGCAAAAATAACTTACATTGGCTTCACTTTTCAAACATTGATATTAGAGGAACTACAGGCTGACACTGTTTATATTTTGAATTACATCAGGATGACAGGGGAACCATAAGGAAATACAATAAGCTGAAACTATAGCTTCAAGAAGATAAATAAGTTCCTCAAATAAATGCAAAATATGGGCCATATACAAAAGGTCTATTGGACTGTGAAAATAGATAAGGGTAGAATAATGTTACAGGTATGTCCCCTCATGCAGATTTGATTCTCTATTAGGCTCAGCGTCTCACCCCTACCCCCTGCGACTGAGAGAAAAATCAGATTTAGTTCCCGCAGCTTCCTGTTCATTTGCAAACATCCAGCTGAGGAACGGTTTGGGTAAGTCTGCGATGATCCCCACAATAGTGCATTTTGATGTGCATGTGCTATGTGGCCACTTGGGTGAGGTACCGGGGTGGAGAAGGTGAAAACCTTCAGGAGAAGAGAGAACAGAAATCTATGACTACACACTCACCTCTGTCCAGTGAAGAATCCTGCTTCAGACACCATGAAGTTGGCTTTGTAGTCTTGAGCATATTAGCAGCAAATCTTTATCAACAACTCATAACTATGTACATCTCGAGAGTAGAGACCAGACCCTACTGCTACATCCAATTCCTGTCTTTATTTTGTGCTAGAGAATTTCTTCTGATTTTAAGCGTTCAGAGTTCCCTTCAAACACTGGAAATCATAGAAACCCTCCAGTACAGAAAGAGGCCATTCGGCCCATCGAGTCTGCACCGACCACAATCCCACCCAGGCCCTACTCTCATATCCCTACATATTTTACCCACTAATCCCTCTAACCTACGTATCTCAGGGCACTAAGGGGCAATTTTAGCATGGCCAATCAACCTAACCCGCACATCTTTGGACTGTGGGAGGAGCACCCGGAGGAAACCCACGCAGACACGAGGAGAATGTGCAAACTCCACACAGACAGTGACCCAAGCTGGGAATCGAACCCAGGCCCCTGGAGCTGTGAAGCAGCAGTGCTACCGTGCCGCCCACTATCATCACCAAGCAGCATAAAGCTAGCTCTCCTCTGCCTCAGAAAAGCACATTATTGCTATTTTCCATACCTCTGAGTAAGATTGAAAATAGACCCAATAGAAACTGGAATTTTCCAAACTAATTTCAGATCAGACATTGCAGCCAGTGAAGGTGGTGACCTCAGCCTGAACTGGATTTGAACTGGAGGCGAAAAGTAAGTGTCTTAACCCATTGCATCACCCAGTTCCCCACCTATTTATTCCTGCATCTGTTTTACTTCCACTAAATAAATTCCACGGTATTTCGTTTTACTAAATAAATTATTTTTTTCTTCTTTGAAATTGCTTACAAATAACTAAATATGGTTCATTGGCTCTTCCCTTCTTACAGAAAGGCAGTAAATTAAACTCCGTGTAAATACCCTGAAAATGTCATTAGTATAATGAGGATTAAAGTGCTTGTGCGGTCCAACCTATGTGACATATTCCAACGCTAGCTTTTTTTTCACATCCTTTCCTCCTTCCCTGAAGGCATTGATTCCTTGCCGTCCCATGGGCACTGGGTGGCATCAGCTGCCTTGTCCAAGGCGCCATTTTTAATGTGTGAGCCCCAACAATGAATGCTTTTGGGCAGTGCCACCATGGGAAGCATCACAGCCCTAATCAGTGTCCACACTTGCAGCATTGGTCAGTTGATAGCAATCAGACAAATGGAACCTGTCCAGTTTTTTTCTTCCCCCGCAGAAGGACACCAAGATTAATTTTAAGCACCTTTAGCACTAGCAGCCTGAGACAGGGCATGGGATCTGGGACCCAAAGTGGCTTGTATAGCTCACCCACTCATTGCTAATCGAAAGAACCTTTGAAGTTATTTATATGATAAATAAGGTGCATGTGTTTTTTTGTATAAAGGTGATTGAAATTAATTTTTGATGAGCATTTTAATTATGAAATATGGAATATCAGGTTAGCACACTTAGCTCTATGAATATAATATTCAATGGTGTGATTGTCAATTCAGACAGAATTTTTTCCATATACGTATTTATATTATATAGAGCATTACATGGCCAGCCTAGATAAGCTATTGCAAACATGAACCCAAAGAAGGCACTTAGTAATGAATTCGCATTTTGTTTTTGGCACCAAGCACTTAAGTTGAAAAATGGCATCTCCACAGCCAACAGTGGTAGCGTGCAGTATTTATTCAGGATGATATCAATTATAATTTATTTCTCAGTGCAGGAAGGGGGGCATTGCTACTAAAATATTACTTGGAAATTAGTCCCGTTTTAACAGATGGTCTTGTTTCTCTGACCTCTTAATATCCTTATAATGATGTCATTTACCATTCCGTGTTCACCAAAGTCAGCCACCACTGGGTCTGCTATGGAAGTGCGGCCTGGGAGGATGTGATTGCTCAAAAGCAGCATGTTTACTGGTTACATTTTTGTAAATATGCCCAGCAGGAGTTACTCCTAGTACACACACAGTTTCTGTTCATAGCTGAAAGTACGACAGGAAATGGCCCTCTCGTGGATTAGCTGGTGATAGGACTGTTACAAATTAGAGAGATCCATTGTCCTACATGTAAGGTAACTATACATCAGCTGGTCAAACAATTTGTGAGCCATATCCAGAGTACACAGCAGAGGGAGGTAATCACTCAGAATGCACAAAGTCACTCAACTCCCCCCCGCCCCCCGCCTCCCACCCCGCCTCCCCAAGTGCCATCTATTTATTTACTGCTCTTCTCCTCCTGTAAAGATGCTGAGTGAGTGTTAATGGGCTGGTCGTTCATGGAGAGAATCACAGCCATTCCAATCCTAACATCGCCCAATTTTAGCAAGTTTACACACGCTTTTGTCAATTACTAGAAATCAGGTCAGTTTTCCTTGCCCCAAAGCTGGGTCATTGAGGCTAAATGGAACATTTCTGACTGCATTTAGCTGAGGCTTGGATCCATGGTACCAGATTGCTCTCCAATACTTCACCCAAGTAGCCATTCTTCACACCCAAGACTGGATGTTAAATGTCGAGAGGCTATTTGGCCATAGAAAACATTCAGCAACCCTATCTCACCAATAAGATGCGGGTGGAAGACAGTGAGGAGAACGAGGATCAAAATGTTCCATCTTTATTATTCTTTCTTTGAAAACATTTATAAAATAATAATTGACTAATGATAACTGAGCATTAAGTTTTGGAAGGGAAGCCCAATTCTGTGCTCCTTTAAATTAAACTAGTGTACCTCATGATTTGTATCACAGCGATGCATCGCTGATAGAGTAGGCCTACAGTGTACTGTATTATGTGACAGGCCTAAGTATACTGTATAACACCAAGTCACTATATTATAAAATATACTGCAAATTCTGTCTACAGGTTACGCTTGTGTAAATTTTGAACATACAACTTTTGCACCAGACAAGAAGGATATTTGTTGCAACTATCCATGTGTGAAGGGGTGACCTGAGCAACGCTAAATGGGAAAAAATTGACAAACTTTACAATTCACCTGATCTGTCATTGTAGTTACAGTTAGGAGTATATGTGTCATCACAACCTTGTCTTCCTTCCCTCCACTTGCGTGATTGTTGATGTATGCTAGTGTATAGTTCCACAAATACTGGTTGCCTTTCAATGCATCACTTGGTATGGCCATTCTTTGCTTGAGTATCCACAGAGTGTCAAATAGCAGAGGACATTGCAGATAAATCCAATCCCACCCTTACTCGATATCCAAACATACATGCTTTCCAGCAGGAGCTAATGGAAAGTATTAGTGAGTGGATTACGAGGCGCCACTCACCTGATGAAGGAGCAGTGCCCCGAAAGCTCGTGATCCCAAATAAAGCTGTTGGACTTTAACCTGGTGTAGTGAGACTGTGCCCACCCCTGTGCCGGGAAATCCACATCATGAGTGGATTAGACAATTCTTTCTTTATCCCTAAAATAAAAGCAAAATATTGTAGATGCTGGAAATCTGAAATTTAAAAAACGTGTTGGAAAAACTCAACAGCTCTAGCAGCATCCCTGCAGAGAGAAACAGTTTGTATGGATTTGCTGAGTTTTGCCAGTATTTTCTGTTTTTATATCTTCCTTTACCCCGTCGCCTTGGCACTGTAGTCCAGTTGCTATTCTGACAGAGATTAGTCAATTCAGCATGTAGTTTAACTCAAAATTGTTTTTCTTATTGCAGTCACCAGCGGCAAAGTGACAATTTTTCTTATGATGTGGCTAGCGGGTAGCACTCTCAGCTCTAAATCAAAAGATTATTGATTCAAGTCCTGGTCCATAGCCTTGAGTACAAAAATATAGCATGACATCCCAGTGCTACTGAGGGAATGCTGCATTGTCAGAATTGCTGTCTTTCAAGGGAGATGTTAATCCAAGGCCTTGTCTTTTCTCTCAGGAAAAAAGTTTCATATAATCATAGATTGCCTACATGCAGAAGGAGGCCATTCGGTCCATCAAGCCTACACCATCTCTCTAACAGAGCATCTAACCCAGGCCCTATCCTCATAACCCTCATACTTACCCTGCTAATCCCCCTACGGTAGCACAGTGGTTAGCACTGCTGCTTCACAATGCCAGGGACCCGGGTTCGATTCCCGGCTTGGGTCACTGTGTGGAATTTGCACGTTCTCCCCGTGTCTGCATGGCTTTCTTCCAGGTGCTGCAGTTTCCTCCCATATTCTGAAAGACGTGCTGGTTAGGGGCATTGACCCGAACAGGTGCCGGACTGTGGCGACTAGGGGAATTTCACAGTAACTTCATTGCAGTGTTAATGTAAGCCTTACTTGTGACTAATAAATAAACTTTACTTTACTTAATCTACGCGTCTTTGGACACTAAGGGTCAATTTAGCATGGCCAATCCAGCTAACCTGCTCATTTTTGGGATGGGAGGAAACCGGAGCACCCAGATGAAACCCAATAAGGAAGGCATCGGGAGAATGTGCAAACTCCACGCAGTCACCCAAGGAATTGAACCGGAGTCTCTGGTGCTGTGATGCAGCAGTGCTAACCACTGTGCCACCCATAATGGCACTACTGGAGTTTTCCCTTCTGTCCTGGAAAATTTTATTCATCAATCAACGTCACCAAATAAGATTATTTGGTCATTTCCAATTTTCAGTGCACAACCTTGATGCCCTGTTTCCTACACTCCAACAAAGACTAAGCTTCAAAAGTACTTTATTGGGTGTGATCGTACCAAAAATATTCCAAGTACCAAATGAGCGTGAAAATGGGAAAAGGGGAGTGGGCTGTTGCGGAGAAGGGGAGCAAGACCCACTGTCGCTCCGCAACAGCCCAGAAGGGGAGTGGGCTGTTGCGGAGCGACAGTGGGTCTTGCCCCCCTCCCCACCACCTCCAGTGATTGCTGTTGCAGATTGCGCAGTACCCCCCCGCCCCCCCCCCCCCCCCCCCGCCATGATCTCACTGGATATCCAGTGCTTGTAAGATCGCAGGAGGTGAGAAATCAGACCTTCCCTGCTCTCTCGTGATCTTACCGGTTTGCCCCACCCATTGGCCGGCTTGGCGAGAAGGTAAGATCGCCCCCATTGGCATTTGAGCACTTTGAGATGGCCTGAGGTAGTGAAAGGTGCTTTCTAAATGCAAGTCTTTTTTCCTTCCAGGTATGGGCCACGGACCTTGACCTGGCCTACAGTGACCAGTTGGCCATGACACAACTGATGCTCTTCATATCTAACGGGAAGCTGACCTGCAAAACCAACACCTTCAAGGTGCCTCCAAAACCCCTGGAGAAAAAGCGAAATCCTCGCAGCAAAGAATCGGCGATGAAAGAAGAAGCACAAATTGTACGTGTGCACAAATACAACAGGCAGTCAAATTAGAAATTTGAACCACTTCAACCATAAAATAATTTCATAACTGTTCCTCTCATTACAATCAGAAATTAATTAGAAGTCATTACAGAGCACTTACATACTTTTGGATGTCAGCGGGGTTAAAAACAGAATATAGTAATTAATTAAAGCTTGCGTGAGAAACTATTGCATTAGAAACCTTATCAGGAGCAAAATTGCCTGAAAGCATTCACAAAATTAATACTGAAATAGGCACACGCCCTATCTGGGGAAAAAAACATGCAATATCTATAAAGCTAAACATTCATTATATTTGCAATACATTACCATCTACATAAATGCAGCTAAATAATCAACACATAAATAATTCATGATGCAATTCATTATGCATGCGTATGCATACATCATTGTTATAATGAGCACCTCATCAACTGCCAAATGTTAAACAATAGTACTCCATTATTGCAATGATATTCAAGTTTACGGTTGTTAAACTGCTGCTTGTGTTATTCTGTCAAACATTAATTTAGTTGCAGTCCCATAGTACACACAACAGATTTCGTAAGTTTCTCCTTTTACAGTTAATGATATGATCAATGAGTGTTATTAAATCTATGAATATTATAAACGTGATTAATTTTCACTGAGACGTTTAACACCTAAATAGGAGATTCACGTTTCTCCATCTTCCACACTACCATGTCTGTACCAGATCGCTGGCCAGTGCCAACCAGAATTTTCAGAGATTAAATCAACTTTTAATTATGAAGAAAATATTTTCAGCATTAAACTTGTCGGATGCAACTTAACATCCTGCTCTTCGCTTTGACGTGGTCCCAAATCAGAATTCCATCAGTGTCCAACCCTTGTATCTTTTTTCTATTTTCTTCCCCCTCTCCTGAAAGCGCTGACTCTTTCTCCACAGTGGTTAGCACTGCTGCTTCAGAGCGCCAGGGACCCGGCTTCGATTCCCAGCTTGGGTCACTGCCTGTGTGGAGTTTGCACATTTTCCCGTGTCTGCGTGAGTTTCCTCTGGGTGCTCCGGTTTCCTCCCACACTCCGAAAGACGTGCTGGTTGGGTGCATTGGCCGTGCTAAATTCTCCCTCAGTGTACCCGAACGGGTGCCGGAGTGTGGCGACTAGGGGATTTTCACAGTAACTTCATTGCAGTGTTAATGTAAGCCTACTTGGGACACTAATAAATAAACTTTTAAACTTTATGGGGACAAGTTACCCACAGCCTTGCAACATCTCACCAAGCGATCATCTTTCATGCATGAGCATGGAAAGGCTAAGTATAGACATACATTTTGCCAGGCAGCACTGCAAAGGCCAATCTTGTGCTCAGCATGCAATCCGACGTATGCCCCTTCCTAACTTAGAATTCACAGGCTAGCAATTTGCCGCACTCTCCCTAACTGATTTTACTCCTCCTTCGCCCAGTAGTACCAATCCCAATTCTACTGCCCCTTAAAGTTAAAGTTTATTAGTCACAAGCAGGCTTACATTAACACTGCAATGAAGTTACTGTGAAAATCCCCGAGTCGCCACACTCCAGCGCCTGTTCAGGTACACTGAGGGAGAATTTAGCACGGCCAATTCACCTAACCAGCACGTCTTTCAGACTGTGGGAGGAAACCGGAGCACCCGGAGGAAACCCAGGCAGACACATGAAGAACATGCAAACTCCACGCAGACAGTGACCCAAGCCGGGAATCGAACCAGGATCCCTGGCGTTGTGAGGCAGCAGTGCTAACCACTGTGTCACCGTGCCGCCCAATGCTGCTTCCCTGTCCGCGATGAGTTAATTCACCACAAGGAGTTCCAAATGCTTAACAGATCAGATATACCCCGGTAACATTTCAAATGTTAATTACAGGTATTTGTGACTTGCAACTCCACCAGATTTCATGCGGGATCAAGCACAACATCGTGTTTCTGATACTAAACATTCTCCATTTCCTTTCCCAAATAATTTAGCCTGAATTCCCTTTGTACATCTTATTTGCCAGTACCTTAAAAATATATATTTATAATTTTAAGCTTTTTCTTTCTCTCTTATTACCAGTTATTTAAAACAAGTTTATAATAACTCACCCTTGGATTAATTCTCTGTCTCATACCCATACAAGCCATAATTAACTTTTTAAAATAAATTTAATATCGGATTTTGAATGAGGTGAAACGATGGTGTATCCACTTGCTGCCCATGGCATCCTGCCAGAAGGAACTTCCCACAGGTGTGCCATACATTTTCTGTAATTTTCCTGGATGTTTAATTATTAATTTTTATTATTATTAAATTTTGTAGATATGAATCGTAAGTTGCATCCCTTCAAAAATGAGCAATTCAGACACTGGATGACAGATGAAAAATTTAAATATTCACCAATGAGGCGGAATCAGAGATTCAAGGGGGAATTAACCCTTCTGTGGCTGCATTAATAGGTTCACGCCATTTAAGGACAGAAAGCAGAAAGCAGGGGATTAGATACTGGCCTTTGTTCTGCCAGGCAGCCACAATTTCACCCCACTCTCCCTCACCCCCTCCCCGAATGGACTGATAGGATGAAAGTGCCCGCTGGTTGTTGTAATGAGTTTGGTTCCAATACTTGCTGGACCTGGACCCATTAATCTGTCCCCAGCTCAGCATTAATCAACAATCTTACTCAGAGAGGCCAATGAATGTCTGGTATCGGAAGTGGAAAACTGTCAAAATAGTGCAGTAAAGAAGTTTAACTGAGGTCGGGCGGAGGCACACTGCAGGAAGCATTGCTGTGTTCAATGTCACAAATCCACAACCTCTGAGACCTAGAAGGACAAGGGCAGTAGATGTGTGGGAACACCATCGCCTGCACATTTTCCACCTAACCACTCCAGTCTTAAGTATATTTGTGCAGTTTCAGAAAATTAGTTTTGCTGGGCTAAGTACCATTGTAGATTATAACAGACATTCTACCATTTACTGGATTAGGTATTTTCATGCAAACTCTTCTTAGAATGTTTGTAGTGGTTGAGGGCACTGCAGTGAAGGAACAGCAATGTGGTTTCAGGTCAGGATGGTGTGTGGCTTGGGGGAAGCTTGCAGGTGGTGGTGTTCCCAGGTACCTGCTACCCTTGTCCTCCGAGGTCTTAGAGGTCACAGGTTTGGAAGGCACTGTCAATTACCTGAGAGTGTGGCAGAGGCAGTTTCAATTGGAGGCTTTCAAAGGGAAATTAGACTTATTTTAAATGGAACAATGTGCAGGGTTGTGGGGGAGAAGACAGGGGAATGACACTAAATGAATTGCTCATTTGGAGAGCCAGTGCAGACACGATGGGACGAATGGTCTCCTTCCGTGCTGCAACAATTCTGGGATTCTGTAATCCACACTGACCAGGAAAATTGCAATTTGTGACTCCCAGTCTGTGCTGAGTTAGCCAATTTTTACCAGGGAGGTGCTGGAATTGGTACAGTTGAGCCAGGAAGAATTGATTTGATTTACTATTGTCACATATATTGATGTACAGTGAAAAGTATTGTTTCTTGCGTGCGATACAAAACATACCGTTCATAGAGTACATAGGAGAGAAGGAAAGGAGGGTGCAGAATATAGTGTTACAGTCATAGCTAGTGTGTAGAAAAAGATCAGCTTAATATCGGGTTCGATTCCCGGTTTGGGTCACTGTCTGTGTGGAGTTTGCACATTTTTGCTGTGTCTGCGTGGGTTTCCTCCGGGTACTCCGGTTTCCTCCCACAGTCCAAAGATGTGCGGGTTAAGTTGATTGGCCATGCTAAATTGCCCCTTAGTGTCCCGAGACGAGTAGCTTAGAGGGATTAGCGGGTAAACATGTAGGGATATGGGAATAGGGCCTGGGTGGGATTGTGGCCGGTGCAGACTCGATGGGCCGAATGGCCTCTTTCTGCACTGTAGGGTTTCTATGTTTCTATAAGTTAGATCCACAAACCACCACAAGGGAAATCAGCTTAATTTCCTGATCACAATCCAATGATCTCCGCTGGAAAGCGTCTGCTCCTGGTTATCAAAGGAGGACAAAAATGGGTGTGGCTGTGATGCCTTATACTGTCAAACAGCCTTTAGTCATATGTCTGTCTAAAACAATTCTTCATACTTGTGGACAAGAGCCAATGAGCTCAAGAGTTGGCACCTTCAGGAGAGGAGAGCAAGTTGGAAATAAAACAAACAATATTCCAGTCAAATCTACATTGACTGGTTAAGCGTGTTCATGCATGGGTATTTGATTGAAGAAGTTTTCCTCAGCTATTTTTTTAACTCTAGTAAAATGGCTTATGTTGTACTTTAATGAGATCATGTGAACAAAAATATTTGATCGGCAGATGCACTTATCTGAATTCCTCATTTAAACTTAATAGGCCACAGTAGGGTTTCGTAATATATATATGTACATATATCTGTACTGGATATTATTTGCCTTTCAGCAACTTCCTTTCATGAAACGTTACGGAGTGTTAAGCACACAGCTGAAACATACCAATTTATCCATGGTCCAGTACAGTGTACTCTTCAAGATTTTTAAAGCTCACGGGATTGGTTTTGATATTAAGGTATTGAAGTTTTTTCTCTTTTCTCCCAAGGATTGCCTGGGTAGTCAGCACGATAGGTGGTCTTTCCCGACTTCATTATAACCGTGGTTTCATTTTATTAAAAGAATTGCTTGCATAGCTAGGTTTGTCTGAACAGGCTTACATGGAGGATACTCAATGGGGACTAGTGAGATATGCATTATCTTAGACACATTTGGAAATCCTATTAACTTGTACTGATTTCTACATGCACCTAATAGCCCATATCTCCCCAAACTAAAAAAAGTGTTCCGAGAGAACTGCAGCAATTTTATTTTCTCTTCAGAATTTCTTCCCCCTTCTCATCTCTTCCCGATGGATGGTCTCCTTGCTCTCTCAGTTCTAAAAGCGCTGGGCAACTTCCAGTTCCTCACCTTAGCAGCAATCATTCCTGTTTGAGCCTTTGACACAGAGTCGCCAAGTTATCCCACCACAGAGGTGGGGATGGTTAGAACCAGCTGCACTCAGTCTCATCATGTAGCGTTCGCCATGATATACTTACAGCGAGGGCTGAGCGGAAGTAATTATAAAATGAATAAGGGTCAGTCATTTAGGACTGAGCTGAGGAGAAAACTTTTCACTCAAAAAGGTTGTAAGCCTTTGGAATTCTCTACCCCACAGAGCTGTGGATATTCAGGCGCTCAGTACATTCAGAGGTTGACAGATATTTAGAAAATTGAAGGACATGGAGATAATCTGGGAAGGCATTGCTGAGGCAGAACATTGAACCATGATTTTACTGAATGGCAGCTGTGCAGATTTGAGGAACCAAATAGCCGATTCCGGCACCTATTTCCCATGTTCTAATTTAAGCTGTGACCAATATGTCCCTCCAGAACTTGGGACACTGCAGGACAATTACAGGGCGGGCTTTCCCGGCTGCGGTCACCCCCAAACCGGAAAATCCCACCCGTGGTCAACAGATCTTTGCATGGTCCGTACCCACCCCCCCCCCCCCCCCCTGCCCGCTACGATTCCTATGGCGGGTAGGACGGGAAAGTTCCGGTCACAGTGTCCCCACTACAGCCCTAGCTTAGACCAGCACAAGTCTCAGGGGTTGAAACTGTTTTCCTTACTCATTTGTTGAGTTACTTATTAAATAAACATACTGAACCATTAGAGGGAGTTTCACAAATGTAAATATCTTAAAATTGTCAAAGATATGGGACGAGATTCTTCCAAAAAAATTCGAAGTCCCCAAGTTGCGGGAAAACAGGAGTAATTCCCGCCAGTTTTGTTGAAGCGTAATTACCAGAGCGAATCTCCGACACTCTGTGCAATGCAGAGTACTGATGTGGAGATGCCGGCATTGGACTGGGGTAAACACAGTAAGAAGTCTAACACCAGGTTAAAGTCCAACAGGTTCATTTAACACAGTAAGAAGTCTAACAACACCAGGTTAAAGTCCAAAGGCTTATTTGGTAGTGGCTTTTGCTACCAAATAAACCTGTTGGACTTTAACCTGGTGTTGTTAGGCTTCTTATTGCAGAGTGCCTCAGAGAGGCCGGTGGCATAGCGCTGAGCAGGCCACTGCGCATGCGCCGATCTGTCAGAGCGGAGATTGATGCATGTGCAATGCCCTCTCCCCTGCCATTGCCTGCCTCCTAATCACTGGCCAGCCCTGACCCCGACCCCTACCCCACCCCGATGGCCTGTCCTGATCACCCTCACTCCCTCCCTACCCAACCGATCCTTTTGCAGAGTGACAGTGGGTTCTGTCCCCCCACTGATCGCACCCCCAATCAGCCCCACTCTCTTGGTACCATCTAGTGTCCAGTGAGCAGTGCCAATGTGCCCGGTGGGCAGTGCCAAGGTGCCCAGGCTGGCACTGACCAAGGGGCACCCCCCTTACTCCAGACCTCCTGTGGGGGCCTCATTGGCCTCTGTTCCCTCCAGCGGGGTCAGAAGCCTGTTCCCCATTAGTGGGGAGCAGCCGTAAACGCCATTGGAGGGAACCACTCCTGGCCGGGGGTGAGGGGGGGGGGAAAGCTTGAAGCCCCGGAGAATACTATTTTCCATGATAGTTCCGTATGATAATCAGCTCCACGCCGATTTCCGGCATGGAACTGATGACACTGAAAAACTTACCTTGGGAGACACACGGAGGCCATGGTGCCCAGCATGAATCCCACAAAATGGCCACCGCTGATGTCTCTCGGCCCGCTGCACTACTCAAACAACGCAGCAGGCTGGGAGAATCACCCCCATGTACTTTAAGTCAAATCAGTTATTTTCAGTTGTGTACCTTACAGGGATGACTTTCAGAACATGCCACTCCTGCTCCAGAATCTCACCCATTTTCCAGAATATGTTCCCACATGTGAGGCTCTGCTTCAGCAACACCTGTACTGATGCGCTGTGCCACTCCCTGATTCTCAAAGTCATGGACAAACCTCTTGGCAACACCATGCTCCAGAGAGAGAATGTTTACATCCACCATCCAGAGTCAGGAGTCAGAATAACAGTAAATCTGGACAAGAGGCAGAATTTGCCAGAACATTTGGACAAGTGTGTGCAGATTGATGGTCAATTTTCTCAAAGCTTGGGGAAAACTCGTATAATCTTGCAAAAATCATGAACTGTAATGTTTTCCTTTAATGATTTTAGTAGAGGTGACCACCCAGTGAGATCGGGACCTTGTAAGTCGGGATTTTACCGCCTCACCTGCCCCAGAATCGGGGCAGGCGAGGCTTGCAGAACGGCCATTCTCCGTGGCCTCAGGTTGGATCTTACGAGCCTCGGGCGGGTGAGGCACTAAAATTCCGGCCGTATTTGGTGAGGGGTGATTGGCCTGTTTGATATCAGGGTTCCTAATCATGATTCGTGTGTTAGACTAATTTAAATATCCAAATGTAAGGAACACATTTCCTTTTTACCTCTGTGACCTTACTGCCACACTTGCAGGAAATTATTTTACTGTTAAAACTCTGCCATAGAAAATCAGGAAGTAATTATCGATTCAACAAGAATGATATACTTTTTAATAATTCTGATTCCTCTGAACCATTACAGTTCCTCAACAAATGACTAACTTCTTACAGCCTATCATTAAACATGCATCTGTAAAGAGTCATACAGACTCAAAATGTAAACTCTGTTTCTCTCTCCACAGATGCTGTCCTGCTGAGTTTTTACAGCAGCTTCTGCTTTTATTTCAGCTTTCCAGCATCTGCAGTATTTTGCTTTTAGTCCAATCCATTTTGTTGATTTGCAACACCTGCACCTTATTTTAATGGTCATTTTAAAATCTTAATGAATCCATATATAAGCAGGAAGCACAGAATGATGCTTTCACCTCAATTTTGCATCCAAAACTCTCCCATGTTTCTCTTCCAGGGACTGATTCCAATTTTTGTCTCAGACTGTTTGTATCTTTTAAGATACTTCAATCGCATCGCAGTGCTAATAGGAAGCACTCCTATAGTCTTTATCGTCATCAATTTCAAAATTACTACAGGGTTATTAATACAAAGAATTACACAACACAGAAAGAGTCCATTGGGCGCATCATGCCTGTGAACCTCTTTGACTGAGCTTTCCAATTAATCGTACTCCAATGCTTTCCCAAGGCCTTTCTTTGCAAATATATATCCAATTCTCTTTTGAAAATTATCATTGGAGCTGCTTCCACTAACCTTTTGGGCAATTTGCTATGTAAATAAAAAAAATTAATTTACCCTCTGGTTCTTTTGCCAATTACCTTAAATCTACGTAACACCGACTCCCCTGCCTGTGGAAACAATTATTCCTTATTTACTATTATCAAAGCCTGTCATCATTTTGAATGTCTTTAATAAATATTTGCTCTAAGGAGAACAACCCCAGCTTCTCTAGTCACAGATACTGTTAAATTTAATGGTCAGTTTTATTTAATTTGGGGTCAGTGCTTACATTCTATATCACAGGTGAGCCAAAAGAATCATACTGAAGGATGGCCTCTCAACAGTAGCAGAATGGATGCCGGACCTCCCCTTGGTAATGGACAAGAGCTTGTTTTTGACTGATACTCCCCTTCCTGGGAGAGTTGTACACCTATGAAATTGATAGCTATGTATTCCAGGTCATGGGGTGCAGATATTTCTTGGTTCAAGCACCCTGCTCTGTTGGGTTTGCTGATCTCAACTGGCACACCAACTCTTTAAAAAATTGGGGAGAAATTATCCAGGGTTCCCGCTCAGCATGCAGTAACACCTGCTGTAAGGTGTGCCTGTGTTTGAGTGTTGGGTAGCGGTCAGGCTTAGTCGCGATGCCCTGTGATGGAATAGTGAGCCAAATCTTACTCTCACGGCCACAAACAGACCTACTTCCTGGCACAAATCAAATGTCTTGATAAGGGAGAGAAGGAAAACCTCAAGGGGCTTTCACAATGTGCATCATCCTATTGAGCAAGAGATCTAATATTTTTTGTTTTAACAGGAAAGACAAGGAACGGTTTTTATGCTTCATGAAGATAGTAAGAAGGATCGCTTGGGGATGATGTAAGTCTGCCATTTACTACAAATGCACATTTTGTTACTCCCAGGCTTGTGTTCAAGGAGCGAGTTTTGGATAGCAATTATTCAATCTGCTGCAATATTTTGTATGTAGAGGATATGATGCTTGTTTTAAAAGACCATAATAGTCTTTTCTTAACTCTGTGGGATGCCAGTTTGCCATCCAGTTGAGTTAACCTATTGCTTTTGAATGCTATATTGATTAATAAAACATATTTATTGTGCAAATCCTTCAGTTGACATGTAAAAATAGTACCTCATCTTTCATATTTCCCAGAAGATTTGTGCCCCGCGAGAAAGAAAATGCTCATTAAATTCCATCAGCACTTCCCTGAAATGAGACTGTGATTGTTTTTAAGCATGTAAAGGGAATCATTAGTAAACTCATTTGTTTGTATATCATTAACAGAACAATTGGGGAAGATCTCCAGGGGGCTCTGCTGACCTTTGCTCGTAATCTCTCTGTCATTCATCAGGAAATATCAGCACCTAATGTGCAATTGGAGAACAATTTTCAGGTGAGGTGTTAATTAACTAATGTTTTGCTGTTAATTTTTGTACACTTTATTAACATAGAAATGTTTTAAGAGTGCATGATGATTGGGAGCAAGGTGTCATTCAACCGTCAGTCAACAATCATAACTCTACATTTCAATACGTGGGAACCAGGTTCACCAGCCTAATCAAGTAAAACAGTTATTGTAGATCAAGCAGTCAGCAGTACATTCCTCTCTACTATTTTAATGGGGTAATATTACCATTAAAATAGGATTTTGAGATGAGTACAGTAAGCATTTGTACGATAATCTCATTGACAGTCCGAGATCCTTTGAATCACTTCACTTTTCAGCTACCCTCTCTGAAAGGCACTAACCTACATTGAGTTGAGTTACGGCTTCACGGACAACGATAGCGTTCCAATATCTCAGCCAAATCACCACTCTTCATGGATAAGCCTAAACTGATATGTAAAGTACAAAATACACCTCCTAGAATTGTTTTAAAAGAATACTTTTTTTTACTGAAATAAAAATAGAAAATGCTGAGAAAACTCAGAATGGCTTGAATTTTGTGTCCCCCCTCCCCCACCCCTCCCGCCCCACACCAAACCTCCCCGGGTGATTTTGAGGCTGGGGGGGGTGGAATCAGGGTGAAATTGCATGCATGGGATTTCCTCTGGGATCCCTCCCACCCTAACCTGGAGGCAATTTTATTGTGGGATGGGAAAGGCCTTGGACAATTTCCCTTAGCTGGCTGGTCTGGGAGGGGATAGGGGGAATGTACAGGGATCCCCTCTTTGATTTATCCTGAGCAGCAAACTCCTTCATGGATGTTACACTTTGAGCATAGAATGTTCTTATAAGCCTTTCTCCTTTGTAATTGTTTAACTGGCGTCGGTTGAGAGTTTCTGAGCATGTGTGAGTTTTGGCAGGCTTTTACAGTCTGCAAGAGGGTGACCTGTAAGCAAGACCTGTTTTACTAGTGCTCCTGTTTTCATAGTTATTACTGTTATTACTCTTATGCTGAGGTACTGCTATTGTTTCACTTTGTTAGTTATTTATATAAAGAATTCCTTCTTTTAAACAACGAATTCGACTTCCTTATTTGTGGCCTCAAGTCACAACAATGGATAATAAAGATGGTCCAATTCCCAATGATATAGTTTATTTCAACTTTCAGTGCATGTGTATGTGTGGGGACATTGGTTATGGTCAAGATCGGAACTGGTTGTGATGTACTCAATAGCATGGGCATGGAATGTATGGAGTGTGGGAAGAAGAACCATTGGAGAGATTAAGGCTAGAGTTGATTAAAGTCTGGATAAGGGTTTCAGAAAAAGGAAGAAAGGAAGTAGTCACTGGACATTGCATTGCTAAGATTTTTGCTGTGGGATGGCTAAAGTTATCCCTTCATTTGTTCGCTTTAGTAAAGAAGCTAAACACTTCTGTTCATGTTACAGGCGGCAATCAAAGACATTGAGGTAATCCTCGGAGTTACAATAGTGAACAAGTCCAAAACTAAAGAAGATTACGCAATCACTGCATTAGAAGCTCTGACTTGAAGATCCAAATTCAGAGAAAATTTTCCAAAATACTGAACGATCTACCTAAGTTCCAATGCTAACTTTGACAGTTGGCCAGGATTTTAATGAGACAACAATCCCAAACAAGGCTGCATTATTCTTCAATCATCATTCAAATATATTGCAAGTTGTACCTCTGGAAGCATGGGAAGTGTCCAGAAGCATCAACTTTTACAACAGCATACTCTGAAAATGGTAGAAATTAACTCAGTCACAATTAAAATATTCATGTTGAGATAAGAAGGGTTAGCTTTTCCATGTTGGTGGTATAAATACTTGAAAGTTTTCTCTTAATTCTATTTTCCCTCCCTTCTTTCAGTTTTTTCATTTCTCCCCACTGCTCTTGGATTGCCATGCACTGTCCAAAAACCAGCAATCTATTTCTAGGTCACAGTACTTTGAAACCAGCCAGCAGGAGGTGCACAAGAGCAGTCCAAAATGAACCAGTCATAAAAGGGCAGAAATAATTCTTCTTTCATGTGGTTAAGCCCTTTAGCTGTCCATCAAGGGTTGGTGCACCTTATTTAACTCGAATCACCAATATTGTTACTAAGCTTCTTTAAGGTTTCAGTACAATTACACTATAGGGGGAAGGGAATGGGGGAGGGCACGGGGGAGAGAGGGAATCACACTTGAATTCTTCTCTTTTGCCTGGAAGGATTTGCAAAGGCCCATTTCTTCCACAGCAGAATGTGCTCTGGATTGTTTCCTTAACTAATTTCCTTCTCATGCGAACGGGTTTGAGACCTGACTTACAACTCCCTACCTGGAGAACTGTACAGATGTGAAGAGGGATTGCTTCCTAATCTTCAGAAAAGGGAGAGAGGCAATATTCAGTAAAAGTTGTACTGATGCAATTTTGTTGTGGGAGTATTGAAGAAATCCTTTCACACGTGCAGTATGGTAAAGAAGCTTAATGCTAAGTTCATGTTATAGGCAACGATTAAAGACACAGGTAATCCTTGAAATTACAGTAATGAATAAGTCTGATGGTGATAAATACAACTCCCTGACTGAAATCTTCACATTAAAACAGCCATTTAATGACATAACTTTTGAGGTTGTTTTGGCATGATTTTGGTAGCTTTTACTGTATTGTAGTACTTTGCTCCTGTACATCTGTTCTGCGACATATTCTTCAGAAATAAAGGTGATAGAAGGAACATGTAGGTATAACATTGAGATTCAGCTCTCAAAAAATATACTGTATCACTTCATAAAAGTCATTTTTTACAATTGACTTGCCACAGTAATGGCCTTTTATCCCACCTTTGTATAAGAAAAGACCAATTACCATGACTTAAATATTATTGTCTTTAGTCCTCTTTTCAACTGACATTGTCCCATGTCAGTGCTCATGGTGAGTTACAGAACAGATTTATTATACCATCTTGACAGCCCTTTCTCAAATACTGCTGCAATTGTGTAGCTATATCTAAGTTGGGCTGCCGCTTTAAGGCCACAAGCTGTATTTCTGCAGTGATGGAGTGTTTAAATGTGTACATCCTGATTTTGGTTAGAGGCTAATTGCTACTGCTGAGGGAAATTTATCTCTGGTTTAGCAGCTCCCTGTAAATAACCAGTTCCTCCCCTTTAGTCAGGTTCCAAAAGACATCAGAAAGCCGCAAATATTGACTGCTTCCTTTGTAATACTTTTAAAAGTACAATCATGATTTATTGTCTGATAAATATGATATTTTAGCCACTCAGGTGCAAGGATAATGCAGACTTTGCATATGTGACACTGTCAAATGTAATACATTGAGGCTGATAGATGTGCCAGGCATGGAGCATTTAGATGGACGTGTTTGGGAATAGACTGATTATCTTTCTCTGGAACTTGGATTCCTTTTTAGTATAAACATTATTGGGACGGCACGGTGGCACAGTGGTTAGCACTGCTGCCTCACAGTGCCAGGGGAGCCAGGTTTGATTCTGGCCGTGGGTGGGGTGGAGTTTGCACGTTCTCCCCATGTTTGTGTGGGGTTCCTCTGGGTGCTCCGGTTTCCTCCCACAGTCCAAATATGTGCAAGTTAGGTTGATTCGCCTTGCTAAATTGCCCCTTAATGTCCCAAGATGTCTATGTTAGGGAGATTGGCCATGGTAAATTGCCCCTTAGTGTCCCTGGATGTGTAGTAAACACGTGGGGTTACAGGGTTAGGATCTGGGTGGGATGCTGTGTTGGAGAGTCAATGCAGACTCGATGGGCCGAATGGACTGCTTCTGCACTGTTGGGATTCTATGATTTGCAGGCACTTTTACATTATGACTTGATGCAGCCCAGATCCTGGAAGAATCTGCTTACGTTGGTCTCCCATTTTAACATTTGAAACCTGTCACCAGTCTCCCATTGGCTGGTTGGATATTTCAGCAATGGATCCAGACACCCACAGAAAGCAGGTACATCAGGTATTTCAGCACTGGGCATGCTGTCATCTGCAATCTAGGAGATATTGCCCCCATAGTAATTTAAAAGCACCTTGTAAAATTAAACATTTTGTGCCTACTTTAATAGCAATTCTGACCTAATTTCTGGTCTTATTATTCCTGTGAACTAAAAAGCACAATGGTAGACAATGGTTTATCCTTAAATTTTCGAAAGAAATTGCTCATTTTGTTTTAGTTCTTCCCCTTCTACTGTTGAACACACAGCCCCTTGGTTGAGTGCAGTTCATCAGACTGCCAGCAGCTCCCTCCAACACCCTGTTCAAATGGCCATTCTTATGAGTTTAGACAGTTATTTGACTTTAGAGTCACCATGGACTAATTTAATCCCGTCCTTGTGCAACATTCATACAGTAGGAAGTAGACAATGATAAGGGCCCACGAATGACCGATTTTACCCCACTCACCCCCCCAACCTCACAATCCTTGCTTACTATTACCAAGGCCAGTTGCAGGACCTGTATTGCGATACTTGGCAAAACTGGTTGCAAAATTAAAATTAAAATCAGAAGATGTCCCTCAAAATGTTGTTTGTGCTTCCACAGACTCTTACAACAATGTGAATGCTCACCATTTGAAGGTTCTTCCCTAAATACTTCCTAATAGCTTGGATTTAAGAAGGGATAAGAAGGATTTATCTGTCCTTAAATATCTACTATTCAACTCTTGTGCCCTGTGCTGCCAACAGCTTCCAAGCCTAGCAGTAGATGAAACCTGTTTATCTGCTGACTATTTGTTCAACTCAGTATATGATTAGCCAGCTCCTTTCTGAAGAGGGTTAATTGACCTAACCTTTGCTGCTCTTGCTGAGAATCTGTTTATGAAGAAAATTATACCAGCTAATTAACATATTTAGAGAGTAGACCCAGCAGTAGCATCACCAAATGTAAGAATATCTGCCTGGGCCTGAATATATTCCATCTGTCTTATTAACATATTTCACAATAGATGTCTTTCACAAAATATTAATTATTCATCTGATTACAATATTCCACAAACACAACCCTTTTCCAAACCTTAGCCTAGTCAGTCAATTACCATATTGCACAATGATTGTCTTCTCCTGTGCCATAGTTTTATTCATGTAATTATAGCAGGGAAGAAACACAGCTGATCCTGTTTTGGGCCAGTGTGTAATATCTTCAACTACCCACCCGAATTTCTCTGTCACCCCGCTACTCGTGCTCCAGCTCACACTGTGTCAGTGTGGCCTTAAGGTAAAGTTAAAGATGAAATCACCCCTTCCCTGACCACCCCCTCACATTTAATTGTCAAGAGAGCCTTGGCAGCCAGTACATATATATGCTCACATACCCCATGCAGCATGCTTTCTATTTTCAATTTCACTATTTTCACTGGCTTTTAAACTTGCACTTCAGAGAAGATAACCCCTCTTTATAAGACCCATTAGAACTATGATGCATACCCTAAGAATACTGGTGTGCAGCGTAAGGACAAGGAACACAGAACAGGA
Organism: Mustelus asterias; assembly: GCF_964213995.1. Lineage (NCBI taxonomy): Eukaryota > Metazoa > Chordata > Chondrichthyes > Carcharhiniformes > Triakidae > Mustelus > Mustelus asterias. The sequence continues at coordinate 6,846,974 of NC_135824.1, forward strand.
ACAGGCCCTTCAGCCGTCCAAGCCTGCATTGATCACAACATATCTACACCAACTGCTTGTGTCCCTCTATTCCCAGTCTGTTCATGTGTATATCCAAATAAGTCTTAAATGTCGCTCACGTATCTGCCTCAAACACATCACTTGACAGTGCATTCCAGGCCACCACCACCCTCTGTGTAAAAACCTTTCCCCGCACATCTCCACTGAACCTTTCCCCCCTTACCTTGAACTTGTGCCCCCTTGTAATTGTCATTCCTGCCCTGGGAAAAAGCTTCCAACTGTTCACCCTATCTGTAGCCCTCATAATTTTATAAACTTCTATCAGATGGCCCCTCAGCCTCCATCTTTCCAAGGAGAACAATCCCAGTTTAGCTCCTCATTGCCAATACCCTCCATACCAGGCAACATCCTGGTAAACCTTTTCTGTACTCTCTCCAAAGCCTCCACACCCTTCTGGTAGTGTGGTGAGCAGAATTGAACACAGTATTTCAAATGTGGCCTAACCAACATTTTACCAATGGGACTGGAATGTCTTGTGGAGGAGCAATATTACCATTTATTTTTATGCATTTCCTTTTCTATGGTTAAGAGCTCTGATTAGTTGAGCCTTGATATTTACAGAAATGCATCCTTAATGGTTTTTAGTAACAGGATTGCCAATACAAATTTGAAAGACGTGCATTTATATTGTGCTGGATGTCTCAAAGCACTTTACAGTCAATGAAGTAATTTTGAAGGATAGTCACTGTTATAATGAGGAACTACAGCAGCCAATTTTCACACAGCAAACTCCTACAAACAGCAAAGCGATAATAAACAGAAAATCAATTTGTGATGTTAACTGAGGAATAATTATTTGGGCACAATACCAAGAATAACCTGCTGTCCCTTGAAATAGTTTTAAGTTATTAAGTTTATTTATTCGTGTCACAAGTAGACTTACATTAACACGGCAATGAAATTACTGTGAAAATCCCCTTGTCGCCACACTCCAGCACCTGTTCAGGTACACTGAAGGAGAATTTAGCATTGCCAATGTACCTAACCAGCACGTCTTTCAGATTGTGGGAGGAAACCAGAGCACCCAGAGGAAACCCACGCAGACACAGGGAGAATGTGTAGACTCCGCACAAACAGTGACCCAAGCCGGGAATCAAACCCAGGTCCCTGGCGCTGTGAGGCAGCAGTGCTAACCATTGTGCCACCCATATAATACCATGGGCTCTTTTACATCCACCTGAGAGAGCAGAAGGGGTCTCGCTTAATGTCTCCGAATTCTGAGAAACAGTACCCTCAGTACTGCTCTGTGGTGTTAGCTTTGATTTGTTTTTTGGTGTTGAAGTCCTGGAGTAGAACTTGAACCCACAACCATCTGACAGCTCATTAATGAAGGAGTCAACAGCTTCTCCTGACTGTCGAACACATTTATTAAATTTAGCTCTTTCAAGGATTTTGTTCCTTCTAAGGTTAAAATAAGCTTCAAATCTTCTTAAAGTTTCATCAAATTTTGCCGATGATTCGTTGATTCCTTGACCAGCTATCATATTGTCGGCTTTCGGGCCTACCGAAAAAGCACTGCGTTAACTTGTTTAGCTTCTGTCTTTGTATCCACACCTGAAGCCATCAGCTACCTAATGAATCCCCAGAAACTCCAATATATTGTGATTGATCTGGGCCATGGGTCAGCCCAATATGATCTAGAAGAGGGGAATTTCTGATCCATGGTTAGAATTTTCAAATGCAGCTTGGGCTTTAAGATGTTTCTGAAAATCCAAGATGGCGCTGCCACTTCTTCACAAAGGATTTTCCCATGCTGGCCAGTTTTGTGGGGCTCCCGCCATAATGCCATTCGTAATCCCAGTGTTTAAGTACTTTCAACAATGGCTGCCTGGCGGCGCAGTGGCACAGTGGCTAGCACTGCTGCTTCACAGCGCCAGGGACTGGGTTCGATTCCCGGCTTGGGCCACTGACTGTGTGGAGTTTGCACGTTCTCCCCGTGTCTGCGTGGGTTTCCTCTGGGGGGGTTGCTCTGGTTTCCTCCCACATTCTGAAAGACATGCTGGTTAGGTGCATTGACCCAAACAGGTGCCGGACTGTGGCGACTAGGGGAATTTCACAGTAACTTCATTGCAGTGTTAATGTAAGCCTTACTTGTGACTAATAAATAAACTTTACTTTACTTTGGATTGGCTGGTCAGTCTTCCCCACTTTATCGCAATGTTTGCAGGTCTTGGAAGCATTGAATCTGGCTTTTGCTGTGTTTTAAAATCTACCTACTCATTTGTGATTAATTTTAATTGATTTATTTATTATTTGGAGTGAGTATAGTCATTGTGTGCTGAGAAACCAATTCGGGAATCGGGTTTTCTTGCACTGCGGTTTAAACAGCATTTTCTGACCACTGCAATATTTAACTTTTCTCCAGAATTTTATTGTCCAAGAATTTAAAAGTTTTAGCTCATGCCTGCTAGACCTGCTGACTCTCCACATTCTGGGTATTGAAGCTGGATATCCAATGGATTAAATGGACTCTTCTACTGCAGTGAGGAATTTAATTTCTACCTTCAGCTTCCAAGCCTTTCTTTGGAGCTGTTCTCTGGCAATTTCTTTCTGTACATTAACTTTTTTAGATTATCTTCAAATCACTCTCAATGGCCTGGGGTTTATCACTGACCAGAAACTGAACTGGACCAGCCATATAAATACTGTGGCTACAAGAGTAGGTCAGAGGCTCGGAATTCTGTGGAGAGTAAAAAGCCACAGCACAAGTCAGGAATATGAAGGAATACTCTCCATTTGCTTGGACGAGTGCAGTTTCAATAACATTCAAGGAGCTGACACCATCTAGGACAAAACAGCCCACTTGATTGGCACCCCTTCCACAAACATCTACACCACAAGTACTGCAGTGGTTCAAGAAGGCAGTTCACCACCATCTTCTCAAGGGCAATTAGGGATGGGCAATAAATGTTGGCCTCGCCAATGATGCCCACATTCCATGAATTAATATTTTGAAAAGTGCTTCTTTGATTTCCCCTTCAATTTTCCAGGATTTCAATTTTGTTCTGCAGTCTCTGAGCGATTTTGAGTTATCCCATTTGCTGCCACCATTTTGTAAGGTGATTGGCATAGTTTGATAAGTCTCATTAAGGTGATTCAACAGTAAGTGTTGATTAGCTACTAGAAACTATATACAGGGGTACAGTAAAAATCCAAGCTGTCTCTGTGCTTGCTTCTCCACACTGCTCTGTCCAACACTACATTGACCTCTAGGTCATGTGTTTTCTTACATCACTGTGTGGGCGGTACTGTGCTCAGTTAACCCTTTATGCTCCAGACCCTCATATTACATATGTGTAATGGCCATATCTGACAAGCAATTTTAAAACCTAAGTATCCAAAGCAGCGTTGACTGACAAGCTTGTAGAGATTGTTGTTAATGTTCAGGATTATGCAGTAATTCAAATGAACAGAGCCCCCTTACAACAACAAATTACTGAGTGGTTCACTCAGCAAATGGTCCCAGAATGGACCATTCTAATTACCTGACCTTTATTGTATGTGCCGTCACAGGAATTCTGCCTGGGACTGCAGAACTTTCAATTATTGCCACATCGTGGGCACAAGCACAGACAGCAGTCTGCAAAAATGAATGTCATTTATGTTAAAAATATGAATATTAATATTGGTGTTATTTTCCAGCTATTGGAGCGTTTAGTGTTTTTTTCTGAATTAGCTGTGTTCTTATTATTTCAATCATGAGTTTGAGCTTCCATTATTTTTGCAGCAGAGGTAATTGTATTTAAAAATTCAATGACTCTGCCTTGCACTGTTTTCAATAACACCTCCATTAAACAAAGTCTAGAATGTGCTGACTGGAAGTTTGGTGGCCATAAGTTCAATCGAGGCATTCAAGACAACATTAGATGATGACTTGAATAGAAACAATATGCAAGTGTATGGGGAATGAGCCTAAGTCATGATGGTCGTTTGGAGAGCCTGTGCAGACAAGATGGGCCAAATGGCCTCCTTCAACACCATAACAATTCTGTGATTCTTTTGTTTTGGTTCACACAACCCATGACTATTGGTATTGCAAAACTTGCCAAGATGCTTAGAGGACAGATGCATCAGATCTAAAGTTGCCAACTCTGGCTGAATGTGTCTCTGGAGTTTCCATCATATGAGCTCCTCCCACCACACTCCTGCTAATCCAAACTTGAATGTTGAAATAGTATTAGCCTCAACTGTTAACCCTGAAAACAATTTCTAGTCTCACAACCTTGTAATCCTCAGCAGTATTTACAATGGAAAAGTTCAGTTTCACTTCAAGATTGTGATTCTAACATAACTTTCTGAATGGGCTTTGAGGCAGTGATGTAGTATCACTGTCTGAAAGATCACGAATCTGATGAATCGCTCATTTGCTTTTCTTGGCATTTTATCTGTCTTCCATTGGAAGCAACCTCACTCTTGCCATACTTCAGGCTCATTAAGGACCAATATCACTGCCTCAGTGCCAGCTGGATGTGAAAGGATAACATCATAGACTGAGATAGAATGGAAGGCCATTCGGCCCATCATGTCATGATGGTAAAACCAAAACGAGGACCCATGATGCTCAGAGCTATTTGAAGAAGCAGGTCTTCAGAGGGGCTCAGGTAAAAAGGAGAGGGATGCAAGTGGCAAGAACGAATATCCTATGAACACCACTGGTCCATGTTGATGTTAGAGCCCAAGGGTGTTGTCACTGAACTACACCTCTGTCTGCTCCTCCATTCAATGAGATAATAGTCAAAAAGCATAGAAAGAGGCCCGTCAGCCCATCTTGTCTGTGCCAGCCATTAAGCACCTATCCTGATCTGATGTGATAATCTCAACTCCACTTTCCTGCTTTATCCCTATAACCCTTAATTCCCTTAGTGAATAAAAATCTGTCTAGCTCAATCTTGAACATACTTAATGGCCCAGTCTCTACAGCCCTCTGCGGTAAAGAATTCCACAGATTCACTACCCTCTGAGGGAAGAAATTCATATCTGTCTTAAATGAGTGACTCCTTGATCTGAGATTATGCCCTCTAGTCCTAGACTCTCCCACAAGGGGAATTAACCTCCCCCATCAAATGGCTTCACACAATCACAAAATATTGATTGTTGAAACATTTGCAAAACTAAAGGTGTGGATTTTAGCATCACCTTTAACTTGCTACTAGACACTGCGTCATTCAGTGATAAAATAACTGAGCTGCACAAAGCATGCACCAAGGTGCAACCATGGTGGCAGTGGTTAGCACTGCTGCCTTACAGTGTCAGGGACCCGGATTCGATTCCTAGCTTGGGTCACTGTCCATGCGGAGTCTGCACGTTCTCCCCATGTCAGCGTGGATTTTCTCCGGGTGTTCTGGTTTCCTTCCACAGTCTGAAAGACGTGCTTCTTAGATGCATTGGCCATGCTAAATTCTCCCTCAATGTACCCGAACAGGTGCTGGAGTGTGGCGACTAGGGGATTTTCACAGTAATTTCTTTGAGTGTTAATGTAAGCCTACATGTGACACTACTAAATAAACTTTAAACTTAAACTTAAGTCTGTTCAAGGTAAGTGCCAGATGTCTCACTTGGAGTATTAAGTGACAGAGTGGGAAAGTGATGTACAAAACCTGGATGCAGTAAGTTCAGTGGGGTCCAGAGAAAATCAGGAAGTGCTCCATGCAGCTCAGATTCATTTTACTCCTGAAACTGGGACTTTGTCCAGTTGTGGGGGGTGGAGGGGACAGCGCATCCAAATGTTATGATGTGGAGATGCCGGATGGGGGTGGGCACAGTATGAAGTCTCACAGCACCAGGTTAAAGTCCAACAGGTTTATTTGGTAGCACGAGCTTTCGGAGCGTTGCCCCGTCATCAGATGAGTCACCTGAGGAAGGGGCAGCACTCTGAAAGCTCGTGCTACCAAATAAACCTGTTGGACTTTAACCTGGTGTTGTGAGAGTTCTTACTATATCCAAATGTTAATCCATTCTCTCTGGAATATAATGTGGAAACATGCAAAATGATCCATTTTGACAGAAAGAATAAAAAAGAAGCATATTATCTAAATGGTGAGAGATTGCAGGGGTCTGAGGTGCAGATGGATCTGGGTGTCCTAGTGCATGAATCACAAAAGGCTAATATACAGTTACAAGTAATTGGGAAAGCTAATAAAATGTTACTGTTCTTTGTGAGAGGAATTGAATAGAAAAGTATAAAGGTTATGCTTCAGTTGTACTAGTGAGATCACATCTGGAGTACTGCTTACAGTATTGGTCACCTTATTTAAGGAAATGTGGAAATGCATCAGAAGCAGTTCAGAGAATGTTTGCTAGATTAATACCTGGAATGGGTGGGTTGCCTTCTGTGGAGAGGTTGGACAGATTAGGCTTATATTCACTGGAATTTAGAAGAAGCGACATGATTGAAATCTTTAAGATCCTGAGGGTCTTGATAGGGTGAATGTGCAGAGGGTGGCACATTGGCACGGTGGTTAGCACTGCTGCTGCACAGCACCAGGGACCTACGTTCAATTCCAGCCTTGGGTGACTGTCTGCGTGGCGTTTGCACGTTCTCCCTGTGTCTGCACAGATTTCCTCTGGGTGCTCCGGTTTCCTCCTAATGTCCAAAGATGTGCAGGTACCGTTGATTGGCCATGCTCAGTCGCCCCTTAGTGTCAGGGAGATTAGCCGGATAAATACATGGGGTTACGGGGATGGGGCTTGGGTGGGAATGTTGTTGATGCAGGCTCATCAGGCCAATGGCCTCTTTCTGCACTGAAGGGATTCTACGATTCTATGTTTCCTCTTGTGGGAGAATCTAGAACTTGGGGTCACTGTTTGACAATAAAGGGTCACTCATTTAAGATGGAGATGAGGAGAAATATTTTTTGGTGAGTCATGAATTTTTTGAATTGTCTTCCTCCAATAGCAGAGGAAGTCGAGTCTTTGAATATTTTAAGGCGGGGTAGGTAGATTCTCTATAAGCAAGGTGGGTGAAAGGTTATGGGGGTGGGCAGGACTGAGGTCGAGATTACAATCAGTTCAGCCATGATCTTACAGCATGGCAGAACAGGTTCGAAGGGCTGAATGACCTACACTTGTTCCTAATTCTAATGCTGTTTGTATGTAATGCTGTGCCTAACCTTGCATGGAGATGCAAACTAATACCTCATTCATTAAATCATCAAAAAAATTTAAAAATGCAGGTTGTTGCATAATAAAACGATAGAACTTGTATGACTCTGGACATAATATCTTCCAACAGGATGCCGAAAGTAAAATATTAATTTTACAATTATTTTTATGAGTTTATAATAAGTATATAAAAACTTGAAAAACATATCTGCAGCAATGGTTTTAAAGTTTTTGACTTGTTAAAAGTGTGTAGAAACTTTTTGAAACTATAAAATCAGCTCTTTGCTCCTGGGTTTGCAGACTGCCTGTGGGTAGGAACAGAAAGTCCGGGCGGAACGGATGTGCGGAGCAGTTGTAGCAGGTGGGAATGAGAGTGCGGACGGCTGAAGGTGCCATGGTAACGGGGAAGGAGGCGGGAAGAATCTGGCGGCGGCTCCTGGGGATCCAGAGCGGGAATGTGGCTGGAATCGGGTGAGGATCCACAGGAATGGCACCAGAACCCATCAATCAATACAGGGATCCACTAGCCAATACACTGGGGATCCACTGATCAGTGTGGGCACAGATTATACTCGGGATCCATCCACCCATCGGTACAGGATCTACTATTAAAAACAGGAATCCATTAACCAATAGAGGGATCTATTAACACTGGGGATCCATTAATCAATAAGCAGTGACGCCCATATTGTGTAAATGAATATGAAACAGATCCACACAGGGACCTGTTGATCAATAAATTAAGGACCCATTAATCAATACAGTGTTTCATTAAACATGGGAATCTGTTCATCAATGTAGAGATCCATTAATAATTAGGATCTATTAATCAATGCATGGATCCATTAAAATGGGGATCTAATCAATACTGGGATTCACTAACATGGGAATCTATTAATTAATACATGGATATATTAATCAGTACATTATGGGTCCATCAATACAGGGACCCATCAATCAATATAGGCCCCATTGGTCAATACGAGGATCTGTTAACACCAGGAATCCACTAATCAATACTGAGGTCCACCTATGAGGTCCAAACCATCAGTCAATGTAGGGATCCATATGGGGATTGATTAATCACCATATATCTATTAGTACAGGAATGCGTTAGTCAATACAAGGATCTGTTAATACCATTAATCAATGCTGAGATCCATTAATACGGGGGATACATTAATACCAAGAATCCAGCAATATCACATCATTACAGTACAGAAGGAGACCATTTGGCTCATCATGTCTGCACTGCTCTCCAAACGAGCGTCGTGACTTAGTGCCATTCCCCTGTCTTTTCCCCGTAACCCTGCACATTGTTTCTATTCAAATAATCATTTAATGTCACGATTAAACCTGCCTCCACCTCACTTCCAGGCAGTACATTCCAGCCCTGACCCACTCGCTGTGTGAAAAAGATTTTTTCTCGCATCACATTTGCTTCTTTGGAAATCACTGTAAATATCTGCCCCCTCATTTTTAATTCTTTTACAAGCTGGAACAGTTTCTCCCTATCTACTCTTTCCAACCCACTCATGATTTTGAACATCTCTATCGGGTCTCCTCTTAGCCTTCTCTCCAAGGAAAACAGTCCCAATCTCTCCACTCTATCCTCATAACTGAAGTTTCTGATCCGTGGAACCATTCTTGTAAACCTCTTGTGCACTCTCTCTAATGCATTCACATCCTTCCTGTAGTGTGGCGCCCAGAACTGTACACAATATTCCAGTTGAGATCTAACTGATGTCTTGTATAAGTTCAGCATAATCTTATTGTTGTACTCTATGTCCCTATTGAAAAAGCCCAGAATACTGTGAGTGGAATTTTACGAGAATGATTCTAAGTGTCTAGCTAGCATGAAAATGGGAGAGTTGTAGATCCATTTGGGTGCGCTTGTACACATAGTGCATGAGAAAATGGGCTAGACCATTTCTAGCTGCTACAAGCAGTGGGTGAGGCTTAATTCACTAGCCAGCAGCAGAGGGAACTATTGTGCATGCGCAGACCTTTGGTTCTGCACATGCACAATAGCAACAGCAGAGGCCTGACAGAGAAAGAGAGAGCTGTCAGGCCTCTGCTGTTGCTGCCAGCCTCAACCAACTCCCCCGCAATTGCAGAGGCTTGCGGCCGACCGTGAGCCCCACACAGTTCAGAAATGTAGCCCCCGCCACCCAGACCGATCATGCCCCCCCCCCCCCACCGATCTGATGCAGAGTGGCGGTGGGCCCCCCTCCCTCCTTGTTGCGGGCTTTGATATCAGCCTTTTAATTGATCACAACTTTACCCTTCGAGTAACCAGACAAGTAACAGAGTGTTCTTAAACAGGTGTTTTAATGCAAGCTATAGCAAAGACACTGGAAAGCTACAGTTCACATCCCTGTAGTTGGCAAGAGAGACGTATTCCAAGATGCAAAGAGAATCAAAGTTTTCAAAATTGATTACAAGTAATTAGCATAAACCAGTCGCAATCACTTTACAATTGCTTCATTATAATCTCCAATCAGCATGAAAACTTTATAGTACAGCTCGTTTCTGTATTTGTGGATCACTCCCATTTCCCAGTTACAGATGTTTGATTTATGTACTTTGCTAGACTAATTGATCCTTGATCTCGGTCTGTGAAGGCTCTTATAAGAAGACCTTTGTTTTTCAGCCTGTGTGATTTTTAAACTTGTGTCACTATTAACTCTTTCATTCCCCGATTGGGCCAGCCTGGCCCCGTCCCCTCCAGGCCCCAGCCCCATAAGCTACACTCCCTCAGGCCTGTCCCCACAGACCCTGCCCCCATGGGCCCCATCCCCTGGCACTGCCCAGTGGACAATGCAGAGGTGCCAGTCTGGCAGTGCCAAGGTGGGTTGGCAGCGGAACCACCCCTTGCCTTCAGCCTCCCTGGGGGCCTCAATGGCCTCCACTTCTACTGGTGAGGTCAACACGATTGTCTCCCGTTCATGGGGACCAGGTATTTTCCTCGCCGGGGAGAACCTCTCCAGGCGAGGCCATAAAGGCCAGTGAGCCCAAATGATTAAGCACTGGGTTCGCTAATCACATTGGGTAATGATGATTAACATATATTTAAATCATTTCTTCAGCCTCTCGCCGGAAATGGGCAAGAGGCTGACCTCACCGGAAATCCAGTTTTGGTAAGATCGCGATCCTGATTTTCTCGGCTCTTGCGCGATTTTACCGGCTTGCTCCGCCCATCGATGGGAGGTGTGAACTGGTAAAATTCCGCTCTGTGTGCTTTATTAACTGCTATCTGCACCTGTTCTATCACATTCAATGGTCTATGCACATGTACACCCAGGTCCCTCTGCTCCTGCAAACCTTTAAGAATTTATCCCTTATTTTATATTGCCTCTTTATGTTCACCTGTCACCTATCTGCCCACTCCACCAACTTGTCTCTGTCCTTTTGAAATTCTACACTATTCTCTTCACAGTTTACAATACTTTCAAGTTTTGTGTCACCCACAAACTTTGAAATTGTCTTCTGCACACCAAGATCTAGACCATTAACATATATGAGGAAAAGCAAGGGTTCCAATACCGACCCCTGGCGAACACCACTACAAATGTTCCTACAGCACAAAAGAAATTCATTGACTGTTCCTCTCTGCCTCCTATTATTCACGGTAAGAAGTCTCACAACACCAGGTTAAAGTCCAACAGGTTTATTTGGTAGCAAATACCATAAGTTTTCGGAGCACTGCTCCTTCGTCAGATGGAGTGGAAATGTGCTCTCAAACAGTGCAACCACATCATGACTCCTATTATTCAGCCAGTTTTATTCCATGAGCTATAACTTTTCTCACAATTCTGTTCTGTGGCACTGTATTGGACACCTTTTGAAAGTCCATGTACACCACATCAACCCTCATCGCATAATCCTCATCAACCCTTTCTGTTACCTCCTCAAAAAACTCCAGTCAGTTAGTTAAACATGATTTCCCCTTTAGAAATCCATGTTGGGAATCCATTAATCAGTACATGGATCTATTAATACAATGGGTCCATTAATCGATAAGAGAATCTATCAATACAGTGGGTCCATCAGTCAATATAGAAATCGATCAATACCTACAGGGATCCATATACCAATACAGGGATTTATCTATAACAGTGCTCTTTCAATAGGGCTTCATCTGTAACCGGGGATCCAACAATACCAGGGGGGGTTAATCCATACTGGGGATTAATCAGACTGGGGTTCTTTTTAAATAGCTAGAGAGAGAGAGACAGATTTTACTGTCAGGTTGATAACCAGAGGATCCTGATGTGGGGTGTTTGGAAAAAGAACCAGAGGTGATACGAGGAGGAACTTTATCTTGCGCTGAGAGTTAATATGATCCAGAATGTATTGTTCATGGTAATGTGGGATGAAGGATCAATATTGGCTGGGACACAGGGGAACACCTTGCTGTTATTTGAGGTAGTGCTGTGAGATCTTTTAGTTCCCACCCCAAGAGGACACTTGTGGACTCAGTTCAACATCTCATCCAAAATACAGCACCTCCAGCAGTGCAACACTCCCTCAGTACTGCATTGCAGTGTCAGCCTAGGCACTGGTGTGGGGCTTTAACAAACAGCTGCTTTATTTTAAAAAGTAAAACGTAATAAAATATATTTACTCAAGTATCTAATTTTGCTTATGTATATCACTATTTCCCCAACTTTATTGACTTACTTTGGCCACCAATTTCTCTCCAGACTGTTGTCCAAGTGATTGTTCTTATGGATTCTGAATGTTGACCCTGGAAAGTTCCACCTAGACACCCTTTCCAAACACGATTACTAATTGTGGTCACTCGCTAATTCCTCAGGAATCCAATCCAGGAGCTCCATTTGTCCAGACAGGGAGCTCTGCATTCAGCCCATGAAGCTGGATCCTTTACTCTAATCCTTTGGAGCTGGAACTAGGACCCACAAACCACAACAAGCGAATGATTTGGTGGTGCCTTTTCGGTCAGGCAGAATCATGAGTAAAATGAATATACAAAACAATCACTTATTTCTTATAAGCAATTCCATATTTATTGGAAAAACGTTCTTGCCAGTGATGTCAAGTTAGCAACCTGTGCAATTTCTGTCTGTGTGGAGTTTGCACGTTCTTCCTGTGTCTCCGTGGGTTTCCTCTGGGTTTTTGGTTTCTTCCCACAGTCCAAAGATGTGCAGACCCGTGTTAGCAATTTCAGTGATTTACCAGGGTTGCGATCCGGTGTTAGCACCAGGAGCAGCACTGAACACAGGTTAGCAACCTGTGCTTAATGCTCCCTCCACCCACATTGTCTGTATCTTTAAGATTTGGCTGGCTGTAGGGATTCGCATTCTAATCAGTATTCTGTAACTTGATTTTTGTGTCTCTGTGCCCTGTTTGAGAGCAGATTTCCACTCCATCTGACGAAGGAGCAGCGCTCCGAAAGCTAATGGTATTTGCTACCAAATAAACCTGTTGGACTTTAACCTGATGTTGTGAAAACTCTTACTGTGTTCACCCCAGTCCAACGCTGGCATTTCCACATCATCTTACACTCACCAAGACACAACAGTCACCTGTTGCAATCTCCATGGCAACACCTCTACCTTTCAGGGTTTACTTGCCAACCAATCATCACTTTCTTCCGCTACAGTATAAATTGTTGTTTTTCCCTTATGTCAATATTTTTGCAAAGTATCATAGAATCTCTACATTTCAGAAGGAGGCCATCCGGCCCATCAAGTCTGCACTGACTCCCCAAAAGAGCATCCCATCCAGAAACCCCCCAGTCCAATCCTGTAACCCTGCGCATTTACTACGGCTAATCCACCTAATCTGCACATCTTTGGACTGTGGGAAGAAACCAAAAACCCAGAGGAAACCCACGGAGACACAGGAAGAACGTGCAAACTCCACACAGACAGTTACCCAAGGCCGGAATTGAACTGGCACTGTGAGGCAGCAGTGCTAACCACTGTGCCGCCCCATGCTGATGAGTGCAAGGGGAAAGGCTTCAACATGTCTCTTTTTTCAGTAATGCTCAAGTTTTGTACGACCCGACTGCTCGTAGTTAAATGTGGATTATTCTCTGCAGAAAGATGAATTTCTGCACCCTTCAGTTTTGCATTTAATCTCAAGTCTGCATTACTTACTAGCATTTTCTGTTGTAGAATTTGTAATCAAAAGTGGCTACTGTCCGTATTTCCCAATAACAATGCTCTGTGGATAACACACGGGGTGGCACAATGGTTAGAACTGCTGCCTCACAGTGTCAGGGACCCTGGTTCGATTCCCAGCCTGGGTCATTGTCTGGAGTTTGCATGTTCTCCCCGTGTCTGCGTGGGTTTCCTCCGGGTGCTCTGGTTTCCTCCCACAGACTGAAAGACGTGCTGGTTAGGTGCATTGACCTGAACAGGCGCCGGAGTGTGGCGACTAGGGGAATTTAACAGTAACTTCATTGCAGTGTTAATGTCAGCTTTACTTGTGACTAATAAATTAACTTTAACACTTTTGAATTTTGTTTTACAGCCATGGCCATAGTAATGAAGAAGATTCATGGTGCCCTACTTAAAATAGTCTTTTGTTCCTTTGGGTCCAATATTGTAAAGCCCAAAGCGTCTGATGTCCTAACACAACATTTACTTCAGAGAAAGCTCCCCCATTGGACATCGTACTTTGTTAAATACAGCTCTGTGGAAAATGACCAGTTTGGCCTCTCCCATTTTAACTGGAATGTCAAAGGGATCAATTACCACATCCTCAGGACAGGCTGCTTCCCATACATCAAATATCACTGCTCCATGGCACCCAGATGTAACCTGGAACCAGAGGACAGGTTCTTCACAGCACTGAAAGCTATTAACCTGGGTAAGACCTTTTTAGGATTTAAACAAAATGTGGCAGTTAATACTGTGAAAATAATTTATCAAGTCAAAAAGGACTTGTATTTGCATTGAGCTCTTCAGCTTTGAAAGATGCCCAGGCACTTTACAGAGAAGACAGAAAATAGCTGCTGAGAGAAAACTAGGGGTTTGGATAAGCAAAGTTATAGAGAAGATGCTTGAAAGCAGAAAGGTGGTGTGGGTTTAGGGAGAGAGGTGTGGTGAGCAGGGAGCATGATGACTAAAAGATTGGCCATCAGCGATGAAACATAGAGATTGGGGAACAGAAGCATGAAACAGGACAACGATACCAGAGGAGTGAGGGGTCCCAGCAGAGACAAGAAGCTGAATGAGGTCAGGTGGGGTAAGGACCTATGGAGGCATTTTGAAGGACAGGCATTCAAAGTAGATACAGAAAAGTATATGGAGCCATTGGACTCAGAATGATGTAAGTGTGGTGCTTTGATTAGGGTAAGGAGAGGCACAGTGGTATTCTGAAATGAACTGCATTGTCTGAATGGAGGTGGATGGCTGGCAAGGAGAGAACTGGTGATATTGAAGCTTAAGGCTGTAGATTGGTGCTTGAGTAAGAGTCAGTGGCTTTACAAGAGTTACACAATGGAGCTTTACTGTAAAGAGTACAGCTTTTACCCTGATAAACCCGCTGCACAAAGTAACCCATTTGTTTCTTTCCCTCTCTTGCTGAAACTTTCCAGGTATTCCCTGTTTAGCTTATGGGATCGGTGCATGGTTCCTAATCAGAGTCACTGAGATTGTTCACACCAGTTCTGGTCCAGTCAACATCTACTTTCTCTACCAGGAAGATGAAGGAGCAATTCACTAAATGTCATACTGCTAGCAACTGATTTTCAGTTCACAAAGTAGGAAACTTACGAATTAGTACAAAAACTGAGAAATAAAGTATTTATTTATCTGTAAGGTGTAAATAAAATATAGCCACCAGATTTTTAAAATAAAAGCTTAAAGACCATCATGTCATTTGTTGGATTCCTTCAGCTTTGTAAGACATATCACTACCGTTGTGCAGCATGACCTTTCGTACAGAATATCATTTATATGATCCTAGATTGCATCTAGATTGATCCTAGCCCTTCTTTAGATCAGCACTTACTGGATGTAGAGTTGAATTCTTTTTCACATCTGGTAGCTGAATTGCAAACTTGTTTTGGATGCAGAGTGAAATTCTCTCCATCACAACCATAGTCCTTCAAACCAGCCATCCCTTGTGTGTGTGTTATTTTTGTAAACAAAATATAGAAAATGCTGGAAATACTCAGCAGGTCAGACAAGCATTTGTGGAGAGAGAATACAGAATTAATGTTTCAAAGGTCAGCACTGCTGGCTCACAGCACCAGGGACCCAGGTTTAATTCCCGGCTTGGGTCACTGTCAGTGCGGAGTTTGCACATTTTCCCTGTGTCTGCAAGGGTTTCCTCCAGGTGCTCCGGTTTCCCCCCACAGTCCAAAGATGTGCGGGTTAGGTGGATTGGCCATGCTAAATTGACTAGTGTCAGGGGATTAGCAGGGTAAATAAGTGGAGTTATGGGGATAGGGCCTGGGTGGGATTGTGATTGGTGCAGACTCAATGGGCCGAATGGCCTCCTTCTGCACTTTAAGGATTCTATGAAATCCTGACTGTTTCTCTCTTCACAGATGCTGCCTGACCGTCTGAGTAATTCCAGCATTTTCTGGTTTTAATTGTGATTTTCAGCATTTGGAGTATTTTATGATATTTTGTGATATGTTGTATACATGTTGGGGACTGCGCACACAATATTCTTGTATTGTAAACAATTCTTGTAAACAATTCTTTTTCTCATTTTCAGTAAATTTTCCTTTGGTTTGAAATATTTCATGTTAATCCCAACTTTTCATAATCCTATTATGTCTGCCAGCAGTAAAGTCAGATTAACAGTGGGACATGGGTTCCCCATTTGTAGCTTTATTGATTTATTTTTAAATGTTCTCACAATATTGTCATTGCCAGCATTTATTGTCTATTTCCAATTGCCCTTGAACTGTTGCAGTCTGCCTGGTTATGCTGCTACCACAATGATGGCAGGCAGAGAGTTCCAGGGTTTTGATCCAGTAACAATGAAGTTTGGGCCACGCTGATGAGCAGGTCACCAAGAAAAGAGCAAGTTCCTTCTCACTGACAGGCCTGAAAAAGCAGAGGGGAGGTCCACTCAGCAGCAGGTCCAAGAGGAGCTGATGCCAAGGAGATCTGTGACCTGAAGAGATTAGCAGGGTTTACAAAAATGAGGGGTATCAAATTAAACAGTATCTAGGGAGCAGTCTCAGTTGCAATGCACATATAATTGAATGTGTGACAAGAATTGCTGTCTAGGCTCATACTGGACCAGAGACTTGTTTTGTGAGGAGCAGTGTCCCAGCATAAAATCAGCACATTCAGAAGAGGAAGGAAAAAATAAAATATAACAATCCTTGAAGAAAAGACAAATCCTTTCCTTTTGATATGAGTATGAGACTATTTTGTTAATCATATGACAGTTTCTTCAACATATTTATTGTCTAGAGGAAGAATCTTTGCATAAATTTCTTGTCTGACTTTTCTTCAAGGCTTCTTCATTCACGTTATACATCCATTGTGAAGATCTTAATCTTCATTTGAATAGACAAACTACAATGGTAATAAAACTATGTTGTTACAAAACAGAGGCACATGTGTGACTGTCATCATTCCATAGTTAAATAGCCTGTCAAATGTCACTGGTTAGCTTCATTGATAAAGAATGACCTCATAAGCAAGATCTTAAACAACAACCCAAACCTTATGCCTTTAATGTAAAAAAAATTCCTAATATGATTCACCGACCTGTAAGGAATGAAATAGGCTTTGGGAGGGAGGTCAAACAGTTTAAAGTTTATAATTTTATTTATTATTGTCACAAATAGACTTACATTAACACTGTAATGAAGTTACTGTGAAAATCCCCTAATTGCCACAATCCGGCGCCTGTTCAGGTACATTGAGGCAGAATTTAGCATGGCCAATGCATCTAACCAGCACATCTTTCAGACTGTGGAAGGAAACTGCAGCTCCTGGAGGAACTCCAGGCAGACACGGGGAGAACGTGCAGACTCCACACAGACAGTCACCCAAGCCGGAATCGAAGCCGAGCCCCTGGCACTGTGAGGCAACAAATGCAGAGACTGCCATGCTGGAGTGGGACACCTGAGACATACCAGGCGATACTCAATATAGAATGGTCCACCACGGCGCAAACCATTGGCCTGTGAGACAGAAGTTTGACATCAACAGTGACTGTGGGGGCGGTTCTCCCATCCCGACACGCACATTTTTTGGCACGTCAGGATGGGAGAATTGTGTGTCGGCCATTTCGCAGGATTCACGCATGCGTTCCTGACGCAATGAGTTCCGGAACTGTCAGACTTCAGCGTGACTGGGCCCTACACCCCAAGTTTTTAATGAGATTCACGATTGTGACCTCTGCAGTGCACAAAGTGTAGGAGATTCAGGTCTGAACTCCCACTGAAGAAACAGTCGTGATTTACACCAGTTTTCTCGCCAATTCAGCACTTTTGGGAGAATTGCCCACTGTATTTCAATTAATTTTGTTGCACACGATATACAAGAGTTTTGATAGAATCTCTTTTAAGTGCTGGAAATAAAAATAACATGGTTTAACAATAACAACTTATATTTATAACATGCAACAGAATCAAAGTGTTAACCATGTTTCTCTCCCGACATATGCTGTCAGATCTGCTGAGTTTTTTAAAAAGCATTTTTTGTTCCTTCTTTCAGATTCCAGCATCTGTAGTATTTTGTTTAACTTATATTTATATACCATTTTTAATGCATAAAACATCTCAAGATGCTTCACAAGCCCATTATAGGGCAAAGTTTGACACTGACCTGCATTAGATATTAAATCACATGAACAAATGCTGAGCTAAAGAGGTAGGTTGTAAGGACTGTCTTAAAGGAGGAAAGCAAGGTGGAGGCAGGGAATTCCAGAGCTTAGGACCAAGATAACTGTAGACACAGTCACCAGTGGTGGAGCGATTACAATTAGGGATGCTCAAGATGCCAGACTTAAAGTTTATTTATTAGTCACAAGCAAGACTTACATTAACACTGCAATGAAGTTACTGTGAAATTCCCCTAGTCGCCACAGTCCGGGACAAAGCACCTAACCAACACGTCTTCAAGAATGTGGGAGGAAATCCAAGCAGACACAGGGAAAACATGCAAACTCCACACAGACAGTGACCCAAACCAGGAATCAAACCCGGATCCCTGGTGCTGTGAAGCAGCAGTGCTAACCCACTGTGCTATCACTTAGATGAGTACAGGAACTTGGTGAGTTGTGCGATCGGAGGAGATTGTAGAGATAGGTAAAAGTGAGGCCATGGAGGGATTTGAAAACAAGGATAAGAACTTTGAACTCAACATGTTGCGTTACCAAGAGCCAATATAGGTTAACATGTAGAGGGGTGATGAGTGAACAGGAATTGGTGCAAGTTATGAAACGGGAAACAGAGTTTTAAATGACTTCAAGTTTACAGAAGATAAAATGTGGGAAACCAGCTTGGATTGCAATGCAATAGTCAACAGAGGTAACAAAGACATGAATGAAGATATAAGCAGCTGGTGAGCTTAGACAGTGGTGAAGCCTGGAGATGTTACACAGGTTTAAATAGGCGGTCTCAAAGAGATGGTACGAAGATGTGGTTGAAAGCTTGCATTGGAATTGAATGTGACACTAAGGTCACATAGATCGGCTTTATTTTAGACCTTTGTCAGGGAGGGGCATGGAGTCGGTAAGTATGGAATGGATTTCGGAACAGGGACCAAAAAGCAATGGCTTCAGTCTCCCCAATATTTAATTTGAGGAACTTCTTGCTGGATGTTGGGCAAGATGATAATTTAGCCATGGAGGAGTTGACAGAGGTGGTGGTGAGGCAGATGTCAGTGTACATGTGAAAACTAACACTGGGCTTTCAGATGATGTGCTGAGGGGCAACATGTGGATAATAAATAGAAGTGGGGGGGGGGCGGCTGCAAGGATAGATCCATGGGAGACTACAAAAGGTAAGGATGCGGGAGCAGGAGGAGAAGCTATTGAAAGCGACACTAGATAATGGAACTAGATGAGAGCAACCCTTACCCAGCAGGGCAACAGTGAAGAGGAAATAAAATGACAAGTCATTTTCTGCGAAAGTGTGTTAACTAACAGCCCTGGCGGACAGTTGAAATCACGATGTTCATTTCAAAGTACAATAATGTTAATTCATTGGCATTTAGCCCTGTCAGTGGCTCCAGCTGAGGGTTCCCATCTTGAGCACAAGCTGATAAAATGTTTTTTAATTACCAGACAGTGAATGTAACATTTCACTCAGAGGCCGAACCTCTCGTCAGCTTGCTTGTTTGATTTCTGATAATGTGCATTGCTGACTTTGCTTACCTGTTATTCAATAAAGACGGACAATGGAGCCTCCTGACTGCACAGTGACGGGCAGTCTCCTTTGAGAATAGGCCTGACAAACTACCATATTGATTTAAGCAATTCTCTGCTGCTTGCAGCACTAAAAACCGAGCTTGATTTCTTGCCTAACGCTTCCACTGTGTAACAATTAAGCAACTGAAATAATTTCTTGTATTACATAAAAGTCAATAGACCTTGCACACCCCTGGTGTTGATCACTTTGAGGGATGGACTGGAGGCTGACGGAGGTCAGGGGTTGGAATATAATCATATCATTCAGGGGATTAGTATTGAGAGCCCCCTTCATTAAGGTTCACTTCTCATCTATTGTTGGATGTTTAGAAGAAAGAGTGGCAATGATAAAGAGGATTGTTTTAATGCGAACAGTGCAGTCTCAGGTGGCCCTAGAAGTTAATTGCAGACAAGATTGTTTGCTTCCAATGTAAAATTGGAGGAAGGCAGAACAACATCACTAACTGGGACCTGACAGTTAGGAAATAGAGATCTATACTTTGTCTAATGATATAGCTGATTTCCTAAAACTGACATTTGTTATTGCAACCGCATCGCAACAACAAATCATACATTTGATGCTTCCTTTTGTATGTCAGGGTTTTATGCATTTTAGTGCGACAATTTTCCGCCAATTGCTCACCCCTTCTGCTCAATGTTCCAGCTTTTGATATGGTAATTCGTACACTTAAAGCAAATTTTTGGCCCAGATGCACCTGTAAATTGCCAAAGTAGCCCGTTTCATGTGAAGATGTTAACAGGCTGTGAAACTGGGCTTTCACAGTCCAAAGCTAAATGTCATCCTCACTAATTAAACTTTTGGTCATCGGTCCTAATATCTCCTTATATAGCTCAGCGTAAAAATTATGGTTGAGATTTTCCCCTGTGTGCACTGTGTGTTGGTGGGTATGAAAATGGTCTTTTTTCCCGCCAGCCACAATGGTGGGTTTTCGCGCTGTATTGTCAGCTTCCAGTCTCGCAAATTATGCATATCCGGGAAACACGCTGGCTCACTGGAGGATGGCGTCTGATTCACCCATCCTCACAGAATCACAGAATATTACAGTGCAGAAGAGCCCTTTGGTCCATCGAGTCTGCACTGATGCATGAAATGCCCTGACCTGCCCACCTAAGCCCATTTGCCAGCATTTGGCCCCTAGCCCTGCTCTGAGCTCATTGCTTCCTCAATCCAGGCACCATATTTAAACTGCAGCCATGCCCAGCCTTCTCAATGTCTGCAGCCCAGCACTGACTCACCAAGGAGATGCTTCCCAAAGGCAAGAAGATGTCTTCCCCCAAATTGAGCGATTCCTCACTGGGACACCTGCTTGATGCAATAGGAGCCAGTGCACGAGGTCAACACTGGAAGATTGGCGGCTGCCATGGAGACCTTGGTTCAGGACATTTGCCCTGCATTGCTGCAGGAGCAGCATTCCATTGCTGTGGCATCAATCAGAGACCAAGTGAGTGAGTGGGTGGGGGGGCACCTCATACTCACTCCAGCTGCCCCTTCTCCTCAGAGTCCGCCAGGGGCTATAAACTGAGTCAGCCAGGGGCCCTAGGACACCTCTAGGGAGAAGGACCAGCAACTTGGACAACTTGGGGTCATCCACCCAGATGACTCAGTTAGTAGCCAGATGATCTCAATCCCCTCTTCCTGTGACCCAACCATCTCCAGCTTCACAAGCTAAGGAGGATACACCAGAGGGTACAGCAGAACACCCAAAGCAAGCCAGGGTCCTCCAAGTCCCAGCCCTCCAGAGGACAGCCGCCAAAGTCATCACAGACAACAGGCGTGGCAGTCAGCAGGATACCTCCACCTCCGCTGTGGATGTTGGGGATGCACCAAGTTGTAGCAGTAGGCTTAGGAGACGTCAAAAATATTAGGAGCACAACAGAGGCAGAGTTGTTCAATTCACATTATTAAGCTTCAAAACTGTAAATACAATCATAACCATTTCACACCTCTTTTGTGTATGCCTCCTTTTTATGATGAACTGTGTAAGAGTCGATCTGGTGTCACATCATGGTCCCTCACCCCGCTTCTCACAGATATCGCTATCATGGGCCTCTCGTCTATGTAGTCTACTTCCATTTCACCACAGTATGTGCCCATTCTTAGCTCATTCCCAAGATCAATGATGCCTGGTTCTTAATTTTAACTGTGTTCTGGAAGGGACAACCATCACATGTTTTACACTCTCATGTCATGGTCATCATTAAGAAGTCTCACAACACCTGGTTAAAGTCCAACAGGTTTATTTGGTATCACAAACTTTCGGAGCGCTGCTCCTTCATCAGGTGAGGGTATCCACTCACCTGATGAAGGAGCAGCACTCCGAAAGCTTGAGATACCAAATAAACCGTTGGAATTTAACTTGGTGTTGTGAGACTTCTTACTGTGCCCAACCCCAGTCCAACGCCGGTATCTCCACATCATGGTCATTATTGACTGTACAAGATTGAGCCACAGGTGTTCTCCCATCTTGTATGCAAATATGAAGGTGTAGCATAGAGCAATAGATGTGTCAACGTAGGGTCTAGGGTCTTAAATCCAGCAACCCCATGTACTCCGTCATTTGGCAGGATTTTAATGCTACGAGCACATACTCTGAACTCACGTGCATTCCTGTTCGTCAACCACCATTCCCACTCTCCCAGTGTACATGCACTGTGCTCACCAATAAGTGAGAGCACCTTGCCACCTCACTGAGGATGCAAGATGTTGGTGTGATTTAGAAGAATGCACCACAGACGATTGAGTTATCTCTAAATGGATTCACAACAGTGGAACGTCATTGCCTGCCTTGTCCCAAGTGTGAATTCACATCGATGTTACACACAGTGTGTTATTCCACGGCTTGAGATGGACCTCCTTGAGGAACCTTGTCAGATTGAAGAATTACAGCTTCAAGACAACTGAAGATTGTGCAACAGCTCCTGCCTCTTGTAGGTTGCCATTACAAATGAGATTCTGGAGAGATGCTTAAAGAGGTAGCACTCTTCTGCCATCTGGGCTGGAATCCTACCGGCCCGCCCACCACAGGAATTGCAGCTGGTGAGGGGCGGAGCATAGGAAGATCCGTTGACCTTGGGTGGGATTTTACGGTTTCGGGACAAGTGAGGCCATAAAATCCCGCTCCTGATGTCGGGATGTCCTCCTCCACTTAGCTCCTTATCTCAGTGAGGTCACATGCTCCCGAGGCGTCATCCTCCTTCAAAGGTTCAGGAGAATGTGAGTCTGATGTGTAACTAGTTAAGCTCATATTGAGGTGCATGAGTGAAAAGAGAGGAATAGCAATGCTGGTGCCCATGCCGGCCCCTGATGGAGGGCACTTGACCAAGAGGGAACGCATTGCAACTCATTATCCTCCAGGCTGAATCTGGCGGCTATCAGGGCTTCACTTGCAGGTCTGCCTCATCTGATCCGTGCTCTGGCCTCTTCCCCTGCAGCCTCAGCTTCCTCCAACTCATCAACCTTATTCCTTTTGAGGTCCTCTTCATCAGGGGAGATGTGTAGCTCCTCCATCTTGTCATCTGGCAAGTCCTCCCCACTTTGCAGCACTAAGTTCTGCAGCATGCAGCAAGCCACAGTGATTTTTGAGACTCTCGGGGGGAGTGGGTGCTGTACTGGAGTGTTCTACTGGATCTGTCCAGGCATCAGAATCACATCGTTAAGATGCATAGTGTGCTCCATCAATACTCGGGTAATGTATTTTCTATTGGCTCCATCCAGTGGCAGCCACATAGGTGTTATCAGCACTGGGTACACCTTGTC
The DNA here is from genome assembly GCF_964213995.1 of Mustelus asterias. NCBI lineage: Eukaryota > Metazoa > Chordata > Chondrichthyes > Carcharhiniformes > Triakidae > Mustelus > Mustelus asterias. The sequence goes on from NC_135824.1 coordinate 6,870,273, forward strand.
ACCGCAGAGTCAAACCTGGATCCTGAGTGCTCCCTCAAAAATGTCTGGGATCTGCGATCTACTCAGGATGTATGAGTTCTGGGCACTTCGTGGGTATCAGACACAAACCTGCATGATGTTTGTTATGGTCGCAGACCACCTGTACATTAAGTGGGCGGAAGCCATTCCTAATCTGTCCACAGAGTCCTCACCAGCAAAGCTCCTCCTCATTTTAATTTCAGAATTTGGAAGATGGTGATGCTGCACTCTCCCAGCCAGGCCAGCTGGGTCCTTCCCTGTGTGATCATGGAAACCCCTCTCATCTTCCCAGAAGAGCTGAATGTTTAGGTTTTCCTCACATACAGACTTCTCAATCCACTCCCTGTATTCCTTGACCTCAACATCTTTGTGGTCCATATCCATTTGTTAGCCCCTGAACATTTTAAGGCCAATTGCACATGTAAACATAGACTACTCACCCCACCCCCTACAATGCCTTTCGCCCTACCTGTAGGCAACAGGTGCCTTCCCTGACTGAGTGTGCCATCTGGAGCCCATTATAATGCCAGAAACCCCATGGACTGAGACACAAGATGGGACGGCAACGCTCTGTGCCATGCACAACTGAGACCGGACTGACATGTCCGCTCCCTCCCTGACTGGGACTGCAAGCTCAACAACATAAACTGAAGGGAGGTGATGGCTTAGTGGTATTATCTATTAACACCACTATACTATTAATCTAGAAACTCAGCTAATGTTCTGGGGACCCGGTTTCGAATCCTGCCACAGCAGATGGTGGAATTTGAATTCAATCAAAAATATCTGGAATTAAGAATCTACTGATGACCATGAAAACATTGTCGATTGTCGGAAAAACCCATCTGGTTCACTAATGTCCTTTGGGGAAGGAAATCTGCCGTCCTTACCTGGTCTGGCCTTCATGTGACTCCAGAGCCACAGCAATGTGGTTGAGCTTTCAACTGCCCTCTAGACAAAGGCAACAAGGGATGGGCAATAAATGCTGGCCAGCCAGCGATGCTCAGGTCCCACAAATGAATAAAAAAACTTCTTCACTCAGTGCATCTCCCATTCTGACCCCAAGTAGCTTATGTCATTCCCTAACATATTCTCTCCCCATCCTGGTGCTGAGGATGCCAACCACGACTCCCCCACTGCACCCTCTCCCCAGACGTGTGTCTAAGTTCAACCTTTCCCACTCCAATCCCCCAGAATAGCCCTAGCTCTGCAGTCATTTTCCCTGCCTCAGGCCAGTTGCCCCCCCTTTCCCACTTTTCAGCCCATAAAAAAGCCACCGCTGCCTTACTGTTGATCTGGTAGGCAGAGACCTGGCCTGTGATGTCCCCTGAATGTGATGTGGTGCTGCATCTGAGGCCTGGCGCTAATAACCGTGAGTGCCGTGCAATGCACCATGGGCAAACGAGCCTCAAAGTCATGAGCACAATGCAAGGTTGCCAGGTGCATGTTGCTTAAATACCGTTGTGAATCTCGCCGGCCTATTGCATGCTGATGTGACCTGGTGATCCAGCACGGGGAATGGTTCAAGCGAGCATCCTCATAATGAGATGTAAATGACATTCCTGATATGCCGGGGTGTGCAGTACGACCCACCATTGAAGACTGGAGAAGGTGAGAGGGGTTTCTATGATCACACAGGGAGGGACCAACTGGATTGTTTTTATGATGGCGGGAAACTGATATTTTTCCATTTCAACTCAGTTTCCGCTCCCACCTGTGGAAAAGAGGAGAAAATCCCACCCTTTGTTTGACGAAGCTCTTATGAAGCACCTTGGAATGTTTTACTATGTTAAAGGTGCTATATAAAAGCAACTTGCTTTACTTGATCCTGCAAACAAGGCAGTTTGATCATTTCCTTCAGCTGGTTGGCTGGTGATTTCTCAGGCTGCCTCGACGCCTTTAAAACATATTTCTGATTGATACCTTTATTCAAATGTAATGGACACATGTTTAATTTCTTATTCTTGTGCAGATTTCAAAGCAAAGAGAGAGATAGACACATTACTGCAGCCAGCCTCACTGACCCCTCAATGTGTTGTGATCTCTTGCAGAATGATGAAAGGTGTTACAGTGTCAGGGAATCGGAGGACATCAATTCAATCCTTGACATAGTGAGTTTGTAATCAGTCAGCCGTGGGTGCGGATGGGTCAAGGGAATTGGTAGAGTTTTCTCATGGGGAAGTTGGGGTGCAGTGACGGGGTGTGGATTGTAAGATGATTCAGTTTGGGACCCTGTTAAACACTGGTATCAATTATAGAGTAGTCTTGCCAGAGAAAGGAAAATTGGTGCAGCAGAGTATCACAAGGCTGATATGTGACCAAAATACTTGGCAAAGCATTGTTTCTTTTTTTCTATGTATCTCAATGTTGTGATGAACTGGAGGACAGGTGTTCTACATTGTATTATTTAACAGCGGTGGTTGTCTCATTAATGCTTGTAGGTTCATAGAATCATAGAATCCAGATAGTGCAGGAGGAGGCCATTCAACCCATCGAGCCTGCACCAATCCCACCCAGTCACTATCCCCGTAACCCCACGCATTTACCTTCTCGACCCCTTGACATTAAGGGGCAATGTTGTAGGGCCAATCAACCTAACCTGCACATCTTTGGAGTGTGGGAGGAAACCGCAGCAAGCAGAGGAAACCCACACAGACATGAAGAGAATGTGCAAACTCTACACAGACAGTTGCCCGAAGCTGGAACTGAATCTGGGTCCCAGAGCGGTGAGGCAGCAGTGCTAACCACTGTGCCACCATAGATGGCACGAGGCTTTATATTGACGGGTCTGGTATATCATGCTGTGTCCAGTGTGTCATTCAGTTCCTACGATAGAGTTAATTTGAGCTAGTTTGTCTCCTTAAGGCTATAGTCTCATTTGTGTAAACATTGTCGAGGCCAGTTGGTGTTGATGAAAGACATTTGCATATTGGATAGGGTTTTGTCAATGTATAGCATCAAGTCAGATGAAATAACTGGCTCTCATTTTATAATTATGACACTTTTTAAGTTTGACTCATGAGGCAAGACAGATATATAATTTATTCATATAACTCATGGTCAATTTTTTAAAACACTCTGTAAAAAGGCTATTTCACCCAGTTGTAGTCACTGGGTGGAAAATGCATCAGAATCAACTGATCTTGCACTCTGTTTCTCTCTCTCTCTCTTTGTCATTTGTTTGCCTTCACTTCTTTCTTCTGACTTACTTTTCTCTCTTCATATGCCCTTCAAATTATCTTGTCCCTGTAGCTCCGTTTCTCTACTCAGTTTCCCCCAAAGTAAAAACTGGCATGCTTTCTTTTCCCCCAGTTTCCCCCAAATTCATTGATGTTCTCATAGAATCCTACAGTGCAGAAGGAGACTATTCGGCCCATCGAGTCTGCACTGACCACAATCCCACCCAGGCCCTATCCCCATAACTCCATGCATTTACCCTAGCTAAGTCCCCCTGACACTAAGGAGCAATTTAGCATGGCCAATCCACCTAACCCACACATCTTTGGACTGTGGAAGGAAACCGGAGCACCCAGAGGAAACCCACGCAGACACGGGGAGAACGTGCAAACTCCACACAGACAGTGACCCAAGCTGGGAATTGAACCCGGGTCCCTGGCGCTGTGAGGCAGCAATGCTAACCACTGTGCCACCATGCCACCCAAACCTTTTGGATTTATTAGAGACCATCGGTCTTAGATTGTATATGTTAATGTCAAATAAGAAGGCATGCCGGTTTTTACTTCCCATTTGTTTTAAACCTCAAAGTAAAGTTACACGTTTTGTACCCTCTCACGACAGCCAGCTAGACTGATTGTTGGGATGGTCTGGCGTGAATTTTTGTTAATTAAGCTGGCAACCTTCTTTGCCCGAGTAATAAATGTTAGCTTTTCATTGGGTTCTGGGAGTTACACTGTTCAGTTTATCTACACACCTCAGAAACAGTGCAGAACCCAAGCTTTGCGCTTCAGAAAACGGGCTAAACCTTATGGAAAACTTAACTGTAAACTTCCAAGCACTGAACTGATACATCTTTAATCATTTTGTTCCAAATTACTTAATTTTGCAACTGTTTCTGATGTTGAACTATATTTTAGTGGCGTGAAAGAACAGTCAGAAAAATTTGTGTATAATTATCACATGTCCATCTCTTGCGTCCTGGCTATTCATGAATAGCCCTCATTGTTCACAGGATCCCTACAGTGCAGGAGAAGGCCATTTGCCCCATCGAGTCTGCACCAACCACAATCCCACCCAGGCCCTATTCCTGTAACCCCACACCTTTACCCTGCTAATCCCCCTGACACTAGGATCAATTTAGCATGGCCAATCCACCTAACCCGCTCATCTTTGGACTGTGGGAGGAAACCTCAGCACCCGGGGGAAACCCACGCAGACACAGGGAGAATGTGCAAACTCCACACAGAGAGTGACCCGAGGCCGGAATTGAACCCGGGTCCCTGGCGCTGTGAAGCAGCGGTGCTAACTACTGTGTCACCGTGCCGCCCACCGTGGTGAGATTGCTGATCTTTTCATGACTGATTCCTTCGCATATTTGTTAACTGTTTGTGTAGCATTCTTCCCGTTTCATTGTATTTGAGGCTGACAGCGTTATTCCACTGAAAATGATTGGCTGGTGTTTGAAACATGAACCAATCAGGGTTTTTAAGTGTGTGACACTTTGCAAGTATGGCATTTAGGAAGCATGACACAATGAAATGTGATGGGCACTTTCTCATAATTGACACAAATGCACTAGATACAAGACTCTTAATTATATAGGTAAATGATTCTATAATCACTTTTCATGATAATAACTCATTTCAGTCATTAACAAAGATCCCTGTAGTTCTGACCTTGTTTTGAGAACTATTATTCAATTTCTTTGTCCTAATACAACAATTATCCTGGAGTTTATGCTCAATTGCCTTTGGGGGTCAGGAACTAATTTCATTTTTCCCCTTAGATTTTCCCATGTTTACCATCTCCCCTGGGGGAATAAATAAGTTGGTAAGTCTATAACAGTGTAATTGTATGTGCTGTGACAGCAGGACTGTACCAATGGACCGACTGACCTTCTCTCTTTGTCTACATTCCACTGTAGTTCATGCAATACCGACTAAGGTATCGAAAGCACATGTTTTCTTCTGCTCATATCCTGTAGCTTGGTACTTTCAAATCAAATGGTGGCAATTCTGTCAGAGGAAAATCAGACTTTGTAAGAAGCAGGTAACAGTAGTTTCAAGAAGATTGACACAAGGTTTGGATTTTAAAAAGGTGTTGCAATGGTGTAATATTTTGTGATATTTGTGCTCAAAATGAAGAAACTAGTGTTAAAAAATGGAATATGTTCCCACTTTAGCCACCCGTTGTCAGCAGTAGGTATTCCCAGACATGTTGGAGTTCAATACAAAATAAATCTTCCCATGCCTTATTCCCAATCTCACCATGGTGGGATTTGTCCATTTATCACAGATATCATTCAGCCACTGTTGACTGGTCTGGAAAATGGTCACACATGGTAGGATTGGGGGTTGTGGGTAACCGTCTATTAGTGCTGAATTATGATGAGTTGTTCGCACTGTGGCCCCGTACTTACCTACTAGGACCCTTTAAATTTACAAGCAGGCAAAGCTGCCATCCCATGAGTCAGGTTGCAGGCAGGCCCACCCTCAGAGATATTCAGTCATTATTACACCATTGCAACACCTTTTCCACTTTGCAATTTTGTGATCATGAAACTTACCATAGAGGAGAGAAGGGAGATGGGAAAAGGCCACTTGGACGAAATAGCTGGCAATCATATAAAAAGTAAAGTCGCCATAGTCCCAGATGACCATAGGTTGCTCTCCCTTTGAGGGAGAGAGTGGACTGGTGGTGATTTAACCTGAGGATCACCACACTTCAGGCGGGGGGCAAGGTTGAGAAGGTGGGCCTTCATTGAACCCATGCTGTTAGCATCACTCTGCATCACTAACTAGCTGTCCAGCCAACTGAGCTAAACCAACCCCCAGATACCATATCATAGCTTACCGTATCATAAACCAAAGTAATGAGTCACTGCCTTAATGAGAGCAGAGATAAAAGTAGAGAACTGATGACAAAAGTCAGATAAGAAGAAAAGGAAAATAACAGAAGAGATTATAACTACCGTTTCTAGTGAGCTGCGATAAAAATAAAAAATGCTGGAAATAAGAAGCTGGCCAGATAGCATCCGTGGAAGGAAACAAAGTTAACAGTACAGGCTGAGATGACCTTTCATCCGAGCAGGAACGGTTCCAGTAAGCTGCGTTAGTAACTTGTATAGGTTTAGTCCTTCCACCGTACTGAAATAACTGAGGGGTTAATATTTTTATTAGAATTGCCATTAGGAAAGCAAATGTTCTGTGCTAAATACCATATTTTTCTATAATTTAAAAATTATGACACATCTATATTGTCCTTTAATTTAGCTTTCAGTCAGGAAGGCATTAAGTGGGAGCTGTAAAAGTAGTACCTGAAGAATTATAATTAATACCTACAATGAATCATAAATTATTCCCATAATCACAAGTTTTCTAATACTTTTCAGACAATCCATTATAAAGATTGCTACGTGGAACAGATTTATGAACTGTTAGAAGACAGACTAATATAAAGAAAGGGTCTAATTCTAGGAGCCTGGGGAATTAAAGAATAATGGAGGCACCATCATATAGCAAGTTGTAATTCAGGATGGATAAGCCTGATCAAAGAACAAGCCTGCAGATTGAGTCAAGTCGCCTAATCTTAATTGCAAGCTACTTTATACCCCTCGTGCACTGAAAGTTGATAGGTTATTTGCAGTCCATTAATTCTGAAACCGCCATATTTTCCCAGTGCCTTAAATGGGAACTTTACTGGTAATGTTGTGATGGGAGAGTCTGCATCACCTCCGTAATCAGTGGCCATAATGACATCACCCTGAGTCTATGTCATTGTGTGACATGTAAACCAACCTGCAAGACAGTTTAACAAAACAACGCTGCACTTTTAAACAGTTAACTATTGGAAAAAGTAAAGCTGCTCATCGTGGCTGCCTGGTGTCTGTTTCAAACAACAACATAACGTAAGTGTCTGGAAACTAACCTGCTCACCACCTGTCTGATGTAATTGAGATGACAACTCAGTCTCCACAGTATTACTTACATTGAAATTCACCTGTCAACTATGACCGGATCCCATTAGGCTCGTACTTTAAATGAAATCATCACTCAGGCATATCTGTGCAGTGTTCCCAGACCTCTGTAATAATTTACTGGCGCACTCTGCAATTTTCCCTATATTTTATCCTGATAATTGTCCTGTACCTTTTCCCACCTGTACAATCACTCCTTAAAAAAAAATTAAACAATTCTGGAAAGTAGCAACAGTTTCAGTTGGTTGAGATTGGCAGGTCTATGGACACATAAATGCCACATTGATTGACAAGGTCATTTCTATAGCAGGCTCCATGCATTGAAAGCTGCTCGTTTGAAAACCAGAGACTTTCTTCCATAGAGATTTGCCTGATTTATTTGCAACTAACTAACTATCTAGTTTTCTGTCTGTGTGTATTATTGTGGACTCCTACAGTCAGATTGTAGAAGCAAATCATTGCCTCATCAACCTATAACCCAAGAGTGACATGTTGTGCACCATCCATCATGAAATCAGCTGTTTCTGACTCTCCTCTTTCCCTAAGAGCTGTTTGGGTTTTGAAATGTAATTGGCTTTCTGAAGTCATGTGACTACACCATGAGGATTTTTTATAGTTCATTCATGACTTTTATAAAGTCCATGTAGACAACATCATTCTGGAGCGTAGGAGGCTGAGGGGTGATCTTATAGAGGTCTATAAAATAATGAGGGGCACAGATCAGCTAGATAGTCAATATCTTTTCCCAAAGGTAGGGGAGTCTAAAACTAGAGGGCATAGGTTTAAGGTGAGAAGGGAGAGATACAAAAGTGTCCAGAGGGTGGTGTCTGGAACAAGCTGCCAGAGGTAGTAGTAGAGGCGGGTACAATTTTGTCTTTTAAAAAGCATTTAGACAGTTACATGGGTACGATGGGTATAGAGGGATATGGGATTAGCTTAGGGGTTTTAAAAAAGAAAGGGCGGCATGGACAAGTTGGGCCGAAGGCCCTGTTTCCATGCTGTAAACCTCTATGACTCTATGGGATGTGAGCATTTTTGGCTGGGAAAGTATTTGTTGTCCAACCCTAATTGCCATTGAACTGAGTGGCTTTTCATAGAAATATAGAATTTAAAGTTTATTTATTAGTGTCACAAGTAGGCTTACATTAAAACTGCAATGAAGTTACTGTGAAAATCCCCTAGTTGCTACACTCCGGTGCCTTTTTGGGTGAGAGGGAGAATTTAGCATGGCCAATGCACCTAACCAGCATGGCTTTCAGACTGTGGGAGAAAACTGGAGCACCCAGAGGAAACCCACGCAGACACGGGGAGAACGTGCAGACTCCGCACAGACAGTGACCCAAGCCGGGAATCGAACCCTGGCACTGTGAGGCAGCAGTGCTAACCACTGCGCCACCATGCCGTCAATAGAAAATAGGAGGAAGAGGAGGCGATTTGGCCCTTCAAGCCTGCTCCACCATTCATTATGATAATGGCTGATCATTAAACTCAGTAACCTGTTCCTGCTTTCCCACCAAATCCTTTGACCTCCCCCCCCCCCGCCGCCCCCCCCCCCCCCCACCTTTGCCCTAAGTGCTATATCTAACTCCTTCTTGAAAGCATTCAATGTTTTGGTCTCAACCGCTTTCTGTGGTAGAGAATTCCACAGGCAAACCAGTCTCTGGGTGAAGAAGTTTTTCCTCATCTCAGTCCTAAATGGTTTACCCCATATCCTTAGATTGTGACCTCTGCTTCTGGACTGTTCTGCCATCAGGAGCATCCTTCCTGCATTTATCCTGTTTAGCTCTGTTAAAATTTTATAGGTTTCTATGAGATTCCCCTCTCATTCTTCTAAACCCCAGCGAATATAATCCTCACCGACTTAATCACTCCTCATACATCTGTCCCACCATCCCAGGAATCAGTTTGGTAAACCTTAGCTGCACTCACTCCATAGCAAGGGCATCCTTCGCCAGAGGGCATTTAAGAGTCAACCATATTGTTGTGGGTCTGGAGTCACATGTAGGCCAGACCAGGTAAGGACAACAGATTTCCTTCCCTAAAGGACACTTCCCTAAAGTGAACCAGATGAGCTTCTACAACAATTGACAATGGTTTTATGATCATCATTAAACTTTGAATTCCAAATTGAATACAAATTTCAACATCAATTGTGGTTGGATTTGAACCTGGGTCCCCAGAACATTACTCTGGGTGTCTGGATTACTAGTCCAGTGACAATACCACTAAGTCATTGCCTCCGGAGGCAGACATCTTAAGACCAGTTCATCGAAACAGGCTGAGGGAGACTGCTGTCGCTATCAAGAACAGAGGATCCGGAAAAACCCAGCATGTCTGGTAGCATTTAATAGGAGAGAAAGCAGAGCCAACATCAAAGTCATTTTTTTTCTGTTGTCCTTATACTTGGAACAGGCACTTCCTCTTCATACATCATTCAAAATAGTGGCCCGTCTTGTCCTGAACAATGCTGCAAAGCTGCAATGAGATTTATCTGCCTTTTTCTTTGTTTTCCTTCTGAACCCATGGCCAAATCACTTTTCCGATAACATAAGAAATTTCATAGTATACACATTCCATACCCGTGAGAACTATTCTACTTTAATTCACATGCCAATATTAACATGCCAATACTGGTATCTAATGGAAAGATATTTGACTTAATATCTGAAGGTTTTTGGTTATACTAATATCTTATTTGGTTTGGCATCCTTTCTTTTCATTTTCTGTGTGTGATATGCCTTTGGATGTTTTTATACCTTCAAATGTGCCACATAAATTAGAGTTGTTTTACAGTATACACCCAACAAAAGTCTGCACAACTGTCTCCTTACTAATAGAAATCACCAACACACCATGGAAAACATCACAATGCAAATGCACTGTTATTAGCTCCCTGAATGGCTCACTGGTACAATGTGGCTTGATCAGAAAGGTTTCAAGTTTGATCCTCTCTCTGTGGCTCATTAGCTGATCTCAGCTGGAAGTGAATTAGATAAATAGGTGATTTAGAAACAGTTAAATGGGTAGACTAAAGCAATAGGAAATTAACATATAACAATTCTTTATTTCCTTATGAGAAAGGGCTTCATAACTCTGGTGCACTTGAACTAAAAAGACCTTTATATCTATAAAGGAACATTGGGAATGTAGTGTTACTGATGAGATATCCTATATTCATTGCTTCATACTCTCCAGTATACAGTCACAAGTAATTTCACATTACTGAAACCAGAGTAAGCTATATGAGATGATGGAAGTAAGTTTGTGTTAGATAGCATTTCCTGGAGTCTAATAATAACATCCTTTGGAGGTCAGCATTTTATATCCTTTGACGGAAATGTCAAAATGGTTTGATTTATCATCTGAAGTAAGCTTCAGATTCTTTCAGAATTAGCGATACTGCTACTCCCTCAATGGGATTAAATTCACTGTCCAGCATGGTACTGGATCATCCAGTTTCGAAAGGCATCAGATTTGACCCTTCATGGGTATACCTGATCTTAGCTTTGTCAACAGTTGAGAAACTAGTTCACCGGAGCGCTCCTGATCGCTGTCTAGTGACCAAATAATTTGACTGGTTGATAGAGATAAATAACTATTGTTGGCGAAGCATTCCAGAACAAGGGAGGATAATCTTAGAATTAGAGTTGGGGTATTCTGGGGTGATTTCAGAATGGTCTTCATTACACAAAGGGCAGTGGAAATCTGGAACACTCTCTCCAAACAAAAAGCAATGAGGTTAGGTCAATTGAAAACTTCAAAGCTCAAACTGATAGATTTTTATTAGGCAAGGGTATTAGATGGGTAGATGGAGTTACGTTATAGATCAGCCATGATCTGATCAAATGACAGAGCAGGCTGGAGTGGCTGAATGGCCTACTCCTGTTCCCATGATCCTTACTGAAAAATACATATGTATGGACATCAGATGGGGACAGGACTAGGTATGGCTGTGGTTTGATAGACTGCTGATGCTGACTGTCCAGGTTCAGGTATGTAGAATGCTCAACTGGACATAAATTGCTGCACGTGTGGGATTGCACATTGAAAAACATACATTTCTATAGCGCCACTCACAACTTCAGGATCTCCCAATGTGCTTTATCACCAATGGAGAACTTTTGAAGAGTATTACTGTTGTAATGTAGGAAATATGGCAACCAATTTGCACACAGCGAGATCCCACAAAACAATGGTAAAATTATGACTCGATAATCTGTTTTTCAGGGATCTTAGGTGAAGGCTAAACATTGGCCAGGACACCATGGTGAACCCTTTTTCTCTTCTTTAAAGTAATTCCCTGGGATCATCTACATCCACCTGAGAGAGTAGAGGGGGTCTTAGGTTAATGTCTCATGAAAGACGACATCTTCAACAGTGCAGCATTCCCTCAGTACTGTGCTTGAGTGTCAACCAGGATTATGGACTCTTGAAAAATTAAAGGGGAAAAAGCACATGCAACTCCACACTGAGTAGGCACGTACAATTTTGAATAGATATTTTGAACCAGAAACAGTTCCTACTGGTTGCGAAGTCAAGTTTTCTTCCTCGTGATGTAGTTTAAAAACACTGAGTGCATTGTATGATGTCTGTGAGAGTCACACAGATTCCCTGTGAATCTAGTGTTGCAAAGTTCACAAAGTGTAGCAACTTGCATTCATATAGCTCCTCTTGACATGGAAAAAGGCACTTAAACCTAAGCTGTCCCAGATGATTAGGTTGCAGCCTGTTTCAGTATTCTAGTTTAATAATCATGACTGCTACAGAACCTTAAACTAAACAGCTGCTTAGTATTACACATTGCCTGGGTCAACTGTATTGGGTATCGGAGCTGAAATCATGTAACTGTAAATTAACGGAAAATGTAACTGCACTTTGCCAAAAGATCAATGTCCAATAAGGGCTACACAATCAAACTTGTCGCTCTGATTGAAAGTCTAAATTGCCTTTCAAAGATAAGGTGGTAATCAACATAGGTTTAACAGTCTTTCTTCTGAGTTCAATTACATGCTAATGACTTGTGCCAAGCAGAGATCTTTAAATACTATTCCTGATTAAATCTTATGTAAGTAATGAAAAATTACTTAAGCTAGAGAATCGATAGAACTGGGGCCTTAATCACCATATTTCTGTTTTATATTTTGTGATCTTGTTGCACAAGAGGCTTCCCCAAGTCCCACTCACAATAATAAGGATAATAATTAAATGGAGTCATCTGCGCTTATTTACTTTTTCTGGCTCGGGTTGAGGTGTGCAGTACTTTTAATTTAGCATTTCAGTAGTAAATGAGGGAATAGTTGAACGTTGCAATAACTTTGTCCAAGAACAAAAGTTGTCCTAAACAGATAGCCTGAGATAACTTTCCTTAAATACATTGTTTGTAGATTTGTTTGGTTGTAGACTTTGTTTGTTTGTAGAAACTTTGTACAAACTTTGTTTGTAGATTTGTCTAAATAATAAAAATCGAGACTACAAGCTAGACAATAAAGATGGGACTAAGAACATGAGATATCAACAATTCCCAAATGGTAAAAACTAATTAGAGATTGTCCAGCTTTGGCAAAATCCACATAGGTTATAAAATCTGGTATAAAAAAGACACAAGATCATTGGTCTCTCTGCACAAAAGATACATGACTAAAGAGGTAAACACATAGCCAAGGCCTGGTCCTGAAGCTCTTCACAACCAATGAATTATTCTTGAATTGTACTCATTGTTGTTTTTGTAGACAAATACGGCAACCAATTTGCGCACAGCAAGGTGCTAAAGAACAAAGTTTGAAAGAATAATCCGATTAGATGACCAGTTTATCTGTGTGGGTGGTGCTAGTTGAGGGAGAAATGTTGTCATAGAATCCCTACAGTGCAGAAGGAGGACATTTGGCCCATCGAGTCTGCACTGACCACAGTATTATTATTGTGACTGGGACTTGGGGAAGCCACTTGTGCAACAAGATCACAAAATATAAAACAGAAATATGGTGATTAAGGCCCCAGTTCTATCGATTGTTTAGCTTAAGTAATTTTTCATTACTTACATAAGATTTAATCAGGAATAGTATTTAAAGATCTCTGCTTGGCACAAGTCATTAGCATATAATTGAACTCAGAAGAAAGGCGCTAAGCCCACAACCCCATGCATTTACCCTAGCTAGTCCCCCTGACACTAAGGGGCAACCTAGCCTGGCCAATCCACCTAACCTACACATCTTTGGACTGTGGGAGGAAACCGGAGCACCCGGAGGAAACCCACGCAGACACGGGGAGAATGTGCAAACTCCATACAGACAGTGACCCAAGCCGGGAATCGAACCCGGATCCCTGGCGCTGTGAGGCAGGGTGAACATCCTTGCTTTTCTGAGTAAAGCCATGGGATGTTATACCCAGCTGAGCAGGCAAATGGGCCTCAATTTAATATCTCATGTGAAAGACAGCACCTCAGAAAATACAAGTACTCTTGCAGTACTGTACTGAAATGCCAATCTAGAATTTATACTTAGGTCCAGCAATCAGCTTTGAACTCATGAACTTCTGATTCAGAGGCAAAAATGCTCCATTGAGCCGAGATGGACATAATGGGGCAATTTAAACCTAACGCACTAGGTGGGAAACAAGCTGGATTAACATCTCACTTGATATTACCCTCCATTCTGGAGAATAAAGTCAACCAAAGCACAAAGCCAACATTGCATCCAATCTCTTCAGTTTCACAACTGACAAGCTAGGTTAAAATTGCCCACAAAGTTCCTGATTTTCATCTCATGAAGATAAATTCAATAGGGAAATCCGGAGAAAGGTTAGAGTGCGAAAACCTTATTGCATGGAGTAGTTGGAGTGAATAAAGGGAAGCTAGATAAACACATGAGGTAAAAGGAATAGAGGATATGTTGATAGGGTGAGGTGAAGCAGTAAGAGAAGAGGCTTGTGCGGAGCATTAATTAACACTGGCATGGACCCATTAGGTCATATGTCCTGTTTCTGAGCTGTAAATATCTTCTGAACTAAAGAAAAAGCAGCCTTGCAGATGTTAATTGCAGACAAAACTGGGATTAACTGTGATAGTTCTGTAGTTTGCTGATACTGACTAAGCTTATGTGAAACACGGCCAAGTGGATGAGGTAGTGTAGGGCTGTGGAAATCCATTTTACGACTCATTACCATTCACGCTTCCAAATGCAGGGGACGCAGAGGCTGTTTATTATATCTGCCCTTGTGGAGATCAGCTGACAGAACAGGCCAGGGATCAAGTCTGTGACCTTCATGGTCTATATGGCCAAGGAACCAAATGCGATTGTGAACTTGCCCATTAATGAAACATTCTCAAAAAAATAATGGATTAAAATGACATTTGGGCTAGATTCAGTTCATTCGCAGTCAATGGGCTAAAAATCAGACCCAGCATTAATATTCACAGAGCTTAGTGTCCTGTTCAATGACATTGTTTATTAATGCTCATTGCATGTTAAAGCAGCAATTAAAACAGTTTTTTTCGTGCTGGGTTTCCGTTCTTTGTATTCAAAGCATTTTGCCCTGCGTAGAACATATATATCTGAAAAGGATGTACCCCGGACATTGTCCCAGAAGATACCTATCAAATAGATGGTAGAAAAAGATTGTGAAAAACGCCAACACACAGGAGGTTAGACCAGTGCACTAAACAAAATTGGTTTGGCCTATGCTAATGATTGGACTTGAACATAAATGCTTCAGGGGTTATATAATTGTTTCTGCCACCCCTATAAATATCTGAGTAACAATAAAATTAATGTGATTTTTCTTCCTAAATAATTTATGCTTTACAATGCATAAGTACCTCATGAATCACTAATCACAGAATGAGTACTTATCCAGGGATGTATTTTATTTCTGTCACTTTTAAATAGAACATTTGTAATTTTAATTATGTAGTTTTTCAGTAAATGATTAAAACAAAAAAAACTCACAGTACTGTTATAAATAATTTAAGTAATTGCTTAAATGCTTTGGTGATAGGTGGGCAGGGTATTTTTCTGTTTTTAACACCATGTCTTTTTAATGTTTTCAGAAATAATGCACGTAGAATCACAGTTTATTTCTATGCATCATTAATGTTTTATTTGTATTTTCACTGAACCGTGTGGCCCTTAGTGATGCCGACTTCAAGAAACCTGGAACCCCTCTGTGGAGAGATCATAATATAACAGAAAACAAATAGTTAGGGAGGACTGCGGCCGGGGAAGTATTAGAAATAGTGGACTTGTGGAACAGGTTCCAGGCTCACAAATTCCTTCAAACAAGAGTGGAACCTGTTTCTGGCTGGGGTGGAGATCTCCTCGTACCAAGGGTAGGTTCTGTGTACAATTATCAGGACCAGGTTAAAGTCCAACAGGTTTATTTGGTAGCAAAAGCTACCTGAAGAAGGGGCTTAGAGCCTCGAAAGCTTGTGTGGCTTTTGCTACCAAATAAACCTGTTGGACTTTAACCTGGTGTTGTTAAACTTCTTACTGTGTTTACCCCAGTCCAACGCCGGCATCTCCACATTACAATTATCAGGGTCAGATTGGTCTCATGGACAAGAGTGATTTATGATATTTTCTCCCCCACGAATTGATGTGTTTTTAATGTATTCTCGTCTCTCCTTGGGGATGGCATCGTTTTGAGTAGGATAGGAAATACATATTATGATGCAACAGGTATTGAGTGTGTGGATGGAGCAGGAAGTCTTTTCCTGCTAGTTACTGTTTGTGTGCTTGTGATGCAGTTGCCCCAAGAAAACATTGGTAAATGCACTGCACACTGTGAAATTGCTCCATTTGGATCCAGCAATGTCTTTGAGTCAATCTCCAGGCTCACAGCTAAGTTAGCTGGGGCATGTGGTTGGAGTGCCACAGTTGACTTCAGACATAGCTTCAGCTGTGACACCCCCGATAGTTCAATAGCCAGCTGAAATAGTTTAGATCACAGATGAAGAATTTCACCTGATGAAGCCTTGGGTGAGATTGCAAATTGTGAATGGAACAGTTGCACTAGATCCCAAGCAGATCGACCCATGGAAATAGTTTCAGAAGTGGTCAAAACTGGAAATGTTACCAATTAAGGCCGAGGAAAAATGTTTCTCTGTTTCTGAATAACATTCACTTTGACTATCAGTAATAAACAAAACTAAAGTGGTTTTACAGTTTACCCAACAATGCCACTTTACATAGAGTCATGGCATGGAGGCCATATTTTAAAAATTGTAACCTTGAGAATGTTAACTCCATGAATCAGCTAACTAGTCAGTTAGACCACTCTCTTTTGTAGATCATATTACCAAAATGATTAGCTAAATGCCTTTTTTTAAAAAGTCAGTTATTTTTATGCACAGAACATGGGGCAATTACAGAACCACTTTGTGGTTATACAGTCTGGCAACAGTGTTCAAATGGTCAGGGGCAGCAAATATTAGAAAATATTGCAAACAGTATTATATTGCATTGTAATTCCAAACCACAAAGGAAATAACCTTTCCCAAACTCAGGCAGTTTTCAGTATCCTCTACAACAGACTTTCATCCGTCAAAATGCTTTATTCTTGAGGAATGCAGCTGCAAGGTCAAGGCTCATTGTAGCAGGACAGCAGTGTGGTTAAAGGGAGCAGGAGAGGAATGGAGATAAATCAAGAACTCGTCATTAGGTGATGCTAACCTTGGATTTCAAAGTGCATTCAGACTTTATAAGTTTAGCATTGGTGTGAAGTGCGCCTTGCACGATGCTAAACTTGGAGTGTAAATCAAGGTGTTGACACCTGTTTCAGGCTGTTTTTATATAACTGCAGCATCAGTGTGAAGTGAAACTGCATTGCGTCAAGCTGTACTTGTACTGTAAATCCACCCTTAAAAGCCCATAGGTTAGAAGGTTGATGAAGGTAACAAGTTGCAGCATGGTTAATTGTGCAATATATTGCATGAATTTAAATGCTTACAATATGCCAACACTGCAGCAAGTTAAAAGCCTAGAGCAAAACAGTTCATGTTTGAAAACATTTTCTTTGTTAGAAATTAAGTCAGAGAATTGTGTTCCCGACATTTCAGTTAATTTCTGGCAGGTTATTGGATAGGATATTATAAACAATTCCTGTATGAACATGCTAACTGGATTTCATTAACTGTCGGTGGATCTGATTATATTTTTATTTAATGGAGTGGAATCCCTATTAGCATATTACTGTATTTAATACAGCTTATTAGTTACTGCTGATTATTTCTCCAATAGCAGTTGTGTCATGATTGTTAGAATCATGAATAATACAGCAAAGGAGGCTATTTGGTCCATTGTGCCTGTGCCAGCTCTTTGGTAGAACTAACGAGTTCCACTCCCCAGCCCTTTTCCCATCGCTGTGTAATTCTTTTACTTCATGTATTTGTCCAATTCCCTTTGAAAGTGACTATTGAGTCGGTTTTCATGATCCTTTTAGTCGTGTATTCTAGATCACAACTCATTGGGCAGGATTTTTCCAGCCATGCTCGCCCCAAGATCAGAAAATCCCACCCGAGATCAACAGATCTTTGCATGGTTCTGTCCCGCCCGCTACGATTGCCATGGTGGGCAGGACGCGAAAATTCCACCCATTGTGTAGAACAATGTTTTGGTCATGGACTTCATGGGCAAAATGGCCTCCTATGTATTGTAATGACTTTAAGACTCCATGTCACCTCTGAATCTTTTGCTGGTTACCATAAATTTGTGTCCTCTTCCTACCAACCCATCTGACACTGGGAACAGTTTCTCAATATTTACGCTTCATTAATCCTTGGATGTGAGTGCACAACTTTGCCACTCTGCATTCACTGTCAGGACTGCTGCTGGCTATAAAGAAATCAAAATCCAAATATAATTGTTCTCCATATTAATTAGCATCTTGGAGAACAACGTAGATCGACCTACCCACAGCTTCACTGTTTTCCCCTGGATAACAAATGGTTTGGAAACTTAAACAGCCTAAAGTGAGTGGAAAAAATATGCAAGTATAGCTGGCAATTAGGGTTGAAGTACAAGGGTAAGGAAGTTTGCTTTAGTTGTTCAAGGCTTTGGTGAGACTGCATCTGGGGTACAGTGCACAGTTTTAGTTTCTGAATTGAAGGAAGGATATACTTGTCTGAAAGGAATACAATGAAGGTTCACTCGATTGATTCATAGGATGAAAGGGTTGTCATGTTAGGAGTGATTGAGTAAAATGGACCTATACCCTCTGGAGTGTGGAAGAATGAGGGATGATTTCACTGAAACGCACTGAGACGATGCCACGGGGTGAATGCTGAATACTTCCCTATCTGGTGAGTTGAGAATGAGGGGGCAGAATCTCAAGATAAAGGGTCGACCATTTAGGTCTGAGACGAGGAGAATTACTCAGAGAGTTGTGAATCTTTGGATTCTCTATCTCAGGGGGCTGTGAATACTCAGTCATTGAGTATATTCAAGTCTGAGATTGATAGATTTTTGGATTCTAAGGGATTCAGGCAGGTCAACGAGTTGAGGTCAAAGATCTTATTGACTTAGTGGAGCTGGCTTGAGGGTCCACATGGCCAATTCCTGCTTCTATTTCTTATGTAGGTGTCAGCTGTAGCTCAGTGGGTCTGAATAAGTGCTTAGTTTGTTTTAAAGAGGTTAGAAAATCTAACATATTGTAATTTTATATCCATAAGTGTCCAAACATTACAAGTTTCGCAGTAAAAGCAAATATTATACCCAGTAAATGAGATCTTACTGTAGAAAAGATGCAAAGTTGTGGAAGCAGTTATAATGTAACAGAAATTGAACTGAACTGTGTCATAGCAGATGGCATTGTCAAATGCAACCTTTACCCTGTCATGTTTTGCAAAAACAAGAAGAGCTGTGAATATTGATGAGATCTGCTACAATTTAAATTATCCACTGCACAGATCTATTACACTCAATTACATTGTCCACACCAGTGGAGTGACTTATTTTTCATCTGAAATGTTTCAACAATTGTCTTCCTGATTTCTTATGTGTTCTGAGAGTGTGAAAGGTTCATCACTGAAGAGAGAATGTAGAGCATTGCACTCACGCCAACACTGGGACTCTCACTTCAACTGGTTCTGTGTAGGAAGGGAATTAACAGTACATTGTAACAACAGCAGTTAAGTATCAAAAGCCATTTTCCACCCATCAGAAATTTTAAGCTTTGAGCCTGGGACACTTGCTCTGATATACAAACGGAAGATAATAAATAAGCTAAATTACCACATAAACATAAGTTTCAGCACAATTTAAGTTAATTAAGTTATGTTGTCAGAGCAACCTGAGCCTACTTTTATGAATGTTCATAAATTTCCTCAAAAGTGGTAAAAGTTTATTTCTAACACTGACAACCAGTTGGCCTTATGAACTGAGATGAACAACATTCATTTGCAGCTAATTTAATGATGGAGTATCCAATGTTATGAGGGGTTCCAATAAAGGAATTTTGTTTTTTAGAGGGAAGTGGATAATATTTGAAGATGGAAAATTTTAAAGGCTACACATGCCAAAAGTACAATGGAATGAGATGAAGTGGATAGCTCTTTTGGAAAGACGACACAGGCATGATGTACTAATTTAGTAAGGCTATATATGATCCCAAGCTGACTGGTATCATTGTGAACTCATTAAAACCTTTCTACTTGAATAGATATTTTACCTCCTACATTTTGCCATTTCTATGCAATTTTTCTCTACCAATGAGATAATCATTTTCACCATTGTTTCTGATGGGCCATTCCAAATCCTAACTACCGTTTGTATAAACTGATATTCCCCACACAGTATTGTCTTGGTGACTTCTTACTGCACCATCTTCCTGACTTTGATATCCTTCCTAAAGTAAGACCCCAAATTAGACAGAATATTTTAACTACAGCACAAACCCACGATTTGCACAGGCTTTGCTTTACCTCTTTTTCTCTGTACCTTTAACATTAATTTTTAAAAAATACAGTCCTTTTATTTACTTTTCCTCCCATTATATTGAAAAGTTTTGTAGTTGAGCCCCTGAATCTCTTCTACTCCTCTAATCCTTTTAGAATTTCACTATTTAGTGTATGTTATTCATCATCCCTAAATATATCACCTCACATGTCATATTTCACAGTCCTTTATGGTTAGTTACACCCCCTGATTTTATCATCTGTAAATTCTATCATTATGCCCCCTATATACAAAACATACATTTTATATTAGAGTAGAAGATAGTGAAACACTAGTGGATTTGAGTCCAGGGAGAGATCAGCCATGATCTGGTTGAATGGCGGAGCAGGCACAAAGGGCTGAATTTGCTTACTTCTGCTCCTAATTCCAATGTTCCTATGGATCTGTGGCATTGCACATAGCAAATCTCATGACCTATTGTTGTATAATTACAAAGTACTTTGCCATGTATTGCACAATATGTTATTCTGCTGCTATTCCCTTTAAGGGTGCAACATCTGATTGCTGTTAAAAAGTACTGTTTTTTAAAATTACTCATTTATGGGATTTGGGTGTCACTGGCTGAGCCAGCATTTATTGCCCATCCCCAGTTGCCCTTGAGAAAGTGGTGATGAGCTGTTTTGGACTTTAAATGGAGAAATCTGGAAATAAAGGCAGATATTGGCTGCAGTTAAAAGTTCAGAAGTAAACAACAGAAAAAGTCTCAGGAACTGCAAAGCTTGTCCCAAAAGCAGGGGAAAGTGAAAAGCTGAGATTGCACATCGCAGAGCCTCCAAGGGACCGTCCCTGCACTAATGAGGCTACAGGCGATGAATATTGTCAGTTTTGGGAGAAAAAGAAGTCCTTTAGCTGTTTAAAAAAAAGAAAATTGGTTAAAAAGTTAAAAGAAAATAGTGGTCCTGAAAGGACAGCGCTGATCTCTCAGTGTGAAATTAACAAAAAGAACAGCACATTTAGATTCCGAAAGAATGTTCCCAATGGTGGGGGAGTCCAGAACTAGGAGGTCATAGTTTGAGGATAAGGGGTAAACCTTTTAGAACTGAGGTGAGGAGAAATTTCTTCACCCAGAGGATGGTGAATGTGTGGAATTCACTACCATAGAGAGTAGTTGAGGCTAAAACATTGTCTGATTTCAAGAAGAAATTAGATATAGCTCTTGGGGCTAAAGGGATCAAGGGATATGGGGGGGGAGGGGATCAGGATATTGAATTCGATGATCAGCCATGATCAAAATGAATGGTAGAGCAGGCTTGAAGGGCCGAATGGCCTACTCCTGCTTCTAGTTTCTATGTTTCCATTTAGAGGGGAAAAAAGGACTTTTCAGCCAGCCAGGAAACCGAGAAAACTGTAGAAACAGAAGTAAAAGTCTATACCCATAAAAAAAAGAGTTTTAAAAGTTTAAAATAGGGTCCAAAAAGTTATCCAGCCAAAACTTCAAAAGTGTGGGAAAAGCACAGGCACAGAGAGAAACAGCAACTGTGATAGTTAAATAAAAAGCTGATAGTCTTAAAGCAGTAATGCATTTAAAGTTGTACAACATTTAATGCAGTGAGCACAAGAAGGAACAAAAGGCAAGGCTGGTGCAAAAGGTTAAATCTCACGGGGTAAAAGGTGAGCTAGCTAGATGCGTGGAGAACTGGCTTAGCCATAGAAGACAGAGGGTAACAGTGGAGGAGTCTTTCTCCGGTTGGAGGTCTGTGACTAGTGGTGTTCCGCAGGGCTCTGTACTGGGACCTCTGCCGTTTGTGATATATATAAATGATTTGGAGGAAGATGTAGCTGGTGTGATCAGTAAGTTTGCAGACGACACAAAGATTGCTGGAGTTGCGGATAGTGATGAACATTGTCAGAGAATACAGCAGGATATAGATAGGCTGGAACATTGGGCGGAGAAATGGCAGATGGAATTTAATCCAGATAAATGCGAAGTGATACATTTCGGTAGATCTAATGTAAGGGGGAGCTATACAATAAATGGCAGAACCATCAGGAGTATAGACACACAGAGGGACATGGGTGTACAAGTCCACAGATCCTTAAAGGTGGTAGCACAGGTGGAGAGGGTGGTCAAGAAGGCATATGGCATGCTTGCCTTTATTGGATGGGGCATAGAATACAAAAGTTGGCATATGATGTTGCAGCTGTATAGAACGTTGGTTCGGCCACATTTGGAATACTGCGTCCAGTTCTGGTCGCCACACTACCAGAAGGACGTGGAGGCTTTGGAGAGAGTACAGAAAAGGTTTACCAGGATGTTGCCTGGTATGGAGGGTCTTAGCTAAGAGGAGAGATTGGGTAAACTGGGGTTGTTCTCCCTGGAAAGCCAGAGGATGAGGGGCGACCTAATAGAGGTGTATAAAATTATGAAGGGCATAGATAGGGTGAACAGTGGGAAGCTTTTTCCCAGGTCGGAGGTGACGAATACAAGGGATCACGGGTTCAAGGTGAGGGGGGCAAGGTTCAACACAGATGTCAGAGGGACGTATTTTACACAGAGGGTGGTGGGGGCCTGGAATGCACTGTCAAGCAAGGTGATTGAGGCGGACACGCTGGGATCGTTTAAGACTTATCTAGATAGCCACATGAGCAGACTGGGAATAGAGGGATACAAACAAATGGTCTAGTTGGGCACATGAGCAGCGCAGGCTTGGAGGGCCGAAGGGCCTATTCCTGTGCTGTATTGTTCTTTGTTTGTTTTGTTTTGAAAATCAGAGAAGACCCCAGATAGAGGGCAACTTAACACAAGACCTCAAAGGAGGTAATTAAGACCTCAAGAAAGAGGCAACGCTGGAGCTCAGAGGAGGTAATAAGCCCTTAAGCAAGAGACAACACCAGACTAAGAGTAGGCAGTAAAAGTCCCCTGAGAGGGGGGCTACCGAAATACCCCAGGAGGGCAATGAAAGACCCCAGGAAGAAGGCACCAAAAAACCCTAAATGACTAAGTGAAGAGTTGAAAGCAAAATTAAGTTGTGTCCTATCCGTTTATGTTATGAGACATTCTTTGAAGTTGTAGCAATGAACTACAAGCAAACAGTAAAGCTGTAATCCATCTAAGAGTAAGACACGCCACAGTAAAGAACAAGTATGAATGGAAAAAAAAAGAGTTGGATGAACTTCACCAAGAACTACAGCAAACAGAAAATGAGATAAAAGTTTGTAATCCTATTTAAAATGAGAAGTGGCCCAGCTACGTCAAAGCTAAGGGAAAAAAACAAGCATTGTGAAAAAGGTGGAAGTAACTTGGAAATCTATTAGGACCAGAAACAATACAACATTCACCTGCATGTGTGAGAAATTGGAATTAGAGCATGAAGATGTGAATAAAAGGTAAAAAGGGTTGATAGATAAAAGCACAAGTGGAACGCAGCAACAGAGATTATACGAAACTCAAGAAGAGCTAACGAAATCCCATGTAACGGATGCTATCAGTTTTGTGATCGGTGAGAGAACTGCTTCTCTTTGAGTGAAGCACTTCAAGGATTTGATCCATGGCACTCTTTAGGATATCCTGTGTCATCTATTGCAAGAGTCACCGTACTGTTGAAGCAGAACTATCATTCACCAGAGCCATGTTAGCAATCCTTTAGAATCCAACTGAATGATCAAACTACCAGTTGTTAGGGACCAGATCTGAGACTTCAAGGTATATTGTGAAGTGAGCCCTAGACCCCAACGTTTTTTTGATTTTGGCATTTGTGTGAGCATAGGGTGTTTTGCTCCAGGTATATGATTCAGTTGACCCACTCGGAAGCTTTCATTAAAACAAATGTTATTTTTAACAACACAGTTACAATATAACACAGGGCAGCACGGTGGCACAATGATTAGCACTGCTGCCTCACAGCACCAGGGACCTGGTTTGATTCTGGCCTTGGGTGATTATCTGTGTGGAAAACAGAAACAAGAAGCGGAGTAGGCCATTCAGCTCTTTGAGCCTGCTCCACCATTCATTTAGGGGCAGCACGGTGGCACAGTGGTTAGCACTGTTGCCTCGCCTGGGACCCAGGTTCGATTCCCAGCTTGGGTCACTGTCTGTGTGGAGTTTGCACATTCTCCCCGTGTCTGCGTGGGTTTCCTCCAGGTGTTCCGGTTTCCTCCCGCAGTCCAAAGATGTGCCGGTTAGGTGGATTGGCTATGCTAAGTTGCCCCTTACTGTCAGGGGGACTAAGTAGGGTAAATGCATGGGGTTATGGGGATAGGGCCTGGGTGGGATTGTGTTCGGTGCAGACTCGATGGGCCGAATGGCCTCCTTCTGCACTGTAGGATTCTATGATTACCAAAAGAATTAGCATAACTTATACCAAATGGAAATACTTAAACATGACAAAGTATATTTCTTAACAGCTATCCATCCCTATTGTTTCAATTTAAGCAGCATCCTCATAGGCATAAATGCCTCTTCAGAATCAACACAAAACAGATATACTCAAATGGATACTATGTTTCCAGCCTTTTAACCTCTGGACAGTTACAAAAAGACACCGAACTTCTGACTCTCATACGGCAACTGTGACAATACTGTGCCTTTAAGAAGTGTATCTAATCATGTTTTTCTGCAGGACTTTATCTGCATCATGTTGTCTGCAGCTGGTGTCCCCTAATTGTTACTGAAACAATATAATGGACATCGTGCTGATTTTAATCTGAACTAATGCAGGGTCTTGTGCTTTTTGGTGTCCCTTGGGATTGCAGAGCAGAGATTAATTGGGATAATTGAAAGGTCATGTCATGTGACTTTGGACAGCTATGCTTTTACAAAGAAACAGCTTTTTTTCCAGATGCTGCTTGGATTTGAGATAGAAAGCAATGTCTCTTGCTTTTCCCCTCTCTGGAGCTGGAAATTCTGTTGTCTGTATGTTACAGTCTTGGAAACTGCAGGTAGAGTGAGATATCCTTTCCTGTCTTTGAAGTCTGAAGATTGGAAGCTGCTAGAGAACAGGTTGACTTATTGGTTTTGCCGTCTTGAGGATATACCCTTCTCTGAAGACTGTTGGTTGGATCTCTGTCCACAGGTGTTGTCTACTTGTTTTTGTGCTAATCCTGAAGAAGGGTGTATGTGTGTGGGATGGTGTTTATCTTGGAACAACAAAGATAGCTAGCTGTTAGGGGTTATACTGTGTCATATTTAAATCTTGTAATTGGTAAAAGTTATGCTAATTTTTATTATACTTTAACTGTTCTTAAATAAACTTTGATAAAAGCTTCCTAGTGGGTCACCTGAAGCATCCTGGAGTGAAACATCTTATGCTCACCCATGCCAAAATCAAATGTAAAACTTAGGGTCTAGGCTACCTACATAAAATACCCTGGAGTTTCTGGCCAGGGTCTTAACACAACCTCCTGAGAAAGATCCACCCCCAAACAATAGAATCTCAGAGAAAGACCTATTTTCTGCAGATACCAGTCTCAAAGTCCAGAGAGAAAAAGAGACAGAGAAAACAACCTCTGCCAAAAGGTACCAAGCAGCAAACAGCTTGATTTCTCTGTGTAACCCCTCAGCTCCACCCAGTCACATGATTTTACTGTCAATCAACCTAATCAAGGCCTACTCAGCAAAATCCCAGGGGACAAAACTAAAATAACAGAACAGCATTAATCCAGATTAAAACAAACATTCTAGCAATTAGGATCAATTATGTTGCTGCAGAAACAATGGAGGCTACCGTGTACAGGTAAAACGGCATTGATACTTAGAATTGCCTGCTTAAAAAACCCCTGCACAAGATGCATGACACAAATACATTTTCTTAAAGACAGAGTATCATCACACAGTCATGTGGAATATACACATGAGTTGGAGAAATTGGCATTCTGCAGAGAGGCAAAAATTGTGTGCTGAGGAGGATATAGCAATGGACAAACCCAAAGATAGAACACAACTGTTAGAACAAGTTAACAGTTCAGGAGAATTGTCTAATAAATATAACACTAAGAAGGAAGAAATGATGAATGTAGAAGTAGAGTTCGGTGCAACTACAACAAAAGGAACATGTCAGTTCTCTGAAAATATGCAAGGCATAAGAAGCGTGAGATTGTTATCAAATGTTGTTAGAAGGGAATAATGGATTCTCGGAAGAGACTCAGAAATGGATAAACTGAATGGATTGCAAAAGCAGATGCATGGAATAAAGAACAATTCGGGTCTAAGAAGATTGGTTGATACGGAAGGAAGAAATTGGCAAATGAAGTCACCCAGCTGAAGGAGATGTTCTAAAGAGACAGCAGCGGTTCAGGCAGAGAAGGAAATTGAGATTACATGCAGGAACAAGATTGCTGAAATAGTTAAACTAATAGAAATGCATAGGAACCCCAATATGATAACATGGTCTATGATAAGGATGCCAAATAGAAACACTAGGAAGAGAAGACATTTTATCAGACCAGAAATACAGAATCAAGATCATTTCCTTCACAAGTGACAGACCAAGTTTGTGAATCAGCTGTCAAAATATAAGGCTGTGTTACATTGTGATTATGATACCTACATGCATTGTAGAGCAAGTTCCTTGATAGAGAAAAGGATCAACAAAGTTTGGAGTGTACATTGTGCGCAAAGTAGCACGTAGTCCTTGGTCAGCACACAGTCGAGGACAGAACTCGGAAAACAACAAGCATTATGGAAGAATCCAATACAACACTATATTTGGAAATGTGCATAGTTGAAGCTTTCTCGAAGTGTTATGTTAAATGCAAGCCTCAAGATCCTTCCATTGAACAATCGCTACATCGATTTACAAATGTGTATATAATGCTTAATTGGTTTATTATTGTCACATGTATTAGTATACAGTGAAAAGTATTGTTTCTTGCGTGCTATACAGACAAAGCATACTGTTCATATAGAAGGAAACGAGAGTGCAGAATGTAGCTGGGAGGTAGAGAAAGATTAACTTAATGTGAGGTAGGTCCATTCAAAAATCTGATGGCAGCAGGGAAGAAGCTGTTCTTGAGTTGGTTGGTACATGACCTCAGACTTTTGTATTTTTTTCCCGATGGAAGAAGGTGGAAGAGAGTATGTCCGGGGTGCGTCAAGTCCTTAATTATGCTGGCTGCTTTGCCGAGGAAGCAGGAAGTGTAAACAAAGTCAATGATGGGAAGCTGCTTTAGAATTAGAGATGCATAATTTGGGACGAATAAATTGATTTAAAGGGAGGAGGGATGTTGTGAGCGTCTTCTTAAGACAATACAGCAGAAGAATGTCACCTGACTTGAAGGTCCAATAGGTTCTAAGAGTGAGTGATCACCCCATAGGGTGGAGGCCTATCTCAGGCAGAATACATCGAGTAAGCATGTAAGGACTCCAGGGCAGCCTAGAGCTGCAACTCTTGTACCTAGTTTCTCCTATCAATACATACCTTTTGTTTCTAACAAAGACTGAAGTCTCTTGATGACACTAGAGTACCACAACTTAAGAAAAGACTTTTTGAACTTTGTTTTAGCTGAATTTGTTTGCAGTTGAAGATAGGATACCGGGGAGTGAACATTTCTCAACTCTGCTGGGGAAAAAAACAAGCTGGAAAGGATGTTGGAGCTGCTAAGAGACAGACTTCCCAAATATCCAGATAACCAGGGAATTGCAACAGAAAAAATACCTTAAGATTGAAGTTAAGGGATCAGAAATCAAGGTATTCTTCAGAATTCAAGGGAACCCAATCACTTAGGCATTGGAAAGCCCATTTTCAGTACTTTAAAGTTTAAAATTTATTTATTAGTGTTACAAGTAGGCTTACATTAACATTGCAAAAAAGTTATTGTGAAAATCCCCTAGTCGCTACACTTCGGTGCTTTTTCAGGTACACTATGTTGTTTAAAAACAAAGTTTGTTTTAATAAAAACCTGATAGTGGGTCGACTGAATCATAGACCTGGAGCAAAACACCTTTATGCTCATGCTAATGCCAAAATCAAAAAATGTTGGGGTCTAGGCTAACTTCATAATATACCTTGGAGTTTCAGATGTGGTCCCTAACAACTGGTAGTTTATTTATTAGTGTCACAAGTCGGCTTACACCAGTGGTTCCCAAAGGGTGTGGCGCGCCACACTGGTGCAGCGAGAGAGGATGGCAAGTGTGGCGGGAAAATTCAAGGACAATCAAAGAAACATTTAAACGTGGTTTAAACGAGCATTGTTTTATACTTTTTGGATGTCCCATGATATTATAAAGTAGTTGTGTTCTATGTTATGAATCAAGCACTAGTTGTTGGTTTTGAATGTATTTCTTATCAATAAAAAATTCGGTGTGGTCGAGCAAATCTTTATTCCGAAAGTGCGGCCTAGTGAAAAAAGTTTGGGAACTGGTTTACACGAACACCTGCAATGAAGTTACTGCAAAAATCCACCAGTCGCCATACTCCGGTGCCTGTTCGGGTACCCTGTGGAGAATTTAGCATGACTGTTGCAAATCGTTGGAGTGTGGGAGGGAACCGGAGCACCCGGAGGAAACCCACGCAGACACGGGGGAGAACGTGCAGACCCCG
The DNA here is from genome assembly GCF_964213995.1 of Mustelus asterias. Lineage (NCBI taxonomy): Eukaryota > Metazoa > Chordata > Chondrichthyes > Carcharhiniformes > Triakidae > Mustelus > Mustelus asterias. Next base: position 6,898,868 of record NC_135824.1, read on the forward strand.
CACAGACAGTGACCCAAGCCGGGAATGCAAACCTGGGTCTCTGGCGCTGCGAGGCAGCAGTGCTAATCCACTGTGCCGCCCTTCTTGAAAACATTCAATGTTTTGGTCGCAACTGTTTTCTGTGGTGGGAGAATTCCACAGGCGAGCCACTCTCTCTGGGTGAAGAAGTTTCTCCTCATTTCAGTTTTGTACCTAATAAATAAAATGACAGAGGAAAAAAAAAAGCCAGAGCTTATTTTCTGTATAATGCAGCTGCGATTTTACCCCCAATTATAGGGCTGGTTCAGTGTCCAGAAAGTGAACCTTCCGACTCCAGGGCAGCACTGGACAAGATGCCATCTGGGCTCCTCCCCCAGTCTGGTGCAGAGGGTAAAGCGCTCCGCCGGCTCGGTGGGGAAGAGGGCACCTTTCCTATCACGTGTCCGGGCGAGCTCCAGCCCCATCATTTTTGTTCCGGT